>NW_024080661.1:2290931-2890931 GCF_003009895.1 Hyaena hyaena | reverse complement strand
CTTCCAACCCCCAGCGCCCGGGCTATGGAGCGGGTTCGGGCGCTTCCTTCGCCGCCTCGATGCAGGGCTTGTACCCCGGCGGGGGGGGCATGGCGGGCCAGAGTGCAGCCGGCGTCTACGCGGCCGGCTACGGGCTCGAGCCGAGTTCCTTCAACATGCACTGCGCGCCCTTTGAGCAGAACCTCTCCGGGGTGTGTCCCGGCGACTCCGCCAAGGCGGCGGGCGCCAAGGAGCAGAAGGACTCGGACTTGGCGGCCGAGAGTAACTTCCGGATCTACCCCTGGATGCGAAGCTCAGGTAACGCCGCGCACCGAGCCATCCCGGGCCGCAGTGGCCCCGGGCACATTCCCCGGAAGGCGCCCCCTTCCTGGCCCGATTGCCCCTTTCCGCGTCCAGAATGCTCCGGTAGGAGGTCGGCCCTGGGGGACGCGGCAGCCTCTCGGGGCCGCAACCCGGCGCGCCGCCCCCACCCCCATTTTTTGCTCGGTGCTCTCCGGCTCGTTCTGCTCCCTTGGCGGATCTCTCTCCGCCGACGCCGTGGCGCTCCGAGCCCCCCGCCCGCCCCCCACCTTTCCTCCCGGCCTTTTAGCTTTAAATATTTATCAGCCGCGCCGGCACGGGCTGGAGACGAGGCCGTTTGTCTTGTGGAGGAAGGCTGGGGTTTGCAGAGAATAGCCATTAGGGTCTCCCCCCTCCCTTTTCCCTTCCCCCGCCGGGGATCTCAGCTCTGGGTGTGTCCCCCAGCCCCAGCTTGGAGGTCTGGGGGAGGGGGCCCGCAGCGCTGAGCAATTCTCCCCTCCCCCTTCCTTCCCAGCCAACCCCGCTCCCCCATTATTCCCTTCTGGACAATTAGAGGTGGGTCCCAGAGGCTTGGCGGGAGGAGGGGGTAGGAGAAGAGATGAAGACCCAGCCAGGGACACAGAGCCAGAGAGGCAGGTGGAGAGAGGGGGGCTGAGACCAAGAGAGATGAGGCTCCTGACCCCCCAGTGAACTTGGGAAGGGGGAAGCAGAACTAGAGAAAGGGTGAGAAGCCTCAGAGGAGTACAGCTGGCTTCCTCAGGTGCCCTTCCTAGGGCTCCTAAGTTCCCCTGGAGAACTGGCCAGCAAGTTTGCAGGTATCCTTCCAGAAGGGCGAATGTCCTCTTAGGAGAGGGACTACGACTCCATGGAGCCAAATCAAAAGTTACTGAGAGGGCAGGCCACCGAGCCAGCTGCTGCACGAGCCCCAGGACAGCAGGGTCTCCTGAGTAGCCGGAACCAGACATCTTTCTTAACGCGTCCCTGGACTCAGGGGCCAACCCCAGGGCTCAGAAGGCCCAAGGCTGGTGGTCCGCAGGCTCCTGATCCAGCCCGAGGAAGCCCAGCTCCTACACCATCAGTACCGGTGGCCATGGTCCCCATTACCTGCCCCATAATTCAACGGCCTTTCCAGTTGATTTATCAAAGCCCAAATTTTTCTGCTCGTAAACATTTCACGTTGACTTTTATCTGACTTGAAATTAGGGCCCCGAGCCCCTCCTCCCATGTCTACTTCCCAGGAGGGCTGGCACAGCCCCACCCCCCAGTACAGCCTCCCCCCCCCCCCAGCTTCTCAGGGTTTTGGCCTAACCTGGAAACCTCTCCTCTGGCCTTCGGCCCCCCACTCCCCAACCCCGAACCAGGCTGCTGTCTCCCCTGTGCCTTCCTCCTGGAGGCCCAAGTATTGATTTGGAGAACTGGGCTGTCTGGGCCGGAGGGCAGGCAAGACAGCCTGGCCCTGTCTGAACGTCGGCCACTCACTGGAAAATGGTCATCAGAGGGCAACTGCTCTTGGGTCAGCTCCAGGCTCCAAGGAAATCTGCAAATTCTCACCTCCTGCTCATTCCATAATAGGGTGTGTGTGTGTGTGTGTGTGTGTGTGTGAGAGAGAGAGAGAGAGAGAGAGAGAGAGAGAGAGAGAGAGACTGGGTCTATAAGGCTCCTTTGTTTCCTTTTCTTTTTAGAAGCACTCAGGCCAGGCCCGGAGCTCCACTCCAGGGTCACTTGTATGGTTTTCCATTGCCCCTTGCCTTAAAGACCAGGAGAGTCAGTATCCAAAAGGGGAGGCTTGGGGGCCCTTGGTCCCAGGAGTGACGGGGAGGATTAACCTTCTTTCATCCCACAAGAGCCAGCAGGCTAAACCTTGGGTTCAGAAGCCCGAAGCTGGAGGACTTTCCTGGGTGGAAAGTGGGGATGTTTGCCCCAGGAGGTCTGTAGAAAAGCCAGCACACGCTGGGGGTGGGGTGGGGGTGGGGTGGAAAATAAGAATTTGGTTTGGTGGAGAAAACAGCTCTTCCCACCCCTTCTTTTCCTACACGCGCTGATTATTCGCCTTTAATGCTATGTGCAGGGACTGACCGAAAGCGCGGCCGCCAGACCTACACCCGCTACCAGACCCTGGAGCTGGAAAAGGAGTTTCACTACAACCGCTACCTGACGCGGCGGCGGCGCATCGAGATCGCGCACGCGCTCTGCCTCACCGAGCGCCAGATCAAGATCTGGTTCCAGAACCGCCGCATGAAGTGGAAAAAGGAGAACAAGACGGCGGGTCCTGGGGCCACAGGCCAGGACAAGGCCGAGGTGGAGGAGGACGAGGAAGAGTGAGAGGCGAGGAAGAGAGCTGAGAAAGGGAGAGCCGAAGCCCAGCTCTGAGAACTGAACCAGGAAACTCCAATTAAATCGGGAGGGGGAAACCTATTTAAAGAGTGGGAAGCAGTGTAAACGTTTTTTTAGGGAGAGAAGGTGAAATTTTGGTTTCTTAACACTGAAAAAAAAATACTACCTATAGAAACGTCCGTCGGGTTTGTTTTGTACGACATGAGGACATCATCTACTTGTTCTGTAGCCTTCTGGAATTTGCCTCCCCTTTTCTATGTCGCTATTGTAAGGTCTTTGTAAAATCTTGCCGTTTTGTAAGCCCCTTTCTTTTGACGCTGTCTTTGTGGTCTGTGGGTCTGGACTTACAGTGTGTGGTTTCCCGTCCTCCTGAGCCCCCCCTGCCTTCACAGTAGCCGCACTGAAGGGGCCTTAGGGAGCCCCGTGGACCCACCGACTAGCTCGCCGTCCCCGCTGTGCACCTGGCCTACCCAATGCTCGTTTCCATGAGCCCCTGTGATCCTCTTTACGTTGTATGTGTTCTTGAAGATGGAGAAATAAAACACAATTTAAAAATGAACAGATATGCCCTATTTTCTGTTTCCCTAAAACTGAGGTGGGGGGAGGCAGGGGGGGCGGGGAGAGGGTCAGGGTTAGCCATGCATCCCAGAGCCTCTGGGCTCCAACTTCTGCCGCTAGTCATTTCTTTCTGCGCTGGGGTCTGCTCTTTTCCCTGCTCCTTGTTCCGGGGGCTACCAACGAGCGAACCCTGATATCACACACGCGTTCCCTTTACCCATTCTGACACACCCAAACGCACAGCTGACACGCATTTACAGGCTGACATCACACATAAAGAAATATATACATTGTCACACGCAGTCACAAATAAACACCCCTAGCCCCATGTTCATAGATAAACACACAGGCACTCGCACACCCCAGCATGCACTCACGTTCACACACACTCACCAGGAAACACACATTCACACTCACTCCCAGAAACATTTATACATACCAACGCACATTCACACGTTGCCTTATAAACACAGATTCACATTAGCAACCGCCCCCCGCCCCCCAGTCAGCACATCCATGAGCCCACAAGCTCAGTGGCCCACATTCCCAAAACAAAACGCGCACAGTTACGCAAACCCTTCCTCGTCCAGGCCTTCAGACCAGGCTGCGGCGCGGCGGCGCGGCTGGGGCCCAGATCCAGAGCTGAAATCCGAAGTGTTAGGCCCCATGCAAGGAAGAGGGGAAGGAGAGGGAAGGTGGCCGCCCAGATCCACGCCGGCTTCCTGGCGTTGAGCGAGAGGCCAGGCCGGTCCGCAGAGATGCCGGGCCGGCCCAGCGCGGCCTCCGACACCGGGGCGCTGCGGGCTTCCCACTCGCTCTCGGCAAACATTTTCCCCAAGAGCTATTCGGTTATTTTATTTCAACTTCTTTTACTTGCATGTGTTTTAATTTATCTCATTCTAAATGCACACAGCGATCCAAAGGATACTTGGAAATGGAGGGAAAGGTGCCCTGAGAACGAGAGAGGCCGAGCGGTGCAAGTTTACCCGGCTAGTGGGGCCGCATCCCGGCCGCTCCGGGCCGGTCCGGAGGCACGGCCGCAGCTCCGCCGGCTTCCTCGGCGCCTTGCTACCCCGCGGTCCCCGATGCCGGCAGCCTGGAATCTTCTCCGGGGTACAGAGAAAGAGAAAAGAGAGAAAAAAACATTTGCGGGGGGGATGTTATTTCGTTTCCTGCATTGTGGGCGCTGGTAGCTCAATTCAAAATACGGGAGTATTTCAGGGGGGCCTGGGAAACACTAGGTGAATATTGTTGGTTGGTGGTGGTGGGTTTTTTTTTTTCTTCCAAAACACCCCCTGATTGAGGCACATAAACCTGGAAGCTGGCGCCTATGCATCTAGACCTGTGGAGCCGAGTTTTAGAATTTATTCGATTATAAGCCTCGGATTATTTAAATGTGAAGAACAGGTATCAGGACAGAGAGGGGGGAAGCGGATTGGAATGGAAACTCATTTTAGGAAGATCTCTTTAATTTGAATTTGTAAGTAAAAGTCCCCTGAACCTGCAGTGTCCCCCATTAATGACCGCAGAACCCCCTGGAGAGGGCACGGAGCTGTCACTGGGAACCCGGGTGTGCGGGCATTGGGCGGGAGAGGCAGGGGTCCGGCTTCCCCCTCTTCTAATTTCTGGGGTGCAAAGGCGAGAATCTGGCTGCTAGACTCTCCATCTTGGCCTCTATCAGGGCTGCCTTTCCTCTCCCGGGGCAAAAACTAGGCCCTAGGGGATCTAGGGCCCCCACACCCGCAATGCTACAAGCCTCACAGGTGATGGGTCCTGCCATCTAGAGGGCTGGGAATGAGGGAGGCATTCAGAAGGGGAGAGGGGGCACTGAAGCTTTCATTTTGCCCTGACGCAAGTGGCAATTCTGGATACCTGCTGCTACTCCCGACTCACCCCAAAACTACCTCAGAAGGGCCCCTGTGTGGAGGATTTGGGGTGAATTCTCACTAGAAGAGGGAGGCAGAGCTCCTGCGAGAATAGGGAGGTTCTGGAAAGAATCCCCTGCCCAGATGAACCCCTTGGGGCTCCTCCGCCTGATTCCCTGCACCCCAAATCTCACCCCTTCTCATATTGGGGTTTCCCCAAATAGCGAGAAGGAGAAGAAAAGAAGATGGCGACTGAGAAAAGGGTTGCTGGTGGAGCAGCCATGAAGAAATGCAATAAATTCCTTGTTGTTTTATGAAAATTTACAACTTTGTGATAGAAGTTTATGAGTGGTTGAATCCAGCGATTGGCCGGCGCCGGTCATGTGGCCGGGCGATCGTGAACATGAACTTTTTATCATTTCCCTGGTGGTTATAATGCAGCATTCTTTTGGACACCACACCTAGGTCGGAGCACTGTCGTCCTTCAGGGCTCCAGCCTCTTGATATTTTTATACTTCAGTATCACTCGATAAAGAAAAAGAGAGAGGGGAAGAGAGAGGGAGAGGAAAGAAGAGAGAGAGGGAGAGAGAGAGAGAAGGAGGGGGTGGGAATTACACAAAAGAGAGAACCAAAAATAATTTTAATTTCTAAGTTGATTTGCTTGCTGATCTGGGATTTTAGTCATCATGGAGGGTAAATGGACAATCTGCCCAGGACTGCAGCCTGATACCATTTTTCAAAGCCAGAACTTACTCCATTTTCTATGCAAATATCAGAAAAGCGAAACACCCTCTCTCCCAAGTCAGAGAAGGGGAAGCGACGGCTCTCAGGTTGGGACAATATTATCTGGAAGATGAAGAAGAAACAGAACGCTTCCCCCCCTCCTTCCTCCTCACCCCTTTCAACCGGAGGAAAGAAATCCCAAGGTCTACAAAGGTAAGAGAGATTCTACAATTCTCTTCTAATTCTTTTGCATCGATTTTGTAGGGGGTGGGGCTTGGGTTTGTCTCCCTCTCCTCCTCCCCCCTCCAAGACGGGGCTGAACCCCACCTCTGGGCGCTTCAGGAAGAGGCTTCCCAGGAAATTCGGTGGCGGCAGAGAGAGGGGTGGCTGCTTCCTGGAGGGGGAGCCAAGGCAGGGCGGCCGGGAGGAGGAACCGAAAGGGGCCACGGAGGCGAGCTCGATGTCGCCCTTTTAAGCTGGGAGGAGAGGCTCAAGCGAGGGGGCTGCAAAGGAGAGGATGGGGGTGTCTGGGCTCCAGGGCGCCCTAGAAGCCTGTCGCTACGGCCTCTGTGGGTGTGCGCACCCCCTCCCCCTCCCACCATCCCCCCCCCCTCGTTCCGGGCTCCCGAGTTGCCCTCCGCGCGGTTCTCTTGCCCGGTATGGGTATCGGCGGTCTCCCGGCGGTATTGGCACGAGGGGCGGTGGCCTCGAGGGACGTCCTGGTCTCTGGAGGGCCTGGAATGTTCGCAGAGGCCCGCGAGGGCGTGGAGGCGGCGGCTAGAGGGACACAGAAAGAACAGTTCACAGAGAAATGCTCATTATCTCCCTTCGGAGGCATTTTTGAAATTAAAGGGCTGTGGGTGGAGGCACTAAAGTCGAGGGAGCCCCCCCCCCCCCCCCCCNNGCCCCCCCCCCCCCCCGAGGAAGCCAGCCTGAGAGTGCCCAGGTCTGTCGCCACTCCCGCACTCCCGCAGGAGGGAGCCTCGCTCTGCAGGGAGACAGTTTTGTGGTTTTTAATGCGGTAGGTTCCGGCGGTGTTGGTGTCTGTGCACTATTGATTCTATTACTTGCGTTTTATGGGTGTGAGTGTGCGGATTTCGGTGGAGGAAATTGCCACGCGTGTGTCTGAGGTGGAAACACCTCAAACTTTCCTGGATCCAGCCGTGGTGATTGTGAAGAAGCGGCGGAGTGTGCTGTTGTGGTTGAAGCTTGTAAACAAGAATTTAAAAAAAAAAAAAAAAAAAAGGAGAGGGACAGAGAGAAGGAGGAGGAGGAGGAAATAAAAAAAAGAACCCAGTTAGGGAACCCGAGGGTGTCCGGACTGGAGAGGTGCCTGGCGCTCAGCTCAGACAGCTCAGGCGCTGTCCCTCCGGCGCCTGATTTCATTCTCCAGCCAGGCCTCCTGGGGGTGGGGAGGGGGAGAAGAAGGTGGGGGGGGGGAGACCGAAATTCCTAAAGTAACTGGTGGAGAGGAAGAAAGGGAAAGCCGGTGAGGACCTAAAAATAGAGTGAGGGAGAAGAGTTCTGGGGAAGCTGCCAGCGGAGAGATAAGCGGTTTTGGGGGGTGGAGGGCAGGAGAGACTATGATTTAGTTTGGTTTACACGAATAGGTGATTGCTTTTCTCTTTTTAAAGACCAAATGCAGAGCGTTCGGCCTGGGGCCTCTGGTTGCCTGGGGATCGCCGGGGGACGGGGGTGGGTAGGGGGATCCTGGCTCTCTGGATCCTGAGCTGGGAAGAGAGGGACACAGGCCACTTGTGGCTCGGGAAGGGGGCCCCTGGCCGCACAGGTAGAAGGAAGCAGGCCCGCACTGGGGGCCTGCGGGGTCCCTCGGCGGCACAGCGAGAGAAGTTCTCCGCCAGCACCCACGGCACTCGGGGCCTATTCTCAAAGGGAAAAAATTCCCCAAACCCATCCAGACTGAAGGTCTTTTTCTCCTGTAGTCTTGGCGAGGTATAAATCATCCCTTAGACAGTTTGCTCTGACCCAAATTATGCGGTTTGCTGCCATCTACCGTCCGTTCGGAGACATGCGGCTTCGGCACCACAAGCCTGGCGACACTGCCTGTACCGTGCGCGACGCCCGCTCGGAGCCCCTGCTGCTCAGGTTCGGCGGATTTCAGGGGACTCCGGGCCCAGATTGTCGCTTTGTGCTGGATCTTGGTACCCGCCCTTCCGCGTGCGGAATAGAGAACAAGTGTCCCCTCCTCCCGGCCCGCCCCATTCCAGCTCCGAACCCAGCGGCTGGCTGGGAAACCGGCTTTCTCTAGGACATATTTAAAGAGGACTAATACTGCATCCCGCGGGCAGGGGGCCCTGAACCAAAGGGTTGGGGGATCAGAGTCGCGTGTCCTCACCCTCCTGCCCCTCCAAGGCTGGAGACGGGACCATCCGGGCCGCTCAGGAGATGCGAGGCCAAGGCTGTTCAAGGTTTATTTGGTTTTCTTTCCGGCCAAAGGAGGGGGCCAGCAGGGGAGGCGCCGGTCCCCGCAGTTCCACTCGGCTGTCAAAAGACAGACCGGGTCTGTGTTCTCCGGGTTGGCTGGTGGGTCTTGCCAGTTGCTTGGCCGGTGAGTCCGGTGGTGAAGGAACTGAGCCGAATTTTCTGGAAACTGTTGGTGTCTGCAAGTGAGTGTGGATCCCCTCCCCCATTCTCGATCGTTTCAAGCGAAATCGACACAAATATGCGTCGGGGAAGAACGGGGAGTGGGAGCAGGGATCAATCATTAAGGAACCAAACCATTGTGATTTCCGTTCCTGCCGGACCCCTCACACCCGCTTAACCCGAGCGCTCTCGCAGAAGGGGGTGGCGAGGGCAGGGGTGCGGGCCTCTGCTGCCGAGTTTGAATATTGGCCCCTGTCTCACGGGTTACTGATTAGCTCGGGCTTTCAAGCCGCAGGAGGAAGCTCTGGTCGCTCCTTTCAAGGTGCTGTGGCCCCAGTTCCTGGGCGGGGGGTCCAGGAAATTGCCTGCGGTGCCAGGCAGGCCGAGGTGTTACTAGGGTCTGGCTCACAACTGGAGGAGCAGCCCAGAGCGAGGGGGCCCAGCGGTGCTGGGGGGCAAACCCAGCGGCTGCGGCGCCTCAAGAGTCTAGACCACAGGAGAGCTGCCCTTTCAGCATTTCTGCAGAAAGACTGACTTTCAAGGCCAGAAGGCCGGGCCCAGTGCGGAGGCCCCGAGGGAGCGTGCCCAGCAAGTCTTGCGCCCCTCTTTCCTGTGGGCCATCCAAAGGACAGGTGGGGAGGGAAGGCGGCTGGTACAGGGGGGCTGAAACACTTCGGGGCTTTTGGGGTGCCCATGGACCTGGGTGCCGGGAACGGGGAGCATAAGCGGAGCGTCCCGGCCCATCCCACCCCCCCCAAGATCAGAGACGGTGCCGTTCATTTGCATAATGGAAATGAGGTCTTTGTACCGTGCTTCGGACGGGCTAATTTTAAGGCAATATCCCTAGTAAACAGCTCCCAAAGGTTGGGAAGTCCCTCTGGGAACATTTACGTTTCCCAAATTCAGAGAATCACCGCGTCTAGGGGAAGAACTGAGTGGAGATATTTTAATTCGCTCCATCCCAGCCTGAGTTGGGAGTGGGCTCGGGGGGAAGGTGCCCACGACCCAGTGAGGTGGAGGTGGGGGCAGCTTCGTAGCTGCGGGGAAATGGGAAGCCTGGACGGTGTCTAAATCCTCCTCCCCTCCATGCACATGCAGGCAAAAACCTCTCCCTGCGGTTACCGGTACAGGAGAATTTTACTCATGAGCTGAGCACAACTCGGATATTTCCCTGGGAAATGAAAATGCGTGCGCGTCCAGGGGAGCTCGGATTCACAGCACAGAATGTTACAATTATAAATTCTGCCTGTGGGGTTTCTGTACAGTCCTTCTGCTGTGTCCTCAAGACTTGGTACACATTTATATCCATCTCTCTATATACACTCTTCCACCGTGGGGCTGGGAGACACACCCCAGACTGGCAGACGGCTGTGCCTGCTGGGTATTTACATATTCCCCCTTGGAGACAGACAGACGGCGGTGGACCGAACCACAGACAGATTCGTAGAGATCTGGCTCCAGAGACCAGGCGGCCTCTGGCCGGGCCCGGCCCGTCTGCTCTTTCTCCCAAACAAACGGATCAGACGAATAAACGCTCATAAATACCTCTGGGCTTAGATAAGAGCGATGAGGCGCTATTTCCTTTCATGCCGGACTCCAGGCGCCCAGGCCCTGCCTCTGGGGCTCCATCTCACGACAGGCAACCTGCAGAGGTGAGGTTAATTTGGGGACGTGACTCTAAGGGACGAGGCGATTGTTTTCATGCTTCTCTATCAGGGATGTCTCCCTCTCTTACAGCATCCTACTTACTCCCGACTCTACAGCAAAGCCCACACTGTCCATTTCTAGGAAGGGGACGTTGTGACCAGGGATGAGGCAGGACAGATACGGCCCAAGGCCCAGCCTCGGCGGCAAGGACGAGAGAGGTGCATACAGGCACTCTCCTGACCTTGCTCCCCTGGCCCAAATGTTCCCAATTCCTCTGTAGGAGTGGGCCCAATCACAGCTAGATTGGGACACCTACCATTCTTCATCATTAGAAGACTTGAGTTTATTTTCTCAAATTTTGATTACTACCCGCCCCCCCCCCCCCGCCTCCGAATTGGGCTAGGAAGTGGTTGGTGAGACATCCAGAGATCACCATGTGGCCATGAAGGTATAGCCTAGAAGTTGTCCTGAGTTCCGGGATCCTTGTAGGCCACGGGGCGACCGACCAATTTCCCACTTTGGGCCACCAAGCTCAGCGCTTTCCCTAGTATCCCAACCACTTTCCTTGGAATCCTGGGCCATCTTTAGTGGGCAAGCCTGGCCCACGAAAAGGAGCCCAAAGCACAAGACGCCCCCCTTCCTCGTCAGATATTGTCACATGTCCTGGCTCATTCCTGAACCCAGGTCTGAACATTATCAACCTTTACTGCCTGGCTTCCATGAGCCTAGTTAGAGTGTTGAAAACATACTGTGACTCAGTCTTCCAGCCTGGCTTCAAGGCTCATTTTCCCTAGATGGGGGTGGGGGTGGGGGGGGGGAGATGAACAGAGATGAGCACTCTTTCTCACACCCAAGCCTGTGCAGCAGCAAAGCTGGTGATACAAATGTGAGCTGTGGGAGGGACTGGAGAGTCGCTGAGAGCCTGACCCAAGGGTGGTGAGCATCTGGAGAGGGGAGTCAGGCTGATAGTTGTAAGCTGCCTGCTGAGCCCCCCGCCCCGCAGCACCTGACACACCTCTCCCTCCTTACAAAACTGAGCCCAAACCAAGTCTTGGGAAAGAAATCATTTTAAAAAGAACTGCCAGCTTCTGGAGAGACCTGGAAAAGGAGTAGGGGCCCCTCTCTTCCCGGCTGTCTCTGCCGCAAATATTAGGCAGTTTTTGACGACCCAGAATAGAGGACGAGCAATGTCTTCCCTGTAACCCGATGTGCTGCGATATCTTTGCTTCTTAAGAATCTGTAGCCCAGGATATTCTAATGATGGGGGGCGGGTAGAGGGTGGGGGTGGAGTGAGGGTTGCAGGCAGGGTAGGGATCAGAGGAAGCTAGGCAGGGGGATGCCCCTTCCTCTTCCTCTTCCTATCCCCCAAGTGAGAAGACTAGTCCCTTTTCCCCAGCGCCCCTTCTCATGCCAAGAGCAAGCAGTACATGCTGGAACCAGGCAGGATGTCTGGGGCAGCCCCTGTAACCTTCCAAGAAGCTAGCTCCTAGCCTAGCCTGGCTTCACCCAGCCCCAGAGCCGGAGGGCTCACACCCTCCTCCCATTTCCCAGCCTTCTGGGTCCTCTGGGCCGCAGGCTCTGGCCTGCCCTCCGGCCCATAGGAATTGTGAAGACGCGAGAATAATAAACCCAGGCTTGGAGGAGACAGACTAGACCTGGGAAGCAGGAAAAAACAGTTTCACCTGGGAAGGGGAGCGTTTCTTCTTCTTCTTCGCCTCTTTCTGAAAACGATGCTAACTAGCCAACTCTTCTCCTTTCCTACCCACACAAAACCCTAGAAGCAAACCTTTTCCTTGAGTCCTCTCCTCCCCACACGGAGATTCATTCCGGGGACATTTACCCACCCTTCCCTTGAGGGAACCGGGCTGAAGCAACGCAGGGGTTAACTTTTCTGAAAACACAATTAACTTTTTCCTCTCCTGCGTGGGGAGGGGAGGGATATATTTATTTAATCACTGGGGGATGGCGTGGTCTCAATCCACATGCTCCCTCCTCCCTCAAAGGCACAGACGCCTCTCTCGCAGATCCTACGTAGGTGGGGGACGCGTTGTGTTGTCGGGGAGAGAGAGAGAGAAAGGAGAAGGAGAAGAAGGAGGAAAAAAAAAAAAGGTTGATAGGTTTGTGCGCGGGTCCCTCGCGCGGGCTGCGCTCCTCCTGGGTGCTATTTGACAATTCCTGCCTCTGCTATTGGTCAGTGTTGGATCAGATGGTTGTATTTCCTTCTGGCCCTCACTGGCACCTCGCCATCCCCCCTCAGCTAAAACCCAATCTCAGATATACTACTAATAGGCGCGGCGCTCGGACTATAAAACACAACAAATCATAAACCCGGCGGAGCAGCAGCGGCCGAGCGCGCCTCCCCTCCCAATGAGTTCCTATTTCGTGAACTCCACCTTCCCCGTCACTCTGGCCAGCGGGCAGGAGTCCTTCCTGGGCCAGCTACCGCTCTACTCGTCGGGCTATGCGGACCCGCTGAGGCACTACCCCGCGCCCTACGGGCCCGGGCCCGGCCAGGACAAGGGCTTTGCCGCTTCCTCCTACTACCCGCCGGCTGGCGGCGGCTACGGCCGAGCGGCGCCCTGCGACTACGGGCCGGCGCCGGCCTTCTACCGCGAGAAGGAGTCGGCCTGCGCGCTCTCGGGCGCCGAAGAGCCGCCCCGGTTCCACCCCGAGCCGCGGAAGTCAGACTGTGCGCAGGACAAGAGCGTGTTCGGCGAGGCGGAGGAGCAGAAGTGCTCCACGCCGGTCTACCCGTGGATGCAGCGGATGAATTCGTGCAACAGTGAGTGAGCCCTCCCGCGGCCGCCGCGACCCCCGCGGGCCCTCCCCCCCCCCACCCGGAAAGAAGTAGCGCCCCCACCCCCACTCCCCCGGGGTGCTGGGTGGGCATCTCAGTGAGGAGCTAAGGGAGGACGGGGCGCCCGCCCCACCTCCCGCTCTGTCCCCTCGCCCTCAGGAGTTCCAAAGTTTGCAAAGTCCCAGCTGCACCGGGAGCCAGGGGGAGCGAGTGGGCTCCCCGGGAGCGCCAGGCCAGGGCCGGAGTCCCGGGCAGGGGAGGGGGCAGGGGCCGCAGCCACTGGCGTGGCTTTCCCCCCTCGTGCCCCCAGCCCCGGTCGGGTCCCCCACCCGAAGACGGTTCCATTAAAAACGGAGTGCGTCATCGGAAGGGGGGCGGCGTGACGCTGGCGAGGGAGAGTTGTGTCTGTCCCGGACTGTGTTTCCCTGGGGGTCCGGCGCTGGGGAAGGAGGAGGCACCAGGAAAGGGGTGGTAGTCAGAGGAGGGAGGGAGAATCAGGGGAAGAAAGGGAGAGGGAGCCGGCGGAGGGGGAGACGGGGAGAGGCAGGCGCCTGGGTCTCAGGTTGGATTATTTGTCGGCCTCAAGTCCCAAATTGATGTCCATTAGCGGGACACGAAAGTGAGGAGCCGTTAATGCCGACTGTGGATCGATCCACGTCATTACGGATTAAGGGCTGGAATCTATCACAGGGCGGTGGGGGAGCCAGATAGATGGAAGGAAAAGATGAGGCTAGGAAGAGACACACCTGGCCAGTGGTTCCCCAGCCCCTCCCCCTAGGCTCAGGTGGGATTTTAAGCCCTCCTCCCATCCCCCACCGAGCGTCTAGACCAGAGGCACAGGCCTGGGAGACCCGGAGGGCATCTGGAGAGGGCGCTGGGGGGGGTGAGAAAGTAGAGGGGGGGGGAGCAGGGAACTGGTAGAAAGGAGGGCATCCCGGGACAGGCTGGAGTCCACGTCGGAGGGCCGGGTGGGGGAGGGGGCTCTGGCCCCGGTGACCCCAGGCCTCAGCATCTTCTCTCTGCGTAACAGGTTCCTCCTTTGGGCCCAGCGGCCGGCGCGGCCGCCAGACCTACACCCGCTACCAGACCCTGGAGCTGGAAAAGGAGTTTCACTACAACCGCTACCTGACGCGGCGGCGGCGCATCGAGATCGCGCACGCCCTGTGCCTGACCGAGCGGCAGATCAAGATCTGGTTCCAGAACCGGCGCATGAAGTGGAAAAAGGAGAGCAAACTGCTCAGCGCGTCTCAGCTCAGTGCCGAGGAGGAGGAAGAAAAACCAGCCGAGTGAAGGCGTTGGAAAGGGAGGGGGGACGCGAAGGGAGCGGCCTGTGGGGAGCCGAGGGCCTCGGAGAGCCCCGAGAAGGCTCTGCGGGCGGGGGACCCGGGGGACCTGCCGTCTAGCGCACGGCACGTGCGGGGGCCCAGCGCCCTCGGGGACGCCCCCGCCCGCAGAGCTCTCACCGGGCGCTGGGAGGCCCTGCCGCCTGAGCGCACCCAGCACCCTGAGCGCCCCCTCCATCCCTGCGGGACCCGCTTCGGCCCCGTCAGGCTCCCCTGTTGAGAACTGAGGACCGGACTCACTTGATGTTTCCTGGAAGCAGAGCAAAATGCTCTTGTCTGTGTCGCGTCTCATTCCGTCCATGTCCCCGGTGCACGGTTCAATGGTAGATTCGCAGTCCCCTCAGCGGGGGCCTCGAAGACTCCCTGACCCCAGACCTCTCTCCCACCCCCACCCTAAAGCCACTGGAAGGAGCACATACTACCTAGAAGTAAGAAGAGGAGCCTCAGAAGAAAACAAAGTTCTATTTTATTAATTTTCTATGTGTTGTGTTTGTAGTCTTGTCTTAGCTCTGGACGTGAAATACTTCGGTAATAATATTAATATTATTAATGATGATGATGATGATGATAATAAAGACGTTAAAACTCGCCGCTCGGTCACCTCTGCTCCTCCCCCGCCACTCCCCCACCCCCAAGGCCACCCCACCGTCCCGGTGCCGGAAACTCCGCAGCGAAGGCTGGAGCCCCGGCCGGCCCCGGCGGGCCCGACACGACTCGGAAGTTACAGCGGAGATAACGGCCGGAGCGGTCCCGCCCAGGCGCCCGCGCGCGCCTCGCCGCCGGTGCGGAGGCTCAGGACGGCCTCTCCCGGTGCACACTTGGGGGACGGAGAAGGGCCGCTTCCCCTCCTATCCCTCTTATTCCTCGTTGGTCCGTGGCACGAGGGACGCGACCGAGGCCCGAGCCCCGGAGCCCCTGCAGAGACAGCCAGGAGGGCCTGGCTTCTCGGCAGCGCCTCTGTCCTCAGGCTCGCGAGGCCCGGCGCCTTCGGCCTGCCCGCTTGGCCTGCTCTCCGCCGCCCTTGGCCCTGGGCTCCCGGCCTGTGGCTCTGGAGACCAAAATCGGGGCCACCGGGTGTCTCTCCGCGCGCAGCTGAAGGCTCCAGGAGCCCCTTCCTGCCTCTAGCAGGAGCTCATTGACAAGCAGGGGCACTCGAGGCCGCGCCGCCGGCGGGCGTGGGGTGGGGGACACGACTTCTCCCTGCTCCTTGGAGACTTGAGGGCAGGAGGCCAGGTGATGGGGCATTGTGGTCTCACCCTCTCAACCAAAAAAACGACCCATCCTCTCCCCACCCCCACCCTCACCCTCACCCAGGCGGCAAGCAGCGGACACTGTTTTCCTTTCTTCCTCCTCCCTTTCTCTCCCTTTTTTATTTTTAAAGAAAATAGCCACCCGGCAGAAGGAGCCCAGCTGCGGCGGTCTCCGGCCGCCCAGCGTGCTCAGCAAGGCGCCGCTGGTCCTCGGAACCCCTTTCCAGGGAAGATGTGGGCCGCAGAGCACGTTCTGAAACTACCCAGATGTCAGCAAGGGGCCTTCAGTGGCGCCTCCCAATGCAATAGCGGGGAATCTGGTGACGGGGTGAAAGGGTCTTGCCTTGATCCCGAACTCTCAGAACCCCAAACCCCGGCCACCTAGTCTGTCGCTGCCACTGGTTTCCCCTGAACCAGGCCGCTCAGCACCAGCACGCTTCGTCCTCCGGGGTCCCTGTCCTGCTTTGCCATTCTCCGGGCCTGGGCTAAGGATGGGGAGGGAGTCAGGAGGAGGATCCCAAACTTCTAAAGGGCACAGAAGTGAAAGCGGCTCCGTGGAACCCTCGGCCCAGCGCTGCCAGCTCCGCCTGGACGCTATGCATGGGACACAGCAGTCCCGGCAGGAAGCTGGCGGGTCTGAGCTCGCGGGGAAACGCATTGCAATAATTGTTTTTCACACATCTTCTAACCCTCCGCCCCCCCCCCCCATTTCCGTCCCCAACTCGGAGACTTGCAAAGCCCACAGGAGGGAAAAGCAACTCAGTTTTTGATCATCTCATCCAGAGTGGAAATAATAATAATAATGGCAAGGAGAAGGATACCAGTAGTCTAACCCCACTTCCAAGAAAGTGGGTAAAGGCTCAACTGGGTCTCCCCCCCCCAAAAGACTCAACTCTGCGGGTGAGCCGGGCCAGGGTTTCTTTTCTCGCCCGGCGGTTGCAGGGAGCCAGCGGGGAGGCAGCCGTCGCCGCCATGGCAGCCTGCGGCCCGCGCTCCCGCCGATCGCCGGGAGGTGGCGCGCTCTGCTCAGAGGCCGCCGCCAACCTTCTCCCTGTTTCTCCCCCTTCTCCTTTTTTCCCCCTCTCTCGGAGGCTCGCATTGAATCGGCCCTAACGATTCTCGGATCGTCATTATTTGTAACCATAGAGCATGAATTACCTCTTGAGGTCATCAGCGAGAATTTACGACTGGTCAACAAAAGCACGTGATTCCCTAACGCCCCCCCATCCCCCCTTCCAACCCCCCCCCATATTTGGCCGCATACATAGCAAAACGAAGTACAGTGCATCGCTATAATTCATTAATACATCATAAATCGTGAAGCACAGGGTTATAACGACCACGATCCACAAATCAAGCCCTCCAAAATCACCCAAATGAGCTCGTACTTTGTAAACTCCTTCTCGGGGCGTTATCCAAATGGCCCGGACTATCAGTTGCTAAATTATGGCAGTGGCAGCTCTCTGAGCGGCTCTTACAGGGATCCCGCTGCCATGCACACCGGCTCTTACGGCTACAATTACAATGGGATGGACCTCAGCGTCAACCGCTCCTCGGCCTCCTCCAGCCACTTTGGGGCGGTGGGCGAGAGCTCGCGCGCCTTCCCCGCGCCCGCCCAGGAGCCCCGCTTCAGGCAGGCGGCGTCGAGCTGCTCCCTGTCCTCGCCCGAGTCCCTGCCCTGCACCAACGGCGACAGCCACAGCGCCAAGCCCTCCGCTTCGTCCCCCTCCGACCAGGCGACCCCGGCCAGCTCCAGCGCCAATTTCACCGAAATAGACGAGGCCAGCGCATCCTCGGAGCCTGAGGAAGCGGCGAGCCAGCTAAGCAGCCCGAGCCTAGCTCGGGCACAGCCAGAGCCCATGGCCACCTCCACAGCCGCGCCCGAGGGGCAGACTCCGCAGATATTCCCCTGGATGAGGAAGCTTCACATCAGCCATGGTAATTCTCGCTTTCGCTCCCCCCTTTTTTTTTTTTTTTGTCTTCCCGGCTTTCCTTCTCTGCGTTTGGGGAGGTGGGGGGGGGGGAGGCGAGGAGAGCTTGGCTTTTCCTCAAATATAGATTTATTATTTTTTTAACCAGAGGGGGAGAAGTCTTTAAGAGGGTCTTCACAGCTTGGGGGGATAGAGCCAAAGCAGGTCTAGCTAGGTCTTTAGCTGGGGAGGAGTATTTTTAATCATTTGTCTCCAGATTCGGCTACGGTTTTATTCGCCCAGCTAGCTGTACTCGCTCTAGGATGAAGGATGGGGTTTATGGAACGTGGGGAAGGGTCCTGCCGACCCCCGAAATTTTGAGGCTGCAAAGGAGGGGACGAGCAGTAAAAACGAGCTTTCCAGGGCAAAAGTGCAGCCGCTCTGCTCCCTCTCGGGGCGAGCGGCCGCCTGAGCCCAGCGAAGGGTGAGGCACAGGGAGGGAGCAAGAGACAAAGCCGGGCGCATTCACTGCCGGCAGAAGTGGGGGCTGCAGGAGAAGGGGGTGCAGAAGCGAGATCTCGGATGCCGGGCGTCTGGAGCGGGGAGGATTGGAGCTGCGGCGAGCTGGGTGCCACGGACGCCTGGGTCCTGCTCCACGCCCCTCTCCCATCCAGGGCCCCCCTCCCTGAACCGGAATAACAGTGCCTCTCGGCTCTACTCTGTCTGCTCCAGATATGACCGGGCCGGACGGGAAAAGGGCCCGGACCGCGTACACCCGCTACCAGACGCTGGAGCTGGAGAAGGAGTTCCACTTCAACCGCTACCTGACGCGGCGGCGGCGCATCGAGATCGCCCACGCGCTCTGCCTGTCCGAGCGCCAGATCAAGATCTGGTTCCAGAACCGGCGCATGAAGTGGAAGAAAGACAACAAACTGAAAAGTATGAGCCTGGCTACAGCCGGCAGCGCCTTCCAGCCCTGAGCCCGCCGGGAGGAGCCCTGGGTGGCCCAAGAGCACTTGCCGCCCCCCCCCTCGCCCTGCCCCGGCCCCTCCGAGCCTCCCTGCGCTGCCACTGCCCGCTGGGGACCGGTTCCCACGAGCCTGCCTCGCCCCGGCCTTGTGTTACGATTTTTCGTTCGGTCTTAGGTCTCCCTGTGGCTCCCTGTCTCCCGGACTGGTTAATCTTGTTATTATTGTTAATAATAATGATAATTATTATTTCCCCTCCATGCTCCCCACTCCCCGCCACTCACCCCAAATCCGCCAGTGTTTCTGAATGTTCGTGTCTGTGGTTGCACTCCTTCCCCCAGGAAAGAAAGAAACTCGCATGTTTAATGTGAACTTTCCCCTCCCCATCTGTGTTCTTCTAACTTATTTATAAAAGGATGATCGCTGTGTTTTGAGTTTCAGCTTGAAACTTCTCTAAAGGGGCAGCAGTTGAGGTGGGGTGGTGTCGTGCCGCGGCCCAGCTGAGCTGGCCTCCGCGATGGAGTCCATGACTGTCTCTTTCCACCTTCCTCCTCCTCCCTCCCCACTCCCCAGGCCCAAGTCTCCCAGTGGCTTGGTCCTAGGGTGGGAAGGGGGCTGGGGGCACCAAAGAGGCTGATGTGGAGAAGGGGGAAGGTAAACCGTGAGAGTAGGGTTCCTGCCGCCTGGGTAGGCCCCACAAGGCCTGGCCTGGGAGTGTACGGGAACAAAAATAATCCTCAGTGTAAAATGTCTCTCGTGTATTTCTCTGTGAGTCCGTGGGTCTGGAGTAGAGGGCCCAAAGCTTGTAAATATGGGGAGAGTCTGGGTCAGACCCATCCCCTCCCCCCCCACCCCCCATTTCGCTTCTAAGACCGTTTGTAGTGAGCGAGTGGATGCTGTGCTACGTGTGAAATCTGTCTTTGCCTTTGCCGGGCCTGTCTCAGTGATTCGCTTTTGGTATTTGTTTGTAGCTTTCCTTGAAGTCAAATAAATGTTTCCCCTACTCCACTGCCCTTCTACTTGTCTTTTCTCCGGGGAGCTGCCTCTCCCATCACTGGGCACACCCTAGACCATTCTTGACAGATCTGGGGTGTAGGGAAGGGAAAACAGGGTGCCCACCAGCAGCCTCTCTCAGCCACCTACACCCCTGGCTTGGTGAGCGGGGCTTGGGCCAGGGCATAGGCTTTCGCATCTGGGGGACTGGGAGGCCCAGAAATCCCACGTGGGGCTGGGGTAAGGGACAGGCTGAGCTGGACTCCACCCTGGCCTTCCACCAGCCAGCCAGAAAAGCCTCTAGAAACCTCTTCAGGGAAAGCAGGTTAGGCCTAAGTCCTGGCAGGAGGCTCCTGGCCTTGTGGGAGTGGTTCGGGCCTGCCCAGACCCCCTGGCCCCTGGCCCAAATCCCAGTTCACCTCTGCCACCCACTAAGACAAAATAATAATAATCAGCTCAGTTTCAAAGGCTTCCTCACAACCTCAGTCTTCTCTGTACTTGTCAAGGGCTCCCTCTCTCCAGGGGCCCAACTGACCTTCCTTCTTGATTGGGAGTTGGGGTCCCTCCTGAAAGACCCCTGGTTCCCCCTGCCAGCCCCAGTGGCCCAGGGTTAGGGCCCAGTCCTCCTCCATCCAAGTCCGCCTCCACCCTGAGTACAAGAGTCAAGTCTGGACACTTACCCGGTCAATCCCTTCCAGCTTGGCCCAACTTCTTACAGGACTTGGGGGGGGAGGGGGAGCTGGCGAGGAGGCAGCCAAGGGTCGTAGAGGCTCTACTGGGCCCTCCTTCCCCCTCACCCCTTGACTTTGTCCCCCTTTGTCCATAGCAAACTATCCCAAAAGTCGCTATGACATTTAGATGTCAAATGGATAGGGGTTTTATCTCGAAGTTAGATCGTAAAAATCGCCGAGAAGTCAGACAGATACCCCTCACTGGCTCGAGAAAGTCACGTGAGGTCCATAAAGTTAGTTTTATGGTTTTGGGGAGTTGACACCGCGCGGTATATTTCACATTCTCCAGAATGTTAAGTGACACTTTAACTGCTCGCTGTGGTGGGGAAGGGGGCAGAGGTAGGTGAGCGCTCTCCCAGCCCAGAAGGCGGTGGCGGCAGCCAGGCCCTGCGCTCCGGCGGTAAGTGGCTTCCAGCTTTCGCTTTCTCCCCTCGCAATTTTGGGGGCTTGGAACTGGGAAAGGAAATCTTGCCTTGGGCAGCAGGGCTGTAAGATAATAAACTGGGGAGGGGGGAGCGGAATTCGGTCTGTGTTTTTGTACCAAGTTCTGACAGGCTGGGTGTCTGAAGTGGGGGCGCTGGGTTCCCTGAGGCCTCAGCGGTTGGGGTGCCTGGTTTTTATTCGTAGGAGTGTCTGACTCTTTGTGGGGAAAGGGGCTTGTGTGGGCTCCCTCAGTGGAAATTTAGGGGGCAGGAGGGAAGGGTGTGTACTCCTGAAGGAAGGGCCCCTCGTGGGGGGCCACTTCACTGTTGGATACCTTCAGACAGACATCTCCCCAACCCCGGGAAAGAAACTTTATGACATTCATTTGTCAGGGGTGTGTGGGGGCGCGCGGCTGGGCACTTTTATCTGGATACATCTGAGCTGAGAAAAAGCACCCGGAAGGCTAGCGTAGCTGCTCTGGGCTGCCTTGCACTGGGGCTCTCTCTGGCTTTCGGATTTTTGAACCCTATGATAGGGGGGTGCCTCCCATTTCTCCGTGGCCTGGTGGAGGGGCTTCCTCCGGATGGGGAGCGCGGCGCGTTTGCACCCAGCTTTGGCCTGTTCATTCCAGGCCGACCCTTCTGCGCGGCTCTCAGTAGGGTCAGAGGGGCACAATCCCCTCAGATTCCAAACCTAATTCCTGGCCAGGCGTGGGGGAAGGGGAGAGCTTCTTTCCTTGCCTGGAGGAGTTAGGTGTTGAAGTAGATGCCTGGCAGTCCCTCCGTAAATAAGACTTGCTCCAGAACACAGACCCCAGCTGTCGGGGGTGGGGGGTGGGGGGGGAGGGGACTCATGAGCTGGGAGAGAAAAATCAGAGAGGTTCTCTCTCTCTCCTCTCCTCTCTCACCCTCTTCTTCCCCCCACCCCCAGACCCTTAAAAGCCCCTTTGTTTTGTGGCACCACAAACCAGAGGGATTTCATCATTTGACCCCCAGGGGGCCTGTTACTTTCTAAGGGTAAGTCACCTTCTTCTAAAAACCAGAGGGCTCCTCTCCACCAAATTGACCGCCCCCTCCCCCGGTCTAAGATCCATGGGGTCTGCTGCCCTGTCGCTCCCGCTTTTGCTCGCCTGCCAGCTTATCAGCTCCGGGAGATGGTTCCTCAGATTGGACATGTTGGCGCCTTAAGGGGCTTCTGATCTTTGGGACAGGGAGAGGGCCACAAGAGTCCCTTCACTTCCCACGGAGGGATGTCCACGCTCTCCGCCTCTCTCCTCTCCTCCCTGCAGCCACTCTCTGTTCCCTGAGCTCTCCAGTCCCTGCCCAGGCCTGACTTAGGAGAACCTTCACAGGGTTGAGAGCAAAGAGGACAGAGAGCTTGGGCTCCTCACCCTGATTTGAAGATGGAATCTCCCCAAGAATGATGAGGCATTTATATCCCTTGGAAAGGAGACTCCGGTCAGTTCCCGAAGGATCCCCACTGTCCCTTAAGATAGTGATATATTTTGGAGACAGAGCTTCCACAAGCTTCCACTCTGGATGAGGCAAATGAGTGGAGTAAGGTGCAGAGGGCGAGTGTAGCAGGGGCAGAATCTGACCTGGGGCCTCCCGGGAAACCCCATTGCCTTGTGCCCTGGCCTCCCTCCAACGCCGCCTCCTTCTCTCAGAACCCTCAGACCACCAGGCCTGCCCCTGAAAAAAATTTTTTTGCCCCCTTCTATGTCCGCTCTGCAAACTCTGATAAAGAATGTGTGGGGCTGACGGCCCAGGGACATCTGCTGGGCATATCTAGACAGATTTTCCGGCATGGTGAAGTGTAGTCCCGGGCGGGGGTGCCCACTTCCGCCCTCGGAGGCCAAAACCCTTGAAGGGTCTGGTCTCCTCCTGCTCCAAGGGGTTCCTGAAGATTCTCGGGCTGGGTTTTCCTCTTCTGTACTTTAGGTTGTCTGGGCAATGGTCTCCCTTGAAACCCAACAAGGACGTGTTGGGGGAGGGGTGAGAGGTGGGAAGGAGTTTCTTGGCCCCGTCATGCCCTTTCCTCCCCAAGACGTTCTCTGGGAAAGCTTCTCCTCAATCTGGAGGACTCTTCTTTCCCTCCTCACCCACTTGCTTCCCCTCCCCGGCTGGGGCCAGGCCTCAACCTTGTGAGCTACAGGCTGGTCCAGATCCTTAGCCCATCCACGCATCTGTCCAGCACCCCCAACCTGGGCAGGGCGGAGGAGGCAGCCAGGGATTAAGGCCACCGTTGCCCTTCTCACTCCAAGGCCAGCCTGACCACCACTCTGCAGACAATTTGATTTTGATTTTTTTTTTGTTTTATTTGGTTATTTTGTTTTGTTTTGTTTTGTTTCTCTGCGCCACGGGGTGGGAGGAAGTATAAAGAAGTGTAAACAGGAAAGCCAGCCGGCCCTGGAGTTCCGAGCGCCCATATTTCATCGGCTTCCTCTCCACACTTAACCCTTCCCTGGCTGGGAGAACGTATTCACTGAGGGTTGGTGGGGGGAAGGGGACAGGGTGTGGGGGCACGATCGGAGTGGAAGCTCCTTTCCCAGCCCGGTTCCTTTATCCCTGGGGTCTGCATGCTGGGGCAGAAGTCAAGGATTCGGACGGAGCAGAGAGAAAACAGACCGCCCTCCCAAACTCAGTCCCTTCCAGCGCAGTGAGGAGAAGGCTCTCCCTGCACGGGCTTTTCAGCTTGAGGACCAACTGGATCGACCAGGGAAGACAGAGCTAGGAAGAACCCCTCCCATGCTTTCGGGTCACTCTCTCCATTTTTGGAGTTTCCAGAAGTAATCAGATTTCGAGGCTGGGATCTGCCCACAGCAGGATTTATCGATTGTTGCAGAGCTGTTACACATCCATATTAATTAACTCAGACACCGGCCTGGAAACTGAGCTGCTTGGGGAGGAGGAGGAGGAGGAGGAGAGAAATAGGGGCCCCTTAAGGAAAATGGACATTTCTCCCTAAGTGCCCCCTGGGCCCAGACTGGAGAGTCTTTCCCCACCAGAATCCAGTGGCCTTCCCCAAGCTTGAAGTCACCGCACTTCTCAGCAGGGACGAGCGTGTCCTCCTCCCCACAATGAGAATCCACACACAGATATTCTCAGGGGTGGAATTAAACACCTCTCAGGCCTGAATCTTCCTTGTCAGAGGTAGGTTGCCCCCCGCCCTCCAAGGGATGGATCCTTTGGTGGATACTCCCAGCACTACCCTTCTAGAAGGGCTTAACGCCTCCTCCCCACCTTCCTTCCAACTTCCTCCAGGTAGAAGCTTTTTTAGGTTTGGGGGTTCTGTTTTGTTTTTAGTGTTTGGTGGTGGTGGTGGTAGTGATGGCCTTCCCCTTCCTCCTACCCCTCCCTCCAAAAAGTGATTAAAATCTGTTAAAGGATTTAATTAAGACAGTTAAATGAAAAGGAAGGAGGCGCAAATGAGTTGGGGGGAAAAAACCCACACCAAAGCTATTCTCAACGATTAAATCGCCATTTTAACAATATAATGGAGTTTGCATCCTGAAAGGGGAAATCAACGCTCATATCTCATCAATAATTCATAGAGTCCGGGATCACGCAGAGGTCAGCAGACGGGGCCGGAGCGCCGGCCTGCTTGGGGCTCCGAGTCGCTGCCGCATACATTACGTGCCTCGGGCCGCGCTGCCGCCACCTCTGTGGCTCCGGCCGGGGACCGGGCCTGCCGACAGGTTTAGGCTGATCTTTCCATTTTTCGTTCTTCCTTTTGGTGAATTTACTGAGGCCCAGACTTCGGGCTCCCAGAGGAAGTGGGGGATTTAGGAGACTGGAGAAGACTGGACTTCGGGGCGATTGGGGACCTGTCGGACCCGACATATCACCACCTTTCCGAGTTTTAATCTCTTCTCCACCTTTATTTTTTTTCTTCTCCATTTCCCTGTTTTAGGCATCTTCTGTCCTGTCTCTTCTCTCCCCAAATTTCCACTTGGAGAGGAAGATGCACTCTGCAGCATCTTCTAACTTCTCTTCCCAGGCAAAGGCTCCCAGGCTGCCCAGCCACGCTCTGGCCTTGCTCTGCACGTGGACTCGGGCCCAGCCCACATAGCTGTGGCCCTGGTTTTGGCCTCTGAGCATCGAGGCTGTCTTTGATTGTAGCGATCCCTGACCTTGGAGCCCCATGGGGTAGGGATGAACGTGCCTAGGGAGGAAAGGGACCTCGCAGGCGGACCCAGGCCAGGTGGGAAGGGAAGGATTCCGCTTGGAAGGCAGCATCTGGAGAAAACTGGAGGGAAAGTGCCAGCATGTGGGAACATCTCCCCTTGGGGCTTGAAGCCGAGATGCAGGATAATCCCTCTACTTTGGAAATTCTGCAGGCTTGTTCCATTCTCTGTGTTTGTGTCTCTCTAATTTGCTCTCTTCTGTTTTCTGACTCGCGACCGGTCTCTAGGGAAGGAGGAAGGAAACCTTTCCCTGTGAGAGGTGGGGTCCTGGGAGGGGATATTTGGGCGCAAGGGAAATCGAAAGAGCGCAGGTCGCCCGTCTGGCCGCTGCGCTGGCCGAGAAGCAGAGGCTGTAACGTCCCCGAGCTGCCAGTAGAGTCCGCCTTAGACCAAGTTCACAGCCAGGCTGGGGCCTCTGAGGCGCCAGCGAGCGGCCGTGCAAGGTGGCCCCGGGCCCGCTGGGTCCCGCATGGCCGGGACACTGAGCTCTCTTTCCAGCCCTTTGGGGACTGTGGCTCCCTCCGCTCTCAAGGAACCCCTGCTCCAAGCTCTCTTCACTCTTCACCCCAGCAACTCCCTTCTCCAGGTCAGCCGCCCGTCTTACCTCACCCTGTAGGTCCCCACTCCCCAGCAACCGCGGCCCCACTCCGGGACGAGAATGGAGAGGGTGGGTCATCCAGAGCCTTGCCAGGCACTCCACAGGAGAGACCGGTGGGGATGCGGGCAGTGGGGTCGATGCAGGAAGTGGGGTGGCGGCTTTTTCTAAGGAGTTATTTAATAATCAAAAGACTCCTCTTCCCCAGATCTAAAGGTCCTCAGTGGAGGTTGGGGAGGGTAGTGAGCGGGGGAGGGGCACGGAAAGCGTTTTTGCGCTTAGGTTTCTGCAGCCGGCGCAGCAGAATGAGACCCTGGGCCGTGAGGCCAGTGTTATTGCCAGAGGGGTCGCAAAGTTGGAGGGTCAAAAGTTTACAGCGTGCGTGAGCGGGGCGGGTGCGTCTAGAGGCAGGGGCAGGGGCGGGGGCGGGCTGCGCAAGGGGAGGAGGCTGTGTGAGTGGGGAGAGAAGAGAGGGAGCAAGGGGTGCTGGAGGTAAGGAAGGCGTGTGCCTGGGGAGTGGGGGAGCAGAACTGGGGAGGAGAGGAGAGGCAGATACTTGGGAGAGGAGAAACTGGGGTAGGGGAGAAACCCTTCCCCAAATCCCGGAGCTGGTGGGGAGGGGAATGGCACGAAAGAGCGCTGGGCTGGGGGCATGGCGAATCCTCTGCGCAATTTTCTCTCCTAAAGATAACCTTTGAGTCACCATATAAAATTTCATTAAAACCTACCCAGCCGCGTTCGAGCACGCGCGCGCGCGCGCACACACACACACTCCAATTACCCACACGTCCTTGCAGGACATTTGATGGGGCCAAAGAAGGCTTCCAAGGTGAAGGCCTGATTCTCACCAACGTCAGCCCCACCCTTCTTCCCTTAAAGGGGCCAAACAGCCGATCCCCCCAACGGCCCCTCTGCCTTCAGGCAGGCCTGGTTCTCCGGGATTCCTAGCCCCCAGGCTGGGTCCAGGCAGCTGGAGTCCATGACTCTGGGCCAGGACTGAGGGTTTCTGAACTCCCATTCCTCTTTCCAAATTGCTTGGGTTTAAGAAGTTGGATATAGAAAGAAGGCTGGCTTGCTAATTCTCACACTCTCTCCCAAACTTCCACTTGCCTGTTCATCCAGAATCCCTCTCTTCTTAGAGGAGGGAGGGGAAATGAGAAGGAAAAATACTGAATGGCCTCACAGAGACCTTTTTAAGTGGAGTTGAAACAAGCGACCTGAAATGAACCTCGAATCCATGCATTAGGCTGAGCTCATAAGTAAAATGTTTACAGGGACTCTGTAATTATAACGCCAGGGCCTATGCCTGTTTTTGGCCTTTAAATGATGGTTTGTTGTGTTATGAAATGTCTTCGTCGTCTCTTCTAAGCATCGCGTAGAGGAGATGCGCTGTGGGACAGAACAGAGAGAACCTGAGAGTTTATTTCATAAAGATGCCTTTTGAAATATGGCCGGAGGAGACAACAACCTAATGTCAAATTTCAGATCAATTTGCCCCGGTGTTTGCCTAACCGATTGGGGTGTGGGTCCCCCTTCCTACTCACCCCTGGGACAAGCTTCTCTGGGGAGTCAGGCCAGGAAGGAATCCCTAAAGTCCAGAAGAGGTAGAGGTCAAGGCCTGAACTGGAGATTCTGCTTCTTGTTCCTCCTCTGTGTCTTCCTCCTTTCCAGGACAGAATGTTAGCACATTTATGGTTCTGTGGACTATCCTGGAGCCCAAAGGGCCGGAGGGGCCTCGGGATGGGGAAGAGGGTCCTTTGCCATCCCAGGCCAAACCAGGTGTTTTGGGATGTTCTCTCCCACCTCCCTGTGCCAGGCGGGTATCTCCCTGCAGACGCTCCCCTTAGACTTAAGCTGAGTGGAAGGGGAGTCACCTGACCTACCTCTGCCGGTCCGTTGGGGGCTGGAGAAAGGGGAAAGTGTGTTGTCCTTGACAATCCACCAATTCTCTGAGAGACAAACCAAAGGAAATCTCTGACAATTTTTAATGCCTCCTTGCTTTGCTCCGGTACCTCCCTGCGGTGGTGATGGGGTGTAGGTAAGAGAGTTACTGTACAGATGAGAAGTGGTTTTAAATAAAAAGGGGGGTATTGTTTTGTTTTTAAAGGAAATAAAAGCCTCTGGAAGCCAAGTCCCCAGCTTTGACCTGCACGGTCCAGCTTCTCTCTCAGGGTTCTCTGTCTTCCCCAAATGTGCTGGCCTCTGGATCAAATCTCAGCCCCAGGAGGTAGAGGAGTCATTCTCGGGGCCTTGGAGCCTCCAAAGTTTGGGCAGAAAGGGGGGTATCTCTGGCACTGGGGGATGGAATAAAGTAGATGGAGTC
The DNA here is from genome assembly GCF_003009895.1 of Hyaena hyaena. Lineage (NCBI taxonomy): Eukaryota > Metazoa > Chordata > Mammalia > Carnivora > Hyaenidae > Hyaena > Hyaena hyaena. Next base: position 2,863,381 of record NW_024080661.1, on the reverse strand, counting down.
TGCACCGGGGTCGTCATACAGGCCCTACGATACAGCCATTTAATAGGGAAGGCAGGAGGGAAGGGGGCTCTGGCTGGGGCCTGCTCTCAGGGACCCAGATTCCGAAGGCCACATTTCTACTCCAGGTGCCCCGAAGGAAAGCCTTGTGGAATCATCCCACACTCTCCCACTTTGCCCTGGGAACCAGAACTGACAAAAATAATAGGAGTGATGGAATATCAAGGTGAAGGCGAGGCAGGCTGAGTCCTCTCGGAATGGGACTTTTTGGGGGGTGGGGATTGGGTGAAGGGGAGAGAAGGTTCTGGTAAAAAAAAAAAAAGTAGAGCTGGAGAGGATGAGCTGAATCAAATTCCTGCTCCGTCATTTTTCTCCCAAGTAATGACCTGCGCAAAATTCAATATGACCGAGCGAACTGCGCCAGCGTATTATAGTAACTGCCTGCTCGTGGGGGAGGCCCGGAGAGGGGTGAACCGTAGGTCACGGCGTCTAAAAATTATTAAAATGTTCGAGAGCCTCGTGACGCGCCTCGCTGTTTAACAAAGACTGCCAAAGTATGAGATTAATACGAAAACTTGCGCTTCAAAAACAAAAACACATTTAAAAAAAAAAAAAAAAGTCTTGTTCCGGCCTCCAAGGAGGCCCGGGAGCTGCTGTGCCCGCAGCCGCGGTTCGGTTTTCCGGACACACAATAGTGGACAAGAGCGAGCTCCTCTGTGGCCGATCGGGCCCGAGGGCGGGTCGGCCTGCGGCCGGGAGGGCCCGGTGAGTACTCTTGCCCGCTCCCGCTCGGCGCCTTCCAGTCCTCCGGGCCGCCTCCGGTGCGCGGGGCCGGCTGGGGGCTCGCCTCCTCGGCCCTTCGCTTTGGTTTCCCTCCCTCGCTCCGTGCGACAAAAGGTAGCCGATTCCGTGCGGGCTGGGCACGCCCGCCCGGGACAGCGACGGGGGCTGAGCAGTGAGAGGTCACGCTGGCAACCTGTGGCTGCCAGGAGGGTGGGGAAGGCGGCCGGCGAGCCAGCGAACGACCGGGGAGTACAGGCGAGGTGGCTCGGACGCGCGCGCAAAGCCCTTGCTTTTTCTTATTTTTATTGCGGGTACTCCTGTTAGCATTCTTTTGAGGGTGGAGGGGAGACGCAGCCTCCGGTTTGGGTGAAACCCGTCCAGGGAGTGGCTGATAAACCTTGTCCTCCACCCATCGCGGCTGGGGTGGGGGGGTGCGGCGCCTCCGTGGGATGGGCAGGTGGCGGCTCCCAGCGCGCAGAAGAGAAAATCTCTGCGCTCTGTCCCTAGGATCAGCCATACTCGGTCCCGCAGTGGCTCTGCCTCCCATACCTCTCTCTTGGGGTGCTCCGTGCACCTGGCCTGCATCCTTTGTGAAGTGTAGAGCAGCAGAGAGGCCCGGTGGCCAGCCTAGCGGCCCTCCCCAAATTCCGAAAAAGCCGACTGAGTTGGACGGGTTTCAGGGAGCGAGCGAGTTGAGAAGGACAGGAGGTATGGGGTGGGGGAGGGGCCTGGCCAGTTGGAATGGGTCGTGGAACCCCTAACTGGCCTTTGATACGACTTGGAAAGATCCCTGCTTGAGCCTGGGGGGCTGGTAGGGGACCTACCCATGCATTTGGAGTCTGTGGGCCCAGGGCCAGTCTCTAGTAGTCTCCCTAGGTGCCCATGTGGGGGGTCTATTGGACGCTGTCTTGGAAAAGGTGATTAAAATATAAGTGTGGGGGTGTGTGTGTGTGTCTCTGTGTGTGTGTGTGAGATATTTTTCAAATATATGCAAGTCAGCCTGGCTGGGAGAGTGTTGGTGTTAGAAATCGGGCCGGGAGGCCAAAATTGGCAATCTGGATTTAGGATAGAAAATCAGAGGGTCCCTGGATCTAGTTTCTGGCAAGTGGGAGCACTCCTCCTACCCACCTGCAAGGGTCACAGAATTGGAGATGGGCAAAGACTTCTGGAATGTGGTGGTTAGAGGGTTGTTTTTTGTGTATTGTCGCTGTATTTGTTAATGAAATTGATGCGATTCTGACTTGCTCACTAGGGATGCAAGTATTTCTCAGGGAGATGGGGAGGGAGACTGGGCAAGGCGGAGGCTTTCTCTGTGCCAATTCCCCTAACCCTATGATGGCTCTCAGCATCCGGTCTAGGACCCAGTACCCTCCAGCCCAGTCCCCAGTCTCCCAGTTTAGTATATTCAGCAGTTACTGGGACCCTCAGGAAGTTCATTCGGAAATCCCAGGTTCCCCCAGGTTTCCCAGATCCCCATTTTGGTCCCACTGCCAGCGACCCTAGCAGGTGGCAGAATGAGCAAATTTAGACAGGGAGAGTCTGCCCTGGGGCTAGAGAGGTGGGGGAAACGGGGTTCCCCGCACACTTCAGGGATAATCCCCCTTTTCTGGCCCCAGGAGGTGCGGGAGGCTGGGAGGGGCCGGAATATCATCTGGCTGCATCTTTTATGGTGCCTCATTGCCCTTCATTCGGAAATGAAACGCCTTTGATCTTTTTCTCAGGTTGTAAACGGAATTGCCCGTCATTAAATATCCGGGGCCCCATCTGTTTGGTCTCCCAGCATTTTTCTTTACAGCTGTTTCTCTCTCTTTTTACCATTGAATTTTTCCAAAAGGACTTTTATGACACCTCCTTCACACCCAGCCGCCTCTCCCTCCTCCCTTTGCTGAGAGGCGCCTTGGAAAATATCTAGATATTCGTTTGATGGCAAACTAAAGGCTGCGAGGGGCACGGAGGAACCGATTGGGGTTTTGTTTTTCTTTAAAAAAAATAAGAGTCCTGGGGGGAGGGGAGGGGCGCGAGGGCACCCAGAAGGGCCTGATTCTGACTACGCTGCAGCCTCGGAATGACCCTTCCTCCTTTTGTGCTTAGCTAATGTTTACATCTCATAATTCATGCGCCGCCCAGGGTTGCGCGGCGGCCGCGAGGTTCGCGTCCCTTTGCGGGACCGGCTGTTTCAATTTCTGATAGAAGAGAAAGAGAGTTGAAAACCTTGTAATCCCCAAAATGGACCCGCAGTGCCTTTTCCTGCCCCCAGAGCTCAAAAGTAGAACAAAACGAAATAAAATCAAAGCACTGAAACCACACCCCAAACGAAGAAGGCGCGGAAAGTGGGAGAACTGGAAAATTTCTGGGCCAAGAAGATCTGTCTGTCTTCTGTATATACCCTGTAGATCCGAATTTGTGTAAGGAATTTTGTGGTCACAAATTCGTATCTAGGGGAATATGTAGTTGACATAAACACTCCGCTCATTTTTTTCCCCGAAGAAAAAAAAAATTTTTTTTTCCCAGTTGAGGACCCTCCGGTGACTGACCACACGAAGACTCCTTCCTTTTTCTTTCTTCTTTTTTCTTTTCCTCCCTCATTGGTTAGAGACAGAGGAATCACCTACCTGAAATCTCCCATGCCTGCCCCTGAAGGCTTGATCCCTTTTCACTTCTCTTAATAGGTTAATGTTGGTGGTGGTGTTTTAATTTTATCATCTCCCTCAAGCCCACTAATTCTCTATTCTGGGATCAGGGAGGCTTTACTGAAAATCCGGGGGAGGGGGGGGAAGACTATTGTCGTCAGTGGGTGAAGGCACAGAAAATCGCTTTTCACGCGGATGTTGAGGTCTCCTTTTCGTTTGGGATCAGAGCAAGATGCCCTGGAAATAGTTACGAAGGGGTGTTTTCTGTGTGTGGGTCACCCCCAGGGCTTCTACCCCCAGCATCATAAGGATGTGAGATTTCTCTTCGCCGCAGAGGCAGCTGCATTAGCCGCAATTAGAACGTCTGCACACCGTGCTTAGCATTGGTCCGGTGGTTCTGGAATTAGCAAACTGCTATTCAGTGTGCTCTCAAAAGTTGCAAGATTTTTACTCCAGCGCTCGCGTTCAGTGTGGGAAACCTAGTCGTGTCTCCCCGCCTGGGCCGCGTCGGGCAAGGGGAGGAGTGGAGAGGAGAGGGGAACGGAAGGACTGACTGACACAACCAAACTAATAGCGCAGCTAAATGCGATTTGGAAGGCGAGGTCTCCCCGAATTAGTGCATGAATTTCCTATCGATCCGCCCGCGGTTCCATTCATCTCTGACAAGTCCCTCCGTGCACCCGCCTGCTTGCTCCCGACGCCTCCTCTCTCACTCCCTACCCCTCCCCGGGCGACTGCAGAGAAAAGCCCCGTGCTCCGCGCCTCTCGCTCCCAACGTGGGTTCCCCTCTCCAGGCGGAGCCCCCAGGCTGCCTCCCGCTTAACTCCCTACACAGACTCCTGGGCTCCTCGCCCTCTCGAGGAGGGGATGGGGGCCTATGGAAGGCAGAGGATGCAGGGCGGAGGTGAGGGAGGACAGGAGGGGCTGCACCGGGAGCCCCAACTTCCGAGGGGATCCAGGATTGTTCTCTCCCCAGCGCCCCAACAGGCCCTCCGGCGACAACCTGCCCTGTTCCCCCCTCTCTCTCCCCTCTCTCTCTCTCTCTCTCTCTCCCCCTGATCCCGGAGAGGGCTAGGCAAGGAGGCGGTCGCCCCGCAGGAGCCCTATGTAAATCCTGGTGTTGGGTGGGTGGGGAGGGGGAAAGAGAAGAAGGGGAAATAAACCTCTTTGGCTGGAGTAGGGTCCGGGTGAGCAGATTTCCTTATCCGGGAATCGCAGGCGGGGCGGCCATTGGCTCCGGGGATCACGTGGGCCCCTAACTTTGTTCACTTGACAGTAAGTAGGAGGGCTTTCGGAAACAGGAAAACGAGTCAGGGGTCGGAATAAATTTTAGTATATTTTGTGGGCAATTCCCAGAAATTAATGGCTATGAGTTCTTTTTTGATCAACTCAAACTATGTCGACCCCAAGTTCCCTCCGTGCGAGGAATATTCACAGAGCGATTACCTACCCAGCGAGCACTCGCCGGGGTACTACGCCGGCGGCCAGAGGCGAGAGAGCAGCTTCCAGCCGGAGGCGGGCTTCGGGCGGCGCGCGGCGTGCACCGTGCAGCGCTACGCGGCCTGCCGGGACCCCGGGCCCCCGCCGCCGCCGCCGCCGCCGCCCCCGCCGCCGCCCGGGCTGTCCCCTCGGGCTCCTGCGCCGCCGCCCTCCGGGGCCCTCCTCCCGGAGCCCGGCCAGCGCTGCGAGGCGGTCAGCAGCAGCCCCCCGCCGCCTCCCTGCGCCCAGAACCCCCTGCACCCCAGCCCGTCCCACTCCGCGTGCAAAGAGCCCGTCGTCTACCCCTGGATGCGCAAAGTTCACGTGAGCACGGGTGAGTGCGTGGGCACCCCTTCCCCCTCCCACCCCCGGTGCTTTACACCGAAGGGACCTCGGAGGCATGGGGGGGGGGCGTGTGAGCTGGGGGAAGCCAATTGTCCCCGCTATAAACTCGCCATTGCCGGAGATTTACGGTCGCCTGTTTTCAGAGCCACATAATTACATCCCCCATAAATTTTTATGGCCTGGTGGGCCCCGCGCCTTTGAAGTCGGTTCCCCATCCTCTTTGCCATTCTCACCAGCGACTTTTTCGCCAGGGAGATGCAGTCTCAGTGAAGTTGGAAGTTGGGGAGGGGTGAGGGAGGTGGGGGTGGAGGAGGAGGAGGGAATCTGTATTTGAGCGGAGAGTTGAGTCAACTCCCAGTATTTATTTTTTTCCTTTCTTTCCTCCAGCCTGGCTCCTTGGCTCGAGGACTGGGCAAAAGTTTTTTACTTGAGGGCAGGCGCTGCATGGAATCTGAGCGCAGAGGGTGGGAACTAACAGAAGAAAGGTTTAGGGAAGCCCCCCCTCCCTCTTTCACCCCTCATTCTCCCATCCCGGGCCCCAGGCCAAGGGGGCAGAGAGGAGCGGTTAAAACCTTGTGGAGATTCCTCACTGCCCTCCACCCCCCTCTCCAGACACCCAAACAACAATGTGGAGACGACACAACCCTCCAAAACTTTGAGATCTCTTTCTCTTGGGGGGGGGCCGCTTTCTTCCCTTTTTGTTCCCCCCCCCCCAAGGAGAGGTGGCGGGAGAGGGAGGGAGGCAGGGAGGGGGGGAGAACTGTGTTAGCTGGGAGAGAGGGCTCTCTCCCTCCTCCCTTTCGGGGCAATAAAACTTTCTCTTTCTCCCTCTCTCTGTGTGTGTCCAGTAAACCCCAATTACGCCGGCGGGGAGCCCAAGCGCTCCCGGACAGCCTACACTCGCCAGCAGGTCCTGGAGCTGGAGAAGGAGTTTCACTACAACCGCTACCTGACGCGGCGCCGGAGGGTGGAGATCGCCCACGCGCTCTGCCTGTCCGAGCGCCAGATCAAGATCTGGTTCCAGAACCGCCGCATGAAGTGGAAAAAAGACCACAAGTTGCCCAACACCAAGATCCGCTCGGGTGGCACCGCAGGCGCAGCCGGAGGGCCCCCTGGCCGGCCCAACGGAGGCCCCCCCGCGCTCTAGTGCCCCCCCCCGCGCGGGAGCCGCGAACCTCGGGGCGGGGGTGGGTTGTGAGCGCTGGGGGGGTGGGGCGGTGGGGGGAGACGCGGGAGGGGACCCTGGGGCCTGGGTCCGCAAAAACCTACCTGCCCTCCCCCCACTTTATCTATTTACACGAATAAACGCAGAGGAGGGGGAGGGGAAGCTTTATTTATAGAAATGACAATAGGGATCCGGGCGAGGCCCCCCCCCCCCCAGAAGCAAGGTTCAAGTTTCTTGCTTTCTTCCTTAAAAAAAAAAAAAGAAGAAGAAGAAGAAGAAAAAGAAGAAGAAGGAAGAAAGAAAAAGACAGAAAGAGAAATAGGAGGAGGCTGCCCTCCTCGTTTTCAGCTTTGGCGAAGATGGATCCACGTTTCATCTTTAATCACGCCAGGCCCAGGCCCATCTGTCTTGTTTACTCTGCCGAGGAGAGGACGGGCCTCGGTGGCGACCATTACCTCGACACCCGGCTAACAAATGAGGCCCGGCTCCGCCGCCGCCTCTGCTGCTGCCGCTGCTGGAAGACAGCCTGGATTTTCTTTCTTTGTCCCCCATTCCTGACACCCAGCGAAAGCACCCTGTGACTGCCAGATAGCGCAGTGTTTTGGCCACGGTAACACACACACACACACACACACCCTCCTTCCCTCGTTGCACCTCCGTGGGCACACTGACTGCTCACCCCCTTCCACCAAGGGACTGGGGTGAGGGGGTCAGCAGAAAGGGGACACGTGGGGGTGAGGGGTGGCCTTGGCACCTCGGGACCAGGCAGGGAAATTGAGGCCAACAGAAAAGAGACCCGAGAGGGCCTTCTTCTAGAAGGTCAAGCTGATCCTGGCAGAGTGAGGGGCCAGTTGAGTTCTGGGAGCTGGGCACAGCCCTCCTGCCAATAGAGTTGTGCAGCGAGGCCTTGGCGCACGCTGCACATGAATGTGAAACTAGCACAGAAAATGTGGCGGGCCTCCCGGTCTGGGAGAAGATGTTGCAGAGACCTCTCCCATAGTTTATCATTGTTTTGCATTGATGATGATGATGATTAATTATTATTATTATTATTATTATTAATTATTTTATGTCTTGTGCGTCCTCTCTCCTATTCTCTCTCTGACATTCCAAACCAGGTCCCTTGCTAGTTCTGGGGCTGCCTGAGTCTAGAACCCTTCGTTGGCGTGAAATTTTTGTGTCCTGTACAGAGTGACAATAGAAATAAATGTTTGGTTTCTTGTGACCAGCCCGGCGTGTTTTTGTTGAAACCTTGATGCAGAGATACAGGCAAATGCCACCCAGTGTGTATTTTAAGCAGCTCAGTCCATTCGGGCCTCACATTGTATGTGGTTGAGGATTTTTTTTTTTTTTTTCAAAAGGGTCCAAGGGGAATTTCTGTCTCAGAGGACTCCAAATTGTGGTAGCTGGTTTGTTTTCCTTTTGGGGTGGGTGTGTTTTGTTTGGGGCTTTTAATTTTTTTCCCTCCAGTCCAAAAATGGATTGAAAGTGCGGGGAGGGCTGACTCCGATCCCTAATGGGGGGAAAATGTTTCATTGTAGGACACGAGAGGCTTGAGTATGGCAAAGCCTTTCATATCGTGATTTATTTGTCATAAGCAAATAAAATGCGGTTAAGCTGTCTCTTTCTAGACAGACGGCTCTTTGCTTATTAAGGTTCGGAGGGAGGATTTCTGCGAGGCCGGTCTCTTTCCTCCCGCCTAAGAAGGTATCGTTTTCCTCTGAGGTGTTTAAAGCTTTAATGAGTCTAATTTTTTGCACAGATGTTTCTGGGTGTTTGCAGGTTTTCAGAGTATTTTTATATTACAAAGGAGCTAGTGGTGCCATAGCTCAAACTCTGACAAGCAAATAGATAATCAAGAAGACGAATGGCCTCTTTTGTGAAGCCCTGCTCCTGTATTAATTTTCATTTTCTTTCTCATAGAAAGTATCGAAAGTACGACCGGGGACCAAATAGCTTTCTGTCTCTGAGGTCCCGGTCACCCCCTAGAATGGAGTGGAGGAAGGGGGTGGGGGTGCCGATGACCCTCACAAGCTCTGTCGGGCTTGGGCCGCTTTGGGGCAGCACCCAAGAGATGTGCTAAGGTCCGAGGGCTCCAGCCTCGGGGTCTCGGGTCCCTCGTGGTGGCCCAGGATACAGCCACCCGCCTCCAAAAAGCTTGGGGCTCAAGAGAGCATCTGCCACGAAAAGTCGTTTTTCAGTCCCATCTCCCTCCAGAAAATAAACCTAGCTGATTCCACCAGCACGACTTTACTGTTATTTCTTTTGTATTCCTCCGGTTTGCAGGGCCCGGGAGTTTGAGACTGGGTAGGGCCCAGGACACATGAGGCTGGGTGTCTTCTAAAAAAAAAAAAAAAAATTGACGGGACCTGGAGGAGGCGAGCTTTATTTTGGTCGAATCCACAGAGTGATGTTTAACAGCCAGGGGCTGGGGCTGCCCTTAGTGGAGGGGAAAATAGTTCTTAAAAAGCATATGCCCCCCCACCCCCCGGAATGTCTATAGAACCAAATCAAAGCTGCTCCTCGGAAGGTATGAATAGAATAAAAAAAAGATTTCTATGGAGCTTAAAGTTCACAGCCATTCTGTGTAGACAAGAGCTAAGAAAAATGTGAGAATTATACAGAAAACCATTAATCACTTCTTTTCTTTAAATACGTATCCTCTCTCCTTTGTTATTATTCAACAGCAAATCTCCGCAGACCGGCTGTTGGGGGAAAAAAGTGTTAGCTGGTTCTCCCGAATCTGCCGAGGGGGAAAAAATTTGGAACCATAAAGTTGAAAACTTTTTTCTCTCAGTTTGGAAGAAGCCCTCCGTCATGAATGGGAACCGCAGAATTCAGGCCAGAGGAGGCGAGAGGCATAAAGGTAACAAAGCCCCCGCCTGCGCTTGCTTTTTATACTTTTATGCTGGTTTTTTTTTTTTTTTTTTTTTTTTTATGGTGGATGCTTGGTCAGATTTGCTGCCTTTTATGATGACTGATGTTCGGGTCAGAGGGAGAGAGAGGAGCCTCACACCTGGAGAGTGTTTGAACTGCTTGGGACTGAGGTGTCAGGATCCCCTGAAAAAGGCCCAGAGAGGGTGGTTTGTGAGGCAGCTCAGAAGTGCTTTTTTTTGGGGGGGGGGGTTTCGGAAAACGCAGGCGACGTGCACATGTGGCCCCGTGTGCTCTGTGACTTCGCTTGTCTACACTGGTAGCTTGTGTCCCGTATGTCTGTTTACCGGTGAGATGTTGTCACTGCTGCCTCCTGGAAAAAATGGAATGCGGTTCTTGGATGGAATGCCCTGGGCTTGGGGCAGGTATAGGTAGATGTCTGTCTGTCTGTCTGTCTGTTGTTGTTTTTCCTTTCTTTCTTTTCGCGTCTAGCTTGGGATTCTGGGCAAATATTTGCAACTCCGGAGCAGGAAACTGTTCCGTTTACAGGCCACGTTCCTTGATGCCGGAATCTTCCTTTACAACTCTGCCCCCCTCTTCTTCCTGGAGGCTCAGTGTTCGATTTGGTTGCCTTTTGCTCTCTTGTTTTGGGGTCTCGGTTCCCCCCCCAACCCCCCCCAACCCTCACCCCGTCTGGGGCCCTGCTTCTGAGGATGAGGTAGCCCGCGGGCTCTGCCTCAGACCTGAATGTGCTGGCTCTTTTACCCTGGGGCTCACTGACAGTTTGGAGGCAGGAGAGAGAGTTCATGGAGAGGCCACGTTTTCTAGGCGATTAGCTCAGTATTAGAACCACAAAATGACCTCGGAAGCCCCTTGACCTCTCTGAGACTGGACAGTGTGCTGGCTCCTGCCTCCTGGCCAGGAGGGAATGTCCTACCTCTGCAGGGAGGGATACTTTGGGCTGGTGCGTGGCCCACCTTCTTCATCTCCCTCTGGCCCTCAACCCCTTCTTTGCTAACTGGGAATTTCTGGATTGTGTTTCCGTTTCTATCCGCTGGGGCGAAAAGGAGTAACAATTTTAGCTCAGGGGTACGGTTGGGGGAAGGAAGTAGGGTGCTGATCTAGATCTCTGGGTAGAACTCCTTCCCTAGGCCAGGTTCTAACCACCCCCCACCCCACGTCCAGCTCATCTCTTCTTTCCTGTTTCGCTTGGAGGGAGCGGAGGGAAGGAAGACAAAGCGAGGCGATATGACAGGTCCATGGGGCTTCAGGGGGCTAAGGGGACAAGCCCCTGGGCTCTAAAGAGAGGGAAGGCTCCCCCACTAACAGTCCCTTGGAGGCCACTGTCTCTCAAAGTCTGATATCCAAACCCACAGCTTCTTAGCCCATTTTTCTGAAGTGCCTTTGTTTAGGGAACGATTCCTGTAATCAGTTGTGCCCCCTTCCCCTTCCCCCCCCCCCCGCTGCCCGTCTCACCCCAGCTACTCACACAGCCTCCCACCAGAGGAGAAGTGTCAGTATGGGCTGTTCTCACCACTTCCAAGGACAGCTCTGCCACACCAACCGGAGTTTTAGCAACTTTTAATTTTAAGAGATGGGTGGAAACTTACTCACACGGAGCCTTTCCAAATCTGTATTCTACATGATGTATCTTAAAATCCACACCAGCAGCCAGTTTTGTTTTGTTTTGTTTTGTTTTTTTAAGAGGAGATAGAGACAGAGACAGAGAGAGACAGACAAACAGACAGACTGAGATTCCAGCTGGGGAGAGAGGAAATGTTCCTTCAGTTAAAACGAGGAGAGACAGAACCTTGCTGGGATGTGTGTGTGAGGCCTTGGTCTGCATTTTGTAAATTGCCCCCCACCCCTGTGACTTGGGGACTCTGTCTCAGGAAAGAAGTAACTGGCTTTGGTTGGCATCCTGTCCTTTGTCCCTGAGTGGCATGATAAATGAGGGGGGGGGTGCTGGAGGCCCGGGACAGGAGAGGAAGTGGGTAGAAAGGTGAGCTCCGCTGCTCCTCGGCTGGAAATGTTTGAGGCTCATGGGAGATGGGCACCCATTACTCATAAGGGCAGATAACCAATTATGGGCCGCCTTCTAGGCCCAGGTGGCAAAGATCTAGTCACCTGGGACTTTACAAGCCGCTCTCTGCAGAGAGAGGGGACCCTCAAAGGGCAAGAGGGGGGGAACAATGGAAGGGAAGGTTGGGGTTCATTCAAGGGCTTCAGCCCCCTAGGCCAGAGCTTCAGAATTTCCCTTTTTCCTCAACTTCCAGACCCCTGTCTTTTCAGGGCTGGGCAGTCTCCCCAGCTAGACAGACTCACCTTCACCTTCTACCGTTCTGGTGGCCACGCCATTGCTCCTCATCTTCACCCTCTCTTTCCTCCAGGACCCTGGACCCCCCCACCACCACTCACCCTCCTACTTGCATTTACTGGGGCCAGAGGGGCTCCTCAGTCCTGACAAAGCCCGGGGGAAGGCCACCCCAAGCGCCCCGTGGTGGGTCTCCCTGGGAAGAGTGGCCGGCTGGGGAGGGGAGTCTGGTTGGAAAACGGAGTTGGGAAGTTTCCCAGCGTGAGTTGAGCGCTGACGGATTTGTGATCAGCCATAAAACCGGCGCGTTCAGATTCGTAAATCAATCTTGCCTCTCTCGAAGAATGAACGTTGGCTTTATCGGCAGCGAGAAAGCGCTCAGCTCGCCCGCGCTCAGGCACTTGTTTATTTGAACATGGACGTTCCCAGGATCCGAAAAGACTGTGGGCATTTTAACAGAACCTGCCCGGCGTGTCTTCGTGTCATTTTGCAGTTTCTTTTTCTTGTCCTTAAAGACAATTTCTCAGGTTTCAGAGATTGTTGTCTGCCCATGCTCCTGCATATTGCTTCCAGTCTCTCTCTCTCTCTCTCTCTCTCTCATTTTTTCTTTCAGACTTTAGTGGACTATTTTCCTATAGGGGACCCTTTTTAATGGATTTGTGTGGCCAGGATCTTGCCAGGAGTTGCCCTGGCTGGAACCAGGCGCAGGGCCCACATCGGGAGCCGGCTGAATTCAATCCCAGTCTGTGTTTTGTATCCGGACAATCAAAGCCGACCACCCCCCTACGGAGTCTGGGCCCAGCCGGCGCCCCACTCGTTTGTCGTCGGGAGCGGGATTCTGAGCAGGGGGCTGGGGCCGCCGCTGCCCAGGCTGAAACTTACACGGGGGCTGCTGCTGCCGGAGGGGTGGCTGTCTCTTTGGGGGTTGTTAAGGCATCTGGGTCCTCAGCCTCCTCCCCATTGACTTGTTTTTGGGTCAGACCTCTCCAAACAAACCAGTGGCTGCCTGGCGGCCCCGCGGCCCCTGCACCCCTGCCCTAAGCCACATTTATTCTCTCTTGTGCCTTCTCCGGCTGGCGCGGCGGAGGCCAGGCTCTCCCAGTTGCGGCTGAAGATAAGGCTGGGAATGTGCAGAGTGGGACTCCTTCAGGAATGTCTTTTCTGCTCCTCTTTGAGCCCCCCACCCCATGCTATGGCCCAGGACTCCGATTCTGGTTGTTATTGGTCTGCTCATTCTGGGGCCAAGCTGTAAGTGAAGGGTTGGGGGATTTTTTGGGGTTTGTTTTGTTTACATCTGAGATGAAGGAGCCTGTGTCCATTTCCCTCTCTAGGCCTAGGGAATGGGTTTCTTCTATCATCCCGGTGTTTAACCCTTAATATGCTACCCCCTTTGCCCATTGATCAGTCTCCATTGTCTGCTGATTGGGAGCTCAGGGTACTAACACCTGGGGAATAGGGACCCCGGGGCTGCAAAGCCGACTTCAAAGCCTCTTCTTTCTTCCCTTTCCTTCCCCTCTAGTTCAACTCACAAGCTGTCTTCACTGGTGTGTTGGGGGTGGAGGGGGGTCACTGAGATGATGTGTGACATAGGTAGACAGACACTGAGTGTCCACGTCTTTTGTGCAGAAACCTTAGTCTGTGTCTTTGTGTCTAGAGCGTATTCTCAGTTGGTCAGTAGAATTTGATTCCTTGTGGTGGTAATAATGTGTGTGTGGGGGGGTGGGGGGGAGTCCCCTTGCGGTTATCCTCAGCTCTGGGAGCTCCAGAGTCATCTCTTCATCCTGTCCCCTTTCTGCCCCTTCAAAATGTACCACCAAAGATCAGAAAGAGCCTTAAAGCCAGAAGCCCCATTCTCTATGCCTGTGTAACAGTGGACACCGGGGAAGTGCTTCTTTTGAAGCTGGTTCCTTTAGAAATTTTGTTGCTTTTTTAGGAAAGGGGGAGTGGGTCCCACTAAAATAAATAAATATCCTGGGAGTGAGGGAGAGAATGGAGTTGGGGGGAATCTTAATCTTAAAGGATGCAGGGAGAAAGAAGGCTTGGAGCAGGGCTCCGCGCCCACCCCACCCCCACCCCCCAGACGCCCCTGCAGACTATTTCTGCACCTCCACGAACTAAGCAGAAGCAGGAGGAGAAGGGAGAGAAGAGAGGTGGGCTGTGGGTAAGTGTGTGTCTGGGGGGGAGGGGAGGTTAGGGAGCCATAGGTAGAGTAGGTATAGATGCGAATGTGGGAGACAAGGCAAACTCGCTACTCTTCCATTGGTGGATTGGGGGGAACCTATTTTGCAGGAAAATTTCTCCTCCTGAAGGGGAAGGTCATAGTGGTCCTTTGAGCCTGAAATCGAAAGACCCCCTTCCCCCTCCTGGTCACGTGATTCATTAAATAATTAATGCCGAGGTTGCAGAATAGATATGTATTCGTCAGGAAAATCGCAGGCTCGGTCTCCCTGTTTCTGACGTGCAATTCAACTGTCCTTTGAAAAACAAGCCTGTACCCCGAGAAAAAAAAAGAGAGAGGGGGAGAGAGAGGGAGAGAGAGAGAAAAAGAGAGGGAGGCAGCAATAAAACAGCCCCGCAGCCGGAGCCACACCGCGGGCTGGGGTATTGTAAGTAGAAGGGATTTCTCACTACCTACCGCGTCTTATATGTCCATGTAAATTTATTGTTTGTTATTAATGTTATTGTCGTAAAATGTGACAAATAGCCATCTTCATTTCCTGCCATTTCTCTTCACACGGTGCTCTGTGTGTTTATACCCATTGAGGCATTGCATAGAGAATTTAGGAATATTCCTCTTCTCTCTCTGTCTCTCTGTCTCTCTCTCTCTCTCCTCCAACCTTTTTCTTGATTTATAGCAATATGGGTGTCAGCTTCTCGGCCGGCATGCCAGCATTGTGTGTGTGTGTGTGTGTGTGTGTGTGTGTGCGTGCGCGTGTGTGCGCGCGTGCGTCTGTGTGTGTTTGTGAGCGAGTTGTGTTGTTTATGGCCATGTCTTCGATAAATCATTTCTCACGGAAAATGATGTGGAAGCTGGGCTATTTCTGCGGCCGGGAGAGGCTCGCTCTCCGAGCCACTTCCTCTCTCTCTGCTCTGCTCCCAGGAGTTGGTTATTTCAGACGATTTACAGTAATATATCAGCAGTTAATATGAAAGCTCTATAGCTGGAGGTCTTAAATTACAGCATCTGTGATTATCAATTAAGGCGAGATTTGTATAAATTTGGTAAACCAGAAATGCCTCATTGGCATATAAACCCAGTCAAAGACCACGACCTAATATAAAAATTATATTTGCAAGCCTGATAGAGCCAACATTCCTGAAGCAGCAGACAGAAATTCATTTTTCAGTGGTTCCCCTCCAGGAGTTTGGCTGCCTCATCTCCAGCCCAGGGTAAAGGACCCAACTCCGAAGGCAGACGGAGCCTGGGGGCAAGCGGGGTTGAAGGCGGAGGAAGATATTACCGGAGTTGAAGGCAAAGATTTTTGTAATCGATGGGGCCCAAATTGAAGCTCTCTGCACTTGGGAGGGGCTGGAAAGATTCGGTTCTAGTACCGAGCCATCATCTATAGGATTGATGTGTATGGCAGGATATGGAGGGTGAAGAAGGAGCTACCCAAATTGGGGGAGAAAGTGGGGGCAGAGGGTGAAGGGCAGGGAGAGAGGCTGCAAACCTTGGCTCCGTACCCTCCTGGCTAACAAAACAAGGAAATGAATTCACACCCCAGTAGCCTTCCTTCGACCTCCTGAAACAAAGAAAGTTTCCTCAGCAGTGAGGGACTGTGTGTGTCTGGGGCTAAAGCACGGAGAAGTTCTCCAAGTTTTTCTAGAAATGTTCCAGGAATCAGGTGGTCCCAGAAAGTTGGTGAGTGTCCCAGGACACGGTGTGTGTTCCCCTCCCTAAGGCCCCCGCCCCCACCCTGTCCAAGGAGGGAGCGAATGGGGTGCAAATTGGGAGGAGGAGAGCTGGTAACTTTCCCCTTTGGTTTCATATGGGGGTGTCAGTCCCTTCCCATTAGGGAAGAGCCTGATGGGCAAGAGCAAAGCCAGAAATAGCTTCGGGGGGGGGCATCCTACACTGCGCCCCAAAGTTGTGGCGGATGAGGAGCAGAGGGACAGAACCTTTGCCAAGTCCGGTCGGGACTGCTGGCTTTTCCTTTGCTGGCTGGAGCCGGGCCAGTTGGCTTTATAGCCACTATTATCTGTGATATTTAACTCTGCCTGCTAGTGTAAACCTTTGAGCAAAAATAATTAGAGTGCCGCCTCGCCCAGGTGTTAATTATTCATGGCGTCAACTGTGCGCGTGGAGTGCCGGCTTTAGGGCCCAGTCTGGGGACATCCAGGAACTTGCTCCCATGCTCTGCTCCAAGGGGCACGGGGCCCTGTCCTTGTGAATAGAAAGATCTGTGGGTGCGTCGTGGAGCAAGCGTCCCAAACTGGGAGTCTGGGTCCAAAAGGGCTTAGAGATCAAGACCCTAGGCTGGGATGGGTAGGGGGTGTTGTCTGGTCTGCATGAAAGGAACTGGAGAGAGAATCTGGATTCCGGGGCAGCTGTTGACAGGACTGGAGATGGGGAGGGGGGAGGGGGAAGGGCTGGGGGAGGCTGACTTGAGGGACAGAGGCTCCGACCCTTCAGGCCTCCCTCCTTCAGTGTCGGAGAATCCCCCCCACGCTCGCTCGCGGGGTGTGAGAGGCGAGTCTGTCTTTCTCCTTCACCTGGGAAGTTGCAGGGCGGGTGTGACTGTGGAGAGGTCGCCATCCCGGAGAAGGGAGGAGGGTTGTCTCTTCCTTGGAGAGAAGGAGGGACGTGGGGAGGAAGGAAGAGGGTAGACTTGTGTTTTATTAGCTTCTGAATTTGGCCTGTGTTGGAGGATGGGGAAGACTGAGGGATCTGCTCTTTGGGACAGGTCACAGCCGGCTGGGGGCTGGGGGGGGCTGGGAGCCAGCCCTACAGGCCTCTACCTCCTGTTACCAACTATCCTTCCTTCTCTGTCCCTCCTCCTCCTGCTGCCTTTGCCTTTGATGTGGAGGTCTGATCCCCCCTCTTTCCCTCTCCATTCTCTCAGCCCCCTTCAGGTCTTTGTCTCTTGTGGCCCGGGGATACCCCCTCCCCTTCCCTTTCCCCAACTCAAGCTCAGAGTCCTCCCCCCCGGAGACAAAAGCGGGGGAGGTCACCCCTCTCCACCATTATCTTTTCGTTGCTCCTTCCTTGCTGAATCTCCCCACGTGAGGCCCAGGCATATAGGCCTACCCCCATCAGTAAGTTTGGAATGACTTCGTTGTTGTTGAAACACGCACACACACACACACACACATACACACACACACACACACACACACACACACACGCTTGGTTTATTTAGCCACAAAGCATCCTGCCTCTTATCAGTTCTGCGCGCGCGCGCACACACACACACACACACACACACACACACACACACACATCACCACACACCCCATTCGCTTTTGCGCTGTTCAGGGGATGGAGCAGAACGAATCTGGTGGAAGGGGCTTTCAGAAAGCTGCTGGCTCCCATCTTCTTTCCCAACTCCACCCGTGTCCACTTTCTCTAGTCATTATGGTGTTTATCCCCGTGCCTTGAAGAAGCTGGGCCTGCGAGTGCTTTAGCAAGCAGGGGAATTGAGTAGAAAGATGAGCGAGAGGACGCAGGAAAAAGAGAGGGCCCTAGAGCGAGAAGAAGCAGTAGGATCCCTTTCTGAGGGGGAAAGTTAAGGCAGAGCCCAAGGAGAGGATGACAGGGAGGGGGAAGACAAAGGCCAGTCAGAGGGACACAGAGGCTGTCCTGGGACGAGGTACTCCACAACTTGGAGTACACACACACACACACACACACACACACACAGAGTTAAGTGACAAGAAGGGAACTGGAAAGGAAACCACTCCCTTTGCCCCCTTCTCTGTAAAAGAGAGTGTCTCACAGGGCGCCAGGGTGGCTCAGTTGGTTGAGCGTCCGACTTGGGCTCAGCTCATGATCTCACGGTTTGTGGGTTCGAGCCCAGCATCGGGCTCTGTGCTGACAGCTCGGAGCCTAGAGCCTGTTTCGGATTCTGTATCTCCCTCTCTCTCTGACCCTCCCCTGCTCACGCTCTCTCTCTCTCTCTCTCTAAGAAATAAATAAAAAAACATTAAAAGAGAGAGAGAGAGAGAGAGAGAGGTCTCTGTGATGGAGGCGGTGAGTTTCCCCTGCAGATGGAAGGGCCCTGAGGCCAAGAGCACTCCACATTGCCCCAAGGAGAGGGGCAGCCTAGTAAGTGAGCCCAGAGGTGATTTCTGGAGCTACTAAGTCTTTTCATGGGGCTCAGTCCAAACTCGCTGAAGACAGAGAGGCAGAGTATGAGAAGACAAAGAGGCTGTGAGAAAGGGACCGGAGACCACAGAGATGGTTAGAAAGGGTGCAGAGAGAGAGAGAGAGAGAGAGAGAGAGAGAGACAGGGAGAAAGAGAGGAGAGGGCTGCAGGGGTCTGGAAACTCTTCCAGACTCTGTGCTTTCTTTACAGGCAGCTGCCCAAAGCTGGGGCCGTCCCAGAAGCAACTGCCTCTGGAGTAGGCCCTCGGGGGTGCTAAATCAGGTGTGAGGCAGCTGGGACAGGAACTGAAGTGTCAGGGAATGGCCAAGACTGCCTTAGCACTTCAGTCTCCTCTTCCACAGCCCCCGTCAGTAACTTAATGGCTGGACTCTCCCAAAACAGAATTGCACGGGGGAGGGGGGAGCGGGCGGTATATTTGGGTCAGGCTCTCACACCTGGGCCCTGGAACCTTTCCCCGGCCTCTCTTCCCCCTGGCGGGTTTGGCCTCTTCTTTAGGGACCTGGAGAAGAAGTTGATCTGCGGGGGCCCGGCTAAGAACTTTCCCTTTCACGTCCAATCCACATCTCCTCCCTGGAAACCCCAGCCTGAGCCCACGGACGCGACCCTTACTAACCATCCCCCCCCTCCCCCATCTTTCAGGCAAGAAAAGGAAAAAGGAAAAAGGGAAAGCAAGTTCCCACCCGCCTAAGCAGCTTTAGAAAACGCCAGGGAACCTGGAAAATGCAAAGCTTCTCGCCTTTCCCGCACCAGTCCCTTTCCCCCCGCCCCGCCGCCGCGCGCTCCCCCCACGGCGCACCCCCACCCCCATCCTCCCGTCCCGTCCTGCCCAGAAGTCTCTCCCTTCCCCTCCCTTCTCCGCTGGGCCGGACATATGGAACCCATTTCGCCGGTGACATTGAAGAGCCGCCCGTGCGCCCGCCTTCCGCCATGGCGCCCCCGGCGCTCCCCGCGCCTCGCCGTGCCCCCTTGTCACTCGCGGCTCCTCTCGCCTGGCAGCTCGACCCGCTCCCGCGGCCCCGACCCGGCTCGGTGCCAGGCGCGCCCGGCCGCCCGCCGCCCCGCGCGGGCTCTCGCCGAGGGGGCGCTCCGGCTCCTCAGGCCCCGGGGGCCCCGGCCGCGCCCCGAGAGCGCAGCCTCCGCGCGCGCCTCGCCGCCCCGCCGCCCCGAAGGCCGAACAAAGCCGGGGGCGGGGGCGGGAGGGGCCGCGCGCTTCCGGGCCTCTCCCCGCGCCGCCCGCCGCTCCGGGGGCCGCCGGGGTGAGCAGCAGCGCGATGCGGCCGGCTGCGGCCGGGGCGCCCCAGCCGGGGCCGAGGCACCCGGGCCTGGCTGTCGGCTCCCGCGCGTCCGCTGCTCCCGGCCGCCCGCGGCCTGCGCCCTAGCGGGAGTCCGCACAGGTAAGTGGGGGTGCGGAGCCCGGCGGCCCCGGCGAGGAGCGGGGGTCCGACTAAGGGTGTGTGTGGGGGGGGGGTGGAGGGGGTGGCCGAGACCCCAGCCCCTAGATCTCTCTCCTGGGTCTGGAAGGAGGCTGGATCCGAATCGTGGAAGGCAAAGATGTGAGCACCTTAAAGAGGCGGGTGGGTGCTGAAGAGGTAGAGGGATCCGGGTGTGCAGGGCAGTGTGGAGCAATGCGAAGTGCCGGTGTGTGGACGGGGGTTGGGGTGGGAGGCCCGGGTCAGGGCATGGGGGAGCTCTCCGGCTCAGGAAGGGGGTGTTGGAGGCTGGGGAGGGTTTTCCAGGGGAGTTGGAAGCTGTGGGTCGTGGAGGAAACCTGGGGGGGCATCTCCTGGAGTTGGGGGGACAGCTGGGCCCTGCTCCCACAGCCCAGCTGCCATCATGGTGAGCCTTTTAGCACCTGGCGGGCTATTTGAAGCTGAAACTACAAGGGGTTGCGGTGAGGCCGGGTGTTAAACTGAGAAGGTAGGAGAGGGGGTGATTTATGGCTTCGGAGACGCTATGTTTACTCCCGGACTGCTCTGGAAACCAAAAACCAAACAGAGCAGAGGCGGGAGGAGCCCCTCTCCTCGGGGTGGGAGGCGATGCCAGGCTCATTCGCTGGGATTTATTTTGCCAGATGTGGGGAGACGGTGGGAACCGTCCCTCTGCAGGCGCAGGATGTGGTGGGTCTGTGCGATGCATAAGGAGAGTGTGCAAGCGTGCACACGTGGAGGTGTGTTTGTGTATTGTGCGAGAGCTTCCGCACCCTCGGGCACACGTGCGCTAGGGCCGGGGTCTGTCGGGGTGTACAGCATCGCTTTGTGAGTGGGCGCACAGGGAGCTGGGAGGGAGACTCAGTGCTTTCTGGTCCTGGGACTCTGTGATGCGGTAGCTCTGTAGGTGCTCGGCTGCCGGGTGCTCTCACCATGCTCCCCCCACCCCCCAGCCTGTGCTTTCTCTCCTCCCACAGCCACATGCAGCAGAGTCCACTTGGCCTGGTCCCTGGTCCCTCTGTGTCATCTGCCCACGCTACCTGATCTTCACTTTGAACCTTTAACTTTGCTGTGGGAGACTAAGGAATAAGTGAGCATGGTGCGTGGAGAGGGGAGCGGGAGAGGAGAAAAGGGCCTAGGGTGGTAGCCAAGATCAGCGTCTTGACACTGGGCCTTGGCAGGCTTGGCGTCCACCATCACGTCTCCAATTCTCTCAAAGTCTCTGCTTGGGAAGGAGCAAGTGAGCACAAAGGAGCCGTGCAGGATGCTGGGGGTGGGGAGAGAAATATTTTGACCCCAGATAGTTATTTCCTCAGGCCAACTGGTGGCTCTTGCATTTCTTTCTAGAAGCCTGGCTTTGCCTGGAAATTGTTTTGCATTAAATTTTCTCAGCCGCAGAATTATCTTTCCTCGCCTCCAGCTAAACTTGCATTTTTCCACCAGACACTTGGGCCCCGCACCAATGAAATCTGAGAGGAAGCGGCTGGGCCCTAAGTGGCCGTAATTTAATTGATTTTATCATAAATCATCAACTTGATGAAGAACCCGAGGTTTCAGTGAAGTAAATTGATATTAATGGGAGTTTCTTGAAATGCAAACTCGCCGCATTGTTGGGGGATCTCGAGCTGGGGAGGTGGATTTCATGTGCCCCAGGAGCAGAGAGCCTGGACCTGGAGCTGTGTTGGGGGGTTAGGGGCTTTAGGGGGTAGGGAAAGCAAGCTGTGAGGGGCAGCTGAGAGCCAGACCCTTTTCTGTGGGGGAGCCAGGCGAAGAATGGAACTTTGTTGGGGAGGGAGCAGAATCTGACTCTGAACCCTGCTGGTCATTTTGGAAATGCTGGTCTCCAACTGGTGCGGGGGGGGGGGGGGGGGGGGGGGGGGGGGGGGGGGGGGGGGGGGGGCGCTTGGGGAGGCTGGTAGGTGTGTGGGCAGAGTTGGGGGTCGGGTGAGAAAGCCAGGCTGGTACAATGGGTGCATTGACTCCTGGTTAAAAATTGCCAGGTCAAAGCCTTCCCCTTCTAATTATACAAATTAATTATTTACTGCCCAGGTTGCTGTGTCCAAAAATAGCACTTTTGATTTGGTGATGAAGGTAGAAACCAGCCCCCCCTTCCACCCACACAACACACACAGAAAAGCTGTTAAAACGTGCATGGGCCTCTGTGGGGGGAAAGATGACCAGGAGTGGGGAGTGGGGCTCGGCAGTGGGGGTGCACACATTTAAATCCCAAGAAGACATAGTCTGCTTTTGCCAGAGACCGAAGCCCATTATTGTCTGAACTCGGTTTATTACTGTGCATTGTCAATTCGCTTTTACATTAGCACACAGAGAACCACAAGCTGTCAGTCCAAAAAGGGGCCTCAGAGATCATTTAAGCCCAACCCCTCCCCTCCCCACACGCTCTCTTCACTTTACAGAGGGGACACTGAGGCCCAGGGAGTCACACAGCCAATCTGGAATGCCTAGAAACCATGGCTAGGCCAAATTTTAGACAAATAACTTCCTGGCTCTGAGCCTCAGTTTCCTTGTCTGTAACAGTAGCAGGGATAGGATGGGACAGTGTCTGAGTTCCCTCTAGGTATGACCTTGGGTAACTCTCTAGTGCTTCCGGTTCCGAGAGCATCTGGGTATAGAAGTTATGGCATGCTTATTTGCAATATCCAGGGAGTTGTATACACCCAGAGCAGTGGACAGTTACTCTGACTGGCTCTGGGAAATCTATTAGAATCTGGACCATTCTTCCTCTTGAAGGTCTCTTTAGTCTCAGCAGAGAAGCCCAGGCTGAGAGCAGTAGAGACAGAAGGCAGTGGAGAGGGGGCTGGCTAGCTGGGTTGGACTGGGATTGGCATTTGGGGGTGGGGGGCTACGGAAGGGGAGGGTACCCCTCACAGAGCAAGGCATTTTCCTTGCCAGGCGCCGGGCTGAGGCTGGAGCTGTTCAAATTTCAGCTTTTGAAATTCTTCCTACTCCAGCCCAAGGACTTAATTCGGGTTTTAGAATTTAGATTCTGTAATGGTAGGCCACTGCCTGTCCCCCAGCCTCACGCTGACCCCAGGGCCTTTGAGCCCTCTCTTTTTGGGAGAGGACACACACAGGGTGCCAAAGACCAGGGCAGCCAAGGCAGAAGGCTTATGAGGTGGATGGCTCCCTGCCCTGTTCTTACTCTTGTCTTCATCCTCTTTTCCCATCTGGAAGTAGATGCCATTCAAAAGAGGAAGGGGCTTCTCAGAAGTTACATAGTCATGAGAGGGAGATTTCTTGTAGGGTCAGGGATATGGGAGGCCAGCAGGGGACCAGAGGTTTCCAGACTGCCTTGGGAAGCGTGGTCAGGTACGCGAGTTCTGGCGGGATGAGAAGAGATGCGCAGAACTTCACCTTTGCGGTTCTGGAAATCAGAGTCTCTGTTTTGAGAGGAGGGGTGCGTGGGGGGAGGGAGACCCAAAGGGTTGGCAGGTCCAGACTCTGGCCCTATCCCGTTCTGACTCTGGGGTTTTATATTTGGAGGCAATTGGGAAGGCCTTCCGCTGATTGGTCATTAATCCGGTGAGTTATTGTCTGCTAAACAGAGGTCACTGGGAGAGAGACCTGCGCAGTCACTGGCAGCAGGCTGGGCCGCGGTTCTTCTCTTGCCTGCCTCTGCCTCCCTTCCCCAGCAACCCACCTCCTCCCCACGCCCTCCGAGATTCTTCGCCCTTCTCTCTCTTGCCTTCGCCCGGTCTGCCCACCTTTGTCTCGACCGGCAGGCATCCGCCAGCGTGGGGGTTGCCAGGCCGGGACTGAGCGTCCAGATGTGGCTGGACCCCGGATTCAGAACGGGTTCGTGCGGCCCCCGGGGCGCCCGCCTGCCCCTGACTCCAGCCTCGGCCCCGGCCCCGCGGGGCACCTCCATCCTCTGAGTAGTCAGCGCGTTCAGGTGGCCTCCGTGGTCATCGAGACACTTTGCGAACCCTCGTGGCTGCCCTGTCTTTTCTTGCTTCTCTCTCGCGCCCCTACACTTTCAGGGTGGGGAGAGCAGAGCTTGCCTTTTTCTTCTCCGACCCATAGCGGCCTCTGTCTTCCTTGGATCCCCCGCTTCCGCTGAGCCGGGTCTACACCGGCCTCCGCGGAGGCACCGAATCTTCTCCTTCCCGGTTCCCCTTTGTTTCCTCCCGCAAGGGCATCTTAGAGAGGTGGGGGTGGGGAATCCACACAGCAAGAGCCATCTTCATTAGCACTTTAGTTTTACAACCGCCAGCTTTGAAATCTTTATTAATATTCAAGGAGAGATGGCCATGCCGGTGAGGTGAGCGTGTGCTAACTTCACACGAGTCCGCAGCGGCCACAAAGTTGGTCAGCGAAGCTGGGAGAGTGTGGGGCCCGGAGCCCAGACAGGACCGGAAAGAAACAGTTCTCGAAGCGCCTCGCTCCCGCACCCGGGTCCCCGCTTCTCAGTGCGCCTGGTGGGTTGGTTGAGCCCGGGGCCCAGATCCTTGGGCACCCAAAGCTGAAACCAGAAATCGATTTGAAAGGAGCCAGCCATTTTGTTCTCATTGAGAGGAGAATTTTCGTTTGCTCTTTAATGGATTTTATTTGGGGGGTGGGTGGGAGGGGAAGAGACAGGATCCCTCCAAGGCCTGGGAGGGTGGGCGGCCAGGAATGGCTCAAAGAGGCTTAAAGTGCTCCTTGTCCCCTGATACTGTGTAGGGATTAGGAGTGGGGGAGGGGGGTGCTGTAGCCAGTGGAAGAGGAAAACGTGCCGTGGAGGGGACTATTCTTTCTAATGTTTGCCTTTATTATTAATTTCTGCCTTTGTTAGATTATCCTAAAACCTGTGTCTTAATCTTTTCTCAGTTTTTCCTTTTCAATTTCCCTCTCTCACTCTCTCACGCATGCACGCAGTAAGTTGCCCAAGTTTTCCTGCTGGCGTCCAGGAAGAAAGTGTTCACTCCTCTCTCTGGTCCGGCCCTAAATCAGTCAGGAGTGAGAAACTCCTCTCCCCTGTCTCTTTCCAGACCCCAGTCTTCCCTCACACCCCTCGGATGTCTCCTGCTCCTCCGAGGCCCCCGGCCCAGCTCCTCACAGCCCTGCCTCTGCCCCCTGAAGTTTGAAAGGTCCCTCGCCTGCACCAACTCCTCCAACGAAATGGGCGCCCTCCAGGCTGCCTCCTCTGCCATCCGCCTCCCACCCTCCCAGCCCCGATCAGGGGCAACCGGCCAGCCAGAAACCTCCAAGAAAGGGCGAAAAAAAAGGCAAGGAAGAAACCAAACTGGGATCTAATTGCCTCCCAAGCATTTCAAATGGGCTCTATTCTCCAGGAGTCACAAGAGGCCCCCACTTCCTCTCCTACTGCCTTGGGGGGGAGTGTCCTCTGAAAGTTTTCTCCAGGTTAGCTTTCTCTCGGTCCCCAGTCCTCTCCCTCGCCCCCGCCCCACCGTCCCCTAGCTCCTGGTGTCACCAGAAGGGACCACAATGAGTTGAGGAGGCTCTGGGAGGGGAGGGATCCACTGCTGTCTTTGGAAGGCTCCTCCAACCTCCCTCAGCTGAGCTCCAGGCCAGACCTGCCCGCAGCCCTGTCTCAGGGGCCCGCCTGGCTGGGTGCCCTCGAGGCAGCCCCATAGCGACCAGACTCTCTTTCCATTTTGCAGTGGCCTTGTCTAGCCAGTGGTAGCAGCAGCCAGGAGAGCTGGAGGGTCTGAGGTCCACTTTTCGCTTTTACTTTTGGAGGGTAAGAGAAAAGACCCAAAGGTGCTGGTTCCCATAAGCCTCTGGCAGCCTCCCTGGGCTGAGTCCCCAGCCCACCAGGCCCAAAGCTACATAGGAACCAACACTGAAGGCCCCTAACCAGGGTCTAGAAATCTCAGGACAGGCTCTGTGCGGCCCTCATGGCTTCCTTTGAGGGTTCTGGCCTGAGCCTCAACACTGGCTCTGGCTTGAGCCTTTTCTTTTCTTGCTACTGCTGATAAACAGAAAAATGGCTCCCACCCTCCATCCTCACCCCTCCCCTTTCCTTCAGCCACCAGCTTCCAGGCAGGTGGTAGGAGGGTCCTTGGGACATCGCCAGATCTGCGTGTGTGGTTCCTGTTGCTGGAGGGCAGGGAGGCCACGGGACCCACGCACCCACCCCCTGCTCCTCAAGGCCCCCCCCAGACCGGCCGCTCCAGCCCATGAAAACTGACTGAGCAGGCCGGGAAGAGGTTGGAGCCGGAGGGGGCGCTGGGAGGGAGGACCCTTTCTCAGCCCAAAGCAGAGCTTGTGAGTGGGGAGCAAGAGCGTGTGAGGGGAGCTTTGCCAGACACAGCCACCCTCTCCCGGAGGGGAGACAATAGCTGGGACCGGCTCTCACCTTTGTTCTCCCCGTCCCATCTCCTCTGGCGCATCCAGATGGGAGCAGGCAAAAGCCAAGCCTTCTCCCCGGGCGGTCCCAGCGCTGGGGCTGGCTCTGTCTACTCCAAGCGAAGGGAACAAGTTTTCCGAGCTGCCTTGGTAGAAAGGAGAGGCTCTCTGCCTTCTGTTTTCTCCCCTAAGTCCCGACGGACTCAGCGGCGAGGCAGAGTTGCACACCCTCCTGCTTTGGGGAAATGCCCTGGTCCTCTTTTCTGTCTCTTTCCTCCAGCGGGAATGGCTCTCCCCACCCCCGGCCCCGAATCTGCAGACACCTACATTCTTGGCTCTTGGCTCCCTCCTACAGGCCTCCCTTGCCTCTTCCTGCCCTTCCCAAACACACCCTAAGAAAAGTTGAGCTTTTGTCGTCTTCCTCATTTGTGCCAAGAGTCATAAATCTCGCAGAGCTAAGAGAAACAAACAGGCTTGTCCGGGACAACGCTAATAACCACCCTCCTCTTCTGCCAGCGCATTGAGATGGAGCCATTTTGGTAGCTCTTCTCACCTTCTTAGAAATACAAATGTCCTTATCACCTCTTAGCCCCTTCTGCCTCGCCGGAGGTGAGACTCTCAGGAGAAACTTCTCCGTTAAGTTCCTACAGCCTCTCTCTAGCCAGCCGTGTCTGGAGCTCGGGTTAAACAGAGCCCCACTTTTGTCACCCTCTCCTCAGCCCCCCTCCTGCTGCAAGATGGTCTGGATTTTAAAAATAATCACTCACCGCTTGTTGTCTGTTCTCAAAAAAGGGGGGGGTGTTTTTTAAAAAAGGTCTGGCTGTCCCCCCTACCGGTTGGAAACTGGGCCTGGAGCCTTGAGGGGAGAGTAGAGGAATAGGGAGGGTGTGGGGGAAGAGAAGAGACAGACTGGGAGTCTGGGGAGGGGGGAGACTGGGTGAGAGGGCGGGAGACCCAGCCACCAGTCCCGGAGGAGTGAAACTACTTAAAAAAAAAAAAAAAGAAAAAAAAAAAAGAAAAGAGTCCTAGTGTTGCCACCGCGAATGAATGCCAGAGAGGCACCCGGCACCCCCACCCCCAGGCGCCCTGGGTGCCTTTGACTAAGGCCTCCCCACCTACTTCTCAGCATAATGGCTTACTAGTGGGGTGCGAGGGGGTGCAGGGAGGGGGTGCGGGGAGCTGTGAACTCCACCAGCTTTCCCTTGCCTCTGCTCTCCCCCTCCTCCTCCCCCACCAAAATCTCAATTTTAAATTTACCTGTTCTTAAAAAAAAAAAAACCCAAACAAAAAATCTCTGCCTTCTTTCCTTTCTCACGTTTTTTCCCCGCGGGGGGGGGGGCTTTAAAAAATTTCCCCCTCCCCCATCACCACCACCACCACCACCACCACCTTCCCTCCTTATCAGGCATCTAAGCTTACTAAAGGGGGAGTGGTGGGGGGGTGTGAGCTTGTGTGCGTGTGTGTGTGAGTGTGTGAGAGTGTGTGTGTGGTTTTTTTTTTTCCCTGTGCAAAAGCAGAGGCCATTGTTACGGAGAGTAGGGCGTACCAGTCTTGTAGGGCAACCACACTGTGGCGGCTTGGCCAAGCCGGAGCCCGGAGCTGGATTCTCAGCGAGCTGAGCCGCTCGAGCACCTTTCGGTCTTCTTCTATTTTTTTTTCCCCCGCTCCCCCACCCCCTCCCTCCTGCGCACCCCCGCTCCTAAGCCGAGTGAATTGAAGCGGACGCCGCGCGGCTCCTCCGGCCGCTCTGCCCCTCGGGCTCCCCAGCCGGGGTGGCTACTGGGGGGGGGGGGCGACGCAGCTTTAAACAGTGGTCTTTTTTTCCTTTGCCTTCAAGGAGGGGAGATTTCTCGCCTGCCGCTCGCGCTGGGGCTCGATGTGAATATATATTATGTCTGCCTGTTCTCCCCTCGTCGGTGGCTAAGGTAAGCTGGACTGAAATAGGCTATCAGTTTGTGAATGGCGGAGAGTATGTCTCAATGATTTATGGCCCATATGACTCCAATCTCGGTTCAAGAAGAGTTCACAAGCTTTAAGCTTCCTTCCACGCAGCGACTCTCCTCTCCTCTCTCTCTCTCTCTCTCTCTCTCTCTCTCTCTCCCTCCCTCCCTCCCCCTCCCTCCCTCTCTCTCTCTCTCTCTCCCTCTCCCTTCTTGCTTCTCTCCTTTTCTCCTCTCGTTTCTTTCAGCAGCCAGATTCAGAGCTGAAATTTTCCCCCGGCTGCTAAGAAGAGCCTCAGCTTTCTCTCTTTTCCTTTCTTGTTCTTTTTCTTCCTTCCACTAATTTTTCTTTTTTTAAGTCCCTGGAAGGTGGCCTATCCCCTCTCTCCGGGCTCCCCCAGCTATTGTTACTGTCCTCGGCTCTTTTCAGGGGGGTGCCTGGACAGGTGGGGTTCTTGGGGTGGCTCACCGCCCTTCTGCAACGCGACCCCCGGGGGGAAGCCGGGAGCCACCGGCTCCCTGCCTCCCTCTCTCCCGAGAAGCCATATGGAGCCTGGATTTTTCCAACATGGAGGCAAGGGAAATAGACATGTTTGGCTTGGTAGGGCTGCTCCCCACCCTCTCTTCTCCTGGATCCCCAGATCTCTGATCCCCTCAGCACCTTCACCCCTTCTCACTGTCCCGTCAGTCAGGCCTCTGCGCCCTCCGGTCGACCCGGGCCTGGCAAAGTCCCGGAGCGGAGTTGCTAAGGCGCCTTTTAATTCGGTTACCTCCGGCGCCCAAACTTGCTGCCCTCGGCCGGCCCGTGTGCTTGGAACCTGCCGCCGCTAGCCGGGTAGGCGTCCTGCACGCTTTCTCTTCGCCTCCCTGGGCCAGCATAGCTAGTCACCAGCCGCCGCGGCAGCAGTGGCCCAGACAGCCCGGAGGCGGCAGCCAGGGGCTAGCTCCGTCCACAAACCTCCCGGCCCTTTCTCGCCGCCAGCGGAGTCTCCATTCTTTCCTGTTACGTCTCTGGCTTCTCCGCTTCCCACACTCGCCTGGCCTCTGGCCTGCGATGGTTTGCAGGTTTATTGCAGGGGGAAACGACAGGAATTTCGGCCCCAGGCGTCTAGTCAGATTATTGCTTTATCATCATCATCGTCGTCGTCGTCATCATCATCATCATCATTACTGCTGTAACAATCATTTAGACTAAATAAAGCCAGGGCCCAGCCAGCCAACCCTTTCCAACGTTTTTATTTCATTCTCTTCTCTATTAATAACAAACTCAACTGATGCCTGTTAATTAATTCCCCCTTCATCCAGGGCTGCTCTGAAGCTAATTTTGGTTAAATCATCAGAGGCTAATGGTAATAATAATAAAGGGATTGGGTCAGCCTGGTCAATTGAACTCCAGTTCTCCACCCTGGAAAGACCTGCTGCTTTACAGACCCATGTGTATTTCCCAGAAACAAATTCTTCCCAGAAACCAATCGGAACTCAGGGCTCCCCGGCTCCCTTTTGAGTGTAGATCTGTGCCATTAAGAAGGGATTTATGGGTGGGAGGGACTTCCTTCACCTGCACTCCTTTTATTTTATTTTCCTCCTTTTAGTTTTCTTCGGGGTTGAGCAGCTGGGCTGAGTGAGATTTAAGTAGTCCAAACTCACATGTCAGAAGAGGGGGTCACTCTGGAGCCTTTATGAAATGTGATGGCGAGAGATTGGGGAAGACGGGGAGGGGGAACGCAGCCAGAACTTTTAGACGAAATATACAAAATCCTATGACAGTCCGAACCTCTATTTTTTTTCCTGTACAGTTTTAAACGTCTGCATTAAAAGAATGATTTCTTTCTTTCTGCCTCAGAAAACTTCAGTAAACAAGGTACCCTGTTTCCAACCCAGAGAATAATATTGTCCTAATTGCTCTGTGGACTTTTTTTTCTCCTGTGGGAGAAGATGTTCTCATTTAGGAAGTACTTGTACATCTCTCGCTGGCAAAGTCCAGCAGTTATCCAGTTCCTCTCTTCTTTTCTTCTTTTAGGGAAGTCAGAGGACACAGACTGTCAAGGAAAGGGTGGGGGAAAATTAGGTCTGATGAAAAAAAATGGAGTGGGGAGAGACCTGGGCCAAATGGTCACTGCACCAATCGGTCTGGCCAGGGAAATGGAAACAGTCTTGCTCCATTTGGGGGCCCCATGGGGGCCGCTAGCTGCTGGGTCCCAGGCTTGGCTGAGCGAAGACTCAGCCTGGAGGTGGTGGTTCCCCCAGGGTCCGTGGAGGAGGCTCGGTTCTGCTGGCTCTGAAGGTTAAAAATGTTCAGGAAGTTTCTAGGGCAGGCTGTTGTTGTCTTCATGAGGTGGGAAGGGAAAGAGAGGATCCCTCACAGGAGAAGGTTCCCTGCTCAACTTGCTTCTCCTTCCTGTCTCTTTTGGAGATCCTCAAGGTTTTTTTTTTTTTTTTTTTTTTTTTTTTTCCCCAGGCGAGACTCTGTGTGGGTGACAGACCTAGATGGACATGGAGGGAGGCAAAGACAGGAGCCAGGAGGCCTCTCAGCTCACAGGAGGGGGTTGATCATGCTTTTTATTTTGGAGTCTCCTAGGTCCCCCCCCTCCTTGAGCCACCCTATCCCAGAGTTAGTGGGGGGAGAGGGAGGAGGAGAGGTCAGGGACTAGCAGGCAGGCGGGAGAGATGGGTGGCCTTTCTGGTAGTAAGATTGTACACCTAGGCAGTCCCCAAAGGAGTAGATCCTTATTTTTGAAGTGGAAATAAAAACTGGTGTTTTTGTTTTGTTTTTTCTAATTAAAGCATTGAAATAAGAAAAATCCATTTCAGTTCAGGAAAGTGGCCTCAGCATCTGCTTTGAAGATGGGGGGGGGAACCCTATTGATGTCAGCTCCCTTTTCAGCTCCGAAGATGGATTCGAGCCCCAGTCTTCTTCTACCCCTTGTGTCTCTTCTCTCACCCCACAGGTCAGCCGCTCCCAACGGACTCGGGAGGAGGGGGGCAGACAGGGGAGGGGGGGGGGTCCGGCGCCTCACGTGACCCCCGCGGGTGCCAATGTCCGGTCGTGAGGGCATCAGGCTCTTGCAAGTTGCCACCCGCTGCCCGGGCCTCGCCCAGCGATGCAGAAAGCCACCTACTACGACAACGCCGCGGCAGCGCTCTTCGGAGGCTACTCGTACCCTGGCAGCAATGGCTTCGGCTACGACGGTCCCCCCCAGCCCCCCTTTCAGGCCGCCACGCACCTGGAGGGCGACTACCAGCGCTCAGCGTGCTCCTTGCAGTCTCTGGGCAACGCCGCCCCGCATGCCAAGAGCAAGGAGCTCAACGGCAGCTGCATGAGGCCCGGTCTGGCCCCCGAGCCCCTGCCCGCCCCGCCCGGCTCCCCCCCGCCCAGCGCCGCACCTACCAGTACCACTAGCAACAGCAGCAATGGGGGCGGGCCCGGCAAAAGCGGCACCCCCAAGTGCGTTCCCGGCTCCAACTCCACCCTCACCAAACAGATATTCCCCTGGATGAAAGAGTCAAGGCAGACGTCCAAGCTGAAAAACAGCTCCCCCGGCACAGGTACCAGCTCTCCGCCTTCCTCGTCGTCCGCTTTTGTCCGGGCCAGGAATGTCACTGTTATTCTAGCACCCAGCCCCCAGGCGCCCAGGCGGCGGCCGGGGAACAATATCAGGGGGCGGCCGCAGCGGCGCTTTCCCCGCAGCCCCCGCCACCTGATGACCCCTGACCCCGCCAACGCGCTCTCCCTCCAGCCGCCCTTCACCTGGGCTGCCGAGAGCTCCCGAAGGCCGGGCGCTGGGCCTCAGCCCCTTTGCCAGGCCGCAGAGCCACGAGACGCCGCCAGTAGACGCAGAGTCGTCAACGATTGATTATTATTAAGTATGATTACTGTGGGTATTAATCACAATCGCTCGCGCCGCCCGGGGTCCCGGCCTCGAGGCAAGGCCGCCTCTTCGAGCCACACTTCCGCGCCCTGCCCCCCCCCCCCATGTTCAGATTCCCCCAGGGGTTCTCCGGGGCCTCCCACCTTGTCCACAGGACCGGGCGGGAAGTTTGTGTGGGGGGGGGGGGGGGGGGGGGGGGGGGGGGGGGGGGGGCGGGGGTCTTCCCAGAACCCGGAACTGGGGATGGGGGATAGAAACCGTGCGCAAGAAAACCCAGCTCTAAATAAATGGCCATGCGGCTCTGTCTGCGTGACATGATCAAATTTTCATAAGCTGGGCAGCAAGAGGAGAACAGGTCTCTTAATAAATGCCACTATTATAGAGTGTCCGCTAATGCGACGGGCGTTGGGGGGGGGGTGGCGGTGAGGAGGAGGCGGGGACGGGAAGGGGAGGGCGGCGGGGGCTCCGAGTCCAGGCCTGGATTTATTAAGAAACCATGCATTCAATTTCGGCGTGTTCAGTAATTATCTTTTATTTCATTTTGTCCCCTTCCCACCCCTCCCCCTCGGATCCAGCGGAGGGCGGCGGCGGCGGCGGCAGTGGCGGCGGGGGCGGCGGCGGCGCAGGCGGCGGCGGCGGCGGCGGGGGAGGGGACAGGAGCCCCCCGGGCTCGGCGGCGTCCAAGCGCGCGCGGACGGCGTACACGAGCGCGCAGCTGGTGGAGCTGGAGAAGGAGTTCCACTTCAACCGCTACCTGTGCCGGCCGCGCCGCGTGGAGATGGCCAACCTGCTGAACCTCAGCGAGCGGCAGATCAAGATCTGGTTCCAGAACCGGCGCATGAAGTACAAGAAGGACCAGAAGGCCAAGGGCCTGGCCTCGTCGTCCGGGGGCCCCTCCCCTGCCGGCAGCCCCCCGCAACCCATGCAGTCCACGGCCGGCTTCATGAACGCCTTACACTCCATGACCCCCAGCTACGAGAGCCCGTCGCCGCCCGCCTTCGGCAAAGCCCACCAGAATGCCTACGCGCTGCCCTCCAACTACCAGCCCCCTCTCAAAGGCTGCGGCGCCCCGCAGAAGTACCCCCCGACCCCGGCGCCCGATTACGAGCCCCACGTCCTCCAAGCCAACGGGGGCGCCTACGGGACGCCCACCATGCAGGGCAGCCCCGTGTACGTGGGCGGGGGCGGCTATGCGGATCCGCTGCCGCCCCCTGCCGGCCCCTCCCTCTACGGCCTCAATCACCTTTCCCACCACCCCTCGGGGAACCTGGACTACAATGGGGCGCCCCCTATGGCCCCCAACCAGCACCACGGACCCTGCGATCCCCACCCTACCTACACAGACCTCTCCTCTCACCACGCGCCTCCTCCTCAGGGTAGAATCCAAGAAGCGCCCAAATTAACACACCTGTGATGGGAGGGGGGCGAGGTCTTGGGGTGGGCGAGAGTGAGGAGGGGCGCAGGCGCGGGGGGGGGGCTCTGAGGGGACAGCCTGGAGGTCTGAAGTGGCGAGGCAGGGAGGTGAGAGCCACGCTTGCTGGGAAGACCCGGGCTGGAGCCCCTTCCCCTCTCCCCCTGGCCTGAGAAGTTGCTTTCTAAGGTCCTCCAGTCCATGTTCCATCCGCCTGCCAACCCAGGGGAGAGGAATCCACAGCAGCGTGTGGAAAGGATCCCCTCCACCCTAGGCCTCCAGCAATACCCAGTTGGAATCCCACGCTCCGGAGTGGGGCGGAGGAAGAGCAGATAGGGAAACGAGGCAGAGAAGCACAGTTTTAAAAGCAGACAAGATGGCTAGGCCATCGCCCACCAACCAACTTACCTTCCATCTCTGTGAGTGATCCTTCCAGATCTCGATTTTTTCCCCCCTTTGCAGTTCTCCTTTAAAAAACAGACAGAAAAAAAGAAAGCCCATTTCAAAACCAAGGGCGCAACGCACGCTCCCCTCCCACTTCCCTGAAGCCTCAAGTTTTTCCTCCCATCTATCTGAGGTTTCTGGGGGGCACTCCCTCCATTTTTAGCCCCATATTTTCTGCTTTAGGACATTGATATCCACACCCCGCCCCCACCTATTACAGTTTTCAGAGGGCTCAGGGATGGCGAGAGATCCTGAAAGTCAGAGCTGTCTATATTATAAATATATATATTTTTTTCTTTTATGGCAAGCTGGGAGGTCAGAGCAGGCAAGGTGTCAGGACTGAAGCTTTGGCCACTCTGCTGCCTCTCATCTTCAGCTCCAGGACCATCCCCCTCTCTCCACAGAAAGCAATCGGGCGACGCGAGGGTCTACACTTTTCTTTTCTTCTGTTGCTCTCTTGACTTAACGTGAAAACAGGGTATATTTTAACAAACTGTCTGTCCCAGCCAGGGGCTGCAGCTGGGCCCGCCGGCCTTGCTCAGCCCCCTGACCCGGACACTTTTGTTGCACTTAGAGTTTACATTTTAATGGATATAAAAACAACTGTGAGAGGTGCCTGGGTCTGCAGGAGTCCAGCATCGCTCAAAAAGTGTGTGTTCTAGTGAACATTTTCATATATATTTATTGGTTATAGCCTGTTAAAATATTTTCTTTTTTTGTATTATTTATCCCCCCTTACATTATGTATTTATATGAGGGAAAAAAATGAAAAAATTGTACTTTTTTAGTATTTACTTGTTACAAAGGACGTTGTGTTCCCTGTCCTGTAAAACCAGCTATTTTAGTTATTATCGTATTCTAGAAAAGAGCTGTAGATTTATGTTAAACGCGTACTTATGAGCAATTGTAATTAGTTCTAAAAGGCATGAACTCAGCTCCTCTTGTCATTGTATAGTCCTGAATTTGTAGAATTAGAGTTAATTCCCTCTTGGAACTTTCTTTGTTCTTCCGTAGTTACTTTTTTCCTTACTTAAAAGGGTTGTCTGTCAAACAATTCTTGAATAAACTTTCTGTTATCAATTTTATCTTGTTCTGGTGGTCCAATTTAGAGAGCAGAGGGAGGCTGCTGACTGCCAAACTTCCCCCAAGGAAAGAAGGACATGGAAGACCCCGTCTTGGCTTTTAAGTACTCACTCAGACCCAACTCCCCACCCCCTTGCGGTGCCTCAGGCCTGGACCATTCTGCCAACTTCTTTAAGATTTAAATAACAAGTTGGGGTGGGGGGGATGGAAAGAGGACCCTTGGGTGCTCTCTTTAGGTCTTTCCCTTGGGCTTCCTTGCCTCTCGGCTTTTCACATTGACCTTCTGTCTCCTCATGCCTTTGGCCACAACTTCCTGGCACCCCTTCAACAACAACAACAATAACAACATCAGCAACAGCAAAATCTGGCCGCTTACTGCTTCTTCCAAGCAACCTAAACTTCACCGTTCTCTTCCGGAGCTACAAAGAAGTCGTCACGTGACCCGAAGCCCAACCACCATTGGGTCTAAAATGAAAACAAAGGAAAATGATTTAAAAAAAAAAATCTTGAGGCCTAGACTTCTCAGGTCAAACCTTAAACCTAAAGTGAAATTAAATCACTAAATAAAACTCGGGGCGGAGGGAGAGGAGGCGCTTTTGACTCCCCCCCCCCCCCCCCCCCCCCCCCAAGGAAAGGGGGAGAGGGAGGAGGGTGGGATCCGAGCGTAAATAAAATGGTCCCCAGGCAAACATGCAGCTCCGTTTCCACGATCCTTGGGAANCCGCCAAGGAAAGGGGGAGAGGGAGGAGGGTGGGATCCGAGCGTAAATAAAATGGTCCCCAGGCAAACATGCAGCTCCGTTTCCACGATCCTTGGGAAAACTTCATTTCTTAGTCGTGGTTCCATAAAAGTTTTATCACATTGGAGCGAGGATAGAGAGGGTCTGTCAAAGATGAAATGTCACCGCCGCGTCGCTGGAGCCGATAAGAGCGAAGAGACAGGGCGGCTGAAATATGGAGCTAATTCGTTGAAAGAGAAGCGATGGCTGCTTGCTGAAGAGATGCATAATTCTAATTGTAAGCGATGCGCCCGCATTGCTTAATTAGGAGCATATATTTGGTGGTAGTGGGGTGGGGGTGGGGGGGCCAGTGTCAGTGAGAATCGTTCCAGGCCCTCAGCCTTAAAGCGAGGGCTGATTTTCATTTTTATGTTGCATTCTGGCAGTCCAAGGTTAGTAATTACAGTCTTTATGCAACAATAAATAACAATAAAAAAGCAACCTGAATTCTACACCCCCTCCCCCCCCAAGTAGGGTTTTAACTGGACTCGGCTCATTCAAGCAGCAAGCAATTTAGCATCGGGTCAGGCTATAATTTAAAGGCATAAGAGCGTGCAAAGTTTGATTGGGATCAAATAACGCTCAAGGGTTTTTCTTTCTTTTTGTCTTTCTCTCTTCCTCTTCCCTGAATAACATTTTCTGAATGATGTAACTAGATGAAGCGCCATGTTTGGCTCTGGGGATGGAGTGGATTGATTATTTATCTAGCACGAGAGAGGCAGGCCAAGAGGAGGAATGTAGCTTGAGTTGGAAAAACACAGCTTTGGCCTGAAGCTGGGACTGCAGACGAAAAATAAGGGCCCACTTGGCTTGGTGTCTTCTACCCTTCTTTCTGCGAGATTCCAGGCGCTAGTGAGGCAGCCAGAGTCGTGGGGGGAAATCTCTGTGCTGTAAGATTCACAGCATAACAGGAGGCCGGGGGCAGGGAGGGGGGAGAGCGGTGTCTCTGGGAAGGAGGACTCTCTAGGCCCCTTTTAACACCCAACTTTTCTGCTGTTCTCTAATCTGGCCATAAAATCTGTCAGCAGGGTTAAAGAGAGCCGTATTTCCTGCAGGGACAGTCCCGGCCCTGAGTCGATGCGGAGAGAAGAGAAGCGCTCTCTACCCTGCAGCCAGCTGGAGAGGCTGCGGAAAAACTTCCAGGGCTTCTCAAGGGGGGGGGGGGTGACTGGAGGGAGAAGGACCCTCTTTCAAGCCTCACTGCACAACTTCCAGACCACTACCATTCGGATTCTTCTGCTCCCACCTCCCCTCCCCCACCCCATGCACACTCGCCCCAAAACGGCAAAAATCGCCCCCTTTGGAGTGGAGTCGGACACAACGGTCTCTGGCCAGTTTGCCCAGTTCGGGGCAGCTCCCTCTCTTCGGAGCCCTCCTGCCCCTGCGGCCCCCACCTACAAATCCCCTGGCTCTCCCCTGGCTCTCCTCTGGCCTCTTTAAATACTCACCGCCACCCACGCGGATGACTACTCACCGCCACCCACGCGGATGAATACTCACCGCCACCCACGCGGCTGTTACATTGACAGAAAGTTTCTAGCTCCAGCTCCCG
The DNA here is from genome assembly GCF_003009895.1 of Hyaena hyaena. Classification (NCBI taxonomy): domain Eukaryota; kingdom Metazoa; phylum Chordata; class Mammalia; order Carnivora; family Hyaenidae; genus Hyaena; species Hyaena hyaena. The sequence continues at coordinate 2,826,652 of NW_024080661.1, read as the reverse complement.
GCTGAGTTGCCATTTCTCTGCTAACCAGCCTTCTCCTCCTTGCTGGGCAGCCGAGGGGAGGAGGGGGAGGGGAGGCCAGAGCCGTGGGAGTTCTCCAGACAAACTTTCCACCCAGCTCAGCGACCTTCCCTCTGTCCCCATTGCCCATCTGTTTCCCTGCTCTCCCAGAATCACCTTTCTCTTTTGCTATCACCCCCCACCCCCAGGCCTTTTAAAGGGATGTGGAATTTCGGCTGTTCCCTCGGCTTTCCCAAAGAGCCAAATTCTTTGATGCCATCGGAGGGAGCTGTCAGGGGGCTAAGATTGATCGCCTCATCTCCTCTCGGTCCCTCTGACCCACTTATTTAAAAATCTTCCCCCAGATCGACTTTTCATTTTCTGCTTTGAGATCTAGTTTCCCACCAATTGCTTGGGGGCCAGCGAGTCTGTGGCCCTCTCTCCAGTAAATTACAATACTCTCTAAAGTTCAGACTATCTTGAGCCCCTCAAAACAAATTAAAAAAAAAAATCCTCCCCTGCCCCAGAAATGGAATATCATCTCAGTAGTCAAATTGTTGCCATCCTCTTCATTCTCAGAGAATTATTTGTTGCCAGGGATGAGGATGAGGATGATGACCTGATGATTAAAACTAGCACGCTGGCAAAAATAGGAAGGGGGATTCTCTGTGTCCCAGGAGGGAATTCCTCTCCCCAAACGTTGACCTGAGTTTTGAGAGCGCTCTAAGTTAAATCTCCTACTACCCTGGTTCTTGTTAGCGTCCCTAGAGATAGATGCAGATACAGACTTGAAGCTTGAGTGAGAGCATAGGCACCTTAGACCCTGTCTGTTGTCGGTGTCGAAAAGGAGTGGGAGGGCCCCAGGTGAAGAAGGCAGGTGGACCCAGGGACCCGGGTAGTGCTGAACACACTGGGCGGAGAAGGGAACTGAGACCACACACCTTTGGCCGCCAGAGGCCTAAAAGAGCCCCTCACCATCTATCTCACTCCTCCGTGTCAGCCCGGGAGTGCCTGTCGATTTTCTAAGATTTATCCGTTGCTTTTGGGGGGTGGGATGGGGATGGTGGTGCCGATGATTGTAAATCTCTTCTCTTCCTTATTGCACCTTAACGCTGACCTGTCCCAAAGGATGGAAGCCTCTTTCCACTCCCTTTTCCTTCCACTTTGAGATCCTTACTCAGCTTTCTCCCCCCCCCCCGCTTTTTTTTTAATAGGGGGAGGGTGGGGGAGAGAATACTGCTGGCATTGTAAAGAAAGCACTAATGTATTCAGTTAAAAAACATTTGGAAAAGAGGAAGACTTCTCCCTTAGATTCTCTTGTTTTCCAGCTTTTGGAGCCTCCCATCCTGTGAAGGGGGTGAGAGAAAGGTTCCTCTAGCCTTTCTGGAGAAAGGGAAGCACGGGGAGAGGGAGTGTAGGACTGGGGGCCTCACGGTGTCCAGGTCGTGGTTCTCTAGAGTTTTTGAATCAATTAAAGCAAATAATGCTCTCTGTTTTCCACCAGGCCCAGCCGAGCGATTGGCCGAGGCCAGTCCCGTGACCATGAATTCCCTGCAATTTCGCAGGAGTCCTGGGTTTAATAGAGAGAGTCCCCATACGCTTGTATTTATCAGCAATATACAATTATAAAGGCCCAAAATTAAAAAAAAAAAAAAACAGAGAGAGAGAGAGAAAGAGCGAAATCTCCCCCTCCCAAAATCGCTCCATCACATAAACCTGGGGGGGGCAGGAGGGGGGGTCCCTTCCGATCCTCCCTCCTGACGCCCCCCCCAGCAGGCCCCCTCCCCCACCATTGAAAGCCATGAATTTTGAATTTGAGAGGGAGATTGGGTTTATAAACAGCCAGCCATCGCTCGCCGAGTGTCTGACTTCCTTCCCCGCTGTCTTGGAGACATTTCAAACTTCATCAATCAAGGAGTCGACATTAATTCCTCCTCCTCCTCCTTTCGAGCAAACCTTCCCCAGCCTCCAGCCCGGCGCCTCCACCCTTCAGAGACCCGGGAGCCAAAAGCGAGCCGAAGATGGGCCCGCTCTGCCGCCGCCGCCGCCGCTCCCCGCCGCCCCCCTGGTCCCCGAGTTCCCCTGGATGAAAGAGAAGAAATCCGCCAAGAAACCCAGCCAATCCGCCTCGTCTCCACCGGCCGCCGCCTCCGTTTCGGCCTCCGGGGTCGGATCGCCAGCAGGTCGGTTAGCGGGGTAGGGGTGGGTTGGGGGGCAGCCAGAGGAGAGGGGGAGAAGGAGCGAGCGATGGGGGAGGTAGAAAAGGTGTCGAGCCTGTTGGGGATCCTTCCCCCGTCCGTTCCAGGGATGAGCCAGAAGAATATACGGCTGGGGTTCAGGCCTGGCCGCTGCCAGCATTTTTTTTTTTTTTTTTCCAAACACTGTATCAGATTTTGGAGGCTGGGTGGGGAAGAGCTTTTCCTCTGCTACAAAAAGGACTTGATTCAGCTTTTCACCTTTATGTGTGCTGAGGAATGAACGTGGTGTTGCCGGGGTTGAACCCGGGCGCAGGAAAAGATCGAGTCCCATTTCCCCCATCTCTAAAAGGGGGGAGTCTGAAAGCTAGGGAGGGCAGGAGGTGAGGAATCCTCTTTCTTAATGAACCTTTCTGGGTTGAACTAGAAAATGCCCAACCGAGGGCTCCAGTCCAATGACTCGGGAGGGAGGCTCTGAGGTTGTGGGGGCAAAAGGGAGCCGCGGCCGACCCCCTGCGTGGCCCGTGGGCGGCTCTCTGAATGCTATGCCCTGACCCGGGCCCGGGTCTGCCGGCGAGAGAGGGACGGGAAAAGCCGTGAGAGCGAGCCGCTTCGGTAGGCGGCAAGGAGGGGGTGGGGGGTACCCTGCTGATATTGTTTTGGGCGGTTGGGGTGGTCTTCACCTAAGCGGAATGAGGTTGAGCCGGGGACGCTGCCCGCTTTGACACCCAGCCCGCTTTCCCTGCAGATGGCCCGGGACCGCCGGAGGCCGCCGGCAGCGGGGCGCGCAGGCTGCGCACTGCTTACACCAACACGCAGCTCCTGGAGTTGGAGAAGGAATTCCACTTTAACAAGTACTTGTGCCGGCCGCGCCGCGTGGAGATCGCGGCCTTGCTGGACCTCACCGAGAGGCAAGTCAAAGTGTGGTTCCAGAACCGGCGCATGAAGCACAAGCGGCAGACGCAGCACCGAGAGCCGCCCGACGGGGAGCCGGCCTGCGCAGGCGCGGCGGAGGACACCGGCGAGCCGGCCGACGAGCCCGCGGCCAGCCCCGGCCGCCCCTCCGCCTCGCGGGCGGCGCGGGAAGCCTGCTCGCACCCGCCCGAGGCCGCGCCGGCCCCCCCGGGCGCCCAGGGCCCCCAGCCTTTGAGCGCTCACGTGCGGGGTGGTTTGCGCGCGGCCGCCAGGCTGGAGCCCGAGCCGTTGCCCGAAGACGCCTTCCCCGAGCGGCAGGATTCGCCTTTCCTGCCCGATCTCAACTTCTTCGCGGCCGACTCCTGTCTCCAGCTGTCCGGAGGCCTCTCCCCCAGCCTCCAGGGCTCGCTCGACAGCCCGGTTCCCTTTTCCGAGGAAGAGCTGGATTTCTTCACCAGCACCCTCTGTGCCATCGACCTGCAGTTCCCCTAACCGGTTTCCTCCTCCCGGCCCCTCCGAGCCTCGTCCCCTCGGCCCGTCGGCCGGAAAACCCGAGGACCCCCCCCCCCCAAGTCGTTTAGACTTCTTTCTGTGTTTTGCTAAAATTCAGGTATTATTCAGTTAGTGTTTAATCCATTTCCTTTCTTCTCTGTCTAAAATACTGGGCACTCGGGCGTCTTTTTAAAACCACACAGAAAAACTCCGGTAGACTCTTTCCAACGAAATCTCAGGAATAATTAAACTCTGGGGGGCGGGGGCTTTCTTAAAGAACTGGAGGAACATGTTTTCCTCTCTCTCTCTTTAAGTTTTAGACCGTAGATTATTTATTGAAATTCTTTAATAATAGGAGAAGGGGAAAGTATTTATTGTACATTATTTTCATAGATTAAATAAATGTCTTTATAATACGGAAACGAGTGTTTGTGTTGGGACCCCAGCCCCTTTCCCTGCAGCCCCCAAGGCCGGCCCTGGTTCCCTGGGGACCCGCGCGAGGCAACCCTGCGTCGGCTGAGCCCGGCTGGTACAAAAGTGACCCTACTTGGCCACCGCTTCTCGGCCCGCAGCTCGAGGGGAGTCGGGAGCTTGCTGGAATTCTCTGCATCTCGACACCCCCACCAGACGGCCTTGGGCCCTGCGACCGCGTTCCCAGGGCTCGGCTTAGAAATAAAGGTGGGCGGGTGGAGGGAGAGGAGGCCTCGGGGACGCGCCTGGGGGTCGTGGCGTGGGGCGCAGAGGTGTAGCCGGATGGGGAGGGGCCCTGGGGTTTCCCAAGCTTCTGGCTTCAGTGCCCCCAAGCCGGGTGGAAAGGCTTTTTCGGGAACGCAAGAAGCCTGGGGACGCGAGGCCAGGGGTCGGGGGTGTTCTCGCGAAGCAGGCCTCGGAGCGGGCCGGGAAGGAGGCCCGGGGAAAAAGGGAGCGAGGCCCGGCCTCCGGGGCTCCTCGGTGCCCGCAGCCACTCTAGGGCTTGGGGGTCGGGAGGGCGTCCGAGGGGCGGCGGGGCCACGAGCCGGGGGAGGCCGGGGCCGCGTCGGGAGGCGCTAGCCCTGCGGGGGCGACAAGGAGGAGGCGAGGAGAGCGGCTGGGCGACGGAGAGGCAGGGAAGATGCTCAAAATGGCGCTGGGGCCGGGCTGCAGGGAGGGCGCGGGAAGAGACGGTGGCCGCCATGACAGCCGCTGCGGGGCTCCGTGCCCCGCGCCCGCCTTCTCCTTTCCGGGTCTTCCAGGACCTCCTGAAGAAAGGCAGCCGGGAGCCTCCTTTTGGGTTTTGTTTTAAAGATGAGGCCAGCGGAGGCCGAGGACGCGCGGTGGACGCGCCGTGCGCGCGGGGTGGGCCGCGCAGGGGTGAGCGGCGGGTCTGCAGGCCCCGGTCGGCCTCGCCGGCTCTGACTGTGCACCCTTGGCTCCGGGATCTAAAGCCCGGCCGCCGCTTGCTCCAAACGCGGGCCTGCCTGCCTTACCGACAGCTTCGTCTGCCATCTCAACCGTCTCCTGTCCCCCACCGCCAGGCTCGGCTGCGTGCGAAGCCGGCGAGCGGGAAGCGAGGATCGATCTCCCCCATCTGCCGCCTGGTTCGTTCCGGGGAACGCGGAGATTTAAAGGGCCCTGGAAAGCCATCCATCCTTCTTAGGTTTACTTAATATTTCTCTGGCTCCGAAAGAGACACCGCAGGGCTACCTCCCCCAGCAGATGCTGCCATTCTCGAAAAGCAGTTTATTTCCTGGGCCTCCCAGACTCTCCCCTGGACCAGGCACGGGGAGGCAACAATTCTCAGGAAAAGCCAGGAGCCCACGCAGGTCGTGACACAGAGGACTAGACAGGCGCTCCCATATATTTTTTGTAACTGGCCCCTCAGTGCGAGAAGTGCACACACCTTATTCAGCTGGAATTTAATCCCTTAAACTGTCTTAATATAGAAATTATCTCCTGCATTAAATAATCTTATGTCATGTTAAGGTGCACTTATTTCTTTCATAAATAAATTAATATAGAACAATTAGATGTGTTATTATAATAATATCGTGTATCTTACTGGTTTATTTTCCCTCATAAAATATATAGGTATGAAATAAATTCAATATATTAAAGTAATAATACACAGCTTATTGGCTCTTGTATTTATTTTCCCCATAAATAAGTGAATATACAATATATTAAAACCACACTATACATCTCATTGGGCTGTGTGTTTATTTCTCCATAAAGTATGCCCACAGGCAGTGCTTAACATCTTAAAAATCACAGCACACAGACATCTCTACACCAACAAAGTGAAACAGACATTTCAGCTGGGGCTTTGATTTCTGTGGACAGCCAAACTAGATAATTTGGTCTAATTAAAAATGCTCTTTCAGCTATAGCAGGTTGTTACAAGAATCAAGAGTACCAGAAGGATCTTGCTAATTGCCCACCTTCCAGCTTTCTTTGGTCAAAAGGAGAGCACCCTTCATCAATGCCAAAAATACAGGATCTGCTCTGCTGGAGAGAATTCACATCCTGGGATCATGGCTTGGTCTGGAACACTCTGGGGCCTCTGAGGCTTCAGTTCTCTTAGAGCCTTGCTGTTCCACGGACCAGCGGCATCAGCACTACCTGTGAGCTACTTAGAAATGCAGAATCATAGGCTCCACTTCAAGTCTACTGAAGCAAAATCTCAATGTAGCAGATCCCCCAGGAATTTATATGCACATTAAAATTGGAGAAGCACTACTAGATCATAGTGCCACCTTGCTTCCTGCCTTCCTCCCATGCTTAAGAATTTTTGATCCTCTTTACCCAGCTGACCCCTTCCAATCCTCCCCAACTCAAGCCAGTGGCCCAAAGGACAGGGAATCTCAGTTCCTTCCTGAGGCTGCACCAGTCCTGATGCCTCCCAGCCAAAGTGAGTGGAGGGCCAGGAGGGTCTGGCCAAAGGTTCAGTCTACCTAGATCTAAACAGATCTAGGTCCTTTGTGTATCCTAAGGGTGGGAAGCAGTGAATTCAGGGAATCAGAAGCACACCCAGCATTTCCCCTGGTTGATTATTAGAGAGAAATTGGCACTCTTTTTATTACAGGCAGCCGGGGGAAACTTTCTGTCTCTATTTTTCCATATTCACAAAATTCACCATCTCTGATGCCACCCCAGTACAACAAAGAGACCATGCCTTTCCAGAAGGAAAGGACTCCTGTTTTCAATCTCCCCACTCAATTTCAAAATCAAAGGAAAGCCTGGCAATTTGGGATTCATAAAGGATTGAATCAAAGGATTGACTCGGGGTGCCTGTGTCCCAAATCAGCATCTTTGCCTTATTTCATCTCTGGGGCCATCCTATTTAGCCTGAGTTTTCCCAGCTGGCTTTGGAGAAGGAAGGAGAGGAGGAGTAAGGGTTCCCAGATCAAGCAGCAGCCCCCCTCCCTGCAGCCCCCCCCCCCCCCCCCCCCCCCCCCCCCCGCCGTGATGGTAAGCTAGAGGGTGATTTATCCTGCTGTGATTGGGGCAGGGCTCATCATGGGGCAGGGCCATCGTGAGTGGTCTGGAGCACAGACTAGTTCTGAATTGGCTGTGGTTGGAGTAGGGAGGTTTCAGTGCCGTCCCGAAAGCTGCTGGTCAGTCTGCCCTGCTCTGGGTGAGTCATGTTTTAAGAAGAATGACTCATTAATATTATAGTGAAAGCAAGGGACCATTAGACTGAGGAATAATTTGCAATCATGATAACCCTGAGTCATTAAAAAAAATTTAACTTATGACTGGGCACGTCCCTTCCACTTTCCAGACCTCAGTTTCTCCATCTGTAAAATAAATGGAAGAACTAAATGTGTCCTAATATCCTCTGCATGAATATATGACCAAAGTATACTTGCTAGTGTTCGCAAACTACGTATTAAATACTTATTACGTGCTTTTAAGTGGAGGTAGTGACTTTGGATGTTTGACAATAACCCACCTCCCAAGTATCTGGTTGAACCATTTTAACAAATTTTAGTTTGTATCTTAATGCAAATGCCCCCCAATCATCATTACTACTATTTAAATGTTTACTTATTTTGAGAGAGAGAGAGAGACAGAGAGAGAGAGCACAAGCAGGGGAGGGACAGAGAGAGAGGAAGAGAGAGAATCCCAAGCAGGTTCCAGGTTCACCACTGAGCCCAACGTGGGGCTCCATCTCACCACCATGAGATCACGACCTGAGCTGATATCAAGAGTCATCCACTTAGGGGCACCTGGGTGGCTCAGTCAGTTGAGTATCTGACTTTGGTACAGGTCATGATCTCATGGTTCATGAGTTCGAGCTCCGCATCAGGTTCTGTGCTGACAGTTCAGAGCCTGGAGCTGCTTCAGATTCTGTGTTTCCCCCTCTCTCTGCCCCTCCTCCGTTTGCTTGTGCTCTTGCGCTCTCTCTCTCAAAACGAAACATTAAAAAATAAAAAAAAAGAGTCACCCACTCAGTCACCCACTGAGCCACCCAGGCACCCACCTGCCAATCATTATTTAAACTAGTAGGGAAAGAAATGTTTTCAACAAGCATGAATTGGGCAGAGTGTTATGTGCCAGGTATTCAATAAATATGAGTATTTCCGGGCGCCTGGGTGGCTCAGTCAGTTAAGCGCCCGACTTCGGCTCAGGTCATGATCTCACAGTTCGTGGGTTCAGCCCGACTTTGGCTCAGGTCATGATCTCATGGTTCGTGGGTTCAAGCCCCGCGTTGGGCTCTGTGCTGACAGTTAGCTCAGAGCATGGAGCTTGTTTTGGATTCTGTGTCTCCCTCTCTCTCTGACCCTCTCCTGCTCATGCTGTCTCTCTCTTTCTCTCTCTCTCAGAAATAAATAAAACATTAAAAAATTAAAATAAATAAATATGAGTATTCCAAAATGTCCTAACCAAGATTTCCTCTGACTTTCATCCCTTGCCACCTTCCCCAACATTTGGTTATGTTTCCTCCTGTTTCAAAAACAGTAGGACATTTTATACAAAAAGAACCTCTAAACTTCTTCTCTGACATAGCGCACTAGACCTTAAAAGTCCCTTTAAGACAGATTTTGTCTCATTGCTGGGGCATCAGAGCATAGGTACAAGTTCTGGGTCTCCCTACACAGCCCTGCTGAATTCCCCTGCCCACCTTTCCCCTAAGTTTCTGACAAGCATTCTGTGGCCCCGCTGTTCATCTTCCTGAAGATGTATTCATTCTAGTCAAATACGTGTCCTCAGTTTGCAGGAAGTGGACTCTCTCCCCAGGTGATTCCCCTCTACCTGCTGTGGCTGGTGTGGCCCAAGTCCTCTCTTGACCTCTCCAGCTTAGCTTGGCCTTCCTGTCCCCACCCCCATCCCCCTCTTCACACTCAACTGGGAAGCAGATATTTAGTGCCTGAAGGACATCTGAAAAACTGCTTCCTCCTGAGAACAGAGTCAAAGTAAAAGAGCCCTCTTCAAACCTTCTCTAATTCCCAAATACCACAGGGAAAAAAAAAAAAAACTCACAGTCCGGACAGTCATCCAGATACAAATTCATCTTGATCGTTGTTCTATAAAGTTTCCAGAGTGGGAATTTTGGCCACAGCTAATGCCCTTGGAGAAACCCGATTAAGTAGAAAATTATTTCAATTCTTCATGTCACTCTAATCTTTCCTTTTAGGAAGATTCCAACTCTCTGATTTACCTTTCATTCCAGGGGAAATCTATCTAGAATACAGAAGTTGGGTTCCACCCCTACTCCCTCCCAGAAAGGCAGTTCCTAAGCTAAATTGCTCAAGGAAGGAGAGATACATCCTCCTTAGAAAACTTTTTCCAAATATTTGGAAGATCAGGAAGTTCTTGCTAACATCAAATCTTCGCTACAGTTTTAATCATTTGGGTTCTTTGTAGATCATATAATATTAGGCTCTAGTTTCCAAAGAACTCTGCAGTTTGGAAGAAAATCCTTTGCCTAAACGGAGCCAAACTTCTCAATTCTCCATGAAATTTGCATGTGATAAAATACATATCGTATAATATATGGTAATATGTAATAGCACACATGCTATTTTCCTATCATACCCGTCCATATTTCAATATGCCAGTTATATTAAAAAACAGAAAATGGATTCACAGTATTTTCGAATGGCATGCAATGTTAATATCAGACATTTCTAGAGTTCTCTATTGTTTATATTTTCTTGTTTGCTTGAATCCCACTAACAATGCAGTGAAGTCGGTAGAATTAAACCCACTCTTCTTCTCTGAGGCTGAGACTCAGAGGGACCAAGAAATCTGTCCAGAGTCATAATGCTAAGAAATGGCCAAGCAAGGATTTGAACCCAAGTATTGTGGCCCCGAAACTAGTAGCCTTCCTCTTATGATAGGTACTGCCCATAGTCCATGATTCTCAACCAGATTTGTGACAATTTAATCAGCTTGTATTAAAAGAAACACCAGTGAATTCAGATTCCATCCTCTCCTCAAATAGCCATCTCTTAGAGAGAAAAAATTTACAACCCTGAATACCCTTTTAATTCTTAAGTTCCAACCTTTGATCTTGGGCTTGGCTTTCAAGAATTGGGCTGGGGAGAGCAGGCAGAGAGATGCTTAGGGGACCTTAGGAAGGAACTGTGCATCGCTCCTCCTAACCCCAGCGATGGCAGCTTCCTCCACACACACAAAAGGCCAGAAGCAGGTGTAAACTTTGAACGTATCTCCATTCTGATTAGAATGGTGCTCCTGCCTGCATCCTGGGTGAGATAAGGAGGGGCACCTCGCAAAGATAATTTCAGTTCTAAACATGCCTATGGGCTCCTTGCTCTACCGTGTGTCTAAATAGATTATATAAAAGAGCAAATCAATCCACTTGATTTCACTTTCATGTTGGGTCAACCCAGAACTCTGGTGAATTCGATTTGGTCAACAAGAAAATCTGATACCCATAGGTTTTTCCAGCTATGGATTACTTCTGTTGGTTGGTTGGTTGGTTGGTTGGTTGGTTGGTTTGGTTTAGTTTTATAATCAACTGTGAATTTAGCAAAGAATTCAGGCTTCATAGACTTTCTCCTAAGGTCAGAGTCTGGTGACGTTTTTGTTTTTTTTTTTTAAGGAGGAAGGGACTTGGGAATGTAGGGAGCTAAGTTACTTTTCTCCCCCCCAGTCATTTCCGCTGGGGCTGGGAGAGCCTGCAGGAATTTGGGGGACATTTTAATTTTTCTGCTCCTCAAGGGAAGGGAGCAAGACTCAGAGGTGAATGAGAGATTCTAGTGAATTTGGAGAGCTGAGGCCCAAACCATCTCTGCAATCGACAGTTTCAATTGAGACACTTTTACCCCATCTCTTTTCATCCTGTCCTTAGCCATAGACTGTTGGCCACTTCCTGTTACTGGGGAGGCTGCGTTTCCCCGACTCCCAGGCAGATTTCTGCTCTTTTATTAAACTGGTTTGGAATTCGCTGCTTCCCCTAGACCTCAAGTTGTTCCCTTAATTGGCAAAGCAAGGGAGGAAATGAGTGGGTTCTCTCTGGCTTGAGGGAAAGGTAGAGAGTGAAGAAATCTCAACTCTCAGAGGCAGGATGGCCAGGTCAGATACAGGCCTCAATCAGATTTGGGGTTAGAAGAGAAATCCTAACCCTATACCCTTCTTCTTCTTCTTCTTCTCCGTGGAGAATGCCTTAAAGTGAGAGGGAACCATTAGGAACATCTGTAAACCCAAGAAGAGAAAGTAGAAAGAAATATGCTTGTTCTCACCTCCACACTCCTTTTCTCTTCAACCTCTCTGCAGGCCACCCCTGCCCCCATCTGGATTCTCCTTTCCTTTGTCTGCCTTCACCCCTTTGGCAGTGAACATTCTCTCCCCCTCCCCCACTGTATCTCCCTTAAAGAAGTTACCAGCTGGTCCCCCTCCCCACCCCCACCCCCCAACTTGTTCTGGTCTGAAGCAGGATCCGAAGCAGAGTACATGTAAGGAGGGAAAGGGACAAGGGGCCTGGGAAATGCTTTCAGCTCTTTCATAGTTGGGGGCTAAGCGATGCAGTTACAAAGACTTATAAAGAGAAGAGAAAGGTAGTGCGATTCTGGTGATAAAGATAGAAAGCAGGAGACGTGACTGTAAAGGACAGGCTAAACGGGAAACAGAAATATGGAGAGACACAGAGACTGAGAGAGAGGGACAGCCTTGGGGTTCTTTGCAACGGATGAGTATTCACCTTGCCCTTTCAGGGATGGGGAAACCTGAGAAGCTTTGAGGGTCCTCTCCGGACCTAGACCTGCTTGCTTCCCTTCCTTTCCCGGGGTCGGTTGTTTACAGAGATTCCCCCCTGAACTCTTGCCCTCCTGGACTTGCCCCGGCCCCGGCCCCAGGCCTCCGGCCAGGCAGACACCCTGACAGGTTACAAATGAGCGTGGGTGTTGGAGTGCGCCCAGCTCTTGTCCTCAGAGTCTGGAGGAGGAGAATCAATGGGCTCTACCGAAGAGTTTCCCTTCCAGTCCCATCCGGGTCTGAAGAGAGAGAAGGAGGCACTTCCCGTTCCCCTCCCCTCCCCCAACCCTAACCCAAAAAGACACAGAGCAGAGAGGGGTGAGACTCCTCTCCTGAACCTCAGGACCTCTACCCTGTTCTCCCATTCTCCAAACAAATCCCCTCCATCTATTCTAGAAAGTTCACTGAAAACTGGACTAATCTCTAAGATGCAATGGGTCTTGAACTTAGGAATTTGAGGTTTGGGATTTGGGGAGGAGGCAAGAGAAAGAGCTAGAAGATGGTGAAGGAGAGAGGGGTAGAAGGCAACCAAGGGAATCAGGAGCTACACTAGCTTTAAACACTTGAGGATGAGAATAAAAATTCCCTCCTCTTCCCCTGTAAACATCACCTAGCTCTGTGCCCATTGTGGCTCTCTGGAGAGATGCGAGGAGTTATTGGAGTCTGAGTGAGTGAGCCAGCTACAGCTATGGATGGCTAGAGAGAGGATAAATACATCTAGAGAGATGAGGTGATGGATAGGTAGGGAACGAATATAAATATGGAGAGAGATGGACGAATGGAGAGATGGATTGAGACAGAGAGAATATAAAGTGAGGCTGAGGGAGAGGAATGGATGTGTGAATGAGGAGAGAGCGCTTCTGCGGAGACGTGGAGGGAGAAATGGGGTGTTTCTCAGCCTCCTCTGCACATTTCTGTCGTCCTGTCTTACTCTCTGAAATGCGTTTCCCACCTCTCCGTTAATGAATCCTTCCTGTAGACTCTAGACCCTGCCTCGCCCTTGGGTGTTTTGCACCCTCTCCCTTCACAGTTGTCCATTTGGCCCAAGATAACACCCCCCACCCCCTGGCTGTCTTAGCTCATCGCCCTAAGGTAAACTGGGAGAAAGAGATCAAGAGTGGGAGTTCTGGGCAAAGTCAGGAGGCTGGATTCCACACCTCCCAGTCTACAGCCTTGGGGTGGGGGGAAGGCTCCTCTGGGGGGTGGGAAGAGCGAGGGGCAGCTGGGTTGAATTTGTCCAAATCTAATAACCCAGGAGCCTATTGAAGGCCTTGGGGGTTGGGAGGGGAGGAAAGTCTTGAATATTCCTCCAACTTTTACCCCCTGTCCCTCTGGTCCCTTCTTTCCAAAAGTCTTTGAAGAAAGATGTTTTTGACGCTTCCACGTCGCTCTCAGATGGATGGGCTGCGGGTGATTGAAGTGTCTTTGTCATGCTAATGCTTGGGGGGTGATGGATGGGCGCTGGGGCTGCCAAACTCTGGCCCGCTGCGCCCATTGGCCTGGGAGAGATCACATGCGCCCCTCCACCCCCGCTCCCTACCCCCTTCCTGGGGGAGCCCCGGCCCAGGCGAGCGGGGCCAGGCCATGGATGCAGGCTTCAGCGTTGTGACATACTGCCGAAAGGTTGTAGGGCGCGAGGGTGTCTCCCCCAAACGGGCCGACCCTCCTGCGGCCTCCACGCATGGACTATAATAGGATGAACTCCTTCTTAGAGTACCCACTCTGTAACCGGGGACCCAGCGCCTACAGCGCCCACAGCGCCCACAGCGCCCCTACCTCCTTCCCCCCCAGCTCGGCTCCGGCTGTTGACAGCTACGCAGGCGAGCCTCGCTATGGCGGGGGACTGCCCAGCCCCGCGCTCCAGCAGAACTCAGGCTACCCCACCCAGCAGCCGCCTTCCGCGCTCGGGGTGCCCTTTCCCAGCTCCGCGACCTCGGGGTACGCCCCGGCCGCCTGCAGCCCCAGCTACGGGCCCTCTCAGTACTACCCTCTGGGCCAACCGGAAGGAGATGGGGGCTATTACCATCCTTCCAGCTATGGGGCCCAGCTAGGGGGCCTGTCCGACGGCTACGGAACCGGTGGGGCCGGCCCGGGGCCCTACCCTCCCCCGCAGCCCCCTTTCGGGACCGAACAGACGGCGAGCTTTGCGTCGACCTACGCTGATCTCCTCTCCGAGGACAAGGAAGCGCCCTGCCCTTCCGAACCCAGCACCCCCACAACCCGGACCTTCGACTGGATGAAGGTTAAGAGGAACCCACCCAAGACAGGTATGAGTCAGGCGTGGCCACCCCTTCCCCGGGGCCCCAAACAGCTCTGCCGCTTCCGCCCTGAGGGTGTCCCAGGCCTAGGGCCGCAGGACAGGTAGAGCAGCCCAGCAGAGGCAGGTAAGAGCCTCCGCCCAGTGTCAGGTCACTTGGGGTCTCCCTGCGCAGTGAGTGCCCGGTTACCTTTGTGAGTAAGTCTCCACACAGCCCCCCTCCCCCCCGCTTCCCGATCTGTGTGCCCAGCACAGACCCAGGACCTGCTTAGGTGAGGGTGGGGGTGGGGGAGATGGAAGCATTGGGCATCGGGGGGAGTTGGTCCGAATTTGGAGGTCACCTTGGGGGTGTCTGGTGATCCAAGGGCACACTGAGAGCCGAAGCTGGACGGAAGCCGGGGGAGCAGAGCTGGCCCAGGAGGAGGAGAGGGGCAGGAGACAGAGGTGAGGGAACTGACGTGGCCCCCCCCCCTCCCGCCCCGCCCCTAGCGAAGGTGTCCGAGCTGGGCCTCGGCGGCGGCGCGCCCGGCGGCCTCCGCACCAACTTCACCACGCGGCAGCTGACCGAGTTGGAGAAGGAGTTCCATTTCAACAAGTACCTGAGCCGGGCCCGGCGGGTGGAGATCGCCGCCACCCTGGAGCTCAACGAGACGCAGGTCAAGATTTGGTTCCAGAACCGGCGCATGAAGCAGAAGAAGCGCGAGCGGGAGGGAGGCCGGGTGCCCCCAGCCCCAACGGGAGGCCCCAAGGAGGCGGCTGGAGACGCCTCCGACCAGTCGACGTGCACCTCCCCGGAGGCGTCGCCCAGCTCGATCACCTCCTGAGCTGAACCTCCCAACCGTCGGGGCTCCTCCGCTCTCCCTGAGCCAGGCCTCAGCCCTACGGTTCCAGCGACCCTCACCGAGGCTGGGCGCTCGTCTACAGCTGCCTTTGGGGGAGACGGGGGAGACGCTCTTCTCTGGTCTGGGCGGGGTGTTGATGGCCGCGGACCCCCGTCCCCAGGACCGGAGGCAGGGGAGACGCTGAACCTGTCAAGTGTGGAGGGAAGGGCTTCCTTCCGCCTTTCATCTGGGGATCAGCACGTGGGTGGGGTAGGAGCCAGCCGCACCCTCCTGACTTCTCCTTTCCTCCCAGCTTCCGTGTGTGTGTTCAGTCCAGTGCCTTTGAGTTTCGAGGACCTTTCCCCTGCGCACTCCTATCCTACCTCCCCCCTTCCAGGCCCGGACAGAGGGAAGGCCTGGAAGTTTCTCTTGAGGGAGGTTTTTGGGTGCAGGCCCATTACCAATGCTTAATCTCTCCGGTCACCACAGACCTTACAATAGCACCAGCTGCCTTGTGACAGACCAAAAAGCCCCCCCCCCCCCATCTAACCTTATTAACCCCTCCTGGCACATTTGTATTGCACTAACTCAGCCTCCAGAGGTTGTTTTCTGAGGCACGCCTCTCCCACCAGCGACCTCATCTCTAAGCCACCAAAGTGTTTTGGAACTTGGTACTCCGGAGACTTCTGGAATGTTCGAGGCCTGCCCCCAGCAAGCCTCTATCAGGAAGGCGCAGGCACGCCCCCACTAGTTCCTCCCCTATTTATTGCCTCCTGGAAAACCCAGGACCCTCCTCCCCATCCACCTCGTGACCCCTGGGGCAGCCCAGGGAGGCCCAGGCGCAGTGAGAGCTCCGAGGAGCAGCAAGCATTTCTCTTAGACACAGTGGAGGCGCCCTGGGAGTTTCTGGAAACCTGAGCCCCAAGCAAGCCGGGTTCTCTCTGTACCTCCAGCTACCTCATTTCAATAAAGTCTGTGTTTTTCCCTCTTCCTGACGACTTCTACTCCTCCGGGTAGGAAAGGCTTCCTTCTCGAAGAGCCCTGGGGAGAGACACACGGGGGAAGCTTTGGTGAATGCTGGCTGGGCTGGAAAGATTTGAGCTGTGAGACCTCAGCTGGATCAAGAGAAGGACTTACTGGGTGGGTCTGGAGCAGAACTGGGCCCCCAGCCTCCAGACCTGACTGTGGTCAGTCCTTGGGTCATCGGAGGAGCCAGGAAAGAGGAAGGAAAAATAGAGTGGGGAGGAAATCGCCCGAGAGGGTCCGGAGAGGTTGGCAGGAAAAGGGAGAAACAGATCAGAGAGAACAGAAAAGGTGTTAAAAAAGAGGAGGGGGGCGCCTGGGTGGCTTAGTCTTTAAGCGTCCGACTTTCGCTTAGGTCATGATCTCGCGGTTCGTGGGTTCCAGCCCCGCATCGGGCTCTGTGCTGACTGCCAGCTCAGAGCCTGGAGCCTGTTTCAGTCTGTGACTCCCTCTCTCTCTGACCCTCCTCTGCTCTCCCTTCCTCCCACGCTCTCTCTCTCTCTCTCTCTCTCTCCTAGAAATAAATAAAAAAATATTAAAAAAAAAAAAAGGAGGAGGAAGTGTGGGGGAAAGCAAGGGCCCTCTATCCCCTCCCCCTGCTCTCTCTCCCCAGGCCCAGAGGGAGGCCTGGCATGGAGTGGACCCCCACTAAAAGTTTGCTGAAGGAGTGAGGTGGAGGGGGGGAGGCGGTGTAAGGTGCCCCCTCCCCACCAATTCTTGCTCAGAGAAAGTCAGAGGATGGGTGGCTGACAAACTCCAGACGGGCACACAGGTTGCCCTCTAACCCTCACTTCCTTCCCGCACGCCTCCTCCCCGGGCCAACGGGGATGGGGCCGTTGGGACAAAGGAAGCCAGGGGAGCCGGGAGACTCTGGCCCTAACCGGCCCGCCTCCAAAGAAAGGGCCATTCCCTGGCTCAAGGTGAACGTCCTGGGTCTCGGGCGCTGGACGGCAGAGGGGAGGCGGCCGCGACAGGGGCGGGGGGCGCCAGGGAAGGGCAGGTAGCCCGCCCAGCGGGCCAGTTGGAGGAGTGGAGGAGGCGGGAGGGCCTGGGGGCGCGCAGGGGGGGGGCGGGCCGGGGTAAATCCCAGTCCCGCGCTGACCTTTTTACCTCGCAGCGCCTCTGGGCTTTCCAAACAAGCCAACAGCGAGCCCGCGGGGGGCAGCTATTGTCTCCGGCCGGTCCCACTGACAAACCTTTGGTCGGCGGAGGCGGGCGGGGCTCAGGAAGCTCGGCGACGGCCACCAAACCCCTATCGCTCATCGCCCCGCAGTGCCGTCGAGCTGACACCGGCCTGCGGGCTCCGGCCCGGTTTATTGATTCCGGTTACCCGGGGAGTCCAGAGGCCCCGGAGCCCGGACAGCTGGGCAGGGGGGTGGGGGCGCGGGACCGAGGGGTTGCCTTAGCCACCCCTTCTACTTCCTTCTGACCTCAAAGGAAGAGAGGCTGCGAAAAGGACGAGGCGTGTCTGTAAGAAACGCTGAACATTTGCTTCCTAACGAAAACGATGCCGTTATCATAGAGGCAACGTTGTCAAGAATATCACAGCCCAGCTGGAGAGGAAGCTTAGCGTTCCCAGAGGCTGCTGCCTGGCCCTCTGTCTTTAAAAAAAAAAAAAAAAAAAAAATCTATTAACTGCTTTTCTGCATTGAATTAAAATTGCCACCAAGGTTGGCTTCCCCCAAGGGGTCACCTCCACAGAGGGGACAGAGCAAGTGTCTGTGGAAAGAAAACTCCCCCTGCTCGGAGCCGTTTACTGTAAGCCGGTAGAGCCTTCTGAATGGGGTATTTGTGGACCCTCCAACCTTTGGACCAGCAAATGGGCAGGAATGCAGGGAGGAAGGAGCAGTGGTCAGAGCAGGGCCACAGGGGTGGTGGAGCTGGACCTCAGACCGGGGCTGACAGGTCCTGAGGGAAGCGGGAAGGAGGGGGACAGGAGGGAAGGGAAGGGAAGGCCGGCCCATTTGATTTTGGCCACAGCAGAAGGGACCCTCCGATTCCCCCAGGGAAGGGTGAGGAGCAAATCAATTCACCGGGAACAGAGGGGCCGCCTCAGAATACTCCACCATGAGGCTGAGTCTCCGGCTCTGTAGATGCAAACATCTGGCCCCCTTTCCCACTGTGCCTCCGCCTCGAATCTCAAACTCGAGACTCGTCTACACGGAGGGCATTTAGTTGAATAAAGAAAAGGTCACTGTGCATTTTCCTATCATAACTGACAGAGAGGAGAGGATGGCAAAACAAACAGAAACGCATTTTCCCACTATTGAAGTATGTTGCTGGTTTTCACCGCTAAACTTTCCAGAATAGACGCCAGACTGCTTCACTCATGGATTCCTCTGCGGCTTTCAGAAAGGTGGGTTTTTCACAGCCCTCGAGGGGCCGAGGAGAATTCTATTCCCCGGGAGATCTGGAAGTGCATTTTCTGCGGAACTGAAAAGCCTTCCACCCCCCACACCTCCATTTACCACAACCATCTCAAGAAAAATCTCCTGCTTTGAAAACTAAAATCTAGAAAAAAATCTTTTTTATGTTCCTTTATTTTTGAGAGAGAGAGAGAGAGAGAGAGAGCCCAAGCAGGGGAGGGCAGAGAGAGAGGGAGACACAGAATCTGAAGCAGGCTCCAGGCTCTGAGCTGTCAGCACATAGAGCCGGGCATGGGGCACGAACTCACGGATCGTGAGATCATGACCTGAGCCGATGTCGGACACTTAACCGACTGAGCCACTCAGGGGGTCCAAAAATTAAAATGTTAAGAGAATTTCCCCCCCCTTGATTCCTCACAGGAGAGAGAATTCTTCTCAAGGCTGGGTGCAAGTCGTCAAGGGTTCTGAGGAGCATCTTCGTGCCCCTCCCCCACTGTCTTGGGCGGGGGGGGGGGCAGTGGAGCCTTCCTTCCACCCAACCCTCCCTCCGCACCATCTGTTTCTCAGCCCGAAGTGTGAACTTTTCTTCTTTCATTTGCCTTCTTCTTCAGCGTTTGTTCTGCCAACGTGAGGCCCTTTGATCTTCTGGACGAGAGAGAGGAGAAAAAGAGACTTAAAACACACTGAAGTTCTTCTTACTTTTAAGTTCATGTCTTTGTTATGAACATTCCTTTGCACCCAAACCGCTGGGCTGCTGGAGGGGAGTTGGGATGGGGAGGCTGGGGGCATCACTTCGATGACTGAGATGGGGGTTAGGGGGTCCGGACAAATCTGAGAGGAAGGCTGAGGATTTGGGGAAACGCCTGGGTTCAACTCCTTCAGACCCTGCTTGTCACAGCCTGGTGGCCTTGGGCCAGTTGTCTAATTCCCTGCGACCGGTTTCACTGCCTACAAAATGGGGATCGTAAGAGTACCTATTGCATAGGGTTGATGTCAGGATTAAATTAGTTCATCTGTGAAAAATCCTGGGCATAGTCCCTAACAAATAAACATGAGCTCTAATAATAATTGTCATCATTATAAGAGACCAACTTCTTTAAAAAAAAAAATTTTTTTTAAAAATTTCTGAGAGAGAGAGATAGCATGAACAGGGGAGGGTCAGAGAGCGAGGGAGACACAGAATCTGAACAGACCCCAGGCTCTGAACTAGCTGTCAGCACAGAGCCTGATGCGGGGCTTGAACCCACGAACCGTGAGATCATGATCTGAGCCGAAGTCAGATGCTCAACCAACTAAGCCACCCAGGTGCCTCATATAAGGGACCACTTCTATGGTCCTTAATCGATTCCAAGGCACAGCTGGACCTTGGGGGGGTGGACGCACTTACTTCTCACTCTCATATCTTGTTGGATCCCTGGTAGGTGGATGGGACTAGCGGCAAATTATGGGGCCATAGAAGGGATTCCCCGCTTAGCAGCTGAGAGCAGCTCAAGCAGCACCCTCATTTCCTTCAGGTCTCAGTGCACTCGCCCTTGGAGGAAGAGAGCTATCAGGGCCTCCTCACTTTTCTCCCTTCTCCGTTATGGGAAGATGGACAAGAAGTTTTTTTTTTTTTTTTTTTAAATAAATGTTATTATTTATTTCTAGGAGAGAGAGAGACAGTGTGAGCAGGGGAGGGTCAGAGAGGGAGGGAGTCACAGACTGAAACAGGCTCCAGGCTCTGAGCTGGCAGTCAGCACAGAGCCCGACGCGGGGCACGAACCCACGAACCGCGAGATCATGACCTAAGCGAAAGTCGGACGCTTAACCGACTAAGCCACCCAGGCGCCCCATGATGGACAAGAAGTTTGAAGGCAGACGCTTTATCTTCCCGACTGAGACTGGTGCAGGGCAAGGGCTCTAAAGTGTCACTTAATTTTCAGTGTGTCCCCCCCCCCCCCCCCCCCCCCCCCCCCCCCCCCACTTATCAGCTGCGTGAGCTTTTGCTGGTTGCTCAATTTCCCTGTGCTTCCATTTCTTCGGATAGAAAATGGAAGATGTTGAAGAATAAAGGAGGTATATGAGACCTGCGTAGGTCACTGCCTGGAGGGGCTCCTGGGTGGTGCAGTCCATCAAACGTCTGACTCTTGAGCTCGGGTCAGGTTGTGGTCCCGCAGTCCTGGGATCGAGCCCCGCGTCGGGTTCCATGAGGATCGTGGAGCCTGTTTAAGATTCTCTCTCTCTCTCTCTCTCTCTCTCTCTCTCTCTCCCCCTCTCGCAGCTCTCTCTCTCAAATAAAATAATAATAAAAAAGAGCACTGCCTGGTAATGTATTCAGTAGAGATTTTCTGTTTTATATTTGTATTCACATGAGCCCTTCTTCTTCCTTTCTTGCGTTGAGCTGGTCTTGGTCTTGGCCTGACGGAAGCAGACACCCTTCAGCCCTCGTGCATTGCACCCACAGCTCCACTTGGTACCACGACCATGGGACTTGCTGTGAGGGAATAAAATAACGATGAACAAAAGGATTCAGGGTAGCCCCACAGAGCACTGGTACAGTGTCACAATGAGTCATGTTCTTGGCAGCACAGCCTTATTGCAGAACTCTGAGAGCACATTCTCACTCTGATCCTTGGCCTTGGCACCCCCTAGTTGTACTAGATTTTTTTTTTTTCCCCTGATGATTCAGTCCAGAGTCTAAGGACTTCCTTGAATGACCTCCTTGGCACGACTCAATCACAATATTCCAGAGGCGGCTTCAGCTTTTGCTGCTTAAATACTTTAAATAATCAGAGCGAGTCCTGGGTGGGACAGAAGTCGGAGATGCAAAATATTTAATGTCCCTTCTTGGGAGAATAGAGAGGCTCAAGCAGCTGTAGACTTCAGCTCAAAGGCCTCCTGGCCCTTGTCCACGGTTGTTCTTTTCATCAGGAAATAAATGGATCAGATGCTTCAGAGAAAGCAAGAATTCTGTAAGAAGTCAGAAGACCCAAGTTTGCTCTATCAAGAGACTCCTGTGTGTCCTCAGGTAAGTCACCTAATCTCTCTGGGCCTGCTTTCCCGGTCTTTGATGTAAATTGAATTATCCCACGGCAGCTTGACTCATCCTTTCATCTGAGGACAGAAGAAGACATAAGTAAGAAAGAATGTTAAGCTTGGGGGGTGGGGGGGCAGGGGGTGGGTGGAGGCAGCATTCTGTTGGATATCATCTACTGGCCTAGTTAGAGCTAATTAAAATCACCCTTTCTCTTCCTACCCCCCAGTCCATTTCCTCCAAGCTCTCAAGATCACTGGCCTGAGTCCAGACAATTCTCAGTCCTGCAGCCCTTTCTGCCTGGAACGGAACCTAGGAGGGGGGGAGCCCCACAAAGCATGTGCTCTCTGCTCCTCTGGGGCCTGAAGCTCCCTTCAGTTTACTCTGGTCTGACAGCTCCATTTCAACCCCCACCTTGGAGATGAGGCAGCTCAATATTTACCCAGCCAGAGAGGTTTGCCCAGAAGCCTGGCCTCCCTTGTCGCCTCCCGCTGGCTCTGCCCTGCCGCCACCCCCCACCCTTCCTTTCCTGGTTCATGGAGAGTTCAGCCCTAAAATGGCTAGCAGCCCCCCCCCCGCCCCCCAGTCCTAGTGGAGCCGCCTGTCCAGGGGACTGCTGAGGCCAGAAGGGGGGTGGGGAAGGGCCCCGGTCGTGGGGTCATGCCCTGGTCTCTCCACTCTTGCTGGACCAGCAAGCAGCCGGGGCCTCCCAGAGGAGAGAAAACTCAGCAAACAACGATTGTCTTTTTGGACTAGCGTGGACCAGTTGGGTGGGGGGGGGGGGGGCGATCTAGGGTTCCAAAGGGTCACGTACCTGCACGTGATTAGTATCATAGGCTATGTTTAATTGACACTTGATAAACTTGTAATAGTTTGGGCTCTTTTTCCAAAGACACTAAAAGAGCTTATACATAACGAGGTGACACACGGTTCCCAGCAGCCATATATGAAAACAGTCTCTTATCTCCTAACATTCTAGCATATACCATCCACGGAGACTGAGGTTTTGTCTGTTTTGTTCATAGCTCTGTTTCTAGTGCCTTGCACATAGTAGATGCTGAGTAAATATTTGTTGATAAAGTGAATATTGAAGCAAAATGTTCCTGTCTAGAAGGCAGATACCCCAAAAATGGTGTTCTCTAAGGATGTCAGTTTCAGGTGTTTGATTGGTCCAAGTTTATTATTATAACGATGTATTACTATGAAGATAATTAAAGTAAGGTTAGGGAGGGGAGGGGACTTGGGAGGCATGTTCTTCTCCTCCTACCTTTGTACCTTAAAGGTGTCTATCTCTGGCAAATGGCAGAGAGAGTGACTTTTGTAGCTTTAGGGTGAGTCTGTTCCCAGGGCTCACCCTCAGAGGTTTTGTTTGGGTTTCCTTTCGTTTAGCAAGTGTAAACGCAACAAAAGATTCAACTCTGGAAATGTAAGGGGTTTGAAGGCCCAGTTGGATTTTTTTTTTTTTTAAGTAAGCTCTACCCCTAACATGGGGCTCGAACTCACGACCCTGAGATCAAGAGTATGCTCTAGGGACTGAGCCAGCCAGGAGCCCCTGGGTGTTTAGATTGGTAGAAATATTGGTATAAAAGGGATGGAGTGGTGCCTGAGTGGCTCAGTCAGTTAAGTGTCCAACTTTGGCTCAGGTCATGATCTCATGAGTTCATGGGTTCGAGCCCCGCGTCGGGCTCTGTGCTGACAGCTCAGAGTCTGGAGCCTGCTTTGGATTCTGTGTCTCCCTCTCTCTCTGATCCTCCCCCACTCACACTCTGTCTTTCTCTCAATGATAAATGAACAGTAAACATTTTTTTAAAGAAGGGATGGAGGTGCTGTCCTTTTGCAGAGAGATCCAGGTGAGAAGATCCCAGTGAGGCACTTCCGTCACAGGTGAGTCTTTCATTTCCCCCTCCATCCTCCAACTCAACCCCACAGAGTCTAGGGTCATTCAGACATGAGTGGACCAAAGTTTCCTTTTATCTTTTCTAAAAATATTTGGTATGTCTTCCCTTCCTAAGGCCAATACAGTGAACTGGCACAGAGCAGGGGATGGGCTTGTTGGGTCTGAAAGGGGATAGCAAGGGAAAGCATTACTTTCAATGCTTATTGGAACTCGGGCAAAGATGGCCACCTGTTCGTCCCATCTAGAATGGTCAGTTGCCATCATTGGAAATTATTGGCTATTGATGACATCCTTTTGTTTATTCCTACGTACATGGACCCTCATCACAGAAACAGGAACCTGCTAAGTCAGGAAAAGGGAAGGGAAAACCATCTAGGAAAAGGAAACGTTCCCTCACCCTCTCCTCCACCTGGGGCTAGGTTTCTAGATCTGGGGTCCCGTAGGAGGAACAAAGTTGGGGAAAGGAATTCCTCAGCAGCAACCTGCAGGCGTGGGCTCCTCAAGGGCCACGGGTCCTGGGCATGGCTCTAATGTCCTTGGCCAGGGTTCTCCGATCCCCCCATTTCAGACTGGCCACAGCCTCTGCCAGCTGTTCTTGTTTTTTAGAATGGAGGGTCTGAAGAGGCAAAATCTGGACAACACGCCGTTCAGGAGGAAAGTCTTCAGGGTGTATGTAAGCAAACCCAAGCGTGTAGGTGGTGGAAGAACTATCCCACATTGTTTTTCAGTCCCAAACTTCCTTCCCCCTCCACCGCCTTCAGTTATTCCACAGTGCCTCTTATTTACACTCAGTCATTTCCCGGAACTCAGTGTTCAATCCCCACCTTTGGGATAGGATCCCCAATCCCATCCAGGTGGCTGAGGATACCAAGAGCCAGAGTCGGGCAGGAAGGCAAGGTCTTCCCCAGAGGATGGGTGGGGTGGGGTGGGGGTGGAGACAAGTGCTGAATCCGGCCTGGGGTCTCCAGGCAGCAATTCAAATTCAGTAATTTCGGTGCATTGGAAATGGAGAATTGCAAAGAGGCCTTTGAAAGGGCCTGTGTGCTCACAGGATCCCACCTACAGTGCGAACATTTCAAAACCTATTGAAATCCACACCTTGACACCTTCCCACTGATACGCTGGCCCTCCTCCCACACGCATGCATTCGCAGACCTGCCGATAAACAAGCATTGTTACTTGTGTTCTCGGTCAAAAACCAAGGACACAGCTTTGCAGACGTGGCTGCAAAAGCTGGAGAAAGCGGGCTCCCGGGGAGACGGGTAATGTTCCCTGCGTGAAAATGTCTTCTTTCTCCCCCACTCCTTGAGTTTATATTTTGACTGTAAGCCATGCAAAGCAAAACTTCTGAGAAGTGTGAGCGGAAAACAGAAGAGTTCTAGGCATACAGGTGAAAAGGAAGAGGGCCTTTTGCTGCAAAACCCCTCCATCCCATTTATCTCTACAGAATTTTCCAGAATGGAAATGAAAAGGAAATAGGCGGGAAATTCATCAGCTCACCAAGTTTGGTGGTGTGGGGCTAAGCGCTCAGAGGGAAAGCAAAAATGAAGACAAAACAGACAGACAGACAAACAAACAAAGAGTCCCACACATGGCTAATCTCCTATAATATCTTCATCAAATACTAAAGATCTGCAAAGCTGATGTTTTTCCCCCTTGGCTTTCATTTGTTGAACCCACAGTTTAGTAGGCTTTGCCTGTGTCTTCCTGCGTTGGCGAAGGAAAAGAAGAGAGCTTGTGTTTATCCCTAGAATTTAATGATGAAGAGCAAAGGCATGGATACTAAAACACAAGAAAAATAATTTCCAGTTAGTGCCTATTGCCAACCCCAGCTTTGGGTTCTTCAACATCCTAACCATTTTGGGGGGAAAAATCAAACTTATCAAATCCAAAAAAATCAAAAGAATCAAACGTGAGTTATGTTGATCTAACAAAAATAACCTGAGTGTGTCCCTAAGTCCTGCCTTTATGAAAAACTCTCTCTATTTCACTAGAGAAAATCCTGTCTTTAAAAATCCCTGTTTGGGGCGCCTGGGTGGCTTAGTTGGTTAAGCGTCCGACTTTCGCTTAGGTCATGATCTCGCGGTTCGTGTGTTCGAGCCCCGCTTCGGGCTCTGTGCTGACTGCCAGATCAGAGCCTGGAGCCTGTTTCAGTCTGTGACTCCCTCTCTCTCTGACCCTCCCCTGCTCACGCTGTCTCTCTCTCTCTCTCTCCTAGAAATAAATAAAACATTAAAAAAAAAAAACCCTGTTTGAATAAGATGAGAGGTTTATCTACGATAAATGTGAGTCTTCCTTTTACCTCCTTATTATTTTCTAAGTCAAAGGAATAGAGGAGGTTGGAAAAAAATTTCAAGCAAATTTTTTTCCTTCTCTTCCTCCGGCTCTCTTGTTCACAAATCTCCAAGGTGGGGCTGGAAACAGGATCCTAGGTTTGAATTTAATTTAATCATCACATAAATCTCTTGCTTTTATGTCTTCTGCATGTGCCAGGTGCTGAGCTGAACTGAATGTCAGATCCCTCCTTTGGAAAACAAGAGAAGACCTAATTCCCTCTCTCCCTCTCTCTGTTTTCCTCCCTAGATCTTTTAAACGTAGTTTTCAAATTTATTTTTGGTGACAAGTGTAAATGTTTGCTCAGTTGCTGAGGCATAACTCAAATTCTTCTCTCAGGTCAGTTGAAGCCTGGGGGAGTCCTCTCCCCACCGCTCCTTTCAACTGGGGCAGGGTTTAAGATGCCAAGAAGTTTCCTGCTGTCACAGAGGGTCTGACTCAGCACCCCCAGAGTCCCTTCCCACTCCGGTCTTGAACTGGGAGCGGTTTCCTGAGGTACAGGGTGTGCTCCCCAGTGAGGTCTGAAGCCCTTGTTTGGGAGAGGAGAGAGAAAAGCTCACAGGTCCCTGAAGGTCTGAAGAGCAGGTGTTTGTATACTTGGTGTGCTTGGAGAGAAAGGACTCTCCCTACTTCCCAACACACACACACACACACACACACACACACACCCCAGCTCTGTAAACTCATTGGAGGAGTTCTGTTGTTTATGGGAATAGAGACATAGAAGGGGTACTATTACAAGTACTTACTCTTGTAAATCTGCTTCTAGTAACAGGGAGAAGTGTTTTTCTCCTGGCCTTTGGCAGATGTGAAGAGAAGTTCCTGCCCCCAAATGAGATACTACTCTGGCTTTCAGATCAATATTGCCTTCGGATGACCATCTAGCTGCTTCCTAGCTCATAGAGAGAATGGAGGGATCTGCATCGCCTCGTTCTCTTCTGTTCCCTTTTCTCTTTCCCCATGCACCCCCTCAACATAGCCCAGGAGCCTGTTATTTCTCCTTCCGGTGAGTGAGTTTCCTGAGACATTGCAGTGCTGACGTTGACAATTGCTGGGAATTCTCTGCTTTTCTCAACCTCACTGGTGCCCACCTGACATGGCCTTAGAGAATGAGGGTGGGGCACATCAAAGAGAAAGAACAATGAAAACCTTAGAGATGGGAAAGACTGTATAGACTTTATACTCTCACCCAATCTTCACAACAATGTGCTGGGCTCCCACACCTCTAGCGAAAGGGAAATTGTTATTTGTAAAAATTTCTTAAATCTTTATTTACTTTTGAGAGAGAGAGACAGTGTGAGCAGGGGAGGGTCAGAGAGAGAGGGAGACACAGAATCCAAAGGCAGGCTCCAGGCTCGGAGCTAGCTGTCAGCACAGAGCCCGACGCGGGGCTCAAACCCACGAACGTGAGATCATGACCTGAGCTGAAGTCAGCCGCTTAACCGATTGAGCCACCCAGGCACCCCAGGAAATTGCTATTTGTAAAGGAGGATTCCTCCAAGGTTGGATGGCTCTAAATGATAAGAAGTATTTCTTTATGTGCAATAAGAGTTTGTCTCTTTAGGACTTGCACCCGCTGATCTTATTTCTTTGCTGCTGCCGGAGTCACCAGAATGACTCTGAATTCCTTTCCCACCTGCTACCTCTCCGAATATTTGAAGACAACTTTCATGTGTGTGACCCTAGGTCTTTCCTTCTCTAGAGTGATACACAGTCCCGATTCCTTCATTTGTTTCTCCTAAGACCTGATTCCACAACTTTTCCCATCCTGCTCTTCCTTTCTTAGTTAATATTTCCTATACAATGAAGTGTCCAGAACGGATCAGACAATACAAAGAGTGACTGCGTCAGTTCTAAGTAGAGGTGGAATATCATAACCCTTGGTCTGCTCACTATATTTCTGTTGATACAGGCAGCATGGCTTGGGCAGGAAAGGCAATGGGGCAGACTGGTGGCTGGTGAGAAATAAGAGGAACCCTGTATCTCTTGCAAATTTTGTCCATCTACTTGACCTCCAGGGCTGCGTCAGGCATCTGTACCGTAATTCATACACATCCCCGAGCTCCGGGAGAGTACTATCAGACTGGCAGTCATTTGTGGGGAACAAACATTTGCTGAGTGGCATCTGTGCAATTTGCAAGAAGGGAAAGGAGCATTAGAGTAGAGAAACAACATGGGCAGGTGGGAAGGAGAGGCTCTATTATCTCAAGGGCAGGAAGCACAGGTGACCCGGGCTAAGCCAGCTACTCAGAGTCTTCACGTCCTTATCACCTGCTGTCTGGGTAACTCTACTTCTTTCACAGTGCTTCACCCTGACCTCCCTTCCTGAGGGCAGCAGTTACTTTTTTGTGATCACTGTTGTTGTTATTGACCTGCATTTAGCGCTTTGCTGTTAGCTCTTAGTTCTCACCACATCCCTGGGAGGTTAGTATAATTCTTTAAAAATTTTTTTTTAATGTTTATTTATGGTTAGTACGATCCTTATTCTCACATCAGGGGAGCCCGAGGCTCAGAGAAGTAATGTACCCAAGATCGTATATATGAAAAGCAACATATGATTTTCTTTTTCTGCCTCTGGCCCTCAAGAATTTATATGCAAGTCCACATATTTGGAATAGGCAATGCATTTAGGATGATGGCTTTTATTTCACCTCATCCTGCCCCAACTGCACCCCTAGCTTTCAAACATCAGACATTGTTCAGGGTCTTAGGTCATTGCCTTTTGCCTTTTAGGGAATAGAAATCAAGCAGACTACCCAAATATCCAAGATTACCGGGTTCAACTAGGGGATCTCTCTCTCTCTCTCTCTCTGTGTTGCCTTTAAAGGCCGAGAATTCCTGCAAATAGAGTCCAAGTCAAATATTGGTTGATTCCTAGATTCTGTGAAGACCTCTAATGGTCCAGAGTTTGGCCATGATGGGAGGTTTGGCTTTAGGGATCTTTCCCTCGGAAAGATCTTCTCCAAGTTTGGAAAGATGTATGTGTACACTTTGAACACGACTGATCTTGAAGCTGAAAGGCTCCAGTTTGGTATATTATAGCAAGCCTGGGAGAAATGGAACAGGGGCTCTTAACATGAATTTGGGAAGGGTTCCTTTTGAGGCCATATCATTCCAAATTCTTGTGATGGATGTGTGGGTGCTCTGACTTCACAGGTGGTGGGGGTCACAACACATGGATAAGAAGTAGGAGCTTTTAGTCCTGGACTTAGAGACCATAGCACTGCCCAGGTGCCTGCTCTCATGGGAATCAGCCGCCTTCTACCTTCCCCATTTCCTGCCACCCCCTCCCCCCCAGGCCTTGTTGGAGACCCTGGTCGGGGTAGCCATATAGTCAGGGCTTTGAAGACTTTGAGGAATAAACAGATCAAAAGTCCAAATCCCCAACCCCTTCCACCTGTGAGCCTCCTGGCACTGGTCCGCAGAGCCAGGCACAAAGCAGATGGAAGGCGGAAACCTGGAGGCCATAAGTGGCTCCCTATCCTATAACTCAGCCCAGGTCCTGAGGACCTATTGTCAGGGGTCCTGATGACAGAATGATGGGGAGGCTGGGGTGAGACGGGAAGAGGAGAGATGAGGTACATAGAGCCAGATTAGGGGCAGTAGGTCACTTGGGTCTGGCATCTACTCTCTTGCTCTATGCAAATGTTGCTTTAGCCCTAGAGACGCTACATACTGGGACTGGCTTGCTGTTTATCTCAATATCCGTAGACTTTGCAGAGTTCCGAAGGGGCTCCTGATAGGGGCATGTCCTTATAACATATCCTAGCAGCAGGGCAGTAAATCGAGAAGGTGCAGAAACATTCAAAACAAAACAAAACAACACAACTCTTCCTTATCAGCTGTTGCAAAGAATTTGCCAAGTCTGCAGATAAGAAGATGGCTAGAGGGGCGCCTGGGTGGCTCAGTTGGTTAAGCGTCCGACTTCGGCTCAGGTCATGATCTCCTGGTTCATGGGTTTGAGCCCCGCAGTGGGCTCTGTGCTGACAGCTCAGAGTCTGGAGCCTGCCTTTGGATTCTGGGTCTCCCTCTCTCTCTCACCCTCCCCTGCTCATGCTGTCTTTCTCTCTCTCTCCAAAATAAATTAAAAAAAAAAAAAAAACATTAAAAGAAAAGATCTCTAGAGAGAGTGCATGCGTGAGCCCCTCAGAGAAAGTCCATTTATCTTCTCCTTTTCTGTTGCCTTCTCTCTAGATGAGTAAGGCATGCACAACAAGGGGGGAGGGGGGAGCACTGGCCGGGAGCCCACACAGCCCAAATCACGTAAGGCTTCTCCTCACCAGGTGCCCCCAGCCAGCAATAAGGGGGGGCGGGGGGCGCGCGCTCGCCTTTCCTTATCGGTTCTGAAATACAAGCCACAGAGACTCAGCGGCTGTCAAGGTAAAAGGCTATCACAGAGCAAATACCTGAATGAGAGAGACATATTTGAGAAAAAACAGATAACATTTTCAACATATTTGGAGATCCCAGCCCTCGTCCGGCTTCAGAATCCCTCCACCTGAGCTTTCCCCAGTAAGAGGTGTCAAACAAATTAAATCGTTTCTGGGAAGGCAGGAGCCAGGCATTCTACCAGTCCTTTTTTCATGGGTTGGAGCCGGCCTGAGACGAGGAGAAGGCTGAAATAATGGGTCTTGGTAATTTCACAAGCTAAGGGGCTCCAAGCACACCATATTTCACTTACTTTGCAGATAGGCACTTAGCCCCTTAACCAAAGGGAATATCAATTTTTGCTGAGAATCAGTAAAGATCATTAGACAGCAGTGAGAGTGTGGTGGGGGGGGGGCGGCAGCATTTAGGGCTCCTTTTTTATAAGGTTAAGGCTTCGTGTGTCTTTCCACTCTTACTTTCATCCCTCCTATCATCAGCTTTGCTCGCTAACTAAAGAAATGGAGGCCAAAGAAATTTCACTTAATTGGAGGTGATATTGGAAGAAAGCTAGCACTCTTCACATGGCAACCTTGTAGGGAGGGTTGCAATAGAAGATCCAATACAAGCCCGTCGAAATGTAAAGTAAGCAGGTGGGGTATATTTTGAGGAGTCAAATATCTGAAATGGACAGCCAGGAAGAGACCAATTTCAGGTTGTTGTATCTGCAAATCCTCTTCAAACTCAAAACGATAACTGGAGGGTCAACAAACAAACAAACAAACAAACAAAACCACTTAAAAGCCTATAGTGTGGGGGCGGCTCAGTGGCTCAAGTCAGTTGAGCATCTGACTTCAGCTTGGGTCATGATCTTGTAGTTTGTGGGTTCCAGCCCTGCCTCAGGCTCTGTGTTGACAGCTCAGAGCCTGGAGCCTGTCTTCAGATTCTGTGTTTCCCTCTCTCTCTGCCCCTCCCCTGCTCACGCTGTCTCTCTCTCTCTTTCAAAAATAAATAAACATAAAAAATTTTTTAAAAAGATGAGACATATCTAATAGCATAGATGGTATAATATTAACATCTGACAGATACAACAAGCTTATTTAGTTTTTGGTTTTCTCTCTTCAAATAATATAAAGATTTTCAAGGTTTAAATAACAGTGATTACATTAAGGAAGATCTTTGTCTTACTAATTCATATCTATAGCATTGCCTTCACTCTCAGGTGCCATATTTCATTTTATTTTATTTTTTAAATTTTTTATGTTTTATTTATTTCTGAGAGAGAGACAGAGAGACAGCATGAACAGGGGAGGGTCAGAGAGAAGGAGACACAGAATCTGAAACAGGCTTCAGGCTCTGAGCTGGCTGTCAGCACAGAGCCCGACACGGGGCTCAAACCCACGAACCATGAGATCAGGACCTGAGCTGAAGTCAGATGCTTAACCGACTGAGCCACCCAGGCGCCCCTCAGGTGCCATATTTTTTTTTTTAATGTTTTATTTATTTCTAGGAGAGAGAGAGAGAGACAGCGTGAGCAGGGGAGGGTCAGAGAGAGAGGGAGTCACAGACTGAAACAGGCTCCAGGCTCTGAGCTGGCTGTCAGCACAGAGCCCGACGCGGGGCTCGAACCCACGAACCGTGAGATCGTGACCTAAGCGAAAGTCGGACGCTTAACCGACTAAGCCACCCAGGTGCCCCTCAGGTGCCATATTTTAAAAGCATCTTAGATGTTCTGGGTTGGAAGGGACCATACAGACTATCTTGCCCCATCTTCCTTCCTTTCCTTCCCTTCCTTCCTTCCTTTCCTTCCCTTCCTTCCTTCCTTTCCTTCCTTCCCTTCCCTCCCTCCCTCCCTCCCTCCCTTCCTTCCTTCCTTCTTTCTTTCCTTCCTTTCATTCTTTTAGTTAAGAAATCTCTACACCCAACTCAGAACCCCGAGGTCAAGAGTTGCATTCTCCACCAACTGAGCCAGCTGGGCGCTGGCCAATCTTGTCCTGACGAAGCTTTCGTCAAGTGGTCGTCCAGCCTCTGATTACAACTCACCCATTACCAAAGGGAGCTGGCAACTTCCTAGGATTGCTAATTTTCCGTTCAAACTACTTTGACCGTTTTTCCTTAGTTAAGATGAGATTCGTTTTACTAAAACTTTTACCATTTGCTCCTGGTGCTATTTTTCCACTACCAGAAGAAAGTCGTGATACATCCCCCATCCCAGTCTTTCCCATTCCAGGTGGAACGACCCCTTGTCCTTCAGCTGCTCATCGTAGGATGTGACTGTATCACCCAGGAAGGACCATGGTGTCACCACAAGCACAGCCAATTAGGACTATAGTATTTTCCTCATTTGCTTCTGCGCCCACCAGCCACTCATGGAGACCTTATTGAATACTGGCTTTTGCTTCAAGCCTTTTGCATACATCATCTCATCTAATTCTTATCACAACCCAAAGAAAAACGTATTAATAGAATTCGCATTTTGCATCCTGTGGAACCCAAGGCTTACAGAGGGTGAATAACTTGTCCAGGGTCACACTGCAAATACTCTATGTCTATCAATACAGCTAATGGTTATTTTTTTGTTTTGTTGGATTTATTTATTTATTTTTTGGCAGTCATACAAGCATCACCTCACATGGAAAAATCAAATTATTTTGCATCTATGGTGGCTTTGTTGTCTTTTCTCTACCTGGGTCCATACAGCGACTGTAACATCTTTTCCAAATTTTTATTATGAAAACGTTTGCAGATTAAGAAAACATTGAAAGAGCAGCACGAGGAACACTACATCTACCGCCTGAATTCAGTTGTGCCATTTTGCTAGGTTGGCTTTATGTAACTCTTTATTTATGCATCTGTCCTTCATCCATCCATTTCAAAACACATTGTACTTCACCCTTATATTTTTCAGTGTGCATCTCCTAAGAATAAGGACCGCAGTCTATATGGCACCATTATCAGCCCTAAAAAAATTAGCAATAATATCCAATGCATGTCAACTTTTTCTAACTTTCCCAAAATACTTTTTAAAAAATGTGGTGAAATACACATGAAATTTGCCATCTTATTTTTTTTTTAATTTTTAAAAATGTTTATTTATTTTTGAGAGAGAGAGAAAGAGAGAGACAGAGCATGAGTAGGGGAGGGGCAGAGAGAGAGAGAGAGAGAGAGAGAGAGAGGGAGACAGAGAATTGGAAGCAGGTTCCAGGCTACGAGCTATCAGCACAGAGCCACAGGCGGGGCTCAAACCCACGAATGGGAGATCATGACTGAGCTGAAGTCAGATGCTTAACCGTCTGAGCCACCCAGGTGTCCCCCCCATCTTAATTGTTTTTAAGTGTACACCTTATTAATGTTAAGAACATTCACGTTCTATGCCATCAACTCCAGAACTCTTTTCATCTTGAAAAACTGAAACTCTATACCCATTAAACTACCACTTTCCATGCCTCCCCCCGCCCCCAGCCACTGACAATGACATTCTGTCTCTATGGATTTGACTACTCTGTGTGAAATTCCTCCTATAAGTGGAATCATACAGGATTTGTCTTTTTATGATTGGAGTATTTCACTTAGCATAATGTCCTCAAGATTTATTCATATTGCAGCATGGGAAATGTAGAATTTCCTCCCTTTTTAAGGCTGGGTAATATACCATTGTACACATATATCACATTTTGTTGATCTGTTAAATTGTTGATGAATGCTCGAGTTAATTTCCTTTTTAGGCTATTATAAATAGTGCTACTATGAACAAACCTCTCTTTGAGACCCTGCTTTCAATTCTTTTGGGCATATACCCAGAAGTGGAATTGCTGGATTATATAACTATATTTTTAACTTTCTGAGGACCTGCCATACTATTTTCCAGAGTGGCTACACCATCTCACACTCCCACCAACCGTGTACAAGTTTTCCAATTTCTCTACATCCTCACTAACACTGCTACTTTCCTTTTTTTTATTTTCCTGGTAGTCATCCTAATGCGTGTGAGATAGCATCTTGCTGTTTTTTGTTTGTTTGCTTGTTAAGTTTACTTATTTATTCTGAGAGAGAGAGAGAGAGAGAGAGAGCACACACTCGCTGGGGAGGGGCAGAGAGAGAGAGAGAAAGAGACAGAAAGAGAGAGAATCCCAAGCAGGCTCCGCACTGTCAGTGTGTGAGGGGCTTGAACCCATGAACTGTGAGACCATGACCTGAGCCGAAATCCAGAGTCGGCGGCTTAACCAACTGAGCCACCCAGGCGCCCCTCTCATTATGGTTTTGATTTATATTTCCCTGACAGTGATGTTCAGCAACTTTTCATGTGCTCATTGGTCATTTGTACGTCTTCTTTGGGGAAATGTCTGTTCAAGTCCTTTGTCCGTTTTTAACAGGGCTGTTTGTTTTTTGTTGCAGAGTTGTAGGGGATCTTTATATATCCGGGTTATTAAATCTTTATCAGATATATGATCATATCACTCTTGCTGACTGTGTCCTTTGATGCAACAGTGACTTTCAAATTCAAAGAGGCTTACCTTGATCTCAATTAAACTTCATGGCGTTGGCATGTTCTCATCCCTGCCTAGAATGCCCCCTCGTTTCATTTCCTTTGTCTGTTCGACTCGTGTGCACCCTCTAAGACTCATTCCTGTTGTCACTTTCTCCACTCTGTCCGAGTTAGGAGCTCTTCCCCTACTTCCTTATTCTCTCCATGTGCCTCTACGAGAGCCTTTTTAGTGCAGTGCATTCTACATCGTGTTAGTCCCTGTTTTCCTGTGTTTGGCTCACAGATATTCACTGAACTAGCAACTATTAAATTTGGCCAAATGTTGTGGAGAGATCCAGAGGAGGTCGACCAAGAAGGAGGGGAGTGATGATGATTATAAAGCATGTGTACAATGTTTTATAATCATCAAATAATGTAGGATGTATTATCTCAGTCTCTCCACCCCCCCCAGCTTTATCGAGGTACAATTGACAAATAAAGATCATAGGTATTTAGGTTGTACAGTGTGACTTTCTAGGATTCTCTAGGGTGTACAATGTGATGGTGTCATATACATATGCATTGTGAAATTATTACCACAGTCAAGTTAATTAACATACCCATTACCTCACATTATGCGTGTGTGCATGTGTACGCGTGTGTGTGTGTGTGTGTGTGTGTGTGTGTGCGCATGATGGGAACATTCAGGATCTACTCTCTTAGCAAATTTTTTTTTTAATTTGTGTTGCTTTTTAAAAACATTTTTTTTAATGTTTTATTTATTTCTGAGAGGGAGAGACAACGTGAGCAGGGGAGGGTCAGAGAGAGAGGGAGACACAGAATCTGAAGGCAGGATCCAGGCTCTGAGTGAGCCGTCAGTGCAGAGCCCAACACAGGGCTCAAACCCACGAACCCGAGATCATGACCTGAACCGAAGTCAGACGCTTAACCGACTGAGCCACCCACGTGCCCCGTAAATTTCAAGTATACAATACAGTATTATTAACTATATATAATCACTCTGCTGTACATTAGTTGCCCAGAACTTATTCATCTTAGATCTGAAGGTCTGTATTCTCTGAGCAACATCTCCCCATGTCCCCTATCTCTCTGTGCCTAACAACCTCCACTCTACCTTCTGGTTCTATGAGTTCAACTTTTTTAGATTACACAAAGAAGTGAGATCATACAATATCTGTCTGTATCTGGCTTATTTCGCTTAGTGTAATGTCTTCCAGGTTCATCCCTGCGACTGCAAAGGGCAGGATTTCTTTCTTGTTTTTCTTTTATGGCTTAACATTGGTGCAATATATATAAAATTGAAAAATTATTTTACTAGTTTTTAAATTAGAGTACAGTTGATGTCTGATGTCATATTAGTTCCAGGTGTGTAGCATAGTGATTTGACAACTCTTTACACTTCTCTATGTTCACCACGATAAGTGTGGCTACCATCTGTCACCATACAATGCTATTACAATATTATCGACTATATTTCCTATGCTGTCCATTTCATCCCCATGACTATTTATTTAATACCTGGGAGTTTGTGCCTTTTCATTCCCTTCCCCTATTCTACCCATCCTCCAACCCTCTCCCTTCTGGCAACTACCAGTTTGTTCTTTGTATTTATGATCCTGTCCCTGGGTCTGTTTTGGGTTTGGTTTTTTAGATAGGAGCGAAATCGTATGGTACTTGTTTTTCTCTGTCTGACTTATTTCCCTTAACATGATACCCTCAAGATCCATCCATGTTATTGCAAGTGGCAGGATCTCATTCTTTTGTATGGCTGAGCAATACTCCATGTACGTACAAGCCACATCTTTATCACATATCTGCCAATGAACACTTAGGTTCTTTTCATATCTTACTACTGTGTATGATGTGCAATGAACCTGAGAGTGCAGATATGTCCTCAAGATACTGACTCTTGGGGCATATCTTTACCGTCAAATGTCCTTCATACTTCATACTTCTCTGAAGTCAAAGGTTTCCAGGCGATCTGGGGCCCTGGCTGCTCAGCGCAGCACCGAACTCCTGGGAGTAATAGGTGTTGGAAGGACATTGATGTCTGCACGTTCAGGATTTAATAACCCAGACGCATATTGTGCTCGCCTTTCGGTGAACCCCGACCTTCTTTTCAAGTCCCTGGCCTCCATGTTCATTAAAAAATTTGATCACCAGTGACCTGGGCCCCAGTGCAGCTGACACTGCCTCGGTCCTTTCATTTCTGCTCTGGCCCTGACGTGCTCCAGGGATGCAAAACAGCCGGGGCTCAGTGGCGGGAGAATGACTTGCTAGAGAAATCTGTCTACAGCGAGAAGTCCAGTGTGGAGCTAGGAGATGGGAAAAAGACAGCGGCAAAGAAGAGGTTTTGCCCTGCTGAGCAGGAAAATATTGTTTTCCTGGGGCCACCAGGAGGCAGGGGTTGGAGCAAGGATGGAATTCTGAATTCTCTTCTTTTGAAAGGAAGAAAAACAAGAGAGAAACAGCATCTTCTGTAGCTGCAGCCCAAATGGCTTTAGGGCCAGGCCAACCTCTGGGTCAGGCATCTGCCCCTAGTGTCCCCTCCTACCTTTCAATTCTGGATGTAAGACTTCTCCCCAAATAATTTTTGAAAGGGTGATTTGGGCTAGGTCCTCGACAGCTTCTTTTTTTTTTTTTTCAAGATGTAATTCTGTGGTCTTGGCTTTGAGGTCCCACTGTCTCTGTGATTCTTACTCTGAACCTTAACAGAGATACTGCCCTGGAGACTTGACATGGTTTGACATTTTTCAGGCCTTGACATTGAACAAGGGCACGTATGTGAGAAGTGACTCTCTTAGTCCAATAGGACGTACATGCCGAGGGGCTTCTCTGAGGTAGGGGCCGAGGCACACTAGGAAATCCTTTCTGTCTGGCCTAGGTGCCTTCGTGAAGGCATTTGGGATGTGATGTGACCCGCTGGGCTCAGGGGCGCAACCGAAGATCGACAAACAAGTTTTTCTTTGGCATGACCCAGCCCTTCACAACAGCCTCAGTATGTTTGTTGTGCACATGCTTGGTGCCACATGCAGTGAGAGGTGGGGCATTAACTCATGTTTGCGTAGCACTTCCTTTTACAAGGTCCTTTCATGATGTCTCGTTTCTTTTTTTCGTTTTTTTTAAATGTTTTTATTTATTTATTTATTTATTTATTTATTTATTTATTTCTGACAGAGAGAGAGAGTCAGTGTGAGCAGGGGAGGGTCAGAGAGAGAAGGAGATACAGAATCTGAAACAGGCTCCAGGCTCTGAGCCCAGCTGTCAGCACAGAGCCTGATGCTGGGCTCGAACCCACGAACCGTGAGATCATGATCTGAGCTGAAGTCGAATGCTTAACCGACTGAGCCACCCAGGCGGCCCCACGACGTCTCATTTCCATGAGAGTTCTGTGAAGTGTGTACAGCAAGTATTATTATTATTATTATTGTTACCATTTGATAGGTGAAGAATCTGAGAATCAAATGAATTAAGTGACCCACCCAAGGTCATACAGCTAACCAAGAGTGGGACACGTCTTCAGGCTCTAAATCCCGTTTCATCTCCTATAAAAAAACGACCTAGATTTGTGGCCCAAATAGCTCGCTTAAAACAGACTATCACTGCCTAGGGAGGTATGGACGATAGAAGATTGGCCTTGATCGATCACATTGTTGAAACCAGTTATTGTTTGGTATATGAGAGCCCATTATATCCTGTCATTTATGTATATGTTTCAAATTTTCTATAATGAAAGGTTTTAGGGGCACCTGGGTGGTTTAGTTGGTTGAGCGTCTAGCTCTTGATTTCAGCTTAGGTTTAGATCTCAGGGGTATGGGGCTGAGCCCTGCACTGGGTTCCATGCTGGGCATGAAGCTTACTTTAAAAATAATAACAATGATATAAATTTCCTTAAGAGAAGCAATCACACTATTAGGAACTTATCCAAAGGATACAGGGGTGCTGATGCATAGGGGCACATGTACCCCAATGTCTATAGCTACACTTTCAACAGTAGCCAGATTATGGAAAGAGCCTACATGTCCATCAACTGATGAGTGGATAAAGATGTGGTTTATATACACAATGGAATACTACTTGGCAATGAGAAAGAATGAAATCATGCTATCTGCAGCAATGTGGAAGGAACTGGAAGCTATTATGCTAAGTGAAATAAGTCAGTCAGAGAGAGACAAGTATCATATGTTTTCACTCGTATGTGGAACTTGAGAAGCATAACAGAAGACCATGAGGGAAGGGAAGGGGTTAAAAAATAGTTATAAACGGGGCACCTGGGTGGCTCAATAGGTTAAGCGTCCGACTTCGGCTCAGGTCATGATCTCACAGTTCGT
This sequence comes from Hyaena hyaena, assembly GCF_003009895.1. Taxonomy (NCBI): domain Eukaryota; kingdom Metazoa; phylum Chordata; class Mammalia; order Carnivora; family Hyaenidae; genus Hyaena; species Hyaena hyaena. Next base: position 2,787,961 of record NW_024080661.1, on the reverse strand, counting down.
GGGTTCAAGCCCCGCATCGGGCTCTGTGCTGACGGCCAGATCAGAGCCTGGAGCCTGTTTCAGAATCTGTGTCTCCCTCTCTCTCTGACCCTCCCCTGCTCATACTGTCTTTCTCTCTCTCTCAGAAATAAATAAAACATTAAAAAAATAGTTACAAACAGAGAGGGAGGCAAACCATAAGAGACTCTTAAATACAGAGAACAAACTGAGGGTGGAAGGTGGGGTGGGGAGGAGGGGAGAATGGGTGATGGGCATTGAGGAGGGTGCTTGTTGGGATGAACACTGGGTGTGGTATGGAAGGGATGAACCATGGGAATCTACCCCTGAAACCAAGAGCACGTTGTGCATACTGTATGTTAGCCAATTTGACAATAATTTATATTAAAAATAAAAAAAGAATAAACCTGTGTTGTGTGCTCAAATCACACCCCTTTGAGCACTTCTTAGATAAATCTCACTTTCCCATCTCCAAGTTTTCTTGATTGCCTGAGATCTCATTACTGATAACGACTGCCATTTATCTAGCGTTTATTGTAGGACGTACTCTGGTGTTTTCTTTCCATGTCTCCCCATTTAACCTCACAAGCACCCCGTGACTGTGCTACTCTCTCTGTCTTGCAGATGAGGAACTGAAGCTTAGCGAGCTCACAGAACTTGCCCAAGATCACACCTTTAGTGAATATCACGCCTGAAATTTGATCTTGGATCTGTCCAGCCTGAGAGCCGTATCTTTAATTCTATTTTTTTTTAATGTTCATTTTTGAGAGAGAGCGTGGATGCAAGGGGCAGAGGGGCAGAGAGAGAGGAGGACAGAGAATGCAAAGCGGGCTCTGCGATGACAGCAGCGAGCCCAATGTGGGGCTCAAATTCATAAACCTTGAGATCATCAGCTGAGCCAAAGTTAGATGCTCAACCGCCTGAGCCACACAGGTGCCGCTTTTTTTCTTTTGTTTATTTATTTGTTTTGAGAGGGTGAGTACAAGCAGGAGAGAGGCAGAGAGAGAGAGAGAGAGAGAGAGAGAGAGAGAGAGAGAGAGAGAGCATCCCAAGCAGGTTCCGTCCTCAGTGTGGAGCCTGTTGCCGGGCTCCATCCCAGGGCTGTGAGATCATGACCTGAGCCAAAATCAAGAATCAGGTGCTTACCCAACTGAGCCACCCAGGCGTCCCACCTTTGTTTCTTAAGATTTTATTTTTAATGGGGCACCTGGGTGGCTTAGTCAGTTAAGCGTCCGACTTTCCCTTAGGTCATGATCTCGTGGTTCGTGGGTTCGGGCCCCGCGTCGGGCTCTGTGCTGACTGCCAGCTCGGAGCCTGGAGCCTGTTTCAGTCTGTGACTCCCTCTCTCTCTGACCCTCCCCTGCTCACGCTGTCTCTCTCTCTCTCTCCTAGAAATAAATAAAACATAAAAAAAAAGATTTTATTTTTATTTTATTTATTTATTTATTTATTTATTTTTAATATTTTTATTTATTTCTAGGAGAGAGAGAGACAGCGTGAGCAGGGAAGGGTCAGAGAGAGAGGGAGTCACAGACTGAAACAGGCTCCAGGCTCTGAGCTGGCAGTCAGCACAGAGCCCGACGCGGGGCCCGAACCCACGAACCGTGAGATCATGACCTGAGCGAAAGTCGGACGCTTAACCGACTAAGCCACCCAGGCGCCCCAAAAGATTTTATTTTTAAGTAAACTCTACACCCAATGTGGGGCTCGAACCTACGACCCTGAGATCAAGAGTCACAATATCAGAGGTGAAGCTCCCTCTTGGAGGCAGTACTATTTGAAATGAGCTTTCATTCTCCTCCTCGTAGGAGAAACCCTGAACGTGGGATTGGAGGCCGCCTCAGACTGGCTGCTGGAAACACACGCCTTGTCAACAGAAGCACTCTTTCATTTGGCCAGGCCTGTCTGTCCTCACCTCCCGCAGGGGATTCAAGCACTTAACTTTGCTTTGTAATCTCAGGAGGATGCAGCTGAGCACAGGGGTCACGGTGAGCCTTTCAGTCCCTGCAAGTGGCACTTCTACCAAAGACGTGGGGAAGCAGGGAGTTTGGGGTGGGATCTAGAGGACCACGGTCTTTGGAAGAGATTTCAGGTTCCGTGTCTCCTCACGGACTCAACAGGAGACCCACATTTGTCCCCTAATTGGACTGAGTCAGATTAAAGGACACCAAAACCAGCGTCACTGGGACACCTCCACCTTGAGGCCTGCCTGATTTCAGCCAAATCCTGTGCCAGTGAGGCCTCTCTCCTCCCTAGTTGAGCCTTCTCTCCTTCTCGCACTTGCAGGAAGAGCCTTGGGCTGTTGTTATCTGGTGTGATATCATATATTTAGCAGGAGAGCTTTCAGAGCTTCGGGGACTGTTTAGATATCAGATTCTCTCCTGCCAGGTCAGGCAAACCCCCTGTTGACGAATGGCTGTGTTTCCTCAAGCATCTTCGCCAGCAGCGAGTTATCTCGTGTGCCCTTTAACTTGCTGTCCAGCTGAGTGGCCCCAGGCCTGCAGAAGCACTTCTAATCCCCCTCCCGGGCTCAGGCGGCTGCAGCGGGCGATGGAAGGTTGTTTACAAGAGATGAAGGCTCAGCGGCCTCGCACCTGGTTTCTGTCCGGCTCACGCTGATGGGGATGAAGGCTCCTTCATTATCTCAGCCTCGCTTCTCAGGCAGCCCCGGCTGTCGTGGCCAGCTTGGGCCCGAGGCAGCTGGGACTGGCGTTTCAGTCCCTGATAAGCAGCTTGCTGAGGGGCTGGGGAGAGCCACTTGCAGACCTGCATACCTCGCGGCCCCCCCCTCCCCCCCTGCCCAGTCTGGGGGCAGCAGATCTGGACAGAGCAGAGGCTGCTGAGGGTTTAGATGAAAGGTCAAGTGGCCTGGACTCCAGCTATCTGGTGGGCGGGGCACTGTGCTCCTTCTCTAGCTGACCGGTTTGGGCAATCGGTAGCCAAATAACCGATCTGCCCTTTTTGCCTCCACGGGGGTAAGAGAGAAAGGGCATCTACTAGGCAAAGGGCGTTAGAGACAATCATGGTGTAGGAAGGACAGGGACAGGCAAAGAAGAGAAAGGCCCACTACGACAGGTATAGCAATCTGGAAGGGTGGAGGCGGGTACAGAGGGCTTGGAAGCCCCGTCCTTAAAAGCCCCTGAAGATAAAGAGACATTCATGATAATAACTAACGTTTATGGGGTACTTACCATGCGCCCAATCCCTGTGCTAAGCACTTGATCTCCTTTAATCCCAAGAGGTAAATACCCTTATTATATCCGTTTAAGAGCTGAGGAAATAGGGGTTTAGAGAGATTTAGTGTATGGCCAGTAAGAAGAGCTGAGATTAAACACAGGATAGCTCGGCCCCAGGGTCCCCGAGCCTTGGACGACCATGCTGTAGCAGAGAGACACAGCGCAGGTGACCGAGTTTGTAGTACCCTAATCGTGGCCACCGACATGTGTTTGGGAACCCTTGTGCCTGATTCTATTCGGTGGCACTCTAGTACTTGAACCTGGAGTGAGGAAGCAAAGGTTGGTGGGGAGTTAGGAGAAGCAGATAGCAAATGGAAGTGCAATTCCTCAAGGAAGCAGAATTTGGAGAGGAGGGCAGGAGACCCCAGGATTTCTGACAACTTAGTAGGGGCTTCGGGTGAGGCAGATTCCCACCAAAACAACTGCTTCCTTTAGACATGGACAGATCCCCTTGCTGCCCTCCGCCTTCCTGGAAAAAGTCAATAACTCTTTGAAAATGAATTCTGATCGTAGATACAGAGGTGGCACTCTTTGGACAGAGCGGGAAGTTAATAATCTCAGGTTGCGGAGTCTATTCCAAATAGTTGCACAGTGCACAGTCCCTCCCGGAAGGTGTCTCCTCCATCCCGGGACAGATGTTTTGAGTTGTTTGGACAAGTCACCGCCCTCCCCTGCATTGAGGAATGTCAGGCCTGGCCAGGGCCTCAGTCCCAGGGAAGGCTGGTCCAGGATTTAGGAAGTCCGGGCTCCACTTTTGATTCTACCATCCGGTTGCTGTGAGACATTAAGAAAGAGGCTTAACAATCCCTGGCCCTCCTTTTCTGCAGCAGGGACATTTAGCCTATTCCCTATCATTAAAATGTGACAAGGACAAGGACAAATGGGACCACTTCAAATAAGTGTCACCTACATTCAAAGCGAGGTGGCTTTGATAAAGGTAAGTCCATGCCTCTTCTCTCTCTACCTCCTTCCGCTGAGTTCCGGGCCTCTTCTTTATTGCAGCAGCTAAATCAGCTCTCAGGACCTCACTGAGGGGTAGGAGCATTGACAGAGGCCTTCAAGCTTCGTTTCTACAATTGCAGCTCCTATCTGACCCCTTGAGGACAGACCTGCGGAGACAAGGGGAGATTGGGGTGGGGGGAGGGGACACACTGTTTCACACTCTTCCAACTTGACGCCGCTGGGGCTGGGATGGTGACAGGGCCTGGACTCTGCGTTCAAGTCTTGTGGACAAGAAGCAGATAAACTGCACCAGGCCTCTTAATGAACCCAGCGCCAGCTTCAGATAAACTGTCGCCACTTACTCCTCCCAGCGCTCCCTTCTCCAGGAAAGACTCTCCACTTTGCAGGAGCAGCAAACTTGGAGCAGGAGCTGGGGCCCCAGTGCCTACTGCTTTCCAGGGAAGTTCTGGAGTTACCTCCAAAGAGAACCTTGTCTGATTCCCCTTACCTCCAAATGAGCCCAACTCTCAGACCCAAAGAGAAGCAGGAAACCAGTGACTGTCTGAAAAATATAGGTAAAAACCCCTAGGGGAATGTTAACTTAAAAAAAAAAAAAACATATTTCCCAGTACCTTAGAGTGTGACTGTATCTGCAGATAAATGCTTTTCCTTTTTTAATTTAAGAGAGCTCCACCCCCAATGTGGGGCTTGAACTCAGGTCCCCCAGATCCAGAGTCGTATGTTCTATGGACTGAGCCAGCCAGGCATCCCTGTAGCTATGTTCTTTAAAGAAGTAATTAAGGTAAATTGAGGTCATTAGGGTGAGTCCTAATACAATAGGGCTAGTATTCTTTTTTTTTTTTAATGTTTTTTATTATTTATTTCTAGGAGAGAGAGAGAGAGAGAGACAGCGTGAGCAGGGGAGGGTCAGAGAGAGCGGGAGTCACAGACTGAAACAGGCTCCAGGCTCTGAGCCGGCAGTCAGCACAGAGCCGGACGCGGGGCTCGAACCCACGAACCGCGAGATCATGACCCAAGCGAAAGTCGGACGCTCAACTGACTAAGCCACCCAGGCGCCCCTCAGCTAGTGTTCTTAAATGAAGAGGAGATTAGTACATAGACACGCTCAGGGTGGCGGGGCGGGGTGGGGGGGAGGCCATGTGGGGACATAAGATGATGACCATCTACAAGCCAAGGGGAGAGAGGCCTCAGAAAAAATGAACCCTACCGATACCTTGACCTTGGACTTCTAGCCTCCAGAATTGTGAGAAAATAAATTTCTGTGCTCTGCTTTCTTGCTTTTTACTACTCTTTTTCCCCTTCATATCTCTTTTGAATCAGAATCCCTTTCTAGCCACAGACGAAGTATGCACATTACAAGCAGGTCAATTCTGTTTAGAGATGTTGGAAGCCCCATCCCAGATCAGCAGAGCAGTGGCAAAGATAAGACTAAAATCTGGGACTCCTGCCTCCCACCAAGAATATTTCATTATAATATTTCCTCTCCTACTTATCTCAATAATTCCCTGAACTTGATGCTTTGGTTTGGTCCTTGGAGACCTGGCCATGCACATTCTAAGAAATGGGTCATCTCTTTGTAGGTAAGTGGGACAAGCAGATTCAAGCTCCTTTCTTCTAGGTTGCATACTACTGAGATTACCCTATGAGCTCATAAGAGATATACACATGTTAACTAAATATTTTTTAAAAATTTAATGTTTTAATTTATTTCTGAGAGAGAAAGAAAGAGAGAGAGAGAGACAGCGTGAGCAGGGGAGGGTCAGAGAGAGAGGGAGACACAGAATCTGAAATAGGCTTCAGGCTCCGAGCTAGCTGTCAGCATAGAGCCTGACGCGGGGCTCGAACCCATGAACCACGAGATCATGACCTGAGCCGAAGTCAGACACTTAACCAACTGAGCCACCCAGGCGCCCCTTAAGTATTAATATTCCTAAGGATGTGAGTGAGTGGTCATTTTTATTAGGAACTTGAAGAAACCTTCTGAAGACATTTGAAAAACAGATAGGTGTTTGTCATATGGGGTAATGTCAGTGCTCAGAAACAGGTTGAAATGACCCCTTTAAAAGGGTCTTTGAATACTAAGATAAGACCCAGGCCCAGGACTGGGGAGGATATGAGGTGCCTAAACTGAAGCATATCTGTTCCAACAGCTTTAAGATTCCATAGACATTTAGCAAGAGATAGTTGCAATGTTCAGGATATGATCTAGCAGGATCAAGGACCTTCTGATTTTAATCTCAACGTTTTACATCGAGGGTAAATGTTTTTAACTGAAGGAGATAGGAGAATTCTTTTTTTTTTTTTTTTTTTTTTTCTGACCTGGCTGGAGAGTTTGGTTAGGTTGGCATTATTCTCTAATGGTTCACATAAGAAAGCAAAGACATACCATAAGTTTCTTCCTTTTTGTGGGGCAGGGGAGCGTGTAGCCCAACATAGGGCTTGAACTCACGACCCTGAGATCAAGACTTGAGATCAGGAGTCAGACACTTAACCAACTGAGCCACCCAGGCACCCCTGCCCCAAACATGGCTGCTTGATACATCTCCAGTTAACAGGGCTCTACCGAATCCTTAGTGAGTTCTGGTTGTTTACTTAGATGGCGACGCTCATCAGCATCACCATTCTTTTCATTTGACTAATAAACAGTCCACAGCCTTCAACTCAAAGTGTGATCCATGGACCAGGCTCTGCAGCATCACTGGGAAGCCGGTTAGAAGTGCAGGCTCTCAGGGATGCCTGGATAGCTCAGTTGGTTAAGCTTCAGGTCATGATCTCACAGTTCATGGGTTTGGGCCCTGCATCAGGCTCTGTGCTGGCAGCTTGGAGCCTGGAGCCTGCTTTGGATTGTGTCTCCATCTCTCTCTGCCCCTTCCCTGTTCTCTCTCTCTCAAAAATAAATAAACATTAAAACATTAAAAAATAAAGAAAAGAAGCACAGGCTCTCAGACCAACCTACATGTGACTCAGAGTCTGCAATTTAACAGGACCCCCCCAGGTGATTCCTAGGCACATTAAAGTCTGAGAGGCCCTGGTTCAGATTACATTATTTCATCTGATTTTCTCTTCTACCTGTGAGGTGGGCAGGGCGAGCATTATTATTTTCTTTCTATCAGTGGAAACTGAGACTCAGAAGTGAAGTAGCTTGCCCATACTCACATAACTACATCAAGGAATTGGAATTTGAACCCAGATCTTTTTTTTTAATATTTCTTTTCTTTCTCTTTATTTATTTCTGAGAGAGAGAGAGAGAGAGCAGGGGAGGGTCAGAGAGAGAGGGAGACACAGAATCTGAAGCAGGCTCCAGGCTCTGAGCTAGCTGTCAGCACAGAGCCTGACGCAGGGCTCGAACCCACGAACCGTGAGATCATGACCTGAGCTGAAGTTGGACGCTTAACCGACTGAGCCACCCAGGCGCCCGAACCCAGAACTTTTGCAACTAGATTCCCCGGCTCTGTGGACTACACCGTGATTCTGAAGGAGAGACAAGCAGTTGACGCAATGCAAATGAGTTATCCTGAGACTCAGCCCCTTTGTGCCTGTTTTCCTCACGTGTAAGATGCTCTCTGAAGGCGGGCGCGCTGTGATGATGGGCCTGGTTGTCCCTTCTGTCCTTTATCCCGCAGCCATCTAACAGCATCTCTAACCCCGGCCAACTTCTTCACAAGTGCAGGCTGTTAGCAGTAATTGCCAGCACCTGTCACAGTACCTGGCATTTAGTAGGCACTCCACAACGTTGGTTGAGCCAAATAGAATTACCTAGCATTAGCGAGAGCTCTCAGCTGCTGAGTACCAAGGTGCATTGGCGAAGGAGGGCTCTGCGTCTCCGTGGCCCCTCTTTCTCGTCCTAGAGAAACATTCCAATTCCAGGGCCTCCTGACAAGAATTGGGGGCACCACCTTCTTCACCTGAAAGGCAGATCTTAAAAACAAGTTCCATTGTCTGTGTCTGTCTCCCAAGCCAGGAGCTGCAAATGCCTGGAATTGATGACTGTGGAATTTACATGGTTACACTGGAAAACAGGCTTTGCTGCATTTTCTTGGACTGGAAGCCCCGAGTGTGGGAAAAGTCAAGAGCATCAACTGAGCCAAGTTTGAAGCCAGGGGTCAGCAGAAAGATATTACGGGGTGACAGTAACTGGGATCTGCCTGCAAAAGTTGGCTGAAGTTTGAGGCTTCCTCTGAGATTGTTGACAATGGGAAAAACCTCAAGTTAACCAGACAGAGGATTTCAGTGCAGCTAATGACACAGGGCTGAGTGGAAATGCTGAAGGTTTTTTTTTTGTTTTTGTTTTTTTTTTTGCTTGCTTCCCCAAGAGAGCAGAAATGAAGTGAAGCTCTGAGGAGGGCTGAATTGTTACCCTGCAAGAAGTTTTCTGAAGATCTGGGCAAAAAGACAGATCCCATTAGTAAATTTGACAGCTATAACGCTTCTCCATGCATTTTAATATCTTACACCAAAACAGGAATGAAGGGAATATGTTGTCTTTTACAAGGAAGCTGTCAATCCCCTCGTATTTGGGGGTTCCTCCCCCTGGGTAGGGCTGGTTGCACTGCTTAACTCACATGTTCTCATCCAGCCCTCTGGGCGTCTGGTGAAATCTGTGAGTCATAAGACAGATAAACCCATAACTTTGTCTTCCTTTGCATGCGTCAGATACTAAGCTACAGAGCGAGCCCCAGATGCAGCAAGAAAAGTGTGGTCTTTGATCATCTGAAGATTAGAGAGGCTCGGTTCATCCTGATCCAACTTCTTTGTCAGCAGAGTGACTGCTTGGCTTCCACATAACAGTCCGTAAGGCTGGGATTCAGCTCTTCCGGTGTGGGTGGAAGAAAGCCTTCCCTTTGCCCCAACCCTGCTCAACTTGTTTTGGCCAGGAAGTCTGTAGCCTTGGGATTTTCTAAGAGTTGGATCAGAAAGAAAGAGAGTACTAGCTTCGGGCGGTATCTATTTCCGGCTTCAAGTGGTTGTTCTCAGAGCTGCGTAGCCTCATTCCTACTTTCTCTAATTGAGTTGGTTGGTTTGTCTCCTAGCATTGTAGGCGGGTCGGTAGATTTCTTTCCCCTTCTGCTATTCCCTCCCTCCCGCCCCTCAATGAAATCTACCCTGGGGCTATTTGCTGGTTGATTCATTCACCCAACAAGTATTAACACGTGGAACGCTGTATAGGCTGACCACTTCCTCTTTACCACCCCCCAGTGGTCCCTATTCAGACTTCTGTCACCACATTTAACAGCATTTTATTGCATTTATTTGCTATGCCTGCATGTATTTCCCCTTAAAAGACAATGAACATCTTAAGGGAAGGAGTCATATATACATATATTTTCTGGAACTCAGGAACTGCGAGATCATGACCTAAGCCGAACTCAAGAGTTGGACATCTAACCAACTGAGCCACCCAGGCACCCTGTTGTATTTGTTTTTAACCTGAGCCAAGTTTTCTAGCACATGAAATACTCAGTAGAGTTCATTAAATTGGATGAACAGGGCAGTTGCAAGGATATTGATGAATCAATCAGAGCGATCAGGTCTCAGAAAAACAGCAGATCTGTTCTTCTGAGTAGTCTGGACCTGGGGTAAACTTCCAAAACGGTCCTGGGTTTGGATGTTTGACCTTTCCAACCTTGGCACTGCTACAGCCTCAGTGTGGTGCTATGCTGTTGATAGTGTCACAAAGATGCTTGTCAGGACTGAGAACAGCTGATAACATATCATCATTTTGAGTGCTACAAAGGACATTTATCAGTGATAGAGCATCGATTAGAAACTCTTGCCACAATACACCCTTCCAATTGATTTGTAAAATTATCTATGTATACATTCATATTCATTTATTGAGTGCATTCTTCAATAGGACCATAAAACGTCAGAAGTGGAGTGCCTGGGTGGCTCAGTTGGCTAAGAGTTCAATTCTCAATTTCGGCTCAGATCATGATCTTGCAGTTCATGAGATCGAGCCCCGTGTCAGGCTTCTAGGGGACAGCACAGAATCTGCTTGGGATTCTCTCTGTTTCTGCCCCTTCCCCACTCACTCTCTCTTTCCCTCAAAATAAATAACATAAACTTTAATTTAAAAAATGTAGGGGTGCTTGGGTGGCTGTCGGTTAAGCATCTGACTTTGGCTTAGGTCATGATCTTGGTTTGTTAGTTTGAGCCTCATATTGGGGATCTGTGCTAACAGCGCAGACCATGGAGCCTGGTTCAGATTCTGTGTCTCCTGTCTCTCTGCCTCTCCCCCTGCTCTCTCTCAAAAGTAAATAAACATTAAAAAAAAAGTAAAAAGGGGCGTCTGAGTGGCTCAGTCGGTTAAGTATCTGACTTCGGCTCAGTTCATGACCTCACAGTTCGTGGGTTCGAGCCCTGTGTTGGGCTCTGTGCTGACTGCTAGCTCAGAGTCTGGAGCCTGCTTCACATTCTGTATCTTCCTTTCTCTCTGACCCTCCCCTGCTCATGCTGCCTCTCTCTCTCTCTCTCTCTCTCTCTCTCTCAGAAATAAATAAAACATTAAAAATAAAATAAAATAATAAAATAAGATAAAATGTCAGAAGTGAAGACTGTAGAAGGAAACTCACTTGCTTCTTTTTACGAAGGAAGAGTTGAAGCTCAGAGACTATGGACATATGAGAACCAAAGCCTTCCAAGTCACGAGGAAATGCTTAGAAAGTATGGATGAGATAGCAGTGACTGAGCAAAAATTACTTCCCTCTTACTCAGGGGACCTGAGCACTTTTTCAGATTTCCTTCCTGCTGAAACATACACAGAGGCTTTCTTTCTCTCTTAGTCTCTCTCAATCTTCCTCCTTCCCACTCTATTTCTCTCTGTCTCCTTCCCTCCCTATTGTTAACATTTATTGATCATTTACTATGTCCAGGCACTCTGATATGCGTTCTCAATCTTCACTCTACCCCGATGAGGTAAGCCTGATATAATCATCATAGTTATTATTATTATTCCCATTTTATAGAAGCGGTGCAGGGAAGTTAAAGAACTTGCCTGAGATCATACAGTTAGTAAGTGGCAGAATTGGAATTCAGATGTGGGGCACCTGGCTGGTTCAGTCAGTCAAGCATCTCAGGGTTGTGAGTTCAAGCCCCACGTTGGGCACGGCGCCTACTTAAAAATTAAAAAAGAATTGGAGGGGCGCCTGGATGGCTCAGTCGGTTGGTTAAGTGTCTGACTTTGGCTCAGGTCATGATCTCACAGTTTATGAGTTCGAGCCCTGCGTTGGGCTCTGTGCTGACAGCCTGCTTCAGATTCTGTGTCTCCCCCTCTCTCTCTGCTCCTCCCTCGATCACACTCTGTCCCCTTATCAAAATTAAATAAACATTAAAAAAAAAAAAGAATTGGAATTCAGACTCGATATGTCCCACTGCAGAGTGCATGCTCCTATTCATGGCTCTGGAGTTTTTTCGTAGCTCTTCCCAGGGTTTAGCAATATCCCACTATGGAGAGCTGAGGGCCCTCGCTGAGAAAGGGATCACCTCCGCCAGGCTCCATTCTATGTTGTACATATCACCCTAATAACCACGTGTAATGCTTTTATGCTCCTCTCTCCCACTAGAATAGAAGTGAAAGGGTTGTGTCTTCCATCTTTTCATGGCCAACACCTAGCCCAGTGCCTGGCTCAGAGACGGTGCCTAATCAATGCCAAATAATTGAACAGAGGAACGCAATGCCGGCAGAGATCAGAGGTTCCACAAGTATGCAGCACATCCACTCGGAGCGCCTGACTTGGGCACTTGATCCAGTACATCTGCTCCCTTTGCTTGGTTTCCTCCTGGTGCCCCGCTCCGCATGGGAAGATGGCTTTGTTTGCTGGTGTAATACAGACCCCTCCTGGGGAGAGGACTATGCTGGGGGGACTGGGCAGCGCCGGTGTGGCACCCTGCCTTCCTTCAGCAGTCCCTTGACGTCTGGAGCCGGGAATCCCTTTCTCTCCTCCCCGCTTGGTTGGCCCTCCCCAGGCCATGACTGACCTACGCCTGGCAGCATGGGCCTCATCAGATTATTGTAGTTTATTGCCTGCCTACTGCAGGTTGACCTGCTTTTTTCTTTTTACCAAGGCCAATGTTTCCAAATCCATGCTCCCAAACTGGGAGAAGAGTCTGCGTGATTGGCCCTGAGATCTGCCCTGAGACTCTGCACTGTGTGTTTTGATTGGAAACCTCTGCCCGGGAAGGTGTCTGGTCCAGACCACGTTCATGTCTCTGTTGGATTAATCACCTCCACTGCTGCTTGCGCGCGACTAGTCAAAGCTCGATAGGCCAGTGTTCGTTCGACTCCCCACATCCTGCGCCCTCCTCCTGCCGAGGGAATTGACCTGACCTCGGCCTGGCCAGGCTGGATGGGTCACCACCGGCCAGTTGTTCACCCTGCCTCCTGGCCACTGGAGGTCCCACTGGAAGAGGGCCTGCTGTCCACAACCCCCGTCCAAGAATGTGCTCTCCCATGGGAAAGGACGTGGAAGCTTCCACCCTGAGTCCCCAAGAGAGGCTCAGACAGTCATAGGAGGGGGAAGAAAAGTCCCCTGTGCTATAAATACTTCTCAAATGTCTCTTGTAAATCTCCAGATGTGTCAGCCAGGCACAGGGAAGAGAGCCTGAATTAGAGCTGATTAGAGACCATATTCTCCCGGAGGAGGGCAAGCCTGCCTGTCAACCAGAGCCCCACGCGGCCTCGGGGACCACCTCTGGAGGCGGCGGGTCTCCTGCCAGCCTTCGGCGGCTGCCCGATTGGGATCCCGGCGCCTCGAGCTCTGGGGAAAGGACAGGCACCGTTGGCCCGTCGCTCTGTCGCTCTCCTGCCCGTCGCGCCGGGAGCGCGGGGATGGGGAGGGGTGCGGAGGGGTGGAGATGGTCTTCCTGGGTGTACCCTCTTCCCGGAGGGTGGGGGTGGGGAGCAGGGCGCGAGGAAGACCCCAGACGTGGCCGAAGCCAACTGCCCGGGGCCGGTGGGTGATTTATGAAGTGCTGAAAAGCATCTTCGAAGCTGTCATTTATCTTACAGCTCTCAGCCTAAATAAACACAGAATCTGCCTAATTATAGTTACAGTGGAAACACAACACCCAAACGGCCTCGCCTCGGCTGCTGCCAGCGCCTCCCCACCCCCACCCCCGCCCGGGCGCCCGGTCAGCACACAGCCGCACCCTAGTGGCGCCGGGGCACCGAGCCCTGCAGCCGGCCACCCCGGCCTGCGTCTCCCAGGCGCGCCCCCTCTCATCCTCCCTCCCGGTTCTCTCTCCTTCTCGCGCTCACTCACTCGAGCTCACACCCCCTCTCCCCGAAAAGGATTTGCCAAGAGCATCCTGCCGGGTACCTGCACCTGCGGCACCCATCCAGCTGCTGCCGGAGCCCGAGAGAGAGAGGCCCCCTGGCCCCGATGCTCCCACCTACCACGCTTTCCCTGTTCTGGAGGCTTCCTCGTCACCTTGATCCAGCCTGGCTCAGGGGACTCCCGCAAGGTCAAGAGAACATTCTGTGGTTGGCCTGGTCAGGAAAGGCAGAAGGGGAGGGTCTTGGGTATCAGGCAGCAGAGAAAGAGGACATTCTTTTCGTTCCTTGGTGATTTTGCGTCCTTCCCTTCCCGGAGAGAGGGAAAGCCTCCTTTTGCTTGACGATTCTTCCTCTCCATCCCTGTTCCTGGACTTGAGGTTGGAACTTCCCTTCCTCTTTTGCACGTGGGAGTCCTCCTGCCTTTGGAGAGTCTTCTGTCTTGGACTTCAAAGCAGAGAGGCAGATACTTCCACAGCAACCAGAACAGAGATAGCACAGGATGGTTCTGGAAGGAGCCCTTATCCATTGGGGTACCTTCTCCAGCTTGGTCTTTGTCCTGAGGAGGTGGGGCTTAGGGCCAGAGCTGTGTCTGACATTGAAAAGGAATAACAACCAAGGGGCATCATAGTCCCTTCCACTCTTCAGAAGCCGGTTCTCTAAAAATGGGAATTTCAGGGGCACCTGGGTGGCTCAGTCAGTTAAGCATCTAACTTCAGCTCAGGTCATGATCTCGTGGTTTGTGGGTTCAAGCCCCGTGTTGGGCTCTGTGCTGACTGCTCAGAGCTTGGAGCCTGCTTCAGATTCTGTGTCTCCTTCTCTCTCCGCCCCTACCCCTCTCACGCTGTGTCTCTGTGTGTCTCTGTCACTCTCTCAAAACTAAAAATACTTTAAAAAAATAAAATAGAAATGGGAATTTCAGAGTCCAAGGCGGTGCATCACCAGAGGCAGCTGTGGATTTCATCCACGTGGTGTTAACTTACACATGAGCGCACACATTACACTAGACATATAACTCACCCCTAATTTACTGCTGTCTTTCTGTGTGTGCAGGGTCTTGTTCTCCGAGACAGATTTGAGGATCTAATAACAAAGTAAAGGAAGGATTCCTCAAGGGCAGGTGTAATCTGAGTAGGCCCCCTGGAGGGTGAGGGCTTTGGAAAAGAGTATAAATAAAAGGCTGCCACCTCCTAGCTGGATGGGAAGGGAGAGGGGGCCTTGAGGAAAGTAAAAAAGAGAACTAGTATGGAAGACAGAATGGGTAGAGAAAGTAACTCTGCTTTCTTGTGAAGAGCACAGACCTGGGAAGCTTTAACCGTGACTTTGGTTCCCAGCCTAACTGTGACTTGTTCTATTGGCGGAGCCGTAGGGACTGTGGTTTCTGTGTGAGGTCCAGCATTGAAACGGAGCCCGAGCAGCCCATCCCAGGGACCCATGTAACTGCGAAAGGCCGGGGCGGCTGGCTTTAGGGGAGAGGGTCCTGATTCAAGCCTTCTGATGCTACCAGCAGCCTCTCTGCTAGTCTGTGGGTACCTCTCCTCTCCCAAGAGCAGGAGCCCCCTTCCCCCAAATCCGGTCTGCTCAGCCCAGTCTTGGAATCCTGCTCAAAGGAGAAAGTCCAGGCCTTTTCCATAGTATTCAGAGGAGTGTAGCAAAGGAGTGATCCATTTTTTACCGGTTATACCACTGCTTATCCATTAGAGTAAGATAAAAATACCTGTTCCCTGCCTGGCTCCCAGAGCACCAATTCAAATGAATGAGGATGTAAAAGCTCCTGGTAAGAAAATCTCTCCCTAGGTAGTTCCAGATGAAAGAACAGCTCTTTAGCACTTCTCGTGAGTTAGACCATGAGGCCTCTCCTTATAGCTGGCTGGGGTAATCTCTGCATTCTCGCTCTCTCTCTCTCTCTCTCTTTTTTTAAATAAGAGAGGAGCATAAAGCCTCAGAATAGTGGAATAATTTTCCTGAAGTCACACAGTAAATCACTCTTAAAGACTTGATTCTTTATGGGATCACAAATGAGTTTTAAGAATATTTGGTTTGCATTAACTCTTTGGAGGCAAGACAGCAGGAAGGCACATTTTTAAAAAGGGCACACTACAAAGTGATGAGGAAATACAGTTTTAAATTGTTTTATTTTTATTTATTTTTTAACATTTATTTTTGAGAGACAGAGCGCAAGCAGGAGGAGCAGAGGGAGAGGGAGACACAGAATCCAAAGCAGGCTCCAGGCTCTGAGCCATCAGCACAGAGCCCCATGCGGGGCTTGAACTCACCAACCACTAGATCATGACCTGAGCTGAAGTCGGAAGCTTAACCGATTGAGCCACCCAGGCGCCCCAGTTTTACATCTTTAAAAAAATTTTTTTTAAGTTACTTATTTAGAGAGAGACAGAGACCGTGAGCGGGAGAGGGGCAGAGAGAGAATCCCAAGCAGGTTCTGTGCTATCAGTGTGGAGCCCAGCTCGGGGCTCGAACTCCTGAACCGTGAGATCATGACCTGAATTCAAACCAAGAGTTGGATGCTTAACCAACGGAGCCACCCGGAGAAAATACAGTTTTAACAGAAAGATGAGTAAAACTCTCTCCTGATGTTCTGTTTTGCTGAGTCATTTTCGTTTTTGTGGGTCGCTCTGCCTTTCTCTCCTTTTTCCCTCTCCCACTTCATCCCCTTTGCCTCTACTCTCCCTCTTCTTCCCTCCTTCTTAACAGCCCATCAGCACTTTTGCTCCAGGATGCTTTGCTTTTTTTTTTTTTTTTTTTTTCTGCCAGCCCTTTCCTGCCAAGGCCTCCCTTCCCTCCTGACTTCCTCAGTTGATCCTGTGCAGGAGCTGATAGCTTATCTCTGAGCAGCAACAAGAAAGTGAGATAGCGGGCTCAGGAGCCAGCACCCCAGAGCATCTTGGGAAACGGCCTGCTGTTGTGAACAGTCCCGTCCCCCGCGCCACTCCCACCCCCAGCAGAGATCACCAGTAGATCCTTCTCTCCTCTCGTCATGGTCTAGTCTGTTTCCAGCGTCAGATTAGGGCACAGGAGAGACCAGGCCCTGGGCGGCTGAAGGTGCACCATGTCCCCTTGTCTTTCAGACGTGTCACTTCAAAAGGAGATCAAGCCCTGATTTTTTCCCCCCTCTGATGTGCTGTGCAATATCAGAAAAGTCATTCAGTCTCTCTGGGCTCCAGTTTCTGCAAGCAAGTAGGCTCCAACTAGAGCGGGCCCTTAAGTATTTGACCCCAGGTTTAGAGCACTGGCAGGTCCTAGCTGAGGAGTGGAAAGTGAAGAGCTGCCATTTCTAGTAACTTCTGGGGCATGTCCTCATACTTTTCCACTTCCTTCCTTTGCCATTCCATTCTGTACCCCGGTGACCTGACAGGGAAATTTTGTCCCAGGCAGGAAGTATCTCACCTGGAATGCTCGCAGTTTCAATTCTGAGAAACTGCCTGGGCTGGAGGGACATTACTCGTCAGTTCTTAATCGAATCAATATGCAACTTTTCCTCTACTAGAAAAATACTTTCTATTCCCACCAGGCAATAAAATGTGGAGCAATTGCTTCTTTTTTTCTGTCTCAGTCTAGGTTGGTGGTTCTCCAATGGAAATGATTTTGTGCCCCGCCCCACCCAAACACGGGAGATATTTGGTATTGTTTGGAGGGTTTCCGGTTGTCCCAGTGGGAAGAGGGTCGCTACGGGCATCCAGCAGGTAGAGGCCAGGGATGCCTGCTAAGTATCTTACCATGTAGT
The DNA here is from genome assembly GCF_003009895.1 of Hyaena hyaena. NCBI lineage: Eukaryota > Metazoa > Chordata > Mammalia > Carnivora > Hyaenidae > Hyaena > Hyaena hyaena. The sequence continues at coordinate 2,770,752 of NW_024080661.1, read as the reverse complement.
GGACAGCCCCCCACATCAAAGAATTATCTGGCCCAGAATGTCAATTATAAGGCTGAGAAACCTTGGTCTAAGTCGTCATTAACCAAGATGTTTGGTGAAGTTTTGGGGTTCACAGAACATGGAAGTGGCAAGAATTTGCTCTCAGAAGCCTCACATATATTGGGGAAATAGTGCCTCTGGGTTAGGAAGCATCCTATCTGAGAGGAGAGATATCGTTCTTAAACCCATACTTGGGGAATTTACAGTCTAAAAAATCATATGCGAATATGATATATTACACCAATCTTTATCCATTTAACGTGTATTTATTAGGCTCCTACTGTATGCCAGGTCCAATGTAAGGAGGCCCTAAATGAGTTCTCAACCCGTGCACTTGCAAAGAAGTTTCCCTTCCTTTCGGTCCTCTTTCTGGTCCCCACTGTGGGCAAGTTTTGACCAATATACTTGGGAATGGAAAGGGCGTTTCAGGAGGAAGGCAGTACAAATAGGTTCTAGGGAGCTGAGTAGTTACGTTGGAAGTATTATGGGAAGTGCTTAGAAAAGTAGAAGCCAAAGAGGAGGAAAAAGGGCCTGGGTTCCAATGTAAGAGAGGGTCAAAGAGGGAGCCTCAGAGTGGGGAGGCTGCTGAGAGGGGAGAGTGGATCATTGCTATTGGACTCGGGCCAGCTGATTGAGATTCTTGGAGTTGTGGGGTGCCTGGCTAGCTCAGTTGGTGGAGCATGTGACTCTTGATCTCAGGGTTGTGAGTTTGAGCCCCGCGTGGGGTATAGAGATTACTTAAAAATGAAGTCTTTAGGGGCTCCTGGGTGGCTTAATCGGTTAAGCGTCCGACTTTCACTTAGGTCATGATCTCGCAGCTCGTGGGTTCGAGCCCCGCGTCGGGCTCTGTGCTGACTGCCAGCTCAGAGCTTGGAGCCTGTTTCAGTCTGTGACTCCCTCTCTCTGACCCTCCCCTGCTCACGCTGTGTCTCTCTCTCTCTCCTAGAAATAAATAAAATATTTAAAAAAATAAAAAAAAAGTGAAGTCTTTAAAAAACAAACCTCTGAGTTGCGTGGGCTAACAGCATCGGTCATGGATGGCGCTGCTTTCTAATATGCCTCAGAGCTCACAGTAAGTATTGTATGAATATGGTAGGAAGAGAGAAGCCGTGGGAAGCCCAGGGTAGCCTGGAAGTGGTCTGTGTATTTTCACATGCAGATCTGCCTTTACCCACTTTTTAAAAAATGTTTATTTTTGAGAGAGAGAGAGAGTGCAAGCAGGGAACAGGCAGAGAGAGAGGGAGACACAGAATCTGAAGCAGGCTCCAGGCTCTGAGCTGTCAGCATAAAGCCTGACGTGGGACTTGAACTCACGAACCACAAGATCATGACCTGAGCTTAACCGACTGAGCCACCCAGGTGCCCCCAAACACAGCCCTTTTCTCAAGAGTTCATGGGGTGGGGGGCAACCATTTATTATTATTAAAAATTTTTTTTAATGTTTTATTTATTTCTAAGAAAGAGAGAGAGAGAGAGAGAGACAGTGTGAGCAGGGGAGGGTCAAAGAGAGAGGGAGACACAGAATCCGAAACAGGCTCCAGGCTCTGAGCTAGCTATCAGCACAGAGCCTGACGCGGGGCTCGAACCCATGAACTGTGAGATCATGACCTGAGCTGAAGTCGGATGCTCAACTGACTGAGCCACCCAGGCACCCCCACTTATTATTTATTTCAGGAGCAACCATTTCTTAAACTCCTGCCACGTACCAAGCCTCAAGCCAAGAGCTTTATGTACGTAATCTTTGCCATACTCAAACTAAAGGCCACAACAGTTTAAGCCAATCAGATAGCAGTTATTCAAAAACTTAAAAATAGCAATTCCACTTGTGGGTGTATACCCAAGAGGGATGAAAAGTAGGTTCTCAAAGAGATATTTGCACGCCCTTGCTCATGGCAGCTTATCCACAATTGCCAAAAGGGGGAAGCAACTCACATGAACATCAACAGATAAATGAATAACAAAATGCGGTGCGTGCATACATGGAATACTACTCAGCCTTAAAAAGGAAATTCTGGGGCGCCTGGGTGGCTTAGTCGGTTAAGCATCTGACTTTCGCTTAGGTCATGATCTCGCGGTTTGTGGGTTCGAGCCCCGTGTCGGGCTCTGTGCTGACTGCCAGCTCAGAGCCTGGAGCCTATTTCGGAGTCTGTGTCTCCCTCTCTCTCTGACCCTCCCCTGCTCATGCTGTCTCTCTCTCTCTCTCTCCTAGGAATAAATAAAAATATTAAAAAAAAAAAAAAAGGAAATTCTGCATTTCCCGTGCTACAATTTGATGAAACTTCAGGACATCATGCTAAGTGAAATAAGCCAGTCACAAAAAGACATACTGTGTGGTTGTGCTTATATGAGATACCCAAAGTCATCGAATTCATAGAGACAGAAAGTGGACTAGTGGCTACCAGGGTCTGGGGGGAGGGGACAGTGGGAGTCATTGGTTTTGTGGGTATAGAGTTTCAGTTTTTCAAGATGCAAAGAGTTCTGGAGATTGGTTGCACGACAATGTGAATGTACTTAACACTACTGACCTGCACACTTCAAAATGATGAAGCTGGTGAATTTTGTTATGTACATTTTACCGCAGTTAAAAATAATTTCTGAAATTTAACCTAGATACCTTAGGTCTGATTCTAAGGTCCCACTTCTTTCCCATGGCAGAAACAACTACAAGGTATAGGGGAAAGGAATGCATCATTCGAAGAGTCCAGACACGGCATGATTTGTTAACATGTCAATCTTTACATCCAAAGATGCAAAGCGTTACTATTCTTGGAGGCGCATTTGGGGCCAGAAAGAGAAGTATTAGCCAAGAGCCCCACTTCAAGTCAAGATTTAACACCTTTTTTAAAAAACGCTTTTTTAATTTTATTCATTTGAGAGAGAGAGAGGGAGAGCACACAAGTGAGGGAGGGGCAGAGAGAGAGGGAGAGACAGGATTCGAAGTAGGATTCAGGCTCTGAGCTGTCAACACAGAGCCTGATGTGGGGCTCAAACCCACGAACTGTGAGATCATGACCTGAGCCGAAGTCAGACGCTTAACTGACTGAGCCACCCAGGCGCCCCAAGATTTAACATCGATTACAGTCTGATGCAGTTAAGGATGCAGACTTCCTCAGAGCCTTTCTTCAGGAAGATCCCGCCCCACTCCTCCATCTCACCCCTTTCTGCTGGCTCATGCTGCTTCTCAGGGGCTCAGGGCCAAGAGCAGAGGTCACTCTCGGGGGAACCAAGTGTTCCAGAGGCAGGGATGTGGGAGGGGTCGGCTCCTGGGCAGACCTGGGAAGAGGCGACGTTTGGCTTTCAGGCCCCGGGGCTCTCCTTGCCTGCAGCTGGCACAGGGCTGAGTCTGGAGCCTGAAGATCTGACTTCAGCTACTGACCTGCTGTGAGATGCCGGGAAAGATGCTCTCCTTCTCTGAGCCTTGGTTTCCTCACCTGCAGCATGAAGGGTTTGATCTAATAGGCTCCCCCTCCGGCCTTGGCCTTGTAGATTTGGACCTTTTGACCCCTTGACTCCATTGATCCTCTTCTCTCATACCTTCTCTTTCAGAAAAACTGTTCTGGACAGGCTCTGATAAACCCATCAGCACAGACGCACATTTTCTTTGCCTTTCGATCGGCATCCAGATGAGAGAGAATGAGCCTCTAACTTGGGATCTCTTTGGATTGGTAGAGCTGGAGGCTTTTGGAAGGGGCGAGGCAGAGGTGGTGGGGGTGGGGGGATTCACCCCAAGTTGCCACCTGGCAAGGCAGGGCCTGCCCCAGGGCTCAGCCCTTGGGTGGAGATCTTGGCACGCCCCTCCCGGTGTGGCACAGACGTGAACCCCCCATGCCGCCTCTTCTCCTTCCAGAGACTCTGCAGAGGTGCTGGCAACCCCCCACCGGCTCTGGAGAAGTGAGTTCCAGCTCCGATACCGATGAGGTCATCGAGATCCCCGGGCTGAGCTGGAATTTGGCAGGAGGGCTCCTGGGGCAGCTGTTTGCGGTTTCTCTCTTCCTCTGAAGGAAAGTCTGAGCAGATGATCTCCTAGGTGCTGCCTGTCGCCATGTGAGGGTGAAGCAGGATGTGGCCCCGGATCAGTGGAACGCGGGGCGGGGGGGCGGGTTGGCAAGGAGGGTCTGGGGCGACACATAGGCGACATATTTTGTGAGATGAAAGATCCCAGCTTCTTTCAGTAACTTCTTCAACTCTGCTTTTGTTCTTGGGAAACCTCATTTCGTCCCCTAATATTTATTCATGAGGATTTTGTGTTTTTGGAGACTTTGAGGAGCAGCTGCTTTGGGTCTGAGGGAATTCACTCCACTGCGAAGACAGCTTTTCATCTGCGCAGCGCAGCCAGGCTCCTCACCAAGAGACATCAGCTCCTTGGGGTGGTGGGGCCTCAACTCTGGAAGGATTCGTGTGCAGTTGTGCAGGGTTCCCGACATCCTCTGCTCTTGGCCAGCTGGGCCCTGGGGCCTGGGGACAGGGCTGGGGCGGCTTCGGGAACGCAGAGGAGGCCACGTGACGGGACAGACATCCCTGCCTGGGGACCTCACAGAGCCTCTTAGGCCAGCAAAGGACTATAGTGGAGGCTCCAAGAGCTGGGAGTTCCAGACAGTTTTCATCTTTCAGAGGCTCATGTCATAAAGGCAAAACCAGAGACTTCCACCCACCAGAACACAACGTGACATGCAAATAAATGCCCAGTGGGGAGGGCCGGGCTGGTTCAGTCACGCAGAGGGGAGATCGGACTAGAGAAAGACTTGGCACAGGGTGCTTTTGACTGGGGGAGTCAGGAATTCTAGAATGTCAACCTCGGGAGGGACTTTAAGTTCTGGTCCAAACCCTCTGATTTTCCAGATGGAGAGATTGTGGGAAATGACTTGTCTAAAGTCTGCATTGAAGATGAAATTCAAATATAGATTTTTCTGGCCCTGGTCCAGTGCTCTTTCCTCTACATTTGATCTCTAGATGTCTGTTTTTTCCCAACATTCTAGGGCTTCATGTGTCACTAACCCTACGAGTTTCCAGCTAGCTCCTTCCCTAGCCCTTTGTGTTCTGGGCTCCCACTCATCCCTCCCCTTAAATGGTTCACTGCCTTCTTTCTTTCCCTTTTTAATGGTCATGCAGTATTTTATTTATTCTGAGAACCTTTATAATATTAATGGCACTTAATATTATAACATTTATATATTCGAGAACATTTATAATACTAATGGCACTTAATCTAAGAGAATTTCGACTTACTTTTTCTCACAGTTCGATATTGGGTATTAATAAGAGATCGTCAAAACAATTATAGTCAAAATTATTATGTCAAAAGCTTATAATAGGTGCTTGGGTTTGGTCTATATACAATTTCTATTTTGGCATAAAGGTCTTGGGCTGCAAGAAAGAATATTTGGTTTAATTCACTAGTAGGACTATCTCTCAGTGCCGGAATGGCCTCTTCATGGTATGTCTTCTGCTGTTGATTTTTAGCATAGTTACTTGTGATTGTGTGAATGGAATTGAGTGGAGAGGACTCCTTGTATTTATTCCAAATAGGAGTACATAATCGATTACTATACTCATGAGGAGGTAGGCAGGCAAGGCCACTGTCCAATATTGTTGAGGCCAGTAGGTAAAGCCCAAGGAGTTTAGCCCAGACTCAAGAATAAAGCCAGACTGGGAGCTTAAGAACAAAGCCATAAGCCACTCTTTCTGGCAACGGTGAGGGTGAATTTTCCACCATTTTCCCAGTGGCTTTAGACAATCTTGGTCCTTGAAGTGCTCACTCAGGCCCCTCTGGACAACTTGGCTACCTCACCACACTGCTTTCTCTTTTAGTGCCGCCTGTGTAAACTCAGCCATGTCACAAGCTTCTGTAATGCTCGTGGGCTGTAAATGTAATTCTCCGAGTTGCATGTGAATGGGAGAGTCCTGGGAGGAGGCATTGACCTTCTATAAGATGTAGGAAGATCAGGACTGTATTGGGTTCTTCCTGAGGCTCTCGACTAGTTCCTCCAACTGTCTACTGTCAGCCCTTCAACCTGACGCCCAGTGCCACGCTCCAGGGCTTTTACTACCCAGTTACCTTCTCTCCACTTTCCACTCCACCCTATTCAAAGACTGGAAGTTTTTGTTTTATTTTTGTTTTTGTTTTGTTTTGTTGTAATCTCTACCCCCAACGTGGGGCTAGAACTCATGACCTTGAGATCAAGAGTCATATGCGCTACTGACTGAGCCAGGAGGTGCCCCCAAGGACTAGAACTTTTAAAAGTGTTTGTGATTGAGGGATGCCTAGCTGGCTCAGTCCGGGGAGCATGCAACTCTTGATCTAAGGGTTGTGAATTTGAGCCCCACATTAGGTCTGCGATTACTTAACAATAAAAAAAAATCTAAGCGTATGTGATTGAGCACTTGGGCATTTGAATTTATTCTTCTCATCCCATTCTTGAGACTGGTTCTGCTTGCTTTTCTCAAGCCCTGAATTCAAATTAAAAAAAAAAAAAAAAAAACCCCTGCTGAGGATTCGTGGATATCTGCACTGTCTGGAATTGGGAAGTAATAGTAACCGAGATCACAAGCAGGGTAAAAGAGTAGAAAATAGATTATGAATCAAGCTATCTGGTGATGCTCTTCTGCTACCTTGCTGTGTCGTTTTGGGCAAAGCCTTTAACGTCTCTGTGCCTTCATGTCTTATTTATCAGGTGAGGATAACATTGCCCAACTTATTGACCTTTAAGATACGTTAAAGATAAAATAGGGGAGCAGATTCAAATTTCTTCTTAATTTAAAAGACTATTAGAAAAAAAGAAAATTGCACTTAAATAGCATCATTTTAAGGATTTCCCCCCAATTAATTACCCTTCTCCGCCAGTGTCCTCTGAGATATATTGGTGAGCAGCTAAGGGCTAAACTGAGTCTGAATTTCATCTCCTTTAATACCCTGTCATCTGGGGGGAGGGGGCTGATGAGTGGTGCTATACTGGGTCAGGAGAAATTGAGGACCTGCATAATCCAGAAAGGTCTGAACAATCTCATGTTGATTGTGAAGAAAAACCAAGGGAAAAAGCAGTAGAATCAGACTCTGGGCTCACCCTTCCTGTTCTAGCAAACTTTCCCCCATCTAGTTATTGTTAGGGTTGAGCTCGGGTTGGGTTTGACTTATAATTAGGGTCCAGGAGAGGATTAGGGTTAGGTTTGGGGTTTCAGTTAGGTTTAGATTCTGAGTTTGGATATATGTTTAGTTTAGAGTTGGGGGTGGGAAATTAGGTTTAAAGTTATACTTAAAGTTAGGGTCAGGGGCGCCTGGTTGGCTCAGTCAATAGATAGCATGTGACTCTTGATCTCGGAGCTGTAAGTTCGAGCCCCATGATGGGTGTAGAGATTGCCTTTAGAAAATAAAAATAGGGGCACCTGGGTGGCTCATTTGGTTGAGTGTCTGACTTGGTCTCCGTCATGATCTCATAGTTTGTGAGTTTGAGTCCCACACGGGGCTCACTGCTGTCAGTGCGGAGCCCTCTTGGGATGCTCTGTACCCCCCTCTGTCTGCCCCTTCCCCGCTTGTTCTTTCTCTCTCTCAAAAATAAATAAAAAATATTATTAAAAAACAAAACAGGGGAACCTAGGTGGCTCAGTCGACTAAGTGTCTAACTTCTTCTCGGGTCACGATCTCCTGGTTCATGAGTTTGAGCCCCACCTTAGGCTCTGTGCTGACAGCTCAGAGCCTGGAGCCTGCTTTGGATTCTGTGTCTCCCTCTCTCTCTGCCCCTCCCCTGCTTGTGCTCTGTCTCTCTTTCTCAAAAATAAATAAAAACACTTAAAAATTTTTTTTAAAGTAAAATAAAAATGAAGCCAGGATCAGTATTCGTTTACTTTAGAATTAGGGTTAGGTTAAGGTTAGGGCAGTTTCTCAGTCCAGGAACTATAGACATTTGAAGCTGGAAATTCCATCATGGGGGCCACTCTGTCATTTTTAGGATGTTTAGCAGCAACCCTGGCCTCTACCCACTAGATTCTTATAGTATCTGCTCCATGGTAGGAACCAAAAATGTCTTGAAACAATGTCAAATGCTTCCTTGGGTGTGGGGCTCGGGGTGGTGGCGGTGGGAATCTCCCTTGGTTGAGAACCACTGAATTAATATCAGGCTTAGGGTTAATGTTAAGATTATGGTCTGGAATCAGGTTATTTTAGACTTTGAGTTGGGTTTGTGTTTAGATTAGGGTTAGTTTACAGTTAGGGTTGGGAAATTGTTTAGATTTAGGGTCAGGAGCAAGGTTCAGGTTCAGGTTCAGGTGAGGGTTAGGATTTATACATTGGTTATGTTTAGATTAGCTCCTTCCTACAAATGTATTGTGGAAATATTATTTAATGAATTTTGTGTCTTTCCTTTGGCACTTTTGGGGCGTGGCTGTATTTCTTGGGGAACAGAATGCAAGGATAGACCCCACACTGGGGAGCTCCCCGTAGAATCCTGCTGAGTCTGTGGAGAATGACTTCATAAGAGCCTTCGTGCCTAAGAAAGGTGATTATTTGGGAGTGCTCCTCATCTCTCGTGTGACATAAAGATAAAGACAGCTGGAAACAGCCCGTGTGTACGCATGCACAAGCACATATACTCTGTGCCGAGTGCCTACTTACGTTTTATTGAATGTGTCATTTGCATAGTGCAGGCACAAAGGCCTTCATGCCTAAGGTTAGGAAACCGTTATAGATGGTAGAGCTCCCCTTCCGCCACATTGTCACAGGTGCGAGGAAGCCATCCTGAAGGCAAGGGTTCCTAAGAGCGGCACAGCAGATGAGTCAAGGACCTGAGCCATGGGAAGATTTTGCAGCTGGAAGTCAGGACACCCATTATTCACCCGTTTGTTGTTCTGTGGTGTGTGGGGTCACAGGCAAGTTCATTGCCCTGCCTTAGCCTGCCCATATGTAGAATAACCAGAATGGAACTTACCTGAAACCCTCCATCGTCTCCAAATCAACTGGGGGTGAAGTCCATTTCAACAAGCTCTTGCGAAGGGCTTGGGAAGGAAGACGCTGTGTCGGCCTGCTGTAATTTTATTATTCTGTTTCTGGAAAAAAGGGGTGTACAGAGCCTCTAGCTCAGCACCCTCCTGGTGGCTGGAGCCTGCCAAGGCCTCCATCTGCCCATGTCAGAGAATACTGGAGGGATGGCGGTGTCAGAGGCAGACGCAACAGAGAGGGAACGATGCTTCACCAGCTTGTCAACATGTCATTAGGGTGTTCCTGTGGGAACCAAGAGCAGAGGCAGGAGGCAGGAGATGTGGGAGGGAGGGGGGAGGGAGGGAGGGAGGAAGGAAGGGAGAGAAATGGAAGAGATGAAGGGGTCCATGCCAGTACTGCATTCATCCCTGTCATGAGGAGAGCTCTATCAAACCAAGGCCAGGCCTATAAATCAGGCCATAATTAGTTGCAAAGAGAAAGCTTTAACATCCTCATCAAATTGATTAATACATCTTGCAGCTCAGGACAGGCCGGCCCTGCCTTGGAAAAACTGCAAGCTGGCCCGGCTGGGTGGGAATGGAAGGGGAGAAGGGACAGTTCTAGCTGTGACAGTGTGGAGCCAGCTGAGTTCTACGCCTCAGTTTACTCACTTGAAGGAGGCTCTGACAGGTGGCAGTGAGGGTGGGGGGTCGTTCTCAGTCCAGGGGGTCATCATGGGCCCAGAGCCTGGAGAATGAAATGAATGTGCTGATTTCATCAAGAATTAGCCTCGACACCTCTGGCATGTTATTTCTTTATTTTCCTAGGCCTCAGTTTCACCATCTGTAAAAGGGACATTTTGGACCTGAGGAACTTTGATTACTTCTGGTTCAGACACCATAAGTATCTAGGAGCTCAAGGGACAAGGACGTTTGGGGGTTATGGCCAGTAAAGACCTAATTGAGGATATCCAATTCCTAGGATATCCAAAGGGCTGGGGTGTGTGTGTGTGTGTGTGTGTGTGTGTGTGTGTATGTGTGTGTGTGTGTCAGGAGTTTGGGATAAGCTTAAGGAATCTGGTCTGCCTCAGGCTTGAAATTACCAAGTACTGCCTGTGTGCTTTCCTGAGGCCTAAGCAAGCGTAAATGCCCTTCATTTTTTAAAGTGGTACAGAGAGAAAAGATATGGATCGACTTGGATTCACATCCTGCTTCAACCACTTATTCGCTGTGTGTTTGGAGAAAGTTACCCAGCCTCTCAGCTTCCTCCTCTACAAGACAGTGCTAACAAGATAACAATGTCTACCTTGCCCGGTCACTACGAGGGGTAGGGAAGATATATATATGTCATGTGCTCAGCTCAGAGCCTGGCACATAGTAGGCGGTCAGCAAGTAGTAATTAGTATTATTATTGTTCAGATGACTCTTGATATCTTAAAAATGGAATCTAAATCACATGGAGACTGAAAAAGTAAAGTCTCCTTAGAAACTAAAGCCCTGAGTGCCTGGATGGCTCAGTCGGTTGAGCATCCATCTTTGGCTCAGGTCATGATCTCATGGTTCGTGAGTTCGAGCCCCACGTAGGGCTCTGTGCTGACAGCTCAGAGCCTGGATCCTCCTTCAGATTCTGTGTTCCTCTCTCTCTCTGCTCCTCCCCAACTCATGCTCTCTCTCTCTCTCAAAAAAAAAAACAAAAAACAAAAACATAAAAAAAAGTAAACCCCTGATTTCGCCACAGGATGTCCAACTACTCACCCTCCTGGGATGTAAAATGAATAGAGAGCATTTTGTTGTATAAAAGGCAATGGACTTGTGCTTAAAGACTTGGGTTCTGATCTTGCCGTTGCAGTTTATGGATTATGTGATTTCGTGCAAGATCCTTCACCTTTCTGAGCCTCGCTTTCCTGAATCAGGAATGTTTTCAGCATTCAATCAGATAATGTGTATAAATTATCCTTGTAAGATGTAAATCATATTCAAGCATATTTAAATATAAAGCATTTTATGAGCCACATTCTGGGCATCAGTCACTTCTGTCTGCTGCTGACTGCTCCCAATCCCCCCTTTAGGAAGAACAAATGAAATACATCTCTTCTCAAGCCCCTGGGACGTGCTCCATTGCTTGAAAGGACCCTGTGGTTTTTATGTCTTCTATAAATTGCATTTTCTTATTTCCTGCTTTAATAAAAACTCTCTGACCTAATAGCTTATAATAAACAAAGATCCTTTCTATTTGGTGGTGTTTGGGGTACATCCAGGTTTATGTGGTGACACTATCCAAAAATCCATTCTTTCTTTCTTCTGTAATAATTGAACTGTTGCACATATGGCTGCTCATATGTATCTATTTCCCAGCCTAACCTTGCAGTTAGGATGGCTATATGACTAAGTTCTTGGTAGTGGAATGAAAGCAAGAGTGATGTGGGCCGATGATCAGCTGGATCCTTAAGAAATGAGTGTGCCTCGTCTATACTTTTAATCCTTCCTAAACCCCAGAATACGAATGTACCCTCCATGCAGCTTGGACCAGGCACACAAAAGCCACCATCGGGGGTGGGGGTGGGTGGGTGGTGGAAAAACAAGGCAGAAGGAACCTGGGTCCCCAAATGACAACATGCAGGAGAATCCTCTGCCATCCTGGAGCTCAGGCTGTTCTGTGAGAAAAAACATGAACTTCTATCTTGTTGAGATGTTGCATTTGGGGATCTTTATCATAAAAGTTTAATCTCTCATCTTGAGGAATTACTTCTTTGCACTGCATGTTCCTCAGCGGTCCATTTTCTTATCCATCCCACTATGTTTAGGCTATAGTACCAAATGTGGAAGACACTCTCCATCTTAAAAGACAGTAGAAGATTCCACTGCTTCTGCTTTGTTTGAAGTTTGGATCTGGATCTCAGAGTCGTCTTCTGATAATAATTTTATTAAGAAATGCTCCATCCATTTCTACTCAAAACAACCCCCTAAAAGAGAATCAGCTTCATTTTCTTTTCTCTTTTTTTTAGTGTTTATTGATTTTTGAGAGAGAGAGAGAGAGACAGAGACAGAGCATGAGTGAGGGAGGAGCAGAGGGTTCTGTCAGCACAGAGCCCAACGCGGGGCTCACACCCAAGAACCATGAGATCATGACCTGAGCTGAAACTGACTGAGTCATTCAGGAGCCCCAATCAGCCCCATTTTCTTATACTCTTCCTGCAAGAACAAAGTCTACTCTATTCCTGGAAAGCAGCTGCAATTCAAAGACCAGTGGGACGAAAGATGAAGCAGAAAATAAGACAACTGTAGATTGAGGATGCTTGGAGGGGTCCACAGGAACCTGAACTCTGACCCTGGCTCACGTGAGGGGACAGGGAGAGCTCAGGGACCACAGAGCTGGAGAAATAAACCAGAGGTGCCCAAATGACTTGTCATGAGCCTCCGGTAGAGGAAGTGGGCTTTTCAAAATCTGTGCACTGCTTTCTTATGCTTCTAATCCCCGAGAAAACTTGACCCTCACCAGCTGACCCATTGGCTTCCCACCAGTTTGTCCTCATCAGTCAAGATTTTTTTCAAAGCCTATGACATTTAGAAAGCCTCCCTCCTGACACCCACCCCTCCTCTTTTGGAATGTGGTCCTGGGCAGACTCAGAATTGCTCTTTAACATGTTTAACTGAGCCGATGGCTTGGAATGTGAGGACTGAATACCTCCTTTCAAAAGCCAAGAGGTATGGAGTCCAGCAGACATGGGATCATGGGGAAGGGGAGACTACGGAGGAAGGACATGGTGCCAAGCAGCCACAGGTGGGAGCCAGAGCGGGAAGGAGGGGCAGTCTCACTTTGTCACACCACTGGCCCGAATCGCAGGGCAGGGCCGGAAGGGAAGTGCCAGTTGTGGAAGCTCCCACCTCATCTCACAGCTCACCAAATATTACGGCCTAGCACATAAAAACCAGCGTGCTAGGCTGCCAGGAGTGTTAAACTCAAGGAGCTGTGACCAGAAGCAGGCGGGCTCTGGGGACAGCAGCGGGGAGGTGGCTCCAGGAGGCCAGGGGCTCCTGTTAGGCCTCACCGGCTCTCAGGCAGTGACTGAGACCAAACAGGAAACTTAGCCCTTGTCTTGGAGCCCAGCTCTGCTTCCTACCTCTCCACGGTGAGGGCATTTAGGGGAGTCCTGGGCCTCCTTAGCAGTACCCGGGCCGGTTCTAAGCAGAAAATAAATGCTTTCAAGCCACATAAATCAACGAAAATTAGCAGGAGTCAAGGTAGGAATCCACCCTCCACTGCTTGGATGTTTGAGCCACGGTTCTTCTCTGTGATTTAGAGCCGTATGATTAAAGGGATCCGATCTTGGTTTTTTTGTTTGTTTTTGTTTGTTTTTCTTTCTTTCCCTTCTCCTCCCCTTTCCAGATAAAGTCCTCTCCTATGAGGCAGGTTCCCACTGGCTGCTAGTTCCTCTGGCTAGAAGCAGGTGTGTGCACCTGTCAGCTCAGCACCTTGATGGATCTCTGTGCTGTCGTGGTTCGCCTCCTCCCTGCCTGCCCCTTAATGAACAGTCCGCCCCAGGCCAGGGATGAGTTGTGGGTGGGAGCCCACATTCTGAGAACGTTGCGGCTGCCGACCCAAGTGAAACGCGGCACCATCCTAGAGGTGGGGGCGGGGGGCTGCGGTAATCAGAACTCCTCACTCTGACCTCTGAACTTGGGAGAAGATTGATAACAGCAGGAAGATTTCCCAACCCTGAGCCCCCTGTCAGACCAGCAACTGATGGAAGTGTGAGCTGGGAACCAGAGAGCTTAGATGCGGGGTTTTGCCTCAGAGAACGGGGACTCAGGGGCTCCTGAGTGGCTCAGTCTTTTAAGGGTCTGACTCTGCATTTCAGCTCAGGTCATGATTTCACAGTTTGAGTTTGAGCCCTGCATTGGGCTCTGCTCTGGCAGTGCAGAGCAAGCTTGGGCTTCTCTCTCCCTCGCTCTCTGCCCCTTTCCCACTCAAGTGTGTGTGCTCTCTCTTTCTCCCCCACCCAAAATAAAATAAATTAAAAAAAAAAGGGACTCAGGGGCAATGTGTATGGGAAGTGAAGGTGGAATTTGGAATCAGAGAGTCACAGGTGCAATTCCCATCTCTATCACTTCCCACCTATATGACCCTGCACAAGTTTCTTAAGCTCTTTGAGTCTCAGTCTCCATACCTTTAAAATGAAAATAATGAGGGGCGCCTGGGTGGCTCAGTTGGTTGAGCATCTGACTTCAGCTCGGGTCATGATCTCATGGCTCTTGAGTTTGAGCCCCACGTCGGGCTCTGTGCTGGCAGCGCAAAGCCTGAAGCCTGCTTTGGATTCTGTGACTCTCTCTCTCTCTGCCCCTCCCCCGCTCACACTTTGTCTCTGTCTCTCTCAAAAATCAATAAACACATTTAAAAAATAAAATGAAAATACTGATATGAATCTCACAGAATCGTAGTGAAGACTATAGGAAATAATCAAGTTAATGTCAAGTTCCTAGCACGTGGTGCCTGGAATGTCGCATTTGCTCATAACGTCATACTTTCCTGCCTCTCTACTCGTCTTGCCCAAGGCTGTACAGCAAGCTAGGAAAGAAATCAGAGCTCCAGCCTGTGTCTCCTAATTCCTAATCCAGTGCCTGGTATCCATCCAGCTCAGGAATCTATCCACTACATGCTCTCAGTCTAGACCTGAAGGCACAGAGAGCAGTCTTCTAGGAGACAGACTAGAACATCCCCGCTCTTTCTTTCTTTCTTTCTTTCTTTCTTTCTTTCTTTCTTTCTTTCTTTCTTTCTTTCTTTCTGTTTTTAACATTTATTTATTTTTGAGAGACAGAGAGAAATAGAACATGAGCAGGGGAGGAGCAGAGAGAGAGGGAGATGCAGAATCCAAAGCAGGCTCCAGGCTCTGAGCTGTCAGCACAGAGCCTGACACAGGACTTGAACTCACAAACTGTGAGATCATGACCTGAGCTGTGAGATCATGACTGAGCCACCCAGGCGCCCCTAGAACTTGCCCATTCTGAGGAAGGAAGGATCACACCCAGCATGGTGCTGTGCAATATTCACTGCCAGGTTCAAGTCCTGAATATAAGCCACCCACAAGTTGTGACCCTGGGCCATTCCTTGAGCCTCAGTTTCCCCAATGTAAAGTGGCGTGATTGCAATCCTTGCCACGGGGTGGCTCTGAAATTCAAAGGAAATAGTGGATGGGAAAACCCTGTGCAAATGACTCTTTATGTATAATGGGATGCTCATCATTTTATTAACCGGATTTCTCTTGGGAAGGGAGCTCTGTTTGGAAGGTCACCTTGATAGGTGTCTATCATACGGCAGATGTTACCAAAATGTTACAGAAGGGAGAGTATTGCCCTGCAAGAGAGAGACAAAGAAAAAGAGAGAAAAGAGGAATTGGGAAGGCTCCAGCAGGATAGAGAGAGGCCAGGCGTACTGACTGCCACATCGGTTAGATGGACCGGGAGGTATTCAAAGATCAGTGGTGCCCACCGTGCTCATTAAAGCTGTTTGTGCCGTGTAATATAAGCTCGTCCTCTGTGCCCCTGCAAAATCTTTGGGTTTCTCCGTGAAACTCACCAATTTTGGAGCACTGATCACACATCTCTAGTGATTTATACACATTCTTTCATTCATCCCTCTATAACCTTCCATGGATGAAGAGCTGAGGCTCGGGAACCTTGGACAGCTTGCTCAAGGTCACATAAAAGGATGCTGCTAGAGAAGGTTCCCGCTATTGGGCCCTGCTGCCCCCCTGGAGCTCAGTTTTCTGAGGTTCAAAAAGTCACTTAACCTCCCCGAGCCCCAGTTTCTCTAGCTTTAAGAAGAAATGTCTCTGTTGCTTCCCTCCTTGGTCACTCAAATACTTGATAGATGGGAGAGGTAATAGATGTAAAGTACTTTGAGAGCTTTTAAACAAACAACCCCGTTGCGAAAGTAAGCTATTATTAATACCACATCTCACATGCTAAAAGGTCCGCTTAATCCGTCTTGCCCTAAAGAGCCAAAGAGGATATTTCCTCTCTCTGTTTAGTTTATCCTTTCCAGCCAAGTGCCAAGTGTGTTCCACGTTCCTTTCTCTCATCAGAAACCAGGCATATGGGTCTCCCCTAATGCTACTCAAGTCCAAATAGCATGATCATCTCCAAGGATTCCCTTCTTCCTACTCATCTCTCCAGCCCCCTCCAAATAGGGACTAACCCTGTGGCGTTTAACAAACAGCTTTGCAGGAAAAAAAGAGTCCTATTTTGATTTATAGCATTTGCCAATTTCCTTGGTGTAAATACTCCCAGCATGCCTGATTTCACACTATCATTATGACATGAGTGCAGAATTGGGCACAGCTGGACAGTATTATACCCTTATATAGTATTTCTACCATATAGGTTCAACAGACATCAATAACCTCAGAAGGAGTGTCGGGGGGCCTCAGTCGGTCCATCCAGCTTCAGTTCGGGTCATGATCTCAGCCCCACATCTGCTGTCAGCGCAGAGCCCCCCTCAGATCCTCTGTCCCCTTCTCTCCCTGCCCCTCACCCCCCCTCAAAAATAAACTTAAAAATATAACCCCGAAAGGTTATAGTAAAATCTAGTAAAGGGGCGCCTGGCTGGCTCAGTCAGACATGTGACTCTTGATCTCAGGGTTATGAGTTTGAGGCCCATGTTGGATGTAGAGATTACTTAAAAATAATATCTTGGAGTGCCTGGTGGCTTAGTCAGTTGAGCGTCTGACTCCAGCTCAGGTCATGATCTCATGGGTTTGTGAGGTGAAGCCTGCATCGGGCTCACAGCTGTCAGCACAGAGCCCACTTCTTATTGTTTGTGCCCCTCTCCGCCCCTGCCCCGCTCACGCTCTCTCTCTAAAATAAATAAACATAGGGGCGCCTGGGTGGCTTAGTCGGTTGAGCGTCCGACTTTCGCTTGGGTCGTGATCTCGCGGTTCGTGGGTTCGGGCCCCGCGTCGGGCTCTGTGCTGACTGCCAGCTCGGAGCCTGGAGCCTGTTTCAGTCTGTGACTCCCTCTCTCTCTGACCCTCCCCTGCTCATGCTGTCTCTCTCTCTCTCTCCTAGAAATAAATAAAAATTTAAAAAAAAAAAAAAATAAATAAACATAAAAAAAACTTTTAAAAATCTAGTGAAATAAAGATGAAGGGATGTGTTATTATTTATTATTTTTGTTTTTAAATGTAACTTATTTAATTGTAACTTTATATGGTTTTAGGGGTTTTTTTGGAAGTAACCGTTTGACAGAATTCTTGAAAATTTAAAAATCAGCGCTCACAAGCCAGCATAAGGCAGCTCCAGACCACCCCTGTGTGCCCCCATGTGCACACGAAGACAGTCGACAGAAGCTGAGGCATGTTGGAGGGAATGCTGAGTGATCCCGAGATATATTTTTCTATTTCAGAAACAAGAATCTGACAAGAAATGATACGCTGGATTGACAATGACCATTTTGATCTCAAAGATTTTTTCTTTTTTTTAAACGTTTATTTATTTTTGAGAGAGAGAGAGAGACAGAAAGGGAGTGGGGGAGGGGCAGAGAGAGAGGGAGACACAGAATCCAAAACCGCTTGCCGAACACAGGGTGCGAACTCATGAACCGCAAGATCATGACCTGAGCCAGAGTCAGATGCTTAACCAACTGAGCCACCCAGGCGCCCCCAAACTCAAAGGTTCTTAAATTGGAAGTACTCATCTAGTTCTTTTCCCTAACCATGAGCAAGGGTTTTTTCTTCAGGATTCAGTATTGATCAGGGTCCTGGAGGACCCTGGTACCCTGGAGAAGAGTTTAACAAAGGCATATTTACAAAGCAATGGGCAACATTTGGAGGGACCCACAAGGGATGGTGAAGTTAACCAGAGCGGGGAATGATTGGCACTTTAGGCCCAAAGGGTAAAAGAAGGAGCATTCCCCCAAATCTGGAGAGAGTGTAGCAGAGGGTGTCCCACTGGGGCCATGGGCTTTAGTGAAGGAACACGAGCATTGTCAACCGGAGGCTTGGCTGAGGGGGGAGCTGGGGGAATAAAGACCCTGACCTCATGTTCTCCCCACTTCAGTCGCTTCCAGTGACTTGCTGCATCATGTAAATGTGTTATCTTGTTCTCCTTTAAAAATTTCAGGTAAAGTCACTGTTTCTTGAGCATTGACCATTGACTGAACCCAACCAGAGGTCAGGAGACAAGGGAGCCTGTTGGAGTAATTCATCAAGATCACTTCCCAGCCAGCACCCAGAGCAGGGGAGGAGAAGGATAGAGAGCAGATATGGAAGGCCAGAGGGATCACCCGGCACATGCCCTCAGTGGCTCATTGCAAGAAGCCATTCCCAGAACAGCATCTTAGGCTAATGCTTCTGAAACTTTAATAGACATACTAACCATCTAGGGATTATAACTCACTTCTGACTCAGTAGGCCTGGGTTGAATCCTAAGATGCTGCTGGTCTGTGAACTACCCTTTGGGTAAGTGGGTCTTAGGCCATACCCACCCCACCACAAGCTCTAGTGGGAAAGGGGGAGCTGTAAAACTCCCTTGGCCCTTCTCTTCCCATTTTCTACCTCCCCGGGCCCCATTCCTTCTCCCAAAATACCCTTCTGGTGCAACACAACTATCTACAACAACCTAGAATTTGATTCTCTCTCTCCCCTGTTCCAAGACCATGCTAGACAGATGCGGGTTTGCAGACCCCCAGAACTCGAAGGCAGATCTGTCCACTGGAGGAAGTCTGTAGGGAATACTCCTAAGTCCTCCAATCTCCCCTGTCTCCGGTTTCTCTCCTTGTTTTCACCCCTCAAGCAGGAGGAAGCAGCTTCAGGCTTAGCCCCTGGACACTTGGTCCAGTTGCCTGGTATAAGAAAGGCTGGCCCTAAGGGGCATCTCCATTAATTCCAGACACAATGCAAGTGTGTGCACTAGTTGAGAGATATATGCATATATATATGGTGTAAGTGCGTTGGGGTGGGCAAGGAACGGAAGGCTGGAAATTGGATCAAGATGGCTTAACACGATTCCTTCTCCTTGGGAACTTAGATAATCTTCTGAAAGACGAACAAAGCACCAGCAGAGGTAGTTAGACCTACTGACTTTCAAGATGTGCCCCATTACCTGTATTATTCACTACTATTCCCACATAGGATAACTTCCATCCCAAAGTCTATAGAAAAAGACCTAGCCAAGTGAGGATTTTCCAGAAGTGGCCTGTTCATAAGATCAGCAACAGATATCCAGATTCCACTAGTAAAAGGCTGACCAGTTCTCCCTGCTCCTTTTCCCAAGAGAAAGCGGGAGAGGATGAGGGCCCAAGTTCCCAGCTAGCGAACATACTGTTTTATAACACACTGTATCCGTTATTTGGCGCTTGTCATAAAACACCCGACACCACAGAGCAATTTACAGTTTACAAGGAACTCTTCAAATACATTACCTCCTTAAATTTTTACAATACCCCTATGAGATAAGGCAAGGCAGGTTTATCACCATTTTACAAACAAGAAGTTGAGGTCCTAAGAAGTTCAATAATTTACCTAAGGCCACCAGACTCTTGGGTATCGGAGCCCAGGACTGGAATTGTTTTCTTGACTCCTGCCTCATATAGAATCCTTTCTGTACACTCCCTTCCTTGTAAACACTTTTTTTTTGGTCTAGTAGCTAATTGGTATGTTCTGACTTTGTTCCTTTACGGATATGTAAGCGCCCAGACAGCATGGACTTTGTCTCTCTTGCTTACCTATATTTCTCCAACACCTACAACAATGCCTTATATATAGTATGTGCTTAATAAAATTACGTTGGAGGAGTGAACAAATGAAATAGACTACAAGCTACCAGAAGGTGGGGCTGTAACTTTGACTTCTTAGAATCCCTCATAATATTTACACAGTAGGAGAGTAAATATTACTGATAAGAAAAATGACCTGGGGCGCCTGGGTGGCTTAGTCGGTTAAGCGTCCGACTTTCACTCAGGTCATGATCTCGCGGTTCGTGGGTTCGAGCCCCGCGTCGGGCTCTGTGCTGACTGCCAGCTCAGAGCCTGGAGCCTGTTTCAGTCTGTGACTCCCTCTCTCTCTGACCCTCCCCTGCTCACGCTGTCTCTCTCTCTCTCCTAGAAATAAATACAAATAAATAAATAAATAAAGGTTATATTGGTAAAACTATAAAAAAAAAAAAAAAGAAAAGAAAAATGACCTAATATCCAGTGGGCGTGACTGATGCACAGGAAGTCATCTGTCCTGAAAGGTAATATATTTTGAGGAAAGAGAGTGGCTGCCATGTCTTCTAGAATTCTAAGCACTGACTATCTATTTTCAGTATTTCTCCTTACCTTCAACTTTGCCCCTCTGTCCCCCTCGAGGTGAAGACATCTGCCCTTGGGAGAGACAGTCCCGAAGTTCAGGCTGTGTCTTTTCGATTTAGGCAAGAGGCACTACGGACGGAGGCTCATAACAACGGTCTGCATCTCCACGCGATCCCACTGCCACCAGAAATAATAAAATGGTTTGTTTCTCTTGGCAGCCTCCACCTAACGGTTCCCCATGTGTGTGTTGCTTTCTTCAATTTTCCCCTCTACAAAATCTGGTCATGTTTAATAACAATAAATCAGAGGAGAGATTGCAGCCCGGAAGAGAAGTCTGGGGCAGCTGGGGTTTCCACATCTGGGGCCCATTCGGGTTGAAGCGATGACAATTGCTAATAAATGTTAATGGGGAACCTCCTCGGATTCATACACCCTAGCCATAATTTAGCCTGTCTCCATGCCACATGACCTTTTGAACATCCAGAATACACCCATCATAACACCAGCGATAGCCCTGGATTGCTTCCTGCATATGAAGTGGGGGAAAAAACAACACAAGGTTTCTTGTTATTGATTACATTCCTCCATCTTCTCTTCCCTGGTCTTCTCTTCAAGGCTCACAGAGCCTTGGGGCCCCCAGCCACCCAGGTGGTTAGAGGCCAGGGAGTCAGGTTAAAAAGGATGTTCCCTTCTACTCGTCAAGGAGGCCCCCTGAAGTCTGACAGCTAACACTGGTCCCACAAGAGACAGGACTGGATATAAAAATTCCTGCCTTTTCTTTCTTTCTTTCTTTCTTTCTTTCTTTCTTTCTTTCTTTCTTTCTTTCTTTCTTTCTTTCTTTCATGTTTTATTTATTTCTGAGAGAGAGAGAGAGAGGCAGTGTGAGCAGGGGAGGGTCAGAGAGAGAGAGGGAGACACAGAATCCGAAGCAGGCTCCAGGCTCTGAGCTAGCTGGCAGCACAGAGCCCCACGCGGGGCTCGAACCCATGAACCATGAGATCATGACCTGAGCCGAAGTCGGACGCTTAGCTGACTGAGCCACCCAGGTGGCCCACCTCCCTTTTCTTCCTTCCTTCCTTCCTTCCTTCCTTCCTTCCTTCCTTCCTTCCTTCCTTTTCCTTCTGAGAGACCCTTTGCTGATTCTGTTTGTTCTCTTTCATCAGCCACTCTTCCCCCTTCTAGAAGCCTCTTCTAATTAGGCAGTCTACAAGGCTGGCTTTGGTCTTTGGCTTCTCGCTTCCTATGCCCGTCACCTCCGTGAATCTAATGTCCATGTGTGCTCTTACAGTTCTGACCCCTCTCTCAAGATGCAGTCCTGAGATTGCAGGCCAGGAGTCCTGGGGGTGATGTGTTTTCGCCTGAGACCCAGTCCATTGTCAAAAATTCTGTCTAAATGAACTTATCATCTCAACAAAACATTTGGCCTCTTGGCCACATTTCTGTATCTCTGTCAAGAGCGCGCTATTCTTTCAGTCATACGGGTATATGACCATGGCGCTGCCTTAGACCCTCCCTCTCTGCTGCCTTCTTTTCCCACTAGGTGATGGGGTAATTGGAGCCTCCATCCCAACCTCACCCCTTTTACTTCTACTGCCACCTTATGCCTCAGGCCTTTATCACCTCACTTGGAAATTGCTTCCTAACTGGTCTCTCTCCACAAAACCACCCCTGGGCGTGGCAGTTAGATACATCATCCCAAGATGGAATCTTGATCGTGTTCTCCTCAGCTCAGAATTCTTCAGTGGCTCCCCATTGACTTACTATTATTGTCACTCACATGATTGTTTTTCATCATTAGGTACCCTTTGAACTGTTTAAGATCACCTAGTGTTGGAGCAAGAGTTTTAGACTGTAAATCCCAAGCTTTTTTTTTTCTCACCCTTTCCCCTTTACCTAGTCTCGTGACATGCTTTATTAGAATTCCTTTATATATTCAACAAATATTTCTCTTAAGTTTATTTACTTATTTTGAAAGGGAGAGAGGGAAAGAGAGAGAATCCCAAGCAGGTTCTCCACTGTCAGCACGGAGCCTGACGCGGGGCTCAAACCCATGAAACGTGAGATCATGACCTGAGCTGAAGCCAGCTGCCCAACCAACTGAGCCACCCAGGAGCCCCCAACATTTATTTCTTACTTCTTGTGTGGGCTGGCTTCAGTGGCTCTGTGCCAGGTTGTGGAACAGCCTTGTACTTCTTATTCGGGGACCTAGGCTGAAGTGACAGGCATGCTGTTCCCATGCTAACAGTAGAAATAGAAGAGGCCAAGCCGAATCAGGCAAGTAGAGTGAAAATCTCTGCTTCCATTCCATTGGCTAAAGCAAGTCACATGGCTAAACCCATCTGCAGGGGTGAGGGTAAATTTTCTTCCCACATGGAAAGGCAGAGAAGACACTCAATATGTGCTGAATAATAATACTCTCCACCACAGGGAACTTACAGAGTTTTCATTCACAATTTCATCTTTACGAATAGAAGAGATTGTTATTTATCTGGGTGCCTCTTGGTACCACATTACCTGAAGTATAGCAAAGGAGGACCAGAAGACATGATTTCTTAAAGATGCCTATTTTGGTACAAGGGCGATGTAATTCGTGTTTGATATCTGGTTGCCACTGAAATGCCTTTTCCACTTCCACCAGGGCTGTGCCATGGGGGTGATTTGCGGCCCGAGTCTTAATATCAGAGTCTCTATGTGATTGTATACAAGTGACAGTCACACAGCAAACATAAATACAGAAGAGGTTCTGATACCATCGGGGGACAGTATTCCTGACGTCGGGCTAGCTTTGTCTGCTGCTACAGTGCAGTTAACTCTGGAATGAAATTGGAGAGCTAACTGATGGTCAGAGGGGACCGGGAAGACTTCCATTTGTAACTGAGCAGGCAGGGCTCAGCCACAGGGCAGGCAGGAGAGGATTTTACCATGCTAGATAAGTGCAGGTCGCAAACACTTATACAGTATATGAAATCTCTTAATGGTATAACTTTTAAATGTATTCACATGTAAAGACACAGGCATAATTGTGAACTCACACCCTCAGAAGTCTTTGACTCCAAATTTCCATCTTCTGTACCCCTTTCATCCATAATAATGACCTTCCTCTCTCTTTTTACCCCAGGAGGCTTTTCCTCCTTTTCCACTCTCAGTATCCGCTTTTAGGAACTTTTTAAGTACTACTCAAAGAATAGTCCCCACACTGGGGTGCCTGGCTGGCTTAGTCAGTACAGCGTGTGACTCTTGATCTCAGTGTTGTGAGTTCGAACTCCACATTGGGTGTAGAGCTTACTTAAATAAATAAACTTAAAAAAAAAAAAAAGAATAGTCCTCAGATCATCAGCAGTGGTACCACCTGAGAACAACTTGCTAGAAATGCAAATTTGGGGCCATTCCCCAAGATGCGCTGAATCAGAATCTCTGGTGATGGAGTGGAGAGGTGCTGTCCCAGGAAATTGTGTTTTCATAAGCTTTTTGGGTGACAACATAAGCACACACACTGAAGTAGGGGGATTAAGGTTGGTTCTGACTCAGTAGGTCTGGGGCAGAACCCACGACTCGCAATTCTAACAATATGCAAATGATACTGATGCCACTGTCTATGGACCACACTTTGAGTGGCACTGGTTTAGAACTCAACCACATACACAGGAAATAACAGCCAACAGTGAAATCCTTACTAGTCCTGGGTGGATAGTATCAAAGCCTTAGTGAAAGGAATGAGTCACTAATGGTAGGATTTCAGGTAAAAGCCACCAGGTTAAATTAAAAATAAAAAAGCAAGTTTTGGTCAGAGGGTAGACCTGAAGTTTCTGAAGCCACATTGTGTGTGATTAACTTTCTTTCACGTATAGAGCCTGGCTATGGGTGGTTGAAAAATTAGGGTTGTATGGGGTGGGGGGGAGGTACAGGGCAGGGAGTCAGGAGACCTGGATTCTACTCCTTCCCCTATCACTGAGAATCAGCCGTGGTTGGGTCCCTCCTGAACTGAAGAAGGAGAGTGTTATACAGTCTCTACCATCTCTATTCCCCATCCCCCTCACCATCCTTTTTTTTTTTATTACATAAGACTATGATTACCTAAGCAATGATTTTCTCTCAAGTAAAGGAGTCTCAAAAATAGGGAACCCCGAGGTGCAGACTTGAGGGCCCATTGAATTCAATAAGTTACACTGAGAATCATGACCGGAATTAGGACTGACTCTAACCGTTCCACCACGCCCTCCTTAGTGTAACGCTGAGTATCCAGATTCTGAGGCACGCTGTCAAGGTTGGGATCCCAGCCTTCCACTTCTTACCCGTGACTTTGGGCAAGTTACTCTCTTGGATCTGTAGTTCTCTATTCTACGGAATGGGGATGACAATGACACAGGGTTGTTGTGACGTTTAGAGGAGTTAATACATATCAAGGGCTTAGGAGAGCGTCTGGCAGGAGAAAGGACTGGATTAATGTCGGGAGGAGGAGGAGGGGCGGTGCCCAGTGGATTCAAGATCCCCCCCCACCCCCCAGCCGTTGAATTATAGAGATCAGGTTGCAGGTCCTCCTCTCTCCTGTAGGTGGCGCCTCCCCTCGTTGAGCGCGCTACCTGCGGGCTGCAGCGCTTGAGGAAGTTGAAAGAAGTTTCTTTACGTCTCTGCTCTGTTTAGGATGACAAGAGTGGGCTCTCCCGCAGGGTCTTGAAACCCGTGCCCAGGACAGCGACGTTTGGGGATGCCGACCCCCTTCCTGGAGTGGCCCCGCCTCACCCCGCCCCCCGCAGAGGCCACACACTAGCGCCTGCGACCTCCCCTGCGGATGCGACCGTGCAGGCCTTGTCGTGGGAGGATGTAACGCCCAGCACCTAAGCTAGGGAGTTCAGTGGGAGTTTCTTTCCTGCTCGGTTAAAATGACAAATTGGTACATGAGCGCTTAATGAAAGATGCTGGAAACGTCCGTGAAGATCAGAAAAATCGCCTCTCCGAGCTGACAGCCAGGCCATCTGCATTCCCGCATTCCTATTAATTCCTTAACAATAAACGACAGGAACGCCTAGAGGGTTAACAGCTTAATTTAATCTCTGAGATTCCTTCCTGGAGCACTGAGAATTAGAAAGGCATTTACAAAACGTTATCTGCACACCTGATTTTTTCCCCACTTGAGGTGTCTTCTGGGCCCGGCACACCCATTCCTGACGCATCTGGCACGGAGGCTCTCTGCCCCTCCCGCCACCGATGGAGCTCTCTCCGCAGGGCACTCCTGACTCCTCGAACCACAGGGTTGGGCTCCAAGGGTCACAAGATTTGGCTTCTTAGCAGTCACCTCAAATGCTGGTTTACATTATTTCCCCAGGGCCTTTTAGGGAGGAAAGTCCCTTTATAAGCAGAGCAAGAAAGCTGTTCCTCCTTGTTTTGAGTCAATTTCCTTCCTGGTGGGAAGCAATGCAAAGATGGGAAGACGGACGGGGTGGCAGCAGCTAGCTTGGAGAGGTATTCGGTCAGGCTTTGAGTGTCCCTGGCAGAGAACTATTTACTGAAGATGCCAATCCTCTCATTTAAAAAAAAATTTTTTTTAGCGTTTATTCATTTTTGAGAGACAAAGTTGGGGGGGGCACGCAGAGAGAGAGGGAGACACAGAATCCAAACCAGGCTCCAGGCTCTGATTTTTGTCAGCACAGAGCCCGACGCGGGGCTCGAACCCACAAACCGTGAGATCGTGATCTGAGCGGAAGTCGCACCCTTAACCGACTGAGCCACCCAAGTGCCCCCCAATCCTCTCATTTGACAGATAAGGAAACTGAGACCTCAGAAATATTTAATAGTTTGTTCAAGCTCCCATATCCAGGTAATGTTAAAAGTTCTAAGATTCAACTCCCCTTATTCAAGGACAAATATTTGTTCCAGAACAGAGTTGGCAAATAGATTTCCTCTTTCGCAGTAACTCCCATCGCTGGTTGATAAGGACTCTCCAGGGCTTCTCCGGCTGTGTCCTAGCTTTAGCAGGGAAAGCCTCAGTGACAATTTGGAAATGTCTTCTAGGGACAGAGAGGGGCAAATGTACCAGGTGACTAGGTAACTGCCCTCCCTGCACTCTTCAGGTGGTTTCCTTCGGGTTAAGGCATTTAAAGGCTTCCATTAAAATGGAAATGTTATCTTTGAGGAGTAATGCATTAAGCCATTATCTGTCATTAACACCTAGGCTAGAATTTAGTTAAGATTACTTTGTTTGTTGCTCAGCAGATCCCTGAAGAAATGAGAGTTTTGACCTGGATAGGGGCCTAGGAAAGGTTGAAGGGTCTTGCCCTGATGGGTGCAATATTTAGGGGCTCAGGGCAGACAGGAGTTAGAAAGAAGACGTTGGATATCTAGTACGAGGGATGCGGAGGGGCCGAGGTAAGGGGAAGAGGTGATTCTGAAGACACTGTTGCAAGATTCTCTTTGTTGACCTTTGCATAATATGGTTTCTACCAGTCACACTGTTTGAGCCCCAGGTTCCCCAACTGTTAAATAAAGAAGTGGATTAGATCAGAGGTTCTCAGATCTCTGCATTAGAGATTAGAATTACCTGGGGCCCTTTTTTCTTTTTAAATACCAACATTTGGGTCCTACACCAGGTCAGTTAAGTCAGAATGTCCAGGAATGAGACCTGCTCCCCTTTGCCCCAACACCTCTCTGTAGAATATTCTTGCATCAGTCATTCTATCACCCAGTCATTGTCCATACGCTAATGTATTTTATGTACTTACAAAGCCAGTTGCTGTGTCATTTTGTATTTTGAATGTATCAATATGATTTCAGAAGCAGGTAACAAGGTTAACAAAACGCCTGGATAGCAGTCTTTACTAAGAAGTGTTGAGGTCCTATTTTGGTTTGTCAGCTGAAAAATACTACAACTGACCAGACTTCTTTCATCCTTTTTTTTTTCTTTATCCTATGTGTTGGCTCTTCGTCTTCAGGCAGGTGTGGTATGGTTCCCATAGCTGAAGAAATCATGTCCTCACACAACTAAGTTCATAGACATGTAGGAAAGGGCAGGAGCCTCGCATGTACTCAGCCTTTCAACTAGTAGAAAAATATAGTCTTCCTTTTACCTCTCATTGGCCAGAACTGGGTCATATGGCCATGTTTAGCTTCAAGGGAACCTGGGGAAGCAAGAATCTGGTATTTTCAGCCTCTATCGTGAGATGCAGTTCTGCCAGAAATAAAGAATGGTGAGTATTAGGTAAGCTACTTATAGAATCCGCCCAACTACAGGAAGTATATTTGATAAGACATATAATACAATTAAATATCTGCAACAACAGTTAAGGACTTCAGTGTAGCAGTGACTTTATATACTACTTCTTTAAGTGGCTAAAGCCATTTTATTCATATCTGCAGTGCTGGCTCCTGAGACCACATCCTCCTACCTAGTCAGGAAGTATAAAAGAAGATCAAGGCCACTCAGATGTGTTTTGTTAACTTGTGATGTGACTTTAAATGTCTTCCTGAAGAGCAGACTCCTGTCATCTGGGATCTGACTCCCTTACCCATCCTGCTAACTGACCTCACGGTATTTAGACCTTCATTATACTCTTGAACAAGGGAGACCACCCACATTCAGGCATCTGTACCTTCAACTCCAGATCCCATACCTCTGGTGTTTGTCTGTCCTTGACATCTGCAGAGCTCTCTAGTGGTCTGTCTCTCCAACAGACCAACTCAGTTCTGCTGCTGGGACTGTGGGGTCGGGGGGAAGGCATGTACACACACTGAGTAAAGCGGAATATCTAGGAAACAAACCCAATGTGTAAGTATTGAAGGGGTGCCAAACAAAGGGACCATCAGCTGGGTTAATCAGATCACGGTTGGCTCCTGGCAAAATCTGACATTTTGAAAATTGTCTTTGGCTAGCGGGTCATACTTTTTAATATATAAAGAGTTCTTAAAAATCTATACAGAAAAAAAAGGACAAATACCCACAAAGGAAATAGGTAAGGAGCAGAACTAGTAATTTACAAAAGAAGGAAAGAGAAGCCAATAGGGGCATTTTTAAAAGTTCATCTTAGCCAATAATCACATAAATATAAATAAAAACAAGATACCAATTCTGTCAACTTGACAAAGGTTTTTAAAAATATAGTACCTAATGTACTGGATAAGATCAATTAGCACTCGGTATCCGTTCCCACTGTTTCTGGTATGCTATTCTTGCCCTGCAGAAGCTGGGAAGCTAACTATTACATTTTCCACCTAGGATTCTGGATGAGGATCAGGTTCCCCTAATTAAAACCACTTTCCTGGGGCGCCTGGGTGGCTTAGTTGGTTAAACGTCCGACTTTCGCTTGGGTCATGATCTCGCAGTTCGTGGGTTCGAGCCCGGCGTCGGGCTCTGTGCTGACTGCCAGCTCAGAGCCTGGAGCCTGTTTCAGAGTCTGTGTCTCCCTCTCTCTCTGACCCACCCTTGTTCACGCTGTCTATCTCTCTCTCTCCTAGAAATAAATAAAAATTTTTAAAAAAAACAAAACAAACAAACAAAAAAAACCGCTTTCCTGAGATTTGGATGATGCTGTCCGCTGCTGTCCAGAAGCCTTAGCCACGTTTCCTTTGAAAGAAGTGAGAAAGCAAGTTTACCATGTATTAGTGGCTCAAGGAAATAAAGCGTTTAGTTCCAATTCTGGCTCTAACTTCTTAGCCTTGAAAAGCTCACCTGCTTCTCTAGGTCACAGCTTCCCCTCGGCACAGTGTAAGGGATTTATTAGATGGCTCCTGTCCCTTTGATCGTCCAGCCTCATGCCAATCAAACAGTGCCTGCTCCTTTCTCCTTGGGAGGGTCTGTCAGGCAGGTGACCTTAAGCTGGCTTGAAAGTCAGTGGGAGAACCCCAATCTGGGGGCAGATCCAAGTTCATCTCTTTGGTCAGGGCAGAGACCACACACAACATTCTCAGTGTTAGAATCTATGTGCTGTGCCATGTTTATGACTCTTCAACACAAGTGGGGTGGGTGACATGGTTTTAGGAGTCCTTACACGGGAGTTCTTGAAACCTTACTGTCAACTATCTCCCAGCCCTCATCCACCCTGAATGCTGGCCTGGTGTGTTCGCCGTTAGAAATGGCTCCATTAGGTCAAGGAATTATTTCCAGTTAAAGTGAAAAATACATTACCAAGAGAAGGAATACATTAACATAGTAACCACAGCTAATCTCATTAGCACTCACTACCTATGGGATTAGCTAACTAGCTATCAGTCTGGAGGGCGGAGAGCAGAGAAAGGGGGTGTTCACAGAGTTTGACTGCAGGAAGGGGATCTCAAGAGACGAGGTGAGGGGACACACTAAGAAAGTTGGGGGCAACATGAGTGTCCTCTTCCTTCCTTCCTTCCTTCCTTCCTTCCTTCCTTCCTTCCTTCCTTCCTCCCTCCCTCCCTCCCTTCCTTCCTCCCTCCCCCCTTCCTTCCTCCCTCCCCCTTTTCTTTCCTTCCTTCCTTCCTTCCTTCCTTCCTTCCTTCCTTCCTTCCTTCCTTTCATTCAAACAAATAAATATTTATTAAGCTTATTATATGCTGGGCACCCACAATGTTGGGTGTTATGGATACAGAGAGAAATAAATATTAGTCCTGGTTCCTAGGGCCAGTACAATCTCTCTGGGCATTAATGTAAACTGAGTAAGAAAGTTTTTTTTTTTTTTCTTTTTCCTCTCCTCCTCCTCCTCCTTCTCTCTCTTTCTCTCTCTGTGTGTGTGCACAAAAGAAGGGGCGATCAATTCTTTTTGGAGGCACCAGAACAGATTTCATAGAAGCAGTATTGCTTTCCTTCCTGTTACGAAGAAGGAGCTGCTCAGTGGGGGAAGAACAAATTCTAGTTACCTCATAATTTTGATCTAGGGTCAGCTTTGATAACAGAAGTGAAAAACCCTCTTTGTGATTGGATAATGAGGCAAAATAAATTTATAGAAGAATTAGAGGCAGAGTCCCATTGAACTCCTTTAGTGGTCAGAGGGCAAACTGTGTGCCCTGCATCTGTGGGTCACCAGTAGCAACGTGGAGTAGCGCTTGTGGTGGCGGAGACCATGGGCTTTGCTGTCAGCCTCCCTGGGTTTGGACTCTAGCTCTGTGACCTTATGCAATGTACTTGCCAACCCTGGCTTCAGTTTTATTATTTGTAAAATGAGGAGAAAATAATCCCCATCTCATGAAGTTGGGAGGATTAAATGAAGTAATACATGGAAAGCACTTAGCAGTTGCAGCCATTACCATGTATTTTCTGAGCTGTGTTCTGTGAAACAGAAATTACCTAATTCAGTGGTAGCGCTCAGTGTCTTGTCTCACTGATGAAACCAACAGCTTTTCCATGGCGTCTCAGGGATCTTGTGAATCTTTTTTATAACCTCTTTGCCAGCCTCATGTTCGCATCCAATTCTTTTGTAATTACGACTGTGTCTCATGTTCCGAAAAACCAGGGCAGGAAAAGCTGAGTGTGTTAAACAGATACACTTAGGGTTCGTTATTCATATTACAAAATAATTATTTGTTTTACAGGAGAATTAACCTTTATGAAGTTAATTTCCTATGTACAAGCGAAACTGAGTGCAGAATATACAAACCTATTTTCAATGCATCTGAGAACCATAGAATGTGAAACCTTAAAGATGGAACTGGCCAAGGAATCATCCAGGCCAGTGTTTTTTTACAATTTTATTGCAGGACTCTATTTCGCTAGGAGTCTCTCTTAGATTTTTTAGATGCATCATGCAGAGAAACACAGATCTCCGTGATCAAGCCAGGGATGGAGCTGGCAGCACCCACTTCCTGAACCTGTTGTCTTATCCCTGAAGTGGCTTTGGAATCCTCTGAGGGACCCCTAGGGCTTCAGGAACACAAATTTGAGTCCCACCCATCTACCTCAATGATCCTACTTCATACATTCCTTTTGTAAAACGTGGTACCCCTGTGCTACTATTCATTCAACTGTCTTATTCTCTTTTTTTTTAATTATAGGTTTCTTGAGGGCAGGTACCTTTTTTATTTAAATTAAAAAAAATTCTAGAGGTGCCTGGATGACTCATTCGGTTAAGCGTCTGACTTCAGCTAGGTCATGAGCTCATGGTTCGTGGGATCGAGCCCCACATCGGGCTCTGTGCTGACAGCTCAGAGCCTGGAGCCTGCTTCAGATTCTGTGTCTCCCTCTCTCTCTGCTCCTCCCCCACTCACACACACACACACACAC
The DNA here is from genome assembly GCF_003009895.1 of Hyaena hyaena. Taxonomy (NCBI): domain Eukaryota; kingdom Metazoa; phylum Chordata; class Mammalia; order Carnivora; family Hyaenidae; genus Hyaena; species Hyaena hyaena. The sequence continues at coordinate 2,739,343 of NW_024080661.1, read as the reverse complement.
TCTCTCTCTCTCACTCTCTCTCTCTCTCCCTCTCTCTCTCTCAAAAATAAAATAAAAACATTAAAAGAAGTTTAAAAAAATTCTTCGTATACTAGTCTGAATGTAAGTTGAGTATTTAAGGCCTTGTTAAAGTCTTCCTGTGCCAGAAATGACCAGAGACTATTATTACATATGAGCATCCTTTATTGAATCTTTGAAAAGTGATTTCATAGAACCAGTGAATTTTCAGCTTGAAAGGGCCTTAGAGAACATGTACTTGGACACTCTTGTTTTCTGGATGTGGAAATTGGGGCCCAGATAAGTGATTTGGTTGATGTCTTGTTGTAAGTTAATAGTAGAGCTGGGACAAGCGTGCTGGACTCCTGATTCCTGTGTTGGGGCTGTTTCAACTTATAACCAGAGGCTGCTCTTACACTCCTAAAATATTATAGATTTATATTCCTAAAAACACAGGTAAGCTGCCTACAAATCTCCTTCCTTTTCTCAATAGTTAACCCAGAGAACTGTCTTTATAACCCATGGCCTATGTTTTAGTATGCAAATTAAAAAATTTCTTTTTAGTGTTTATTATTTTTTTGAGAGAGAAAGAGACAATTTTATTGTTATTTTGAGAGAGAAAGAGACAAAGCATGAGTGGGGGAGGGGCAGAGAGAGAGGGAGACACAGAAACTGCACCAGGCTCCAGGCTCTGAGCTGTCCTCACAGAGCCCGATGTGGGGCTCAAACTAATGGATCATGAGATCATGACCTGAGCCGAAGTAGGACACTTAACCGACTGAGCCACCCAGGTGCGCCTAGTATGTAAATGTTTAAATTATAAAAGTAAAACAAGGACTGACATAAAAAGATTTCCATGATATAGTAAACGACAAATGCAACTATTACATGTAGGATGATTCCATTTTGTGTAAAGCTCAGGTTATTTCTGCAAGGTTTAGCTGGACGTATTTTTCTCCAGTCATTCCACTCAAGCATCTAAAGATGTGATAACCACACCTGTTAATTTATATAAGTTGACACTGATGCATGACTCTAACAAACTGTAAGGGTTTTTTATTTACTTTATCATATTATTTCTACTACTGTGCAGTGTTGCCTACTATACATGCATCATAATTTATTTACCCAACCTTCTATTGACAATATTCAGTTCCTCTCCAATTTTTCTTTAAAAAAAATTTTTTTAAAAAATGTTTTATTAATTTCTGAAAGAGAGAGACAGACAGCATAAGCAGGGGAGGGTCAGAGAGAGAGGGAGACACAGAATCCGAAACAGGCTGAGCTAGCCGTCAGCAGAGAGCCTGATGTGGGGCTTGAATCCACGAACCGTGAGATCATGACCTGAGCCAAAGTCAGATGCTTAACCGACTATGCCACCAGGCACCCCCATCTCCGACTTTTCAAAAAGCTGCAGTGAAATTCTTCATACATCCATCCTTCTGCCCAGCAGAGTGGTTTTGTGGGATAAATTCCCGGAAGTCGAAGTGCTGGATCATATTTTGAGATGCTGTATGGCTTTATCCTCATTATTTTTCTTTTGTTGCTGAGGCTAAAATGAATACACCCCAGCATCTGTGCACAACTTTGTAACTTACTGAGGCTTTCACATATGCAAAGTTCTTTGCACATTGTGATAAGCTTGCATGTTTACAGATAAGGAAAGATGAGGTTTAGGTAAGTTAAGCAATCCGCTCAAGTTTTATAGCTAAGGAAAGTAGAGGCAGATTTGAAAATTGGGTCTTCTCACTCCAGGTATAGGCCAAAAGTGCCCAGTGTACACACAGAAAGAAACCATTAGGTTGGGAACAGGGATGTGAGCACATTGTCTTGGGCAGTGGAAACCATTAATTTGGCCTGTTGCCAAATAGTAGTTAGGGCATAGACATCATCTGGCCTTCACCTTAAAATCCCTTTATTTTTTTTTTTTAATGTTTATTGATTTTTGAGAGAGAGAGCGAGAGGAGGAGAAGGAGAGAGGGGGAGGCAGAGAGGATCCGAAGCAGGCTCTGTGCTAATAGCAGTGAGCCCGATGCAGGGCTCGAACTCACTACCTGAGCCAAGGCCAGATGCTCAATCAACTGAGCCACCCAGGCGCCCCTTAAAATCACTTTAAAACCTTCAAATCATCCTAAGGGTGGTTCAGTTGTTTGTCCACAAACACACATTGCCACACTGTCTCTGGTGAGAAGAGGTTCAAAGTGTATTGAATAAAGCATTTGTGCCCTAGATGCAGAGGAGAGAAGCCCCAAGATTTGCTAATTAGACTTATTGGATGGGCCTTTGTGAACAGAAGCAGGCTATACGTGTGGGGGGGGCGGGGCATAAGGCACTTTTTCTTCTGGAGACAGACGACTCTGTTCTGCTGTGCTCCGAAGAGCTGTATTTTGAATTGCCAGTGGGTTTCTAGCATGGACCGGGGCCCAATCAACGGCTGTAACAGTAAAGACATCCTTAGACAAACATCTCTTTTTCCCTGCCCCCACCAAGACCGTGTCCATGCTCTCTGGTGTCAACTTTTCTATCTAATCACTGATACTAGAGCAAATATCAAGTCCTCCTTGGTTTACTAGATATTCATCGGGCGCCTCCCATGTATAAGGCCCTGAGGATGTTGTCCTAGTTGAGGCTGTCACCGCAGAATACCATAGAATGGGTGACTTAAACAACAAATATTTCTCACAGTTCTGCAGGCCGGAAGTCTGAGGAGAGGATGCCTGTCCTCTCCTGGTGGAGAGGTTGGGTTCCTGGTGAGAGCCCTCCTTCTGGTTTACATATGGCTCTCTTCTTTTCCTCACTGTATCCTCTCCTGGCCCAGAAAGAAAGATCTTGTGTCTCTTACTCTAATTACAAAGACCCTAATCCCATCATGAGGGCCTTACTCTCAGGACCTAATCTAACCCTAATTATCTCCCAAGCCCCACCTCCAAATACTAATGGCTTTGAGGATTAGAGTTCCAACATATCCATTGGGAGAAAAACAAACATTCAGTCCATCGCGGATGTGCTAACCAGAGCCCAGAGGTTTCTGCCACCATCTTGACCACCAGCCCTATCCGGCCATGGTATCTCTTGAGAGCAGAGGCTGACGTGGACAGCAGTAGAGCGAGCCAAGACCTGGCTTCTCACAGCACTGCCAGGGGCCAGGGGCTGTGAGGGGGGCCCTGGCAACCTTTCGGGCCTGGGTTCCATTTGGCTTACTCTCTTCTGAGACCCTGGGCTCCACGCTGCGTATTATGCTAGCAGGACCCAGAGAGATTTATTTGGTGACCTTTCTGGATGCGGGATGCAAGCAAGGGGAGGGAGCAAATCAGCTCCGAAGCGGTTAATTTTACTGGCTCCTAAATTGATAAGCGGTGGGACGTCAGTCTGAAATGAACTCGCCTTGTTCGAAGGGGCTCTAAGACAGCGGAACTCAATCAGCAGCAGGCCGCACGGTTCAAGGCTGCAATTCATCCCGCCGCGCCTCTGAAAAATGGGAGGTGACAGTTCATTTTGCCAGTGACAGTCTGTCGGTCTCGCTCGCTGCTTCTCCTGTCGATTGCCTGGCTGAGGTGAAGTGCGGCTCCGAGACACCCTCGTTTGGTATTCCACTCAGCCGAGCAGGATGGTCCCAGGACCCAAGGTGTGCAAATCTTACTCTACCCTCACGGCTTGTCTTCTTTCCTTCTCTGAGGCTCTGAAAGGCCCACGCGGGATTATGGGTCCCAGGAGCCATCTTTCCCACTTCCTGTGCCTCACCTGGCCTTCCAACTTCCACTTCCGGTAGCCTGAGCTTCCTCTTGCTTCCGGAGCCTGTGGGAACAAAGGCGTCCTGCTCAGGGAGCTCCCAGTCTCCCAACAGGGGACTGTGGGTGGGGCCAGATAGGGACAGGGGTTCAGAGAAGTTACTGGAGCAAGTGGGGGCACTGAGGGACCAGCAGGCATAACACTCCCCTTCTTTGATTGACCACAGCTGCAGTTTTTGAAATAACCCCTGTAGGAGGGGAGAGAGACAGAGAGAGAGAGAGAGAGGGAGAGAGGAAGGAGACAGGGAGGTGACCCTGTGAATGCATGCACTTAATCCTGGACAGCCACCCTGCCCCAATATTTCTGCTTTTCTAAAAAAGAAAGAAAAATGTCTTTCTTCTGAATTAGAATCGTTTATCTTTGTTAATGCTCCTCATTTTGATAACTGTACTGGGTATTATTTCAGAAAATACTACTGAAGTATTTAAGGAAACAAGACCATGATGTCTGCAACTTACCCTCAAATGGTTTGAAAAAATATGTAAATTTACATATGTAGGAAATAGTAAAGGCAATGTGACAAAAGCTAACAATCGATGAATCTAGGTAAATGGTATATGCAAGTTCTAGGTACTCTGCTAAATGTCCTGAAGTTTGTAACTAATTCAAAGTACAAGTGTAATTAAACCCCAACAGATTTACCTCACAGTATTTCCCAGTAAGCATTTATTGAGGACCTACTATGTGCCAGGCATAGTAGGTGCTGATGATACACTGAACAAGATGGGAAGAGTCTGGACCTCAGGGAGCTCACAATTGAGAGAGGAAGATGGGTGATAGACAAGTAATCACAGATGGAAGGGGAGTTTTGAATGGCAGGTCTTAAGTGCTACAGGAATGTGCAAGAAGGAAACACGGCAACTTGGGGAGCCAAGGAAGGTGACCAGAGGAAATGGGATATTTGATACCTGAGGCATGAGTAGGGGTTGAATGAATGGTAGCTGAATGAAAGGTAGGGAGAAGAGTGCTGCAGAGAGGGGAGCGCAGGGAACAAAGAGAACAGCACATGTGAAAAAAAATGACAGTAGGACAAGGTGTGACTCATTGAGAAACTGAAAGAAGTTGGGCTACTGAAGATGACACAGAATAAGGGGACCATGTGGAGGGTGGGGCAGGGTGGATAAGCAGGACATCAAGCACGGTGGTGGTAGCCATATTTGGAAGTATAATATTGGGAAGCTACTAACATTTCAATTAGAGGAAGGACATGAGCAGATTAAAAAAGAGAGAGAGAGAGATCACTGGCTATAAGGTAGAAAATAAGTTGCTGAGTATAAGACCAGAGGGCTGCAAAGTAAGAGGTGATGCTGGCCTGGACCGGGAGGGTGAGAGCAGGGCTGGAGAGATGTGGATAGTTTGAAAGATATTTAGCAGGTAGCACTGGCTAAGAGAATGAATGGCTCTCAGGTTTTTAGGTAGGACAATTGGATTATCCATTTATTGACCTAGGGAAGATGGAAGAAGAAAAGATTGGCTAAGGTAAGGTGAGTTGTTATCTCTGTGAATCTAGGTCCACCTTACACATTTCACAACCAAAAATATAACACCTAGTAGAGTCGAGTCCCGGTCAGGCTGGAACTATGGCTCCGGTGAGCAGAGTAAGGATCTAAGCTCCCTATCTGACCACATCCCTGATGTTCAGGGGCCCAGAAGTCCTGTGAGAGAGAATTTGAGCCTTCTCTATAGTGACTGAGGACCATACAGGTAGATCTGAAGAATAGGGGGTATGATGGATAGGTTGCTCTTTCTGCTCAACAACTCTACCTACTTCTAGAAACAACGGTTCATGTTGTTTAGGAATTTCTCCTAATTTCTCTCTCCCATTTCCACCCATTTGGATTCTGTAGGGTCTGCTGGGTTCTGATGTGGCACTGCCTCCGTGGCCATACAACTCACCAGGTTGGGCCAATGACAGCCTGCCCTATGGCCAAAACAACAATGGAATCAGAAACTCAAAGACCAGTTGCATTTAAGATCTAGTTATGTTCCCGACCTTCCATGTTCAATATTCAACTCTTCCTTGGATTCTTGGTCATAATTAATTTTCCTTTTTGCCTAAGGCTATTTGATTGGGTTTCTGTCTCATACAAGCAAAAATCCTGATTAATACAAGGGACCCTTTAAAGAAGCCAGGTGGTCAGAAAGACAATGAAAATGTTGAGAGAAAGTTAATCAAAGTAACGATAGAGTCTGCAGGTGGGCCAGAAGCAGTGACAAAATTTGAGTGGAAGGCAGCATCTGTTTCTTGTTTTTTATTTTAATGCTTATTTCTTTATTTTGAGATAAAGAGAGAAAATGCAGGGGAAGGGAAGAGAGAGAAAGAGGGAGAGAGAGAATCCCAAGCAGGCTCTATGCCGTCAGTGCAGAGCCCAACATGGGCTCGATGTCACAAACAGTGAGATCATGACCAAAGCAGAACCCAAGAGTCGGATGCCTAACCGACTGAGCCACCCAGGTGCCTGACCATGGGATTATTTTAGATCCTCCTGACGCAGCCCTTGGAAGTACTGGAGTCTCTGTCAGGTGAGGGGTAGGAAGTGTCACATTTCAGGGACAGCAGAGCAGAAGCAGGACTTTCAAAACGAGCCAAGAGAACAAACAAAAACGAATGAGTTGGCGGAGGCAGAAGTGATGCGAAGCTGTGAAATGACCCTGGAAATATCAGAAAGAAGGACTGAGGTAATTGCGTTTGAGACATAGGGGCTATGCATCTGGTGCCCTTAGGGACAGATTGTTAAAGTGATCTCACCTGTTAATACCTGAGAGCCCACGTGAAAAAAACTTTTACGAGCACAAAGAGAAGCCATGGAGGAAGCCCACAGCCATGCCAGGAATTGTGTAAGGCTGACGAAAGATGGAAGATTCCAGAAGGCAATGATCAGAGGTCTTAGGGAGAAACTTCTGAAATAAGCATTGCTTGCCTTCAGATTCCTTTTGTTCATCCTTCTTTGGTACCCAGGCCCTCAGGCGATTTTAAAATTTATATTTAATTAATTTTTAATATCCACCCAGTCCTGAAATGTCTTCTGTAATCCTCAGTGGTCCAGACGTTTTCTGCTTTCATGTCCTATCAAAATTTACCTGCCTGTATCCAATATCAGCCCCTCAGGACAGCTACTAATCTGATAAATCAGTTTGTACTAATGGGATAAAGAGTATGAATGTAGCAACATGTTGGCCCTGCCAGATAATTCATGTCTTATTTATTTATGAATTCCACTACCTGACACTGTTCCTGGCACATGCCAGGTATTCAGTTCATGTCCGCTGAAATGAAATTGATGGAGTATGCCCCTTTTCATTCAGACTTTCTGGAGACAGTACCTTACTCAAAGGTAAGACCCTCACAGTAAGAATTTCAAGCATGTGGCGCATCAGAGTGGGGGAGATAGCTGGCGTACAGATGGCCTTTCGACATTCCTCAAACCACATCATGAGGTCAGTTGCCCATCCTGGCTCTGTATGGGATGAATCTTAGCTTGCATCTTATGGTCCATGTGGAACATTAATTGAGCATTTCTTTTGGGAACCTCTGTCTTAACACCTGACATCTTTGGGCACTTAGTTAATACTGAGACATTAAACAGGCAAGTATTTTGGTCTCTATAGATCGTGGCTCTGTCATTTGACGTGAAGGTGATATAATTAATAAAGCATTTGTAGGTATGTGTTTAGATCCAATCATGAGAATGGGAATATTTCACAATTACCAGGTCAAATATTAGGGGCAGCCATACTATTTCCATGTTTGTGTCCTACTGCTTTGAACATAGTAGGAGCTTAATAAAGAAGGAAGGGGGTGCCTGGGTGGCTCAGTTGGTTAAGCATCCTAGTCTTGGTTTCTTTTGCTCAGGTCACGATTTTATGGTTTGTGAGTTTGAGCCCCTCATTGTGTTCTGTGCTGACTGTGTGGAGCCTGGTTGAGATTCTCTCTCTCCTCTTCTCTCTGCCTCTATCTCTCTCAAATAAACTTTAAAAAAAAAAAAAAGGAGGAAAAAGGGAGAAGGAAGGAATCCACATTGGTATTCCTGGTTCTCTTTGTGACTAAAGGAATACACAAGGCCTTTTTTTTTTTTTTTGAGAGAGAGAGAGCGAGCGAGCGAGAGAGAGCACGCAAGCACATGCATTGGCGGGGGAGAGGCAGAAAGGAGAGCTAGAAAGAGAGTCCCAAGCAGACTCCATTCTGTCAGTGCAGACCCCGACTTGGGCCTCAATCTCATTATCATGAGATCTTGAACTGAGCCAAAATCAAGAGTCGAAGCTTAACCCACTGAGCCACCCAGGTTCCCCAAGAATTCCCAAGCTTTTTTGCAGTTGCTGTTAACCAAAGTTCCAAGGAATAGAAATGTTTGGTGGTGTGTTGTTTCTGTTTTCCTTTTCTTGTGAAGCCAACGGGTCTACTGAGGACTAAACCTCAAGTCCGAACAACATGATTGCCCTGGCTCAAGCTGTCCTGTTAGCTGGAGTATTAACAAGTTGGACTGATGTGAGTAAAACACAGCAGGTTTCCTCCTCCTGCTTCTTAAATCACTAGAAGAATTTTCACTGCACATGCCAGTTCTGGCCTGAAGTCCATGGTAAATCCAGGGGAGTTGAACATACCTTTGGTGTTTGTCGCACATGTGGTGCTAAACTTGGGGCCGAGGAAATAAGCCACTTACATTATGTGCATTACCATTTATGTAATCAAACACTGTACCAGGATACCGGAAAAGGCTGGGAAGTCTCCACTTTTAGGATCATGGAATTCTGGATGTTAGAACTGGGAGGAACCTGATTTCCTCGTTCACAGTGGAGGAGCTGGGTCCTTTCATAAAAAGGAAAGACAATCAAATTACCCGTCCTAGATAGTTTAGTTACCAGGAGACATAATGCCAAACCAGATATTCTCTTGGAGTTCTTATAAACTCCATTATTCTTTGGTTTCATGATTCTGTGTTGGACGCTAACCAATAAACCCCCTGAACAATCAGATTCATGCTCCCCTCAGTGGCCTGAGGGAAACAGTGAGGACTGGTTGGGGACGATTGTGTAGAAGCCCACAATCCTGTCCCTTAACTACTTTCTCCTCCGGAATCTTCCCCCATCTTCCCTTCTTGGGCATCAGCTAACACAGGAAGTGGTAGTGCTATTATCTGTAGTTTCAGCCAAATCACCATTTCCTGATTCTAATGTTCAACAACCACTTTTGAATCCTCCCCCACTTCCTCTCTGCTTCAGTTTGAGGTTCAAAGGCATCCAGGAGGTAAATGAGTACTTAGCTGAACAGAGTGGGGCCCTGACACCCCTGAGGTTCTGCCATGAATTTGCCATGCCTTGGGCATAACACCACTGTATTCTGGGCCTCAGTTTCTCCCCTGTGAGTTATGGGGTTTCTTTTTTTTTTTTTTTAATTTTTAATGTTTTATTTATTTCTGAGAGAGAGAGAGCGTGAGCAGGGGAGGGTCAGAAAAAGAGGGAGACACAGAATCCGAAACAAGCTCCAGGCTCTGAGCTAGCTGACAGCACAGAGCCCAACGTGGGGTTCGAACCCACGAACCGTGAGATCATGACCTGAGCCGAAGTCAGATGCTTAGCTGACTGAGCCATCCAGGCGCCCCGAGTTGTGGGGTTTCTAAAGTCCCTTCCAGCTCTGAAATCCTGAGGTTCTTTGTTGAGAATCTGTATGGAAAAATCTTAATGGTCTGCTCCCTTTGGGAAGAAAAATATGTCACACAGCCCTATGAATCTCTTCTTAACCCAAACCTTGCTGTTATTGTTGTTGTTTCCAGAGCACTATATTGAAGCAGTGGAAGAAATTGGAGGAGCAGAGTGACTGGTAACTGAACTCTGCCAGCGTCTCATGTGAACTGGCAAACGGAATCAGAGGATGCCAGCATTGAAATGGCCAGAGTAGCTCTTTGCTGAGGCTGAGTGGGATTCAAGAGGCTGTGAGCTTCTCCTCTGAGACTGCTACGTTTTCTCTGAGGCCGTTTCCTGTCAAAACTCTGGACTCCTACTCTAGGCCAGCTCTGAAAAAAATCACATCCTGGCTTTGTTTCCAAATGAGCATAGAGGTGAGGAAGTCCTGCTGAGGCCCCCCGACGGCAGTCCCCACACTTTCTGTTGACAGCCGTGGAATTAGGGCTAGACACCGTAGTGACTGAGATGGAAAACTCACTTCCAGGGGCCAAGTTCCACTGGGAGTTGCAGAACTCCCCCCGCAAGAAGCATAAGTGGGTCCCAGCTTCTCCTGGGGACCTTAGCAGCCCTCCACCTCCTCGCCCCCAGGCATTTCCTTCTTGTGGGAAGATGTTCAAAGTTGGAGGTCAAATGGCTCGCTCAAGGTCATGGTGTTGGTAGCAGAGCAGAGATGAAAACTTCAGCCAACGTTTTGAGTCCTTAGCTCTCATTGGATCGTGCCACAGCTGCTCCTCAGTTAAGGGACAGCCACACCTCCAGAGGATGCTGGGCAGGGATGCCCGGTATTGATACGACTGCTGTTCCGGTCCCCAGTGACCTTTCCCATCCTGCAGTGCGCTCAGAAGGAGGAGGAAGCAGCTCTGGGGCAGAGGGGGTTGCCATGTGCAGAGCTGCCCTGGCCAAGATAACAGGTTGTCTGTCAGTGTACGAAGCCTATGTACAGCCCAGACCACAGAGCCTCCACCGGAGGAGAAATTAAACCTGTCTCACATACCAATCCCAGCGCTCTGATTACATTTACAGAGGTCATGGCCTGCATTCTGTCACCATGGAAACCTCTCATGCTGCCAGTGTGTTGTCTGTGTGTGTGGTTGATATTTAAAGGCAAAGTCACAGGCCCTGTTGCCGGACTCTCAGCTGCCAGGGGCAATTGCCCTCCTTCACCAGCCTGAGTCCTGGGGCTTCATCCCGGAGATAAGAGGAAGGGGAAGAGATGGAGAAAAGAGCCCACCTGTGTCTAATAGGCGGGTCTTCTTAGGAGAGCCAGGTCGGCGGGGAGGAGGGCTCTGGGCTGGGGGTGCAGGGATAGCAGAAGTGAGGGAGCCAAAGGGCACCCCAACTTTGTCAGAATACAAACCTCTTCTCATGGGCACATGGGCCCCCGTCTTGAATGGAGCCCTTCTTCCTGTGATACCTTCTCTGACTCGTGGGCACATCTCAGAGCGGCCAGATGGAGCTGGAGGAGCCTCCTCTGCCCGAGTGCCCTTGGTGGTTTCGATTCTGCACATCTGGTAGGTGTGTGAATTGTGCTGATAACAATACAGTTTCTGAAGGATCCCTGCTTCTTCCAAAGACCCCACAGCACTGTCCTGGAAAAAGATACCAGGGGAGTGGCTTATCAGGAGTCCCAGGTGTTGGAAGAGGTAAATAACACCTGATTCAACAGAGTAAGAAAAGAACACAAGTGCTGACTCGGCTTGTGACCATCAATTTTTTTTTTCTTTAGTCTCAAGACAATATTTTCCACACCATTGAATGGAGAGTAGATAACACAGGCACCTTAATAGGCCGAGAGCAGAGGCTGTTTAGAGGAGATTTTAAGCACTGTGAGCATAAAATGAACATGAGTATTCTGCAATATGCATCTTACAACTTGTCATTAAGTGGATGGTCTCAATGATGTGATGCAACAGGCTTTGATTGGAATATTGAGCTCTGAAAAGGGAAATTCTGCATCAATAGTCACATGATGTGGAATATCACGTATTACTCAATAAGACATGTCATTGTGTTGATAGTGCATATGCTAAAAAGTACAGCGGCAGATAATAATGGCTTGAATCTTCACAAAATGCACTTTTCTTTAGGAATTTACAGCCACTCCCCGAAGCTTCTCCGTGTCCTTGGGGGTGGAACACGGTGTATCCTGAAATTACAACTCGGGAAATGGAGCGAATCTGTTTGATTTAGTTTCTCATCCTCCAAAGCATGGGAATCTCCTTATTTTCTCCTCATGTTTTCTCTCTCCTTCTCCATCTCTTCATTTTGTTCATCCAGTTTCTCATTCTTTTTTTTGTTTGTTTGTTTGCTTTAATCCCTAGTCCACCACCCCTCCCTGTCACCATCACCCCAGCCCTTTCTTCAGAGTGTAGCCCAGCTGGCAGCCCTCCGGAGTAAAGATGTACTGACTTTACCTGGGGGGGCATAATCTGCCTTCTGATTGGCCCTTTTTGGGGTTGGTATTTATAGTGGGAACTTGGTTTCTGGCACAATGAGTGAAAAGAGGAGTGACTATCTCATGCCTTCCAGATGAGTGTTTTCGCCATGTGGCTTGGAGAACAGATAGAGCAGGGAGGGTCTGCGGGCCGATTATCCCAGTTTGTTAGAGCCTCGTGCTAAGGAAGTGAACACCACTCTTTCCAACTCTTTAAAGGCAAGTTAGCTTCATAAAGAGGAAAAACTCTCATCCTTGGAAACCAATGACACCCCTATCTTGGCCAGTCCCTCCTCAAAGGTCTTTAGTGAGCAAGGGGGAACAAGTGGGAGATTGTGGATGATTCAGGATATATGTTTACTGATACCTCTCAGGTGCTGATTGTTGCAGTGAATGCAGAAATAATAGCCACGGCTAACATTTGTGACACGCTTACCATGTTGCAGACAGCTATTGGCACAATACGTATTAGCTCTTTGAATCCTCACAACCACCTTGAAAATACTTCCAATATTTTGCAGATGAGGAAATTGAAGCGTGGAGAGGATAAGTAGTTTGCTTAAGTTCACAGTAGGCAGGTGGTAGAGTTGAGCACGGGACTGTCTGACTGTAGGGCCACTGTACTCTGTCAACTCTTTGCTGGGGTCAGGCTGGTGCTTTGGGATGTGTGTTCTGGAACTTGGGTGATGGGTACAGAGATTGGATGCCAGAGACTAGACTGGAAGGCATTTCAATATCACTTCTCAACAAAGGTAGTAAGAACCCAACACAGTGTGGTGACACTCAGGATGCAAAGGAGGGTAAGAATTCAAAAGCCATTGGTGAGAAGGTAAGCCAGGCAGGCTTGGCAGATGTTTGAAATGAGGATGAAGAAAGGTCCCACGTTTTGCGCTTAGGTTACTGGAGAACAGCCATTCCTTTATAATTGTTAAAATTTACTGAGCACATACCATATGTTACATGCATATGCCATCTTATTTAAGCCTCACAATTACCCTGCAAGGGAGGGATTATGATCTCCAATTTACAGATGAGGAAGCTGAGGATCGTAGAGCTTTGCCCAGAGTCTTAGAGCTGGTAGGTGGCTGAGGCAGAATTGGGATACAGGTCTTTTGATTCATAAGCTCTTTAACTGAGCTTTGTTGCCATTACCAGGATTAAGGGAGAGGAAATGACAAACTGGTGGAATTGTTCAGATATCCAGGTGGAAATGTGGGACAGAGGTATAAATTAGAGAAGTAATGTGCATGAAGGGGAAAGAGCAGTGGGAGAATGAAACCACTGGGGACTCGGAGAGCAAGGAGAAACCCAAAGGGAAGAAGGAGAGGAGAACAGCAAGTGCAAACCTCTGGTGAATACCTGTGACCAGAGGTGAAATGAAGAGAGCAGGCAGAAAAGGAGGCAGAGTAACATTAGTTAAGAAGAACAGGAAGAGGGGTGCCTGGCTGGCTCAGTCCGTTGAGCACCTGACTCGATTTCAGCTCAGGTCATGATCCCAGAGTCGTGGGATTAAGCCCTGCATTGGGCTCCATGCTGAGCTTGGAGCCTGCTTGGGATTCTCACTCCATCTTCCTCTGCTTCTCTACCCCACTTGCATGTGCGCGCGCGCTCTCTCGCTCTCTCTCTAAAATAAAAATAAAAACATTAAAAAAAGAAAAATGGGAAGACCAGGATAGTGCCATGCCAGGGAAGCTGGGTGCTGAAAGCAAAAGCAAGTGGCTAATGCCACTCAATGCTGCAGAGAGAGGTTGGTAAAGACTGAGAACAGTTGAGAAGCATGAGTGACCTTGGGAGAGGGTCACCTCAATAGTGTAAGGTGGGCAGGTGAGGAGACAGGTCATGAGCTCTGACCGGAAAAGAAAAGGTGAGATTTAGAGAAAATAGCAGCGTTGAAGGAAAGATTTTGTTTTGTTTTGTTTTGTTTTGTTTTGTTTTGTTTTGTTTTGTAGTAAGACTAAGAGTGCAGTCTTGTATATGAAAGAGAGTGTGGTTTACATGATCAGAAAATGTTGCTAGGAGGGGAGCCCAAGAATGTTCGGGGACAGCCATTTAGAAAGGAAAAAACTGAAATAGTCACTGATGCAATTCTGAGAGCAAGGAAAAATCATAGTTTGGGGATCCGAAGGTCATTATATATAGGATCTCCATTGGGGAAAGGTATTTTTACCCACTTTCTTACACTGAAACAATCAGCCCTTGCTGGTGTTATCTCTGACTCCAGGTAGTGCCTTGTGTTGGTATTTGTGAATACTGGTGATTCTGGTCAGATTACATCACTCCTCTTCGTGTGAGTTATTCTTCCAAAGCATGTGTGCATATGTGCCGCACAAGCCAGAGCTTTCTATCAGATTCTAAATAACTGCCTTTTCTCTCACCTTGAATCCCCCTACCTCCACCTTGAGTTCTAAGATCTGTAGTAAAGTAAGGGAGAAGAAAGAGCAGAAATAAAGGAAGGGGCTTAGAGGTCTTAAACTTTTACCCTTTGAAATAACAGATGAAAGGAAACCAAAGAAAGCCTGTTCAACCTTAAAAAAAAATGCTATTCCCTCTGCTATTTACCTTCAATCTCCTTAATCACCCCAAAGAAATGGTTACTCTTCTGTATCATTTCCCAAAGTTATCATGTCTGCAAATATCTAGCATGTAAAATTGGCCACGGCCCCACCTGCCTCCCATGCAGATTAACCCCATAGACTGCCTGCACATCTCACCCTGAGAGCGCACAGCCTCATCTGGCTACAGCTGACACATTCTCGGTGCCCCCCTCCACTTCGGATTCCCAAGAGAGCCAATCAAAGACAGAGAATGTCAGAGTCAGCAACCTCTCTGGTCTTTAGGGTTTCTGCTAGGCTCAGCAGTGCCCACGGGGGCTGTCTAATATGGTCTAAGGGATAGGCCAAGAAGATACCAAAAAAAAAAAAAAAAAAAAAGTGATTGGGGAACATGGGGAAAAATAATAAGAAGGGGGAGTGATAAGAGAAAGAACAAAGAAAGAACTAGATGCAGGGACCCCCAACAACAATGGCTTCCCAGATCACTTGTCTGTTATCCCTGGACTATATTTATCCATCTCAGGTGTTCAGTTTACGAGAGCTTTGGCCCAGTGCTAGAGAACCAGGATTCTAATGCCAGCACAGCTCCAATGAGCAGAGTGGCCATGGGCAGAGCTTTGGGTCTGTTCCTCAACTTGAATTTGATCACTTGAAGAGTCTTTTGAGTTTTAATAGTCCCGTGTTCTGTTGTTCTGAGCCTGCACGTCATTGAAAACCTGCTTTCAATGAAAACCTGCTTTCAATTTCATTTCAATGAAATGTTTGCTGATATGATATAAGACCCCGCTTATTTTAGCGTATGTATTGGTGCAGAGAATCTAGGGATGTGAACTGGCAAGGGAGACCATCAAAGTGCATTTGTGTGAATGTGGGCATAGGTCCCTCCTAAGTCAAAAGGTTAGCTAATTACTAAGAGCATGGCTTCTGGAAAGTGGTAGACACCCTGCATGTTAAGGCCGTTGAAGTGATGAGCCCAAGTGAACACCTTGTGGCTGGCTCCTCTACTTCAGGGGTGGCATGAGGCTGGGTGTCTGGGGCTCTGCAAAGAAAGCACGCAGTGAGACTGGTTCTTGGCACCGGGCAGGATGCATCATCTCTCCTTCCACAGTCCTTAATGAAGTGTGCAGCTCTTGTCCTCATTAGGCCCCAGCATCGTCAATAAAAGAGTCAATAAACCCGGTTGATGGGGTTGGGACCGAGGGGCTGAGATGCAGCAGACGCGCATCCACAGGGCGGACGTCAGCTCGGCCGCGTGTCGTGACCCAGCATCCAGGGATCAATAACCAGCTCAGAATAAAGTCCAACAGCCTGCCCTCCCCAGCCTCCTCTCCAGACCCATTTCAGCCAGGGTGGCGCAATGCCAGCCGGCTCCTGCTTTGCTTGTAGTTGCTCCCATCCCATGCCATTCTGGGTGCCAGATGCTTTTGTTTCTTCCTGATTGAGTTCCCTGGACACCCAAAGGATGCATATTTAGTGAGTGCCCACCTGGCACGAGAACGTGTAGATGGCATCTCCAAGCAGCCCAGAGGCTGGCATGGGCCCTGTTTTGTGTGTCTTCTGTCTGCTGACAGTGCGTGAGGGGCCCCAGTGGATGGGGCGGTATATTTTCTGCATGTTGTGCTGCTGGGACTCCATTCCTGGCTGCTCTGCATCTCTTTAGATACCCTTATCTTATCTAATTACAAGGAATTTCAGATTAATTTTGTGGCCTCTGCTCCAAAAGACCTCTTATCTGCTGGGGCCTTGTGTTTTGACCTTGTCATTCTTTTGTTGTTTGCCTTTAAGGGGCAGCCTGCTTAGAAGGGGATGCTAAGATCTTGCTGGAATTGGGTCTGGGGGAGGGGAAGAAGAGGGAGGCAGACAGATCTGGGATTTGTGTATTCTGCTCCATCCCCCTGCCTGTGCGCGGAGACAGCTGGCTGCTTACTTCCAGGACAGCCACATGGTACCCAGCCACACAGAACAGGCCCCGGGCAGGGACTCGCCTGCTGCCAAGCTCTCCAAATCCCTTTGATATTTCCGACAGAGCAGTAAAGGACTCTTGACTATCACGTTTTGCCTTGCCTCTCTCCACCTTCTCAAAGACTCCTCGGTGTGGTTTCCATGGCTACCCCCAATCAGATCTGGCTTCTTGCGAAATTGGATTTCAAAGAAGGACAAGGCTTCAGAGGAATTTGTCCATTTAACAGAATGTCATTAGGAGTGAGGCTGACTGCTGAACCAGGGTCCTCGGATGATTAAGGAGGGGCTGCGCTCATGTGTGGAGGCAGGTTTCTGTCTGCAATGAGGAACCTTGATGCAACATGACAATGCCGTATTGCAATCTGCCAGTCACCCACCTCACACCGCCCAACTCTGCACCTCCCTCTCCCCCGTCTCTCTAAGACCCAGAATGGATGTAGAATACCTATGCCTCGCGTTTCTGCTGCTTCCTTTGGTGTAAGTAAGCCAGGCAGTGAGGGCCTGAGAGGTCGTAAGATTACCTGGGTTCATTGCTCTTCCCCAAACAACTCATTAGCTTGTAGCCTATATTAGCATTTGACAAATATCCTTGAAGAAGTGGGGGAGGTTGTCAGATTTCCTCCCACTGCTGAGAGGGAAAGCAAGACGAAGTGCTGGGGTTACAAATAGAGGGACTCTTTTTCCCTTGCTTTTTTTTTTTTTTAAGGACAGTTTCAGATTTAGAGAAAAATTATGGTGATACTAGTGAGAGTTCCCATATATCCTCCCTTGCCTTTTGACACGTCATAAGTACTCAAAAATGATTCCAGAGCTGCTACAATTTTATAGGAGAAGGAGTGAGTATGACAAAAATGCCTGAGCAGGGACCTGGTATTTGCTCCAGGACCTGGAGGAGGCAGCCTGCTTGTTTATAACTTTTCCAGAGCAAGAAGGAGGAGCAGCGGGGAGCCAGAGGCCCCAGAGACTTGCCAGCCCCTGTCCCCTCACCCTGACTCTAGTTTGCTGCAACTTGTGGGTGGGTCATGTGATCCCAGAACCAAGGGATCATTCCTCTTCAGACTGCTGGATGTGGAAGTGTAAAGATGGCTCCAAGCCACCGCACCCCTTAAAGGATCAGGCCCCCAATCTTGGGAAACTACACCAGGCAGTGCTACCCTATGTCCTTCTGGACAGTTTCTCCTTGTGACTCCCATCCCCTGATCCACCATTCCGTCATTATTTCCCCTGAGGCTGCTGTCAAAACCACTTCACCCATCTTCCCTGTGTCCTCTCCCTTTCTGCCCCCAATCCTCCCCATGCATTCTGTAGGCAGAGTCTGGCACTAGAAACTCCATTTTTTATAAAGAAGGAAAACAGTAGAGGTAAAGTGAGATGTGCAAGATCACACACTCCACAGTTAGGTTGCTCGGCGGCTCAGAATTTGTCAATGTCTCCCTGGTGCACTCAGCTGAGTTCAAAGTCCTCATGCTGACTTTCAAGTCCCTTCACAATAAAACTTCAAGTCTTCTCGACAACCATAATTTCCCTGCACTGTCCGGTAAAAGGGGTATGAGCTGTTCCTCAAGCAGAATGTTTTTCCATCTTTGTTTACTCTGGTCCTTCCACCTGGAAAGCCCTCCTGCCCCTTCAAAGTCAGGTGTGTTCAGAGCCCAGCTCGAATGCCACATGCACCATTAAACACACACACACACACACACACACACACACACACACACATACACACACACTTCTGTCCTTTTTTTTTAATATATATATTAGTCTCCCTCCTTTTACCGCTCATGGCACTTTATACCTTCATGATACTGAGTTTATTGTACTTTATTTATTTTTATTTTTTTAAATATATAATTTATTGTCAAGTTAGCTAACAGTGTATACAGTGTGCTCTTGATTTTGTGGGTATTGTGCTTTAAAAACCCCACAGAACTATTCTGAGATCGCTGAGATTCACAAAAGTTAAAAGAAAGGATAGGGGGGTGATGCTGTCTACCCCTTACCCAGTTTCCTTCAATGGTGACATCTTGCAATATTACAGTACTCGGTCACAACCGGGACACTGACCCCTACTGTACTTCGGATGAGGGGAGGAGAACACGTTTTCTGTGATCTTTCACGTTCCTCCCTTTTGTCAGCTGTTACAGGGAACAGGCTTGGTTCCCCTCTCCCTCAGCCTTCTCCCCAGGTTACCCCTTTCTTTCCTCACAGCCCTTCAGCCTTAGGGAGGAAGGGACACGGGCTCCCTGTAGCCGCTGCAGCCGTGCCGCTCTGCTTCTCCTAAACGTTGGTGGCTTTGTATTATTTATCGGGACGTAAGGCCATTCCCTTCAGACAGCGGGTTTGCCTGAGACGGTGAACGTTCTGCCCTGGTTTTCTGGGCGTGCAAGTGCGAACTGCTTGCTGCTGCTGCCGCTGCTGCTGGGCTGCGAGGGGACGGATCGCCTGGGACTCTCCCTCTCTGCGCCCCATTTCGGGCACCGCCGTGGCTTTTCAACCTGCCCCTTGGGGCCAGATGTCCGGGGCTTCGGATAGAAAGTCTCCCAGGGGACGAGGCTCCTTTTGGGTTCCGTCTTTTGTTCTCGTGGGGCTTTGCCTGCGCCGCGGCCCCCGCCCCTCCCCCCCCAAGCCTTCCCCCCGCGGGCGCCGCGGGAGTGGCGCGTGCACCCGCGCACAGGTGTTCCCCCCACCGCCCGGGGCGCGCCCCCCGCCCGCCGCGCGCGCCACTTCCTGAGCGCGCCCCGGGCCCGCGGCCCCGCCCTGCGGCCAGGCCGGGAGGCGGCGGCGGCGACAGAGGTACAGGTGCCTCCGCCCGGCGACCGCCGCCCGCCAGCCCGCCCGCCTTGGCACCAGGCCTTCACGGCCCCTCTCCCGCCTCCCACTCCGGCCTCCCCACCGCCCGGCCAAATGCAGGCCGTCGCCCTCCCTGAGGAGATCCGTTGGCTCATGGAAGGTAACGCCCTGGCCCAGCCCCAGGCCCCCCCCGCCGTCCCTCCTCCCCCCACCCCACCCCCCTGGAGTCCCTCTGGTGCGGAGCCTGAGGCCCCGACCCGAGACGTCAGGGGCTCCCAAGGCCGGCCTCCCTTTTAAGCTCCATCACCTTCCACCTTCTAGAACCTCAAGGCTTCTAGAGCCCTCAACTCTGCAGAGCCACATTTTCATCCTGACCGCTCGGGGCCCATTCACCCCGCTCAGCCCCACATTTTCTTTTTCCTCGAGGCGTCGCCACCCCTCCACGTAACCTCCCAGGCCGAACCACCTTCCGGCCAGGTCCTGGGGAGGCGCCCCCGCCCCCGCCACGTACCCTCTCTCTTGGGGACAGCCCCCCCCCCCCCCGTGCCTGGGGGACTTTGCCTTCATCCCTCACCTCCAGCCCCGAAGCCCCTCACCCTCCTGCTCAGAGCTCTCCAAGGCTCTGGGCAAGGGGTGGGGGGTCGGGGGGGGGGTGCGAGGGGCGCGTGGGATGCTGTCGGCCAAGACCTGGGGGTTGGTGTGAGTTTTGCCGACGCCAAAAGCCGGTGCCTCCCTCTGCCAGCCTGCAGACCTCTGGGGGGTCTTGCTGCTCACCCAGGGCAGGCCAATACGCAGTAGTACATTGCTAACTTTTCTAGAAATGCCCCATCCTGGAGTGTTTACCTTCAGAGGATCGTTCCCAAGCAGTCCTTTTAAGAGTTAAGGTCGTACTCATCAACACTCTCGGCACCCAAATATCACCTGCTCCATCCACACTTTTTCTGGTGAAAGTAACTTGCTTCCCTGTAATTGACCTTTCTGGAAGGACAGAGGCCTCGAATCTGTGCTTGCATAAGGGCCCCAGGAGGAAACTACTCGGAATTAAGCTTTTTGGCATCCGAGTGACATTTTTGACACATATTTAACAGATGGCCCGCGTTGGGCAGGTCAGACTTTTGGCAAGGAGTATTTTTTTTCCAGTTTCTCTCAATTTAATTGGTTTTATATCTCCATTACCTTGTTATCTTGGTATAAATGCCTCCTAATCAAATATTTGGCAGTTCTCTTGGTCTCTGTTTGTAGCACTGTTTCCATTCTGGATTGCTTCTATGCAAAAGCTGTCAACTAGGTATTTCTTTAGAGGTGAAGTTTCCAAAATCCACTTTACTTATGACCCGAGTAAATCTAAACTTTCAGAGTAAAAAAGTATTTGTAGGGCGAAATAGCATCATCTGAGTGTCTGAGAAGAAGCAATCCAGCCTTTCCTTCTGCAGTTGGTTCAATATTCCATGTTGAACATAAAGAGAGGCTGTAAGCCTGTGGTTTCTGGGAGACAAGGAACTGTGGGAAAAAGTTTAGTTCTGCCCTTGTATTTAAAAATATAAAGTGATTCTTTTTATTGGTATCTGTCATTTGATGAGAGGAAACCTATTTTATAAGCTCGTTAAACACTACTTCCGTTTTGTGTGCAGCCTTAGTAGAAAATTCCTTTTTATTTTCAGAGGCTTGCAATGAAATCCACTCCCTCAACATTTTTGATGTGCAGTTCTTTATTGTTCAAAACTGACACTTTGGTAAACAACTCATTTCTGCACCTGCCACCTTCCTTTAGCTTAGATTATTTTCTTGTTAGCTGACTGTTTTTAATTGAAGTCTTCAGATCTCCTTCTAAAGCAGAACCTTTGTTTGCTGACAGGTAGAGCAGGGTATGAATGGAGATTAATTGCATGTCACATACTTCTGTATCAAACTTGCTGTGTCTTAACAATCTCTGTTGGTGCTTGCATCTTTAGAATATACAGAGGAGTCTGAGGTTAAATTTTAAGGAGCTTCATTGGTTAATGTATTTCTTTAAGGGCTTTTTTTTTTTTTAAAGTTTGCAATTAGAATCTGAATCTGAACTAGGAGGAAAAAGATAAAAGTGGGATTCCAACTAACCAATAATTCTATTGAAAAATGTTTGAGGACTATGTTTTTGAAAGGCTCCTGTAATCATAGCAACATATTGGTTATAGTTTTTTTTTTTTTTTTATGGAATACAGTCTCTGGTATTCTACTCATAGACCAGTAGAATTATTCATTGTACTATGAATAATTTGTGGATATTAGGAACCCATAATGGCTATCAATTTATCATCTGTTGCTGTTTACTTGTATCCGCCCCCCGGGCACCCCCCCCCCCCCCCCCCCTTATAAGGTTAACTGTTGACAATTAGAAAATCTGTAGGGACTGATCTCTATATCCTCACTCAGTGGAGAGAGTCACAGGGTGAGAGAGATGCCACTTTAGAGCTGCCACATGGCTGTGGGGGTGGGGTTACCACAATGAATTACTACTTTCATAAACCAGGGCATAAGCATTTGCACGGTGATTTAACGCTGGCCATCACAGCCATAACTTAAGCATTTATTTATTTATAACTACACGAGCATAAATGACAGGGGCGTTTTTTGACATAATATGTGTGCTTTTAAAAATAAAATATGCAAAGCATTATGAAAGGTTTATGCCAAAATTTTGCATAAGGAAGAAGGGAACAGAAATGCTGATGGCCTACAATTAATTTTGTTTAAGGATAAAATTTTAAACATTTGGAAATGTTTCATTTGACCCAAAAACTCCACTTCTGGGAATCTGTGTTACTGAAATTAAAAGACATGAAATAATATACAAGAATCCATCTCGAATGTCTATGTGTTGGGAAAGGTGGGGCGATGGTATGAATGAATTATCCATTTTATGGAATATTTTGCAGCCATTAAAAAGCATGTAATGGATCTGTATATAGTGGCTTGAAAATGTCCATAGGTTTAAGGCTAAAAGCAAGGTGCACAATAATATATATGATCCATTTTTGTTTGAAAACAAAAAGGTGAACCACCCTCTCCCTCCTTTATATTATATATTATTTCGTAAGCCTAGGAAGAAGTAAGAATGTATACCTAGCTGTTAGCATTGGTTTCTTTGGGAGGGGAATGAGAAGGTGGGGGAGACAGAGATCATTACTTTTATTTCATACACCTTCATGTTGTTGGAATTGCGACAAAGACCATGTATTAACTTTTATTAATCATATTAACAACGAGTAATGTTCTTTCGAAGAAAAAGGGACAAACAAAAGACAAATAGAAGCTTGTCAGAGTGGTCAGAGTGCTAACTAAAGAACCATTAACCAAGGTTATGATTATGTTTTTCTCTTGTTAGCTCTGGGTGTGTGGGGAAGGTGGGGATTTTTTTTAATGCTTTCTTGGATTTTTGGCAAATGTTAAAGCAGTGAGAGTACTCTTAGAGTAACTCAGGAACTACCTTCCTCAGATAGTCTCTGTCAAGCTCTCTTACAGAAATTGTAACTAGTCCATATCAGCAAGTAAGTACCTTACAGATAAGTAAAATGAAAGGTGTTTACTGCCTTATTGAAAGAGGAGGAAGTATTCAGGTCTGTTTTCAAACCATCAGGCTTGAGATGTAGAAGCTATCTTTTTGTTTTTGTTTTCTGATAGCCATACTGAAAACAAAAACAATGGCTTGCTGGCAGTTTGCATAATCTTTGCTCCACAGATATAAACATAATCAGTTTCTTCCTTGTCTTTCTATCCCTGCTTTTGAAGTCAGAAGCACAAGAGGCAAGCATGAAGAAGGTAGAATATATATTTCTTCAGTTCACAATGTGCTGTGTGTGATGGAATCAGACCTACTGATTTAACCCAAAAAGCTAATAGGTGCCAACTGCCTACAAGGTACCTAAATCCTGCTGGGAATATGGAGGAAAGTCAAAACAACACCCACACCCCAGATGCATTTAGTAGCAATTGCTGTGTGAACACTAATTCTGATATGCCTGTGGTTACTTATTTTTAAATTTCCTTGGAAAGAAATAGTCATTAATCATTTCCTTCTAGATTCTTCTCCAGATTTGCATTGGTCGATGCAAACAACCATAAAACCCTTTTCAGTATAGTGAAATTCGAACTCTGTGGAACTGGTAAGAGTGAGTTGCTCTGGATAGCTTAATCCTCTTTAATTAAGCACTCTAACTTTTTATCATAAAATTTGTGATCAGTCTTTTTCTAAAGTGTATTTGGAATTTTTCTCACTTCCTCAACTAGCCAGTCTGTATTCAAAGGGACTGCCTTTGAACACTTGAACTCAAGAATTGTTACAGTGAAGGTACGAAGGTACAAAGGGCTCTCTAGCTCAACACAGTACCCAGATCTTTCAGTGTGGACTTTGACATGCATTTTGGCTGCTCAGAGTCTTTTTTGCTTAATTTGTGATAGCGGATTGTCTTCTAGGAAGAAGAGACTATTGACAGTGAGATCTAACCATTCTTCTTTTTCTTTTTCATGTTAAAAATTTCTCTGATTATAAAAGTAATAATGGTGGTTGCAGAAAATTTAGAAAACACACAAGGATATACAATCAACCATGGCCAATAACTGTCAAAGTTCCATGTATTTCTTTTGGTTTTTATTATCTGTACATACTTTGGAAGTTGGGACATATTGTGTGGATGGTTTTATATACTGATCTTTCCACTTGTAGTCTTTCACTTCCTAAAGTCTCCTGAGCACTTTCTCAGATCATTAAAATTATGTTTTTCTTTTTTTAAAAAAATGTTTTATTTTATTTCTGAGAGAGAGAGACAGCGTGAGCAGGGGAGGGTCAGAGAGAGAGGGAGGCACAGAATCCAAAACAGGCTCCAGGCTCTGAGCTAGCTGTTAGCACAGAGCTTGACGCCGGGCTCGAACCCACGAACCGTGAGATCATGACCTGAGCTGAAGTCAAATGCTTAACCAATTGAGCCACCCAGGCGCCCCAAAATTATGTTTTTCTTTCCAGTGATCTAGAAGTTATATATTCAGGTGTTATTCCACTGGCACTTTTCCCCTTTGTGGCCTAAAAAAAAAAAAAAAAAAAGTACCACATCCCTTTGACTTAGCATTTCATTTCATTAAGAGTAAAGCAGTATCAGGGCACTGTTAAGCGTCCCGTTAAGCTGTTAACTGTCAGTCTGTCAGTTAAGTGTCTTACTTTGGCTCAGGTCATGATCTCGCGGTTTGTGAGTTCGAGCCCTGCATCAGGTTCTGTGCTGATAGCTCAGAGCCTAGTGCCTGCTTTGGATTCTATTTCTCCCTCTCTCTCTGCTCTTCCCCTGTTCACATTCTCTCTCTCTCTCTCTCTCTCTCTCTCTCTGCCAAAAATAAAGGAATATTAAAAAAAAAAAAAAAAAAGAGGGGCGCCTGGGTGGCTTAGTCGGTTAAGCGTCTGACTTTCTCTTAGGTCATGATCTCGCGGTTCGTGGGTTCGAGCCCCGCTTCGGGCTCTGTGCTGACTGTCAGCTCTGAGCCTGGTGCCTTTTTCTGAGTCTGTGTCTCCCTCTCTCTCTGACCCTCCCCTGCTCACGCTGTCTCTCTCTCCTAGAAATAAATAAAAATATTTAAAAAAAATTAAAAAAAAAAGAATGAAACAGTATCTTTTGGCTCTTTCCTCTAGTGTGAAATGTGAAATTCCTGATATAATCTGAGATTTTAGATGCAGAGAGTTGTTAATATTTTATTATGTATACTACAATAATTACTTTCTGACATTTGCATAATATTTTTAAACCATAGATATAATACTGTTTTCCCCCTTTAGTTTGTTAATTGCTTATTACTTTTTGTACCATGGCGTTTTCATTCTTGAACCTTTAATTTTATCTCTTAGATATTTAGACTGGGCTAATATGGTAGCCACTAGCCAGAGGTGGCTATTTAAGTTTAAATTAAATTACAAATTTTGGTTCCTCAGTTGCATTAGCTACATTTCAGCTAGTAGATGATGATCTAGAATATAATGCTGGGTGAATTTCTCAAGAAGGGTTCTTTTTTAAAAAATTTAAAAATGCTTATTTATTTTTAAAGAAGAGAGACACAAAGTGCAAGCGGGGTAAGGGCAGAGAGAGAGGGAGACACAGAATATGAGGCAAGCTCTAGACTCAGAGCCTGACATGGGGCTTGAACCCATGAGCCATGAGATCACAATCTCATGCTTAACTGACTGATTCACCCAGGTGCCCCTCAAGAAATGTTCTTTCATATTACACTTCCTGATCCCCTGCATGTCCGAGAATATGTCTATCTAGTTTCATATAACCTTAGATGTGTACAGAAAGTTCTAGGGTTACACTCTGCCCATTTCTTCCCCTTCCTACTAATTCACCCTTTAGAAGTGTCCCATTATCCTCTGGTCTTCAGTTTTTTGGAGAAGTCAGATGCCAGCTTGATGTATTTCTTTTGTAGCCCATTCCTCCCACCCCCTGCTTAGATGTTTATAGAATATTTTTCTTTGCTCTCACAAGTGTCACTAGATAGTGTCAAAGTCTTAGATTTTTAAAATGATTTTTCTCAGTTTGTAATGAATCATTTTGATCCAAAGACTCAGGCCTTTAACTTGGGAAAGTTTCTATTATCACTACTTCTGCTCCATTGGCTTTTTTTTTTTGGTCATATTACGGTATTCTTATACATGTATTGGACCTTAAACTACAGGCACCCTCCTACACTGTTGGTGGGAATGTAAACTGGTACAGCCCCTCTGGAAAACAGTGTGGAGGTTCCTCAGGAAACTAACAATAGAACTCCCTTATGACCCAGCAATAGCACTGCTAGGAATTTACCCAAGGGATACAGAAATGCTGAGGCATAGGAGTACATGTACCCCAATGTTCATAGCAGCACTCTCCACAATAGCTAAAACATGGAAAGAGCCTAAGTGTCCATCAACAGATGAATGGATCAAGAAGATGTGGTTTATCTATACCATGGAATACTACATGGCAATGAGAAACAATGAAATCTGGCCATGTATAGCAACATGGATGGACCTTGAGGGTGTTATGCTGAGCAAAATAAGTCAGGCAGAGAAGGACAAATATCATATGTTTGCACGTATAGGAGGATTAGGAGGAACTTGACGGAGGAACAAGGGGGAGAAGAAGGGCGGAAATGGTGGGGGAAAGGGAGAGAGGCAAATCATGAGAGACTCTTGAATGCTGACAAAAACTGAGGACTGATGGATGTGGGGGGGAGGGGGGATGGGCATGGAGGAGGGCACTTTGGGGATGAGCACTGAGTGTTATGTAGAAACTAATTTGACAATAAACTATTTGTAAAAAAAAAAAAATAAAAAAATAAAACTACTGATAAGGATAAAAAAAAAACTACTCTCTCCAATTCACTGTTTTTATTGTTCTGTCACTGACTTGATTATGATTTTAAATTCAGCATTCAATTAAAAAAATTTCCATGTATTTTTTTCCTTATCACTCATTGTTTCCTTGTCATTACATCTGCAAAGCTCTGGCTTATGGATATGAATTTTTGGATGCTTTAGAGAATACAAATTAGAAATTTTCTATACATTTCTGATCCTTAATAAATAATCTACTTGGGGCTCCTGGGTGACTCAGTCAGTTAAGCATCCGACTTTGGCTCAGGTCATGATCTCACAGCCTGTGAGTTCGAACCCCGTGTCGGGCTCTGTGCTGACAGCTCAGAGCCTGGAGCCTGCTTCAGATTCTTTCTGCCCCTCCCCTGCTCATGCTCTGTCTCTCTCTCTCTCTCTCAAAAATAAATAAACATTAAAAATTTTTTAAAAAAAATAATAAATCTACTTCAGAGAAAGGCATTTTTTTCTAGTTTTTCAAGATGGTCTTTTCTCTTTGAATTTGAGGGTTTTCCTCATTACAGTAGTATCTGGCTAAACATCATATAAATATTTGGTAAAATTTTTAAAAATTATTTTCTTCGAGAAAGCCTTATTGATTTTTTTTGGTTTAGTTTGTTTTGTTTTGTTTGCATTTGCCTCTTCATAGAAAAGCTCCGAGGTATGGCCTTTTACCTGTGTTGGTGATTTACCCTTGCCTCTCTAAATTAGGTGGGATTTGTTGGGGTTCTTTCAGAGTCTCCTCCATTTCCATCCTTCTGTAGATTAGAGTCCAATGATCATTCTGTGAGAAACTATGGAAGAACGAGAGAGGAGATTAGCTTTATTGCTAACTTGGGGGAAAATATGGATTCCTTATCTTGTTGTAGAATGCTGTATGTGTGTGTGGGTGTGTAAAATAGTACTTTTGCATTACTTCTCAGTTGAAAAAAAAGAAAGATTTACTCTTCCTCTTCTTCCTTTTTGTTTTTTAAAATATATTTTTTAAATTGGTAGACATGTTTGAGTTTCATTGTGGGAATAGCCTAGATATTAGGTGGGCTGCCCCGACCTTTTGAACGTGGCATGATCTATTTCCTGTGGAAACCCAAACATCTCCTCAGAAACCTAATAATTCTCAAGGAGCATGCATTCTCCGGGTCACTTTTCCTTCCAGGCTCTTAGCCCTGAGTCATGTAGGCATAAACTGTGGTTCCCAACTTGGATGATTTTGCCTCTCAGGGGACTTTTGGCAACACATGGACATGTTTTTTGCTGTTGCAACTGGGGCAGGTGCTATGGCATCTAGTGGGTAGAGGCCAGGCATGATGCTAAACTTCCTACAATGCATAGGACAGCCCCCACAAGAAAAGAATTATACAACCCTAAACATCAGTAGTGCAAGCCTGAGAAACCCTGGCCTAGATATATCCTTTTCCTCAATTTCCACAGAAGCCTACTCATGTGAAGGCCCTGTGACTGTAGAAGACCTCACTGGAGATTTAGGAGAAACAGGAAGAGGGAGGAGGGGTTACATAGCAGTAGTGCAAATTATTTCAATTTGAATATTAAGCATCCCTATTCCTATACCTTTTGTCCCCCCCTCCCCAGTCATCAGAGTGCCCTCTGCCCTTCACTTGATGTAGGTCTCAGCCTTATGCTTTCTCATAGACACTTTCTCCCTTTATCCTATCTGGAACAAAACCAAAAAGAAAAAAGAAAAAAAAACCCAATAACTATTTCCCCGGCCAACTGAAAAGATAGTTTAGCTGTCTGTTTTGTTTTTTAAGCTTCCCCAACACCCACACACAGAGAAACAAGTTACTTTTCCAAACAGTGACAGTTCTCTCTCTTAAGAGGAATTCTGGTGCCACCAATTAAGATAATAACATTTTTACCTCATTATATAAGTGTAATACTTAAACAATTTTCAGTCACTTTAAATATTGGAAAAATAAGATAAGTTTCAAGTTTTACCGTTATCTGAGAATCTTAACATATTGACATAACTATCATAGATCTCATTTTTTCACGTCATAAGCCATTACACCCTACAGAAATCCTATAATTTCTGCTACATTTATTCATATTTATTTCCCCTGTGTTTCCAAGTTCATTGCTTGCTTTTCCGGTTTGTCAGTGCTGCATTATAGGTTAGATGATTCTAACAGATGGCTTTTCAGGTTTGGAGTCTTTGAGTTCCACTGCTTAATTTTACTATCCAGCTTTTACATGGAAGATAGGACAGATGTGGGCTCAGGAACAAAGTAGCCTTAGCATCCAAAGAGCAAGCTTTCCTGAAAGCTGATGGGTTTGATAAAATCATGTATGAGTTACTTAAATTCTCATCTTGGGCCTTTTCCTAATATTGTTGATATTCTAATGTTAGTGTGATACAGGGAAATAAAGTGTTTATTCACATAGTAGAAGCTTTGCTAACATTTGTCCTGTGACACATATTTATACTAATGCAAACCAATATTGTATTTCAGTTGGAATTAATTAAGGTCGTATACTTTATAAATCAAATATATGGAGAATGCTGGGGTATTTAGCTACTGAAAATACCTCTTTCTGTTCATTTTATTTTGTGTTGTTTTTATCTATTAAAAAATTTTTAATGTTTATTCATTTTTTTGAGAGAGAGAGAGAGACAGAGACAGAGTGCGAGCTGGGGAGGGGCAGAGAGAGAGGGAAACACAGAATCCAAAGCAGGCTCCAGGCTCTGAGCTGTCAGCACAGAGCCAGATGCAGGACTCGAACTCATGAAGCCAACAGTTCATGACTTCATCATAACCTGAGCAGAAGTTGGACGCTATACCAACTGAGCCACCAAGGCACCCCTATTTTGTGTTGTATTTATTCGGTACAACATACTTCCAGAAAAATGCTTAGTCATAAATATACAGCTCAATGAATCCTCATAAAGAGAACACATCCCCAAAACAAAGACAAGAACATTACCAAAACTTCCAGAGACCCGTTGTGTCCTTTGGTATCTACTCACACTTAAAGACAAGCACACCTCTGATTTCTAACAGCAAAGTTCAGTTTTGGTTATTCAGTCAAACAGTATGTCCTCATGTATCTGGCTGCTTTGCTCAACATTATGCAGAAAATATCTCTTAACTGTGGTGTAATACACCTCCTGAAAGTCACATTGCCTTTAAAGTAATTTTTCCCGAGGTGAAGTTAAGTGTCCGACTTCGCCTCAGATCCATGATCTCACAGTTTGTGGGTTCAAGTCTACATTGCGCTCTGTGATGACAGCTTAGAGCACGGACCCTGCTTCAGAGTCTGTGTCTCCCTGTCTCTCTGCCCCTACCCCACTCATGCTCTGTCTCTCAAAAATAAACATTAAAAAAATTAAGTAATTTTTCCTTTCTGATAATTTTTGTATGAGCCTCTTCCTCCCTCAGTGCATCTATCCATTCCTCCCTCCCTCCCTTCCTTCCCCATACTTCATTAAGGCATGATTTATATACATAAAATGCACTAATCTTAAGTGTTACAACTTGGTGATTTTAATAAATGTAAACACCTGTGTGACTGCCACCCAGATTAAGATATAAACATTTCCATCACCCTGGAAAGTTTCCTTTCCAGTCAGTAGCCCTCCCCAGAGGAAACCACTATTCTGACCTCTGTCATCATGGATTAGTTTTATTGTTCTGGAACTTCATGAATCAGTATGATCCCTTTTGTATCTGTCCTCAACATATTTTTGCAATTTATCCCTGTTGTTCTGTGTCAGTTTTATCTTTTCTGCAACGTAGTATCCCATATTCCATATTTTGTTTATCCGTTTTTCTGCTGATGGATGTTGAGTTGTTCACTTTGGGGCTATTGTGAATACAGCTACTATGAAGATTCTTATAACTTGCGTTGTGAACATAAGCATTCACTTCTCTCAGATAAATATTTAGGAGTAGAATTACCGGGTCATAGGGTAGGCATATGTTTAATTTTATTAGAAACTCCAGTTTCCCAAAGCAGTTATACTTATTTTACACTCCTACCAGCAGCGTATGAGAGTTCTCATGAATATATTTTTATTGTAGAATATTTGCACAACATAGAAATAAAAGACTACTTGATTTTTTTAGACAGGGTAGTTTTATATACTTTTCCATGTGAATCTGTCTACACACACACACACACACACACACACATAAATTGCTGCATGGTGTTTCAAAATTTATTTAACTATTTTTCTATTGATGGATGTTTAGGTTTTTTCCAATTTTTAAAAATATTTCCACAGTGCTGTAGAGAACCTATCTCTATGTGCATCTTTGTGTACATGTGCAAATATTTCTGTAGGGTAAATTTTTAGACTCTCAAATGGATTGCAGATGTGTTAAGCCTAGCATTTTAGTTTGGCCATTAGCTAAAACTTAATCTAAAGTATTCGGTGTGTTTTAGGTTCTGGTTTTTATTCTCTCTGTGCTGTGAGTATACAGGTATTATCATGTTCCCCCCTCCAGGAGGTAGAAGGAGAATTAAAAATATAAACACCACAATTCTTGGGTCATGGGGCAGAAACAATCAGCAGGTTGAAGCAAAATACAGCCAGAACATGCTGATAATTTCTCTATTGTATGCTGACAACTTCCTGCAAGCCAAAACAAAGCTGGTGGGTATGAGGTTAGCCTTGCCTTAAGTTTACCTTTTAACAAAAGGCAAAAAAATATGCCTTAAAGGATTACAATTAATTGCCAGATAAAAATGTAACAAGGTTTAAAACAAATTTTAAACAAAGTAATTATACCCTTCTATGATACTTTTATTTAATTAGTATGAAAATAGACAAGATTTCCATGAAGACTTCCATTATTGGAGTAGGAAGAATGAAAACACTGAAGTTTTAAAGATTCAGTTTTAGTGAGACATTTAAGAGTGACTGCAGAAATCCTAAGGGTCTGATATCTGCAGTGTGCCTGTGACAGGGAATCAGGAATTTTTGTTTGTTTCCACCAGAAGCTATCAATGAGACTTTGTAGAAATTGAGTTAGCAGCCAGGCTGGTTTTCTCCATGAAATAGGAATATATAATTTAAAGTAATAGTTGTGGTATTTAATTTAATGTAAAGAATACCCAGGAAAACCTAGGTGGCTTAGTTGGTTAAGCGCCTGACTCTTGATTTAGGCTCAGGTCATGATCTCAAGTTTCATGAGTTCACATCAGGGGAACACTCTCTCCCCGCCCTCTCTGCTCCTCCCTTGTGCTGGCTCTCTCTCTCTCTCTCTCTCTCTCTCAAGATAAATAAACTTTTAAAAAATCTTTAAAAAAAGAATACCCAGACATGTTAGTAGTAAATTTGACCCATAAGATATCATTGTCCTCCAAATAAACAAAAGAGTATTCTTGTAAATGGACAAGGTCAGATATTTGGGAAAATGTCATAAACTTTCACCAGTTTACAAAACCTAGTGATCTTGGACACATCCTGCCAAGAATCTTTTCAGCTGGCCTCAGATCCTGCAGGAGTATGATGATCATATTACTTCTACAGTATTTCACATACTTTCTGTGCCCTTGTCCTTCTGTCTTCTTTTCCTGTTTTCTTTTCCTACTCTGACTTGCTGGAATAGATGTCCATATAAGTTGTCTGGAAGCTGAGGGAATCTGTTTTAGGGCAGCTATGAATTATGAAATGCAGATACAATTTTCCCAGAGCTGAGCTTACCTTTTAAATATGGAACTTAAAAGTCATTGTGTATTACTTTTAGTACAAAATACTGTATGCTATCATAAGCCATCTTTCCAGAGTAATCTTTCACCACTGTTCCTCTCACCTTTAACCTTCTGCCATCTAAGTTGAAATTCTTTCTTTTTTTAAAAAAAATTGTTTTATGTTTTTATTTATTTCTGAGAGAGGGAGAGGGGGAGGGAGGGAGGGAGAGAGAGAGAGAGAGACAGAGAGAGAGAGAGAGAGAGACAGAGAGAGACAGCATGAGCAGAGGGTCAGAGAGAGAGGGACATACAGAATCTGAAACAGGCTCCAGGCTCTGAGCTAGCTGTCAGCACGGAGCCCAACACAGAGCTCAAACCCTGGAACCATGAGATCATGACCTGAGCCGAAGTCAGATGCTCAACTGACTGAGTCACCCAGGCGCCGGAAATTCTTTTAGTCTCTCCAACTGAACTGAGATCTATCACCTCAGGAACTTTGCACATGATGTTTCCATGCTTGTACTTTTTTTTTCCTAGTTCCACCAACTCCCCACCTTCCCCCCTCCCCCACAGCATACATACTTGGCCTGCTAATTTGGGA
The DNA here is from genome assembly GCF_003009895.1 of Hyaena hyaena. Lineage (NCBI taxonomy): Eukaryota > Metazoa > Chordata > Mammalia > Carnivora > Hyaenidae > Hyaena > Hyaena hyaena. The sequence continues at coordinate 2,706,518 of NW_024080661.1, read as the reverse complement.
ATTTCAGAAAAAGATCAGTTTTCTAAGAGGTCTCCCCTGACTTACTTCCCTCTCTAGATGAGTTGCGTGTATCATGGGGCTGTGGCCTCCCTTATTTTTCATATTATAACTCATATCACAATTTATTCTAATTGCCTATTTAAGTCTGTGTTCTTTGCTAGACTGTAAACTCTTATGATAGAGCTTAGATCTAATTCACTTTTCCCAGTACTCGGCATGTATTAAGCACTCAATAAATATTTGTTGAAGAATGAAGACATGTAGGAAAAAAAGTGGCATTATTGATGGTATGTTTCTAATTTTGTCTTTTCTCTTTGATGGGAAGACATTTACACCATGTGGTTCATCTTGCTCACTTACCAGTTGAAGGTAACAAGGTGCAGAGTGTGTAATACTGAGTATTGTGTACAGTGAGAACTGCAGGGTCAGAGGTGCCTCAGGAGTGTTCTTACACAGTGGTGTTTTCCACACTGGGTTATGCAATTGCAGGAGCCTAAGGCATCCTGTTGTGGCAGGATGTGATGTTTATGTTAGAAGAGTTCTTGTTTGTAAAAGGTTGATTGCTTAACAGAAAACCCTATAGATAGCTTGGTGAGCTGGGTTAAATATAGGAGCTGATATGTTGAGAGACCTTTTAAGATCTCTTTCCTGTTCAGCGGTGAGTAGTGTGTTTCTGATCAGGGTTGCTCAAGCACCTTCTGCTCATAATAACTATAAGTGGCATCATCTTCTAAATTGAGAGACAAGTGTATTATATGCTGCTCTGTAATTTTTGTTTTCCTAATATCTTTGTCATGTTGTGATGTCAGGGTTATGCTGGCTTCATAAAATGAGTAGGCATGTGTGTATAATACTGGATATATAATTTCTCATATAGCCCTTTCTAATAACTTATTTTTTCTTTCAAATGTTTTATTTATTTTTCAGAGAGAGATTGTGAGCTGGGGAAGGGCAAAGAGAGAGGGGGACAGAGAATCCACAGTGGGCTCTGTGCTGACAGCAGTGAGCCCAACGTGGGGCTCGACCTCACAAACCACAAGATCATGGCATGAGCTAAAGATGGCCACTCAACCAACTGCGCCACCCAGGCACCCCGCTTTTAACTTATTTATATTTTTCTTGTTTATACACTTGTTCATTTACTAAGTTGTGGGTGTAATTTTAGATCTGATTCTTAAAAAACAGATGAGACAGACAGCAGAGATTGTCTTTGTGTTATTTTATTTCTGAGTAGGTGACACTTGCATGTGAATTAACACATGAACATGAATTAACATTTGGAAAGGAAGTCTTTCGAAAAAGTAATTTGGAAAAGTAACCTCATAACAAAAATGTCAAGCTTTTCTTAATATCTTTGGGGGATAGTTATATCCTGTTGATGCTCTTTCTACAATTTTAATATATAGAAATATAATTACATAGGATATTTTACTTATAAGAATATAGTAAGGAGGGCAGAAGTACAAAATATTATATAGTTGATCCTTGAACAACATGTGGGTTAGGGCTGCTGCCCCTTCCTCTTCCCTCGCCTTCTACCCCCCCAGTTGAAAATCCTCACATAGCTTTTGACTCCCCCAAAACTTAACTACTAGTAGCCTACCATTGAGCAGAGCCTTACCAATAACATAAACAGTCAGTTGACATATTTGGTATGTTATATGCATCATACACTGTATTCTTACAGCAAAGTAAGCTGGCAGGGTGCATGGGTGGCTCAGTTGGTTAAGAGACCGACTTAGGCTCAGGTCATAATCTCGAGGTTCATGAGTTCCAGCCCCATGTCGGGCTCTGTGCTGACAGCTCAGAGCCTGGAGCCTACTTTAGATTCTGTGTCTCCTTCTCTCTCTGCTTCTCCCCTGCTCATGCTCTGTCTCTCTCTTTCAAAAATAAATAAATATTAAAAAGAATTAAAGAAAACAATAAAGTAAGCTGGAGAAAAAATGTAATCATAAGGAAGAGAAAATACATTTACAGGACTGTATTGTATTTATCAGAAAAAATATCTGCATGTAAGTGGACTGGTCAGTTCACACTCACGTTGTTCAAGGGCCAGCTGTATATGTTTATCATCTGTGGGAATAAAGTATATACTGCAACCACCTGTCTCTCACAGGATTCTCTTCATTCCCACCTTCATTCCCACCTTCATCTCCACCTCTGTCTGCCTAGGTGGCCTTCTTCCCTGCTCACAACTATGAGCCAGCTCAGCACACCACCACTAAGTGAAATGAAGATAGATGTACAAAAAAATTGAAGTCTATATATCCAAAATAGGAGTACATTACCTTATGCTTGCACAGTGATTTCTATTTCACTTATTTTTTTTCACATTTTAAAACAACACATTTTAGGACATCTAGAAAATACAGGAAAGTATGAAGAAGATGGTAAAAGTAGCTTGTAATTCCACCACCTAGAGATGGCCATTGTTAATATTTTGGTGTTTACCACAGTACCTGACTGGCCTGTAGAAAGGACTCAATAAAGACTGAGTTAATGAATGAATTTGACCCTGTTCTCCCTTCTTTTTTTTCCCAAAATGTTAAAATTATACTGTACACCACTTTTTGAAAATTAATAGACTTTGTATTTTTAGAACAGTTTTACATTCACAGAAAAATGGAGCAGATAGTACACAGTTCTATTTCCCTTTCTTTCCAGTTTCCCTTATTATTAACATTTTACATTAGTATGATGCATATGTTACCATTCATTGACCAATATGGATATGTTATTAACTAAAGTCCATAGTTTATTGTTTCCCTTAGTTTTTACTTAATATCCTTTTTCTGTTCCAGGATCCTATCCATGATACCTCACTTAATTTAGTTTCCTTACATTGCTTTTGGCTGTGACAATTTCTCAAACTTTCCTCATTTTTGATGATTTTGACAGTTTTGAGGAGCATTCGTCAATAGTACTGTAGAATGCCTCTATATTAGAATTCAGTGTTTTTCTCATGACTAAATTTGGACTGGGAATTTTGGCAAGGAAATCACAGTGGTAAGTGCCATTCTTATCACATGTCAAGGGTATATAATACCAAGATGATTTATGACTGTTGGTATTGACCTTGATCACCTACCTGATTGTTGTAATGTTTGTCTGGTTTCTTCACTCTAAGGTTACTCTTTATTTCCCCTTTCAGTAGTACTGTGTTCTTTGGAAGGAAGTCTGTATGTGAAGCCCACACTTAAGGGGTGGCAGTTATGTTCCCCCTTCTTTAACTATTTTTTTTAAGTTTATTTATTTTGAGAGAGAGAGACAGAGTGCGAGCAGGGTAGGGGCAGAGAAAGGGAGAGAGAACCTCAAGCAGGCTCCACACTATCAGTGAAGAGCCCGATGTGGGGCATGAACTCACAAACTGCGAGATCATGACCTGAGCTGAAATCAAGAGTCGGACACTTAACCGACTGAGCCACCCAGGCGCCCCATGTTCCCACTTCTTTAAAGTGAAGTATCTACGGGGCACCTGGGTGGCTTAGTGGGTTAAGCGTCTGACTTTCGCTTAGGTCATGATCTCGCGGTTCGTGGGTTCGAGCCCCGCGTCGGGCTCTGTGCTGACTGCCAGCTCAGAGTCTGGAGCCTGTTTCAGTCTGTGACTCCCTCTCTCTCTGACCCTCCCCTGCTCATGCTGTCTCTCTCTCTCTCCTAGAAATAAATAAAACATTAAAAAATTAAAAAAAAAATAAAGTGAAGTATCTACATAAATTATTTGGAATTTGTCTGTGCTGGAGATTTGTCTCTTCATCCCCATTAATTAATTTATTGAGTTACTTATTTATATAAATATGGACTAGTAAATACTTATTTTATACTTTGAGTTATAATGCAATATTACTTTATTTTATTCCTCAAATTGTTCCAGCTTTAGCCATTGGGAGCTCTTTTACATGGCTTCTGTGACTTTTTTGATATGCCCATCATATGTGTGTGTGTGTGTGTGTGTGTGTGTGTGTGTGTGTATTTGAGGCACATTCTTACTTTCTGGCACTACAACATGCTCCAGACTCATCTTGTATATCTGCCCCAGTTCTAGGATCAGCCATTTCTCCAAGGAGACTTGTCCCTTTTATTGAAAATTGGTATTAGAAACCAAGATCTGGGCTCTGGGTGAGCACATTGGTACTGGGATATTTCTTTTAAGGCCTCTCAGTTGACAAAGCAAAGAAGTATGTTTTTATAATAACCCCTTATATACATATATCTATAAAAAATTCTCTATATAACCATCTGTATCTATATAAATTTAAACATCAGTTCTTTCAACTTTAATTCATTCTACACTTCTCTCTTTGCTATTCCTGATACTGTTCCTCTCCTTTCCATTCCAACAGAGAGAAACCTGGTTCCAACCATTCATCACCCATTTATTGTTTTATCAGAATATACAAAATAGTAATATAAGAATTATTAACCCATACACCTGTGAGAAATAACTTCATTGACTATAGACCAGTGTTTTTGTGCAGTTTGCCTTTAGTCCTATAAACTCCACTTATTTCCAAAGTTACTTAGGTCAGTCAGTACCTTTCCCCCCATCTCCTTCAGTGAAGTTTCCCCCCATTATTGTTAATACAGTGAGATTATGTTGCTACAGTCTGCATTCTTTCCTGATATCCCCCAATCTCCTAAATTATTTTTTTTGAATTTGTAAATGTTAAGGCTCACAAAGTGTTGTAAAGTTCTATAGGTTTTGACAAATGTGTAATGTTGTATATCCACCATTAACGCATCATATAGTATAGCTTCACTGCCCTAAAAATCATCTGTGCTTCACCTATTCACCCCTTCCCCACTCCTCTTGAACCCCTTGGCAACCACTGATCTTTTCACTGTCTCTATAGTATTGCCTTTTCCAGATGTCATATAATTGGAATTACACAATATGTAGCCTTTTCAGATTGGCTTCTTTCACTTAGTAATATGCACTTAAGATTTCCTCATATCTTTTCATGGCTTGATAGCTCATTGCTTGTTAATACTGAATAGCATTCCATTGTCTGGATGTTTATTTATCCATTCACCTACCGACAGACATCTTGGTTGCTTCCAAGTTTTGGCAATTATGAATAAAGCTGCTGTAAACATCCATGTACAGGTTTTCGTGTGGACGTACATTTTCAGTTCAATTGGGTAAATACTTAGAAGTGTGATTGCTACTGTGCCTTCTAGTAAGACTACTTTTTTCCTTCTAAAGTTTATTTTTTGGTTGTTGTTATTATTTTTCTTTTTTTAAATATTTATTTATTTTTGAGACAGAGACAGAGCACAAGCAGGGAAGGGGCAGAGGGAGAGAGAGACACAGAATCCCAAGCAGACTCCAGGCTCTGAGCTGTCAGCACAGAGCCCAATGTGGGCTTGAACTCACAAACCATGAGATCATGACCTGAGCCAAAGTCAGAGGCTTAATCAGCTGTCACCCAGGTGCCCCAACCAATGTTGAATGTAAAAACTTCTAGACGTTTAATATCTTATTTTTGTAAATGAAGATAAAAAGGTTATGTTAGCAGAGAATAAAAACTGAAAGAATGATGGAATTGCAAGTAATAAGGGAAGTAATATACTGAAGGACCTTTTAAATACTCTTTCCCTTTCAGTGATGAGTAGTGTGTTCAGACTACAATCACTATGATTAGCTTCAGCTTCTAAACTGAAGGGCAAATATATTATACACTGATTTGTATAATTTTCTTCTCTTAATATCTTTATCAAGTTTTGGTATCAGAGTTATACTGGCTTCATAAAATGAATTAGAAAGTGCTCACATATTCTATTTTCTCTAAGAGTTTGTGTAAGATTGGTATTCTTTCTACCTTAAGTGTTTGGTGGAAATCACTTGTGAAATCATCTGGGCCTAAATTTTCTTTCTGGAAAGGTTTTTTTTAAACTATGCATTCAATTTCTTTTTTAGATATAGGGCTATTTGGATTTTGTATTTCATCTTGCACATTTTGGTAAATTGTGCTTTTTGAGGAGTTTGTTGGTTTAATGTAAGTTGTCAAATTTATTGGCAAAAAGATGTTGATAATATTCCCTTATTATTCTTTTAACATCTGTGAGATTTTTAATAATATCCCTTTCTTCATTCCTGATATTGTTAATTTGTGTGGGTTTTTTCTGTCCTTTGATGGATCTTGATAAAACTGTTAGGGGTTTATCAAATTTATTGGTCTTTAAAAAGAATCAACTAATGTTTTTTCTGCTTTCTAAATTGATTTCTACCCTTATCTTTATTATTTTCTTTTTTCCACTTGGGATTTAATTTACTTATATTTTTCTAGCTTTTTAAGGCAAAGACTTAAATCATTGATTTAAAACATTCTTCTTCTCTAACATGAACATTTAAAACTGTACATTTCCCTCAATTAAACACAGGAATCTATAGATCCTATTAATTTAAATATGTTGTATTTAATAGTCATTCCATTTGAAATGTTCGTTTTAATCAAAGAATACTATTTCTTCTTTGGCTTTGTTATTTCAAACTGTTGAGGCTTTTTAGATATCTTATTGTTACTAATTTCTGAATTCTTTTGTGGTCAGGGAATATATTCTGTAAGGTTTTAGACTTCGGGCATTTATGAAGACTTATTTTATGGCCTAGAATAAGGTATATTTTGCTGAACATTCCATGTTCATTAAAGAAATATTCTATAGTTGTTGGCTACAATATTCTATGGCTGTCAATTAGGTCAAAGTGATTGATGGTATTGTTCAGGTCTTCTATCTCCTTAGTGATTATTTTTCTAGTTGTTCTATTAGTTTCTGAAGGAGGTTGGTAAAATCCCCAACTATGATTGTAGACCTGTCTTTTCCTTACTAGTTTAGTTGGAGTTTTCTTCAAGTATTTTGTAGCTCTTGTCATGTTCATTCTATTTTCCTGATGACTTGGCCCTTTTATCATAATGAAATATCCCTCTTTATTTCTGGTAATACTCCCAGTTTTGAAGTCTTCTTTGTCTGACATTAATATAGCCATTCTAACTTCTTTATGCTTGCTCTTTGCTTCTGTATCACTTGATTCTTTTATTTTCAGCCTGTGTCTTTATATTTAAGGTGTATCCTTGTAGACAGCATGTAATTGTCTTGCATTTTTATTTAGTCAAAGTACTCTCCTTTTTAAAAAAATTTTATTAAATGTTTATTCATTTTTGGGGCACCTGGGTGGCTCAGTCGGTTAAGAGTCCAACTTTGGCTCAGGTTGTGATCTCACAGTTTGTGAGTTCGAGCCCCGTGTGGGACTCTGTGTTGACAGCTCAGAGCCTGGAGCCTGCTTGGGATTCTGTGTCTCCCTCTCTCTCTCTGCCCCACCCCTGCTTGTACTCTGTCTCAGAGATCATGTTGTGAGATCATGACCTGAGCCGAAGTTGGACTCTTAACCGGCTGAGCCACCAGGTGCCCCTCTGCTTTTTAACTGGAGTGTTTAGTTCATTTACATCTAATATAATTATCATTATGAATGGATTTAGGGTCTACCATTTACTATTTGTTTTCCAACTGTCACATTTTTTAGTTACACTTGCCTTGTTAAGAATTAATAAAATGCCTTTTAGCATTCTATTTTAATTTCTCTATTTCTAAAAACTGTACTTCATTTTATTTTGTTTGTTACATTTACTCCAGTGATTACCATATCCCTAATTTGTCACTTAGGTTAATATTGTGCCAATAAACTGATTTCATTTACCTGCCTCTCCCATCCTCTATTGTTGCCATATATTTTACACATGCATATATTGTAAGCTACAAAATGCAGTGTTTATCTGTGCTTAAAACTGCCAGCTATCTTTTGAAGAAATTAAGAACAGAAAAAAAGTGAAAAAAAAAGTGATAATGTTTCATATAGACCCACATACTTAGCACTTTGGTGCTCCTTTTGATCTGAGTTTCCCACTGGTGCATTTCAATGAATTTCCTTTAGATTTCTTTTAGAGCAAGTTTCCTAGCAAAAAATGTTCTCCATTTTTATTTACCTGAAAAATGTCTTTATTTTGCCTTCACATTTTGATGAGTTATGTCACTGGATATAGAATTCTGGGTTGTTGGGTTTTTTTTTTCTTCTTTTTATTTTCAGCACTTTAAAGATGTCAATCCAGTGTCTCCTGGCCTCTATTATTTTTTATGAAAAGTCACTTTTATTCCTATCCTTATTCTCCTGTATGTAATGGGTCATTTTCTCTTCTTTGAAAATTTTCTATCTTTGGTTTTCAGCAATATGACAATAATGTGCCTACACTTAGTTTTCTTTATATTTATCCTATTTGATGTTCACTGAGCTTCTTGAACCTATAAATTGATATTTTTTATCTAACTTGGAAATTTTTAACTATTGTTTCTTCTGGTACTTTTTTTTTCTTTTTTCTTTTTACTCATTTCTTTCTTCTCTTCTTCTGGGACACTGATACATATAAGTAATGGCCTTTGATGTTGTCCCACATTCCACTAAGCTTTGGCTGAGGCTATTCCTCAGTTACTCCGTCCCTGAGTGTACCCTGGGCTGGGTGTACCCTCAGATGAAAAGCTGTAAAAATGCAAGGCTCATTCTGCAGTTCCTTTCTTTTAACAATCAAATTCCTGCCAATTTATGCCTGCCTTTGGGTATTGTTTGGTGCCTTAAAATAGTTGTCTTTAAATATTTTGTTGATAATTCTTATCTTTTGTTTTTGATAATTTATCTTTGTAAAAGTTATTCTAACACAAGTTATTCTCCTATTACCCAGAAAGCTATTGATTTTTAGAATATTTATCTTCTGGCTACCCTACCAAATTCTTACAAGTTCTAAAGGTTGTTAAGTTCAGAGTTTTAAGTTTGTTTGCATTTGGTTATAATATCTGTATAATGACAATTTTTTTTCCTTCTTAGGCTTCTTTTTGTCTAGAACCTCCAGAACAGTGTTAATTAATTAAAGTGGGAGTAGTTGGCAAACCAATCTTTTTAAAAAATGTTTATTTATTTTTGAGAGAGAGAGAGAGAGAGTAGGGAAGGGGCAGAAAGAGAGGAAGACAATCCAAAGCAGGCTTCAAGCTCTGAGCTGTCCACACAGAGCCTGATGCGGGGCTAAAACTCACTAACCATGAGATCATGACCTGAGCCAAAGTCAGCTGCTTAACCGACTGAGCCACCCAGGTGGCCCAAACCAATTTTTTTCTTTAATGATAATGACTTTAATTTTTCAGACATAAATATGAATGCTGGTTTGTGATATATATATTTCTTAGACGAAGAAGGTATTCTTTTACTTCTGTTTAATACAGTTTTATCATTAATGTTAACTAACTAGAATTTCAATAAAAATTTTTAAAAATAGTTTTGTCACAAATAGATAATAAATATCATGAGGTGAGGTTCTTGTCACTTATCAACCTGCTTCTATAGATCTCTTGTTTAACATACTAAATAAATATATAATGCATCATAATATTCAAGCATCATTATATTCCCAGGATAAACTTTATATTATTCTTTTAATGTACTGCTAAGTTTGACTTACTAGTATTTCATTTAGGATTTTTGTACTTACATTAACATTAATTGATTTCTTTTTATGTTATTTTAGAACTGGGATTATGCTGGTTTATAACAAATGATTAAAGAAACATTGTCTTCTGTGAGCTGGGATAGTTCATGTAGTACGGAAATGATTTATTACTTAAAAGTTTGAAAGACATCTCTATAACTATATGAATCTGAACTTTTTTTTTTTAACAATTTGACCAACTTCTCTTCTTTTTCCCTGGTTATTAGCCTGTTCAAGATTCAAGTTTTCCATTTCTCAATTCAGTGTTAGAAATTTGTATTTTTCTCAGAAACTCTTTCACTGTGGTTTTTAAATTTATTTGCATGATATTTTATTTTGTTTGCATAGCTTCTTATTTTTGAAAATAATCTCTCTGGGTGGCTAGGTCAGTTAAGCATCTGACTTTGGCTCAGGTCATGATCTCACGGTTTGTGGGTTCAAGCCCTGCGTCAGGTCCTGTGCTGACAGCTAGCTCAGAGCCTGGAGCCTGTTTCAGATTCTGTATCTCCCTCTCTCTCTGACCTTCCCCTACTCACGCTGTCTCTCTCAGAAATAAAACATTTTAAAAAAAGAAAATAGTCTCTCAAAGGGGAAAGAATGATACTCAACATCACAAAATGCAGAATACATAAAAGCACAAAGAAGAAAATTAAAATAACTTGAAATTCCACCAACTTTATAAAGTATTTCATTCTTATTAAAATTCCTGTATTTTTCATTGCTTCCTTTTATTCTGCTTTATTTCTGTATATTTGTGCTTTCTTCCCCTTTTCCTTGATTACCTTTGCTAATGGTTTATTGGTTTATTAGTTTATTGGATTTCCCCCTCACCTCTGAAAATTCCCAGCTAACACTTATTTAGCACTTATACATTTTTTTTTCACTGCATTTAAGGTCAGTGGTTTTTTAACCACCAAGTTGTGCAATGGAACCTTTTTCAAAATTAAAATATTATGTGAAATCACAGGATATAAATAGATAAAAGCCAAGTGCTTGTGATTCAGACAAAGGGGAGTGTAGGGGAAGGGAGGGAGTTTCCCAGAGGCCTGCTCACTTGACCTGCCCCTGCTCTTTCTCTTCCTTATCAGAGGCTTATGACTCCAGAGAGCACTGTTAGACAGGCACTGTTCTGATTTATTAATTCTGCTTTTATCTTTATTGTTTCCTTCTTCCTATTTTCCATAGGCTTGTTTTATTGTTCTTTTCTGATTTCTTGAGTTTAGTGCTTACTGGATTAATTTTCATTCTTTCTTATTTAATACTGGAGATATTTAAGTCTATGAATTTGTCACTCAATACAATACTGGTTGTATCTTATAATATTTTCTTCAGGCTACTTTCTCTGTAGGTTGTAATTGTAGTTTTGAGTTTCCTCTCTGACCCATGACATAAGTAGGAATATGTTTTCAATGTCTAAGTGTGAAGGGGTTTGTTTACTTTCTTTTAATGTTTATTTATTTTGAGAGATGGAGGGAGAGAGAGAGACAGAGAGACAGAGAGAGAGAGAGAGAGAGAGAGAGAGAGACTCCCCTGTAGTCTACACAAACAGGGGAGGCACAGAGAAAGAGGAAGAGAGAGAATCCCAAGCAAGTTCTGTGTTGTTAGCGCACAGCCTGGTGCAGAGCTCCATCTCATGAATGGTGAGATCATGACCTGAGCTGAAATCAAGTGTTGGAGGCTTAACCAATGGAGCCATTCAGACACCGCTGTTCACTCTTTTTAATTTTAAATTCTGGTTTTAATTCATAGTGGTCATAAAACAAGATCTTTCTAATTTTGAGTTTTAAAGAAACTTATTGATGTTTCTTTGTAATCCAATGTTTAATCAATTTTATAAATTTTCTATGTCAGTTGTAAATTCTGGTTTTAGGTTGAGCTTAGTTTTTAGAGTATATTCTGTTTTTAGGTTGCAGAGTTTAGTTCACTCCTAATATCTATATTATTAATTTTATTATTTAAATCCTCTATATCTGTACTATCCGAAGTAGTAGCTACTCTCCATGTATGGCTATTAGCATTTGAAATGTGACTAGTCTGAACTGATACGTGTTGTCAAGTGTAAAATACACACCAGGTTTTGAAGATTTACTACAAAAAAGATAAAATACCTCAACAAAATTTTTATATTCTGTATTAAAATGATATTATTTTGGATCTGTTGGATTGGAAAAAATAAATAAATATCACTAAAATTAATTCCATCTCTTTTTGGTACTTTTTGAAATGAGGCTACTAGAAAATTTCAAATTACATATATAGCTGATGTTTTATTTTATTTCTTTTTTTAAAATTTAAATTTTAGGGGGGTGCCTGGGTGGCTTAGTTGGTTAAGCGTCCAACTTTCGCTTAGGTCATGATCTCACGGTTCGTGGGTTTGAGCCCCACAATGGGCTCTGTGCTGACAGAGCCATCTTGTTGCAAATGGCAAGATTTTAATTTTTTTTATGGTTGAGTAATAGTCTACTGTATATAACTGTATATAACTGTATAACTGTATATAACTACCACATCTTTATCCATTTATATGTGGATGAACACTTGGGTTGCTTCCATATCCTGGTTATTGTAAATAATGCTACAATAAACATAATAAACATATATCTTTTCAAAATAGTGTTTTCATTTTTGGGGGGTAAATACCTAGTAGAGGAATTACTGGATCATATGGTAATTCTGTTTTTAATTTTTTGAGGTTTTACACAGTCACTGCACCCATTTGCATTCCCACCAACAGTGTATGAAGGTTCCTTTTTATCCCACATCCTTGCCAGAACTTGTTATTCTTGTGTTTTTGATGTTAGCCATTCTGACAAGTGTAAAGTGATATCTCATTGTGATTTTAGTTTGCATTTTCTAGATGATTAGTGATGTTTAATATCTTTTCATGTGTCTTTTGGCCATTCAGAGTGTATTATTGAAAAGATTTTCTTCAGGGAAGGATGTAAGTGATAGACATTGAGAGCTACAACTGTTTGAAAATGTTTTTCTGGTCTCTTTCTTATAACCAACATCTTGGCTGTGTTTAAAATTCTTGGACACAGAATTTTTCCTTAAAACTCTGTAAAAATTTCATCTTCTGATGCTTATTTTGTGGAGAGGCCATATGACTCTGTTGTTTTGTAGGAAACTTATTTTTTCTGTCTGGGTCCTTTAGGGATGTTTTGATTTTCCTTCAGTTTTGAAAGTTCAGAAGGATATGGGTAGATGTTGTTATTTATTTATTTAATCTTTTAACAGCTTCATAGGAACACACAGTTCATATACCATGCAACTTACCCTTTTAAAGTGTACAATTCGGGGTGCCTGGGAGGCTCAGTCGGTTGAGCGTCCAACTTCGGCTCAGGTCATGATCTTACGGTTCATGGGTTTGAGCCCCGTGTTGGGCTCTGCGCTGACAGCTAGCTCAGAGTCTGGAGCCTGTTTCAGACTCTGTGTCTCCCTCTCTCTCTGACCCTCCCCTGCTCACGCGCTCTCTCTCTCTCAGAAAAAAAAAAAAAAAGACATTTAAAGTGTACAATTCAATGGCTCTTAGTATATTCACTGAGTTGTGCAATTATTACTACAATAAATTTTAGAACATTTTCATCATCTTGAAAGAAGACTTGAACCCCTAAGCCTTCGCTCCCCAAGTCCCCTCTCTCCTGCAGTTGTAAGCATCCACTAATCTGTTTCCATGGATTTGCCTATTCTGTGTATTTCATGTGAATTGATTTATACAATATGTGGTCTTTCTTTCACTTACCATAATAATTTTGGAGATTCACCCATATTGTAGCATGTAGCATTTCATTTCATATTTTTTTTAGTGCTGAATAGTATTCCGCTGTATAGATATACCATATTCATCAGCTGATAGACATTTGGGTTGTTTCCACATACATACTGGCTGGTAAGAATAATGCTGATATGAGCATTTGTTTTCATTTCTCTTGGGTATATATCTTGCAGTGGAATTACTGGGTCATTTGGTAACTCTCTGTTTAGCCTTTTGAGAAACTGCAAGACTGCTTTTACACAGCAGCAACACCGTTTTGCATTCCCAACAGCAATATGTGAGGGTCTTAATTTTTCTACATATTTGGCAACATTCATTTTTGTCCTTCTTTTTTATTTTTGTCCACCCTAGTGAGTGTGAAGTGGTATCTCATTGTGGTTTTGATTTGCATTTCCCTGATGACGGTTGATGTTGAGCATTTCTTCATGTGCTTATTGGCCATTTGTATATTTTGCAGGGGGATGGTAAATGTTCAGATCCTTTGCTCATTTTAAAATTGAAGTGTTAAGAAACAAAACAGATGAACATAGGTGAAGGGAAGGAAAAATAAAATAAAAAGAGAGAGAAGCAAACCATAAGAGACTCTTAAATATAGAGAACAAACTGAGTGTTGCTGGAAGGGTGGCAGGTGGGGGATGGGCTAAGTGGGTGATGGGTATCAAGGAGCGCACTTGTGATGAGCACGGAGTGTTGTATGTAAGTGATGAACTGAATTCTACTCCTGAAACCAATACTACACTGTATGTTAACTAACTTGAATTTAAATAAAAGAATGAAATAAAAAATTGAATTGTCTTTTTATTACTGAGTTATAAGAGTTCTCTTATCAGCTATATGATTTGCAAAAATTTTCTCCTGTTCTCTGGGTTGTCTCTTTACTTTCTTGATGACATCCTTTAAATCACAATGGTTTTTAATTTTTGATGTCCAATTTATTTTTTCTTTTGTTGCTTATTCTTTTGACGTCACTTCTAAGACACTTGCCTAATTTTAGAAATATTACCTAATCCAAGGTCACAAGGATTTATGCTTGTTTTCTTCTAAGAGTTTTATAGTTTTGCATTTTACATTTATGGCTTTGATCCATTTTGCATTCATTTTGTACATTGTTTGAGGTAGGGATCCAACTTTGTTTTTTTGTGTATGGATATTCAGTAGTTCCAGCACTATTTGTTGAAAAAAATATTTTCTTCCTATTGAATTGTCTTAGCATCCTCATCAAAAACTTATTGACTATAAATGTGCAGGCCTATTTGTGAAGTTTTAATTTTATTCCTTTGATTTATGTGTCTGCCTTTCTGCCACTACTGTACTGTCTTGATTGCTGTAATGTTATAGTAAGTTTTCAAATCAGAAAATGTGAATCCTTCAAAGTTGTTCTCCTTTTTCAGAATTGTTTTGGCTATTCTGGGTTCCATGAATTTCCACATGAATTTTAGGAGTAGCTTATCAATTTCTGCAAAAAAACCTAACCAAGATAATGCAATAGGGATTGCATTAAATCTTTAGATGAACTTGAGGAATATTGCCATTTTAACAATAGTAAGTCTTTCCATCTATGAACATGGATGTCTTTCCATTTATTTAGATCTTTAATTTTTTTTTTTTTAATTTTTTAAACTTATTTCTAGGAGAGAGAGAGCGTGAGCAGGGGAGGGTCAGAGAGAGAGGGAGTTACAGACTGAAACAGGCTCCAGGCTCTGAGCTGGCAGTCAGCACAGAGCCCGACACGGGGCCCGAACCCATGAACCGCGACATCATGACCCAAGCGAAAGTCGGATGCTTAACCGACTAAGCCACACAGGCGCCCCAGATCTTTAATTTTTTTAAACATTTTGTTTTGCAATTTTCAGAGTTTAAGTCTTTTTTACTTCTGTTAAATTTATTTCTAAGTATTTAATTCTGTTTTATGCTTTCTTAAGTGGAATTTTTCTAATTTCATTTTTGGTTTCTTCATTGTTACTCTAGAAAGACCATTGCTTTTGTACATTAATCTTATTTCCTACAAACTTCCTGAATTTGTTTTTTAGTTTTCATATTTTTTAGTGGATTCCTTAGGGTTTTCTATACACAAGATCATGTAATCTGCAAGTAGAGATAGTTTCACTTATTCCTTTCTAATCTGACCTATTTTAATTTCATTTTCTTGTGCAGTTGCCCTGGCTAGCAACAGTCCAATTCTGAGTATATGTGGTGAGAGCAGAACATCCTTATTTTGTTTCTGATCTTCTGAACAGGGGAAACATCAGTCTTTGATATTAAGGATGATGTTAGCTGTGGAATTTTTTGTAGCTGCTCTTTATCAGGCGGAGGAAGTTTCCTTCATAGTTTGTTGAGTATTTTTTTATCTTGAATTTTTGTCAAATGCTTTTTCTCTCTCTATTGAGATGATCATGTGTTCCTTGTCCTTTATTAATAGGTATATTATATTCATTGAATTTTGGGTAGCATTTATTTTTATCTTTTCATTCAACTTCCCATTTCCTCATTCCTTAGCCGTCAGAGAACTTTAAAGGAACCCATTAAATGACATATGCAATAGATGTGATGCAAACCCTGGAAGTTGATGGTGGTCCTCTGAAATTTTTAACTTCCAGAACTTTATACCTCATCAAAAGTACTGGTGAGGGTTATCTAGGATTGCCTTGTTTTGCTTTGGTTGTTGCTTTGGTTGTTGAACACTGTGAATGTAAAACAAATTTTTAAGCATGCTTATGTAACCCAACTGTATAAATTCATTACATTATTTTAATAGTATATGTGACACAGTTTCATATTGAAGGCACTGTTTTTTAAGGTGGGAAATTTTAACTGTGTTATTTATATATTTTTTAGGGGTGGTAACCCTTTTCTGCATAATAAACTATGTAGCTAGTATTTCTGGCAATTGTAATCATTATCAATGTATTTTGTCTTTGAAAATATCTAGGTGCCCTCCCCCCATTTCTTTCAACATCACATGATTTGTTTCATACTATATATTTCTATCATGTCTCTATTTTATTTATTTTTTAATTTTATAGATGTTTATTTATTCTTGAGAGAGACACACACACAGAGTGCAAGTGGGGGAGGGGCAGAGAGAGAGGGAGACACGGAATCTGAAGCAGGCTCCAGGCTCTGAGTTGTCAGTGCAGAGCCCAATGCAGGGCTCGAACTCATGAACTTTGAGATCATGACCTGAACCAAAGTTGGACTTTGACATCGTGACCTGAACCAAAGTCGGACGCTTAACTGACTGAGCCACCCAGGCACCGCTAGCATGTCCCTATTTTATAATGTATGTTCACATTAATTGCAGTTTCCTTCTTTTGGGCACATTTTTCTTTCCATGTGAGTTCCTTCACTTGGTTGCATTGTCATTTTCATTGATGATGCATTTGCTAATTAATTTTTCTTCTTTGAATACCTACCCTTTTGTTCCTGATTTTGTAGTTCTGCTCTACTTTTTATTTCAGCCATATTTGTTGGTATTTCGTTCTCACTTCTGTTGGTCTATGATCTTCTATTATGGGCTTATCATATGAAATTGATGGTCCATCCTCTGCTATCAGAGATAATTAATATTGAAATGTTTCTTTGAAGTGGTTGAGAAGATAGTTTTTTTTTGTGATTAATGTATGTATTAGCATTCCAAATTTATAACAAGGTCTTGGATTATCAGAAGGCATCACTTATAGGCATACATAAAGTTTTATTTATTTTCCATTCAGATAAAATTTATGTAACATAAAATGTACTGTTTGAACCAATAGTAAGTATACAGTTTTTGGTATTAAGTACATTCACATCACTTTGCAAGAGAAAAGAATATCCATTTCTTAATTCTTCAGATTTCCCTATTCTCCCTTATTCTTCTTTTCTGTTGCTCAACTTTCCATTTCTTTTAGATGCTGAGGAGTTCTTGGCGGAAGGTTTGCGGAATGAGAACCTCAGTGCTACTGCAAGGGACCACAGAGACCATATACTAAGGGGCTTCCAGCAAATCAAAAATAGGTTTGTATAAACTGCTTCCATTTTTCTTTGTCAGCTTTTACACAATTTATAATCAGTAAAATTTTCTTTAATAGTATATAAATTAACAAGGAAAGATGTACTTATGATAGTTCTTTATACTTGATAGAGGCTTAAGAAATATTTATTGAATTGAATTGGAGGTAGGCAGGCATGGTTAGTGTAGTTAGTATACCAAAATAAAAATATTTTTATTATTGTGTACCTTAAGATAATGAATCTGCTTTTAGCTTTAGATTGTTGTGTTCATCTTTATTGAATACTTTGGCAAAATGTGTGAAAAGCTAAATATTTATGCCTGTCCAAGTTACTGAAGGAAAGATGTATGAGATAATTTTTGTTATGAATTCTGGTTCTGATTTTACTTCCACATTTCCTACCTTGATAGAAACTTAAACGGACTTCTCCAGTTGATTCTTTGGCCATGTTAGGATGTTTTAGTCTCAGATTGCTTTAGTGTATCATGGTCATTGACTTTTTAAAAGAAGAGGTCCTGACCTAATTTGTGCCATTTAGAATATGGGCATCTGACAGATACATACATTTGCTTACGGGGAGAAGGAAATAAAAATTTTCTTTTATAATATACACAATATATTACAAAATATATTACAATATATTTCTTTTACAATATATTTTACAATATATTTCTTTTACAATATATTTTACAAAATTACAATATATATTTTGCTTGAAATATCGTAACTGACTGAGATTTGGGGGATAAGTTGAATGTTATTTTAAGTGTTTCTCAACCCAATGGCAATGTGGTTCAGAATGTTTGAACTGAGTACTCTTAGAAAAGGGAGAACATCTGTAGGGTTATGCCTGGGATTTAATTTGTGTGCCTGACTGATCTTAGCATCTACTTTAGAAATCTCACTGAAACTCCTTAGAAGCAGGGAATTTTATCCTTTGGAAGGGCACAGTCAGAATCTATTCTCTCCAGAAATGTGAGAGAACCTCACAAGATGCCCTGCTGGATCTTAATCGATCTTTCCTGCTGGCTAATTAAGCATCACTTTTACTCAGCAACTGGGGACTGTGTAATTATCAGCCTGGGTTGCCCTGAATAATTGAAACAAACAGAATGCAGAAGATGGGAGCTTTCTGCAAAAGTGAAAATATCTATAACTTTTGGTAGGCTGGAAGAGAGTTTAAAACAAACTTCTCTGTAATGTTACTTTATTAGTAGATAAGTTTAGCCTTACTTGTGTCTCTGAAGGCTTAGTTAGTAACCCACAGAATTTTTTTTTTAATTTTCACAAGTTGACCTTTGTATTACAGGAGTATTATAAGGATTGCATAAGGAGTGAAGAAGGCATTATTTCAAATTGTGTTATAGAGAGATAGATGCCCAAAATATAATTATGTATTGAAGGTGATCTTGGTTTAAATTTGTGATAAGGAATGCAAAAACAAAAAAGTTACTGCATCTGTTTGGACAAATACACAACAAGGAGGAATTCTCCTTTCCCATATTTGTACCACAGCGTTTGGAAAGGGCTAAACTTAAATCTGAAATTGGTCGTAAAAGGTGATTTTGTGCACACAAATGTGAAATGATAATATGACACTTTCAATCAGCAAGAAGAGTAGGCATTATTTCAGTGAATAGTTTTGTAACAACTGTTTTAACTATTTGGGAAAGATCCCAAAGCCATGACATGAACCTGAATGCCTATCATGATTAAAATATTGTTTAATAATTAAAATCCCAGTTTTTAGAGGTGCACAGCAAAAACAAGAGAAGAAAGTGTACCAAATATCTTAACAATGCTTCAGCTTTTGGCATTTGTTGGTGATGGGAATATACCATTTGTGTCTTCCAATTTAACCTTTTCTATGTTTTCCTAATAAAAGGAAAAAATAGAATTGTCACATCTCTCATAGGTGAACTAAAGGTGACTTTAAAAATTTTAAGTATATTTTTCCATACTTTCCAGTTTTATTAAAAAAATTACCATCTCTTTCCTTCTTCAAAAGGAAAATCTGCTAAATCATGGATATACAGAAAAAAAGTGTAATTAATTGTAAATGAATTGTAATTCATTGTTATCAATTGATTATTATTTCTTAGTCCTCTTTTTAAATGCACACACTCAAACGCACACCCATGCACACTCACAGAAGCTGTATTTGGTATGGGGTAGAGAGGGTTTCTTGTTCTCCAAGAGCTTGCTATGTGGTTTGTGGGATAGACATTCAGGAAATAATCAGCAGGAGCTTTAGGAAACATCTGATGAGAGCTTTCTGTTCATTGATTTGTTGCAAGAAAGATGACACTTTATTTAGAATTTCATAATTATCAGATCATGGAGGAAATGAGGAGCCAGAAATTAGATACTGTACCACAAAATGGAAAAATGAGGCTTTCCTTTGGCACGCTGTTTGAAATTGCCTTACACCCACCCACTCAATCATCATCCTGTTAATGTAACCCTTGTTTTACTGAACGCTCTTCTTCAGCCATATTGTTTCTACAGTCCTATTTACGGCTGGCCCACATTATACGCTCTGTGTCCTGATACTGAAAGCTTGTACAACACTAACCACATTTACTCTTGTTGTGTGGCATTGTATCTCATGCCAAAAAGTCAGGTGTGAAAAGAAATTTGGAAATCACCAAACTTGAGAGTTAAATGTATATGGCATGTGGACATGTAACATGGAAAGAACCTCTGAAAGTTGCTTAAAAAGTTGTATCTTTAGTCATTATTTAATTTATACATTATTTAATAATGTATATTATTAAAGCAATAATATTTTAGGGTTTGATACATGTTGAGGGATAGGATCCTATCTAAAACTATGATTTGACATGTCAGGGCTTGAAGGTGCGTCAAAAAATCCAAGCAAAATAATCCAATAAAGCCACTAGATGGATATAAATACTATATGTATACACACACTAGACATATATTTCACACACACACACACACACACACACACACACCCCTTTCCACTCTATTGTTGTTTTCTTGGTTCAGTTCTTCTAATTCTTTCCTCAGCTTGAACTGCGTGTAACGGAAAGGGTAGAGAGGAGTGAAAATAGCACAGCTTCTGATTCTTGGTAAACTTTAGAGGGTTGGCGCTAACTTTTAGGGTGACTCAGAATTCAGTGGTATTTGCCAAGGCTATGGCACTGTAAGTCCAAGTGTCTGACCATCACAGCAGTTATAATGTGCTGTTTGCTACCTTTCTGTTGTCTAGCCTGACTGACCCCAGGAAATGATAGATGTGTCCAGAGTCATAGGTGTCCTCCAAGTTGTCATCTGTTTTTCAGAACCAGTAGCTTAGCCATTCTCTTTTTTCACAGACTTAAAAACAGACAGACAAGGAGCACCTGGGTGGCTCAGTCAGTTAAGTGTCTGACTTCAGCTTGGGTCATGATCTCGTGGTTCATGGGTTCTAGCCCCACATCAGGTTCTGTGCTGACAGCTCAGAGCCTGGAGCCTGCTTTGGATTCTGTGTCTCCCTCTCTCTCCGCCCCTCCTCGCCCCACCTCTCTCTCTCTCTCAAAAATAAACGTTTTTAAAAATATTTTAAAAAAAACAGACAAAAAATCTTCTCTGTATCTCTATCTGCATACTAGTTTTTTTGGGTTACATGTATTGCCAGTGAATGATAATGTATGCCATGTAAGATAAAATGAAAAAACGGGTGCTTTCAAAGAAGTGGAGCTCTTGTGTGGTATCCCATGTCCTGAGCTGTGATATTCATTGCTCTTTTTCCAACTGCTTCATTTAAACTTTCTCCCTAAAATCTAACAGCTTTCATATTCTGAGTCCAAGTTTTCACTGAGCTCTTTAGAGTATGGTTAGGATGAAAGCCAGGCACAGGCTCCTCCTGTTTTATTATGGAGGTCACTGCAGGATCCGTGCCAGATGTGGGACACCTGGAATGAAGCAGACAAGGAGCTGCATGTAGAAGCTGGATGGCAGTCTCACGCATTTGCTGGAACAGTCGGGCATTTCTTAACAGTTTGATTCTGGGGAGGTCATCTGACAGCAAGAACGCATTGAGAGTGGGGGATGGAATGAAGAAAATAGAATATTTTTATTACTGAGGTAGGAATATATTCTCTCTTGATAGCCTGTTTTGGAACAACCAGTCATTTATGCTCACTGTTGGAAGTGAAGGCTGGAGCCAGTGGAAACAAACTTGGAGTATTATTTCCTTCTGTGAAACTTAAAGGAGTTCCAAAAAAAGACAGGTAGATTTATAGCATATTGAAATGGAAAGAAATCAAGAAATAACTTTCTGTAATAGGATTATGGTATAAAACCCACAAAATCCAGGACATTTGATGTACAGGCTGAGAAGAGTGTTTTGAACATGTTTCATTGTGGGTGGCTAGTGTATACCTCTGCATGAAACATGATACACTAATAATGAGTATCATAAAAACAATTCCATTTTCCTTGAGAACTTCAAGGGTTTCTTTTCAGCTTACCATGGATTTAACTTTAAGTAGGATTTAGCTTAAGACTACCATCAGATGGCCTTTGTTTATAGGATGAGAGATAAAAAGTTAGTCTGATATGACTCTTGGGAGTTAAAAGTTTCAAAATAGTATGTCGTAAATACTATTACCATTAATTACATAGAGGGTTTGACTTTTCTTAAGTGCTGGTTAATGAGCTTAAACACCCCAAAACAAAACATATTCAAATGAAGCGTGCTTAAAGAGAACTGAGGTGTAATGTGCTATTATATTAATTAATACATTTATGTTACTTGCAAGTTTAGCTATTTGCTCGTAACATCTTTCTGATGTTTCATTTTGCTACTTACACTGGAGTTTCAGTGCCAACTCAGAAAAAAGAAAGAATAGGAGATACTTGTACCATCCATCTAATTTTCAATAGCTCTAAAAAAGGTTCAAAAGTCATAGCAATAATTTGACCACATCTCGAAGGTTGATAATTTATTTTTTCCTTTTCTAGTCCTATCCCTGACTCCACTCCTTAAACCAAGAAAGAAACTTCAGGGCTCTCAACTGATCACTTACTTATATGCCAAATTCCTGTACTAGTGTTCTGTTATTCAGTGGGTGTATGTTGAAATTTCACAACCGTGTTAAAAGATTTGGGGGGATATGCTTATGTGGCCGTGAGTCTATTTATTCTTTGAGTCTGAAATTCTCTGCAGGTGAGACTGATCTAATATTACCCACTTCTGGCCTCTTGGCTTAACCTGGAAGGGAAGATCATCTCATTTTGTGTTCTTTCCTAGCAAGTCTTCTGCTCTTCCCAAGCAACCTTGAAGTGTGTAACTTGCCTTTCGATGTTATGATGATGATGATCCTATGTACCCTTTCACTTGTGAGGATATCTTAGATTTGGTACCATAGCCAAGATTAAATTGATCCATTTTTTTTTCTTTTACAATGGGCAATGGTGGTGATAGTAGTGAACAGAAGCTTCTCCCTTTGGGCATCTTATAAAATAAGTATTTTATATAAGTAACTCTGATCTATAATAATATTTTAGTATTTTTTCATGCTAAGTAATAGGTGGGTTTTTAAAAAAGCATGGGTGAATGAATTTGTTCCTTTCAAAAGTTTTAATAAAAGTTCTGAGTACTGTTCTCTTTAGACAGAATAATATGTTCTACTGTGAAAGGAATTTTGAATTGTGACCTAGGAAGCAGGCAAGTAGCTGAAGTTACACCCTTTAGATTGGACTAACTCATTAGAATAAGCTGAGCACTACTTTTTAGCCATACAGTTAGGTTGCTGAAATTTGCTTTATTCCTGATAGAATTACAGCTATCATTATCGCTTGGGCATATTCCTGTTATCTACTTAATATGGATTTGTCTTGAAAGGTCTCAGAAAATCCTGCATCAGTTTTTTTAAATACAGGAAGCTTGTCTATTTGTCTATAAATAGGGGCTCTTAATTCATACACTGTGTGAAAAGATTATTTGTATAAAATCACTGTCTTCATTTTACCTTGATTTTTAAGTCTCATTTTATCTGGAGTTAGTCTTTTATCCCAACCCTGCACTATTTCCTCTGCCTGTAGAAAGCCAATGAAAAAATGCCTCTCTATGTTCATCTATTTGTGGATTTCCAGGGACCTTGTGGTTGTGGGGCCTTCCGGATTGTGGTTTTCTCTAATTTGCTTGTTTCTCTTATTTCAGATATAGACCCACTCTGTATCCACTTTGTGAAAGTAGAGCAAAGGAGAGAAATATAGGAGCACTGGGTCAGCTGTCAGGAGCCAAATTCTTTGTTCTGATGTTATTTCTCTAACACTGACTCATTCAATTGAAGATTCCCCTAACTATGATCTTATGTTTTCTTTTGAAGTTACCTCTCCCATCACATTGTCTGGAATTGTTTTTTTTTCCCCAAATGTTACAAAAATACAAACATTACCAACCAAAGTTTGAAACCTCTATTTGATTTCTTTTATAATGTCGCTATGATTTTTTTTTTTTAATTTGGAAAATGATGCAGGAAATTTCACTTCCTTGGGATTTTATTTTATTTCACAATTCTGCTGAAAATGAGTTGGGCCTAAAGTGGGTTTTTATCATCGCACCATGTGAATCATATCTTCTTTGGAAGCTGGGTCTTCTCCCCCACTGTGTAGACTCATCTAGTCTCCCCGAAGTGCAGTGCTAGCAGGGCTGATAATGAAATGCGGTCCTACTTATCACACTCAGCAAAGGGCTCAGAGAAGACGGGGAGAAAATCAATCCCACAGGAACTTCTCCAGTGCTAGATATCCATATTTAACCCCCATGCATTTAAAATGGTAATGAGATTTCTTAGGGTTTTAGGTTTTGATTTACACAAGATGTCACCGCCTCCTTGGCAATGGGAATATTTTACAGACCTACTGCTGACCTGTTTGCGAAGAGCTCAGCCCGTCGCCCCAGGTCCAATGTAGTTTCTTCATATTTCTTTCAAAACTCTCAGCAGTGCTTTGCAATAGCTTTGATTTTTCAGGCTTCAAAGGATGCCCCTTCCAGGGCCCATCCTCTGAAAGCAAAAAGAAAAAAAAAAAAAAAGACCAGTGTAGGGGAACGAACAGCTCATAAAGGAAGGGGCCACTCTCACTGTGATAGCTCTTACTGTAGTCCATTATTAGAGAGTTTACAAATCAGGAATACCATGGCTTTGCAAACCCAAGAAAACGCCATTTTGATGCCAGCACTTTGTTTCCCAATTTGTTCCTGGAGTGACCTAGTCTTCAAAAGTCCAGCTTCAGATTGTTGTATCAGAGAAACAGCGTGGCTTATACTAGATGCATTATTATTTAATGCTCAAACTCAAGCTCCCTCCTGAGTTTGTGAGCCTTGTTGAGGTTCTCATTGTAATTTACCAAAAACTTTATGTCCACATAATCTCCATTAGCTATTTCTCTAAGTTATACTAGATAGACACTTACTAGTCCCTAGCTATTTCTCTAAGTTATACTAGAGAGTTATACTCTCTCATTTGTGAATTCTGCCATAACCACAAGATCCATTTTGCAATTTGGTAACTGAGACTTTTTACCATGTCTCTCAAGTGCCCTTGGGCCTTTGATGATGAGAGAACTGAGATGTAAGAAATTACACAAAGTAATAGAATTAGTAAAAGATTAGGATTTAGAATTTAAAATTTGTAGTTAGTTGCTTAGTTCACTTAGCTAAGCCATTACAAAAAATGAATTGGCATCTTTCAAAAGATGATTGGTTTAAAAGAAATGTAACAAATATTGAAGTTTAGTCAATTATATATGCATACTGAAGTGCTTATGGATGGAGAATACTAGTGTCTAATGTATACCAATTTATTTTGGAATGCATCCAAAAAAAGATGGATGAGTGGATGGATGGAATGATGGATGAATGGTTATGTGACAAAACAAATATAACAAAATGTGAGTCATAGAGGCTAGGTTGTAGGTATATGTGGGGTTCTTTTCATTTTTATGCATATTAGAAATTTTTCATAATACAATGTTACAAAAATATTATTATATTAATATTCAGAAATCATGGATTTAATTCACTGTCGTTTCAGAAAACCACAGACTTCCTCAATTTGGAAATGTAATAAACATATTTGGGATTTTTAAGGATGGTGATTTTCTAGGAATAGCCTTATTACTTTTGTTATTCTAAGGGAAGTAAAGGATAACCCTCTAGTTTGTTATTTCTGCCATAAGTAGCTAACTTTTAACTTCTTTAAAACTTCTAGACCAGCAATTATGGAGTGCTAAAATTCAATTCAAACATTCCGCCCAGGAGATCCTGAAATTTTGATTTTTTTTAAGGAAAGGCAATTTCTGACTTTTCTCATAAATTTGATAAAAGGAAAGCTAATATGAGATTGGTAGTCCAGTAGGAAATGGAACTCAATTTTACATTTTTAAAATCACTTTATGGTATTAAAAATGACAGAGGTTAGAAACAAAGCTCTTATTCTTTTATTGAACTAGAATTGAAAGTGGCAGAAAATCATTTTGGCCCTAGTGCAGTAAATGTTATCACTAAAACATGTTCAGGGGATATTAGGATAGTCTCTCAAGCACTGGAGACAAAAGTTCACAGAACAAGAACTGATTTTTCTGTCCTTATCTTGAAATTATTAGATGTACAGGAGATGAAAGTATCTTAGCTCTAAGAGGACAGGGAATGGAGTGTGTGTTGAAAATGATAATGTCTCCATTCTGGAGAGAGGTGAAATGGAGAGTGCACGGTGGCGTGGGGGTCCCGGCACTGACAGGATGGCAGAGGGGGTCCACAGACATGAGGAGCCAGCACTGGAACCAACCCCAGCACTGGGGAATCCAGAGCCAGAGATAATTTCACCCATGCAAAACTGCGCTGATAATGAAATGAAAAGCCAGTGATTCTATTCATTGAAAGAATTGTTTGAAGGTTTTATTTAAAAGGGGGGTGAAACTGGAACTGTCAGCAGCTACTTTATTTTGAGAATCCAATAGGAGAGAAATTTTAAGTCCATGTGGGAAAAACTAGTCATTTTTGAGTGTGCAGTGTGATTATTCTTTAGAATTTTGTGTAAATGGAGCAGGTTGGTAGGCATATGTTTGCTGATCCTACAATGATTAAAATTCAGAATAAGTAAGGCTCCTGTGAAATGGAGTTTTCAGGCTCCAGCCAGTGTTCTGTACTGCCATATGGCATAACTAGAATTAATTGCTGTTCTCAGTCTCTTATTCTTTTACTGAATATCTAGGTGCTCTGTTTGAAATATAAGCGGTTCCACAGAAGTATTTAATCACATGAGATAGATGTTTGACATGTTCATGAAAGCAGTGTGTGTAGCTAATAGTTGCTTGGAAGAAAAAGCCCTTTGTGAGGTTTTCTAACACCCCCTCCCCACCCGCCGCCGCCTTCCCCACCTTTTTATTAAGAAAAATGCATGGACAGGAGAGTTAGCAAGGAAAAGAGGGAAGATTCTCAGGATCTGGAAACTTGTTAGAAATGTAAACTCTCAGTCTCCATTGAATCAGACCTATTGAATCAGAATCTGCATTCCAGTACAAATCCAAGGTGATCTGTGTGCACAGGCACATTTGAGAAGCACTGCTCTAACACATACTTTTAATTTCATTTCAAATTCATTTTCTTAGAACTCAGAATACATATTTCTTAAGATTATAAACTCCGTAAAGGCATGGATGGTCTTATGTTAATTTTATTTTATTTATTTATTTATTTATTTATTTTTTAATGTTTTATTTATTTCTAGGAGAGAGAGAGAGACAGCGTGAGCAGGGAGGGTCAGAGAGAGAGGGAGTCACAGACTGAAACAGGCTCCAGGCTCTGAGCTGGCAGTCAGCACAGAGCCCGACGCTGGGCTCGAACCCTCGAACCGCGAGATCATGACCTAAGCAAAAGTCGGACGCTTAACCGACTAAGCCACCCAGGCGCCCCTTTATGTTAATTTTAAAAAAAAGCTCTAGCATGGTGCTGGCAAGTGGCATAAGCTAAGTAATGTGAGTTGAATGAATGGGGGAAGGAGACTGTTAAAACCAAACACTATCTTTTAGGTCCTCGGCTAAACCTTAAAGCAAGAAACCCTCTTTATTAGAAAATTTAATATTTAGTAGTCAGTCCCCCATATTCTTTTCCAAAGATAGGATGCGTTCTTCCTTTTAAAAGAAATTTTATTTATTTATTATTTTGAGAGAGAGAGAGAGAGAGAGTGCTCGAGAGCGTGAGAAGTAGGGAAGGGGCAAAGAGAGAGGGAGAGAAAGAGAGAATCTCAAGCAGGTTCCGCACTGTCAGTGCATAACCCAATGAGGGGCTCGATCTCACAAACCACGAGATCATGACCTGAGCTGAAGTCAGATGCTCAACCCACTGAGCCACCCAGGCACCCCAGGATGCTTTCTTTTTACTGAGTGTTGGGGGTACAGGATCTTTGCAGAAATGGTGCCCATCTCTTTACGTGTCTCCTATGATAGTATCTCTCTAACATTCCACGGTAAAAGGGTACCAGATTGATGACCATGCCCTGGCATTCTACTGGAGCATGGGTGCCAGTCATTCCCACGATCTCCGTGAGCCATCGCCAACCCTCTGCTTCTGGCCATCATATTTCCTACTCAGTTTCACATGTCTTGTCTCCACCATCTCTCATCTCCCCCGATGACCTCTCTTCTAGCCTTTCCCATGTGTTTCTTAGGATCCATGTCTTCTTATAATCAAACTCCACTACATCCTCAACCACTTTGCTCCATCTCTGCCTTAGTAAAACACAGCTGTTCTGCAGGACACTGTTTTGCTCACGGTCATCTTTAAATAGAATTTGCTTACTTTCCAGAAGTGCTCTTGGCATTTTTCAAACTCTTTGCTGCCACTTCTAGACTTTTCTCAGTCTTGTCCCAATGTCTCCCCTTTAGAGATGTGGCTACATGGCTTTACAGTTCTCTGCCCCTCTGTCATCTTTGGAGATCACGCTCTTCTCCATGCTATTTGAGGACTGAAGTAGTGACTCAATTAGCTTCTCTCCTCTGTCACCACTCTGCCCCAGAGACTCTCTCTTTCTTAAATTTAGCTTTTCCCTCTCTATTACATCTCTCCTTCATCATAGAAATATGTTCAAATCTCTCCTAATGTTAAGAAAAACATTACATCTTACAACAGTGATTCCCTACTGTTCATATCTCTTCTTTTGCTGATGCAAGCCTAGACTCTGGTTTCCTCTTCTCTGGTCACTCCTCATTCCTCTATAATCTTGCCTCTGCTCCTACCAAGTTACTCTTGCCAAAGCACCAAAGTACCAGTAACTCTTTAATTGCCACATCTAGGAGACACTTTTCAGTCTTTGTCTTATTTGTTCTCTTTGCAGCATCTGATACTGTTGATAACTTCCTTTTCCTCAAAAAGTTAAAAAAAAACAACAAAAAAAAGCTCTCCCTGTCTTTTTTTTTTTTAATTTTTTAAATGTTTTATTTATTTCTAGGAGAGAGAGAGAGAGACAGCATTAGCAGGGGAGGGTCAGAGAGAGAGGGAGTCACAGACTCTGAAACAGGCTCCAGGCTCTGAGCTGGCAGTCAGCACAGAGCCCAACGCAGGGCTCGAACCCACGAACCGCAAGATCATGACCTAAGCGAAAGTCAGATGCTTAACCGCCTAAGCCACCCAGGCGCCCCAAACGCTCTCCCTGTCTTAATTCCCTGGATAATAGTCTCTCCTGATTTTCCTTCTTCCTTGCATTTATACTCTTTTATTTTCCCCCAGGCTTTTGCTCGGGCTCATTTTCCTGCCCTGTCCTCTATACCGCTGCCCCTCAGGCTTGCCTCTTTCTCCACCACATTCTTCTTAGGCAGTTGCACTCATGTCCACGGCTTCATGACTTTCCCTACATTTCTGCAGCTCAACTGCACCTCTCTCTGCAAAGCCATCAGACAGCATATTGGATAGCTCCTTTTGGGTGTCTTAGATATGTCAAAGTTCACACAGCTGAAGCAGACTGTGCTGGATGCCTACCCAGCAGGCACTGGCCACTCTTCCTTGACAACAGAACCCTACTAACCTAGGGGTGAATCATGATTTGAAAGCCATGGAAGACTTCTAAGAGCCTCTTAAAGGACAGTCTTTCACTTGGGAGATGGCAATACCTTGAATGCAGTAGCCAGCTTAAGACATAACTCTGCTCTGAGGTATTAAAGCAGAAATATAGGAAGAACCTAGGTCCTTCATGCCATTGTTGGGCCCCTGTTTCAACCCTGGAATCACCTGTCTCCAGACCTTTTGTTTTGTTTTATTTTATTTATTTTTTTAATGTTTTATTTATTTCTGAGAGAGAGAGAGAGACAGCATGAACAGGGGAGGGTCAGAGAGAGAGGGAGACACAAAATCCGAAACAGGCTCCAGGCTCTGAGCTGGCTGTCAGCACAGAGCCCGACGTGGGGCTCGAACCCACAAACTGAGATCATGACCTGAGCTGAAGTCAGATGCTTAACCAATTGAGCCACCCAGGCACCCCAGACCTTTTGTTTTAAAGGAAAAATAAACTTCTATTTATTTAAGCCTTTGTCTTTCAGGTTTTCTGTTACTCGTAGTCAGAGAAATCCTGATTGAGTATCCAGAACTGAACTCACTGTTTTGTATTCTGCTCACCCCTAAAGCCTAATTCTGCTTTCCCTAGGCCCAGCGTGCCAAGGCAGAATCCTGGGAGTCATTCCTGACTCCTCTGTCTTTACTCTGAGTGCCATCAAAAAGCCTATTGATACTTCATCCTAAATCTGTCTTCTTTCCCTTTGTCACTGGCTATGCTTCAGCCTTCATAAAGTCTTACTCAGAGCATTGCAAAATTCTCCTTTTTGGTTCTCTGTCTCAGGTTTCTCCCTGTTCCAGTTTATTCTGCTTCTCCATTCTGTTGAAAGGGCAAACTTAAAAAAAAAAAAAAAAAAGATAAGATAATTTAATCATGCATGCTATAGAAGATTTCTTGATGTGGAGCAATAAGATTATACTATCAGTGAAAAAGTATGATATATATATATATATATATATAAAATGTCAGAGAAAATGCCTGAAAAATACACCAAACTGTGTTCTTTTTATGTTAATTTATTTAAGTAATCTCTACACCTAACATGGGGCTCAAACTCATGACCCTGAGATCAAGAGACACATGCTCTACCAACTGAGCCAGCAGACACCCCACCCCACCAAAAATGGTAATGATTGTAATCTCCAGGAAGGGGACTTTGAGTGATTTTTAATTTCTCCTTTTTGTTTATTTGTATTTTCCAGCTCTACAGTGAATATGTATTTAATACTAAGTCATTGAGATCAGAGCCTTTCCTGTTTTGAAAAGGGACAGAGATTTAATAGCCAAGGAGTATTTGGTTTCCAGGTGGGAAAGGAGTTGGCACTGAGGGGAAAAGAGATGTCAAAAGAAGAAATTAATTGTGTAGTACAGCCTTGGGTCACTCTTGTGAAAATTTGGAGGTGTTTTACTCTGTGCTGAAACAGACACATATGCATAAGTGCACATGAAAGTAAAATTATTTTTGAGGCATATGAAATACAGCCATCCTCTGAGTAATTTATGATGATATTGCTAAAATATGTTTTTTTTAAAATAAAGGAAGTTCATTCTCAAGGTCTTCATTAGATGAGGTATCACTGACCGGGAACAACTTTCATTTCTTAGATATTATCCCTTTGAGCTGCACTGAACTGACACAGGATGAATCCTTCATTAGTAAAGGATTATCTACACTTTGTGTGACTAGTAAAATATTTGTGTTCATGGGACTAGTTTCCCAAAGTGATGATGCTTGAGTAAACCCCTCACTTCCTCCTTCTCAAAACATCAGTCACCATGATTGAGTTTTATGTTGGTCATAAAGAGAAATGGAATCACCTAAGAGCAGGATGAAGATTACAAACTGAAAGCAGTTAATTTGCTTCAATATGTATTGGCTATTTGTGTACTCTTTGTTGGGCATCATGCCAGGCAATCAAGACAGTCTCACACATGACATATCCCTGTTTTTCAAGAAGTTATTGGGCCAGTGAGTGGCCAGACTCATGACCAGAGGCAGCATGGAGACCACTGCTCACAGATATCTTCTCTAGTCTGAAATATTTGATTTCAATTTGTTACATACCTGGAGTCTCACCATTAGAAATTTTTTAGGCTCATCGCCCTCTTTTAAAATACAAATTCACCTAGAGGGTTAAGAGACTTTTGAGAGTATATGCATATGCATTAGCCCTGTTTAATGGTTTTCTTCTAACATTTGGTTAGGATGACTGCTGGGGAGATTCAGTAGCCAGTGAATTTTTGAACCAACTTTTTATGGGTAATGAACAGTGCGAGGTACACTGAGGGTTATCAAAGCATCAGAGGATCCTTTTCCTTGGGAAGAATGAGGGCTTTAGAGACTCTCAACATCTGTGATTTAAGAATGAGGGGCGCCTGGGTGGCTTAGTCGGTTGAGCGTCTGACTTTTGCTTAGGTCATGATCTCGCGGTTTGTGGGTTCGAGCCCCGCATCGGGCTCTGTGCTGACTGCCAGCTCAGAGCCTGGGGCCTGTTTCAGAATCTGTGGCTCCCTCTCTCTCTGACCCTCCCCTGCTCACGCTGTCTCTCTCTCTCTCCTAGAAATAAATAAAAACTATTAAAAAAAAAAAAAAGAATGAAAGTGCCAGCCGGCATTCATTGCACATGTACTGTATGCCAGGCCCATTGTCAAGGGCTTTACACACATTATCTCATTTAATCCTCCTCATAGGTGTGTAAGATGAATACTGAATATTCCCTATTTAACAAATGAGAAAACTGAGATTTAGAGAGGTAACTGACTTGCTCAAGGTTATTTATACAACTGTTAGGTTCTGGAATTGGGATATGAACCCAGGCAGTATGACTGTTAGGTCAGCACTCTTTTGAGGCTCAATTTCTTTATAAAAGTGAAGAATAAGGGCACCTGGGTGGTTCAGTCGGTTAAGCTTCCGACTTCTGCTCAGGTCATGATCTCCCTGTTCATGGGTTCGAGCCCCACATCAGGCTCTGTGCTGACAGCCGGCTCAGAGCCTGGAACCTGTTTCAGATTCTGTCTCTCTCTCTCTCAGAAATAAATAAGAAAACATTTTTAAAAAGTGAAGAATAACACTTTATTCATTCATTCAACAAATGTTTATTGAGCATATATTATGTGCAAAGCCTTTTTGTGGTGAATATGACACAGATTCCAGTCCTCCCGTAACTTATTTTTGAGCTGGATAAACCAAATAATTATACAATACGTGTACCTTGTGGGATTGTTGTTCTGCATAAAAGTGCCTTATATAATCCATGTTACATAATTAGATACCTAAAAATATTCCCAAGAAACTTACAACCCAATGGGAAAGATATAAAAGCTTGCATAAATAACTATACTCAAGATATATTGTGGCTAAAGCTTTAGGAGAGGTACACATAGATTGTACTGTAAAATCCCAGAGAAAGAAGTCAGTTCTGGCTGGTGGGCTCTGAGAAACCTTCAAGGCTATGAGATGGCATCATGGCTTGGCTGGGTATTGAAAGGGATGGGTTTTGGGGCACCTGGGTGGGTCAGTCGGTTAAGTGTCTGACTTCAGCTCAGGTCATGATCTCATGGTTCGTGGGTTCGAGCCTCACGTCGGGATCTGTGCTGACAGCTAGTTCAGAGCTTGGAGCCTGTTTCGGATTCTGTTTCTCCCTCTCTCTCTGACCCTCCCCTGCTCATGCTCTCTTTCTCTCTCTCTCAGAAATAAATAAATATATTTTTAAAAAATTTTAAAAAAGAAAGAAAGGGATGGGTTTTGGTGAGATACATTGCTTCCAGAAACAGCACGTACAAAGATACAGAGAAGGTAAAGTTTAGCCATGTTTGGGAACCAAAGGGTAGTTTGATTTCCTAAGCATAAGAAAGTAATTGGAGAGATAGCTGGAAAAGATTGGATGGAACCAAATGATGGAAATGAGGATTTTGACTGGATTTGAAAGAAGTAGGTAATTTGAGAGAGGAAAGCTCTGGGCAGGGCTATGTAAGCTGATGCTTTAGTAGGGAGCTATGGGTAACACGTGATTCCTTTGCACTTGGGCAGTCCTTGGCCACTGGGAGGTGGGAGATGGTTACAAAGAGAATAGAGGGCAAGAATGTCACAGTTTGCCCATGTTTCCTATGCCCAGAGAAGGAAGACGTATCATTTATTCTTTTCATTATCTTTTGCTTTGAGGGCACCAAGCTCTTGTTTATATCCTTGGTTCTATAGCTGGCTTTGGTTTGTTACGGGCTTAATAAGCTTTTATGGATAGCCAGGTTACCTAACCATTTCTCAGAACTTTATAGACAAATACACTCTAAGTAGCCAACTTTATGCTTCAGCTTTGGAAATGTGATTGGTTTGTAAATGAAAGATTGTATTTAGTACTTCAGATCTGTTAACAAGATGTAATAGTTTTTTTTTTTTTTAAAGATTTCATGGTTTTTTGAAGATGACCCAGAATCCTTAACACTATTACTTTGTTTCATTAGGAAAATGCATTCCAAGGTACAAACAACTGGAAATGGAGCAAAGTCTGTATTTGAACTGTGGGCTACCTGTCTAGAATTTTCTTAACAGACAACCATTGGCAAAATACTCATTTCCTTGACAGTGTTTTCCAAGCTTGCCCCATCATATGGATTACCTAAGGATCTTGTTAAAAATAGATTTCTAGGTCTCTACCCTGGAGATGTTTTATTTATTTCTGAGAGAGAGAGAGAGAGAGAGAGAGAGAGAGCAGGGGAGGGTCAGAGAGAGAGGGACATACAGAATCTGAAACAGGCTCCAGGCTCTGAGCTAGCTGTCAGCACAGAGCCCGACACGGGGCTCGAACGCACAAACTGTGAGATCATGACCTGAGCCGAAGTTGGACGCTTAACAGACTCAGCCACCCAGGCTCCCCTCCAGGAGATTCTTAAAATCAGGCAAGTATATGTAAAAATCTATCAGAAGACTTCTTTTTTTTTTTTTTTTTTTTAATGTAAGAGACTACTCTGGTTTTCAAATGAATTTTAATAGTGAAGGGGAAGGAAGAAAGAAGGATTTGACTGGGAAGTGTGAGTTGAGGCTATTAGCTGGGTGGTGAGGAGGGTCCCCCAATATTATTGGGGATCATTGACAGGAAAATTTTACCGATAGGGCTAAAGACCAGCAAGTAGCTCACAACATTTTAACCTAATTGGCTTGTAGAGTGAGGGATAGGGATACAGTCAGCAGCAAGTGGCCTTGATCCTTCCTTTGGCCTGATGTTTGCTGTCTTTTGTACTTCCATGTGGCTTAGCAACATGTGGAGACATTTCTGATGCTGCAAAATCCCTTGAAGTGGGACAGAACCAAAGTCCTGGCCCCATGACGGGTCAACTAAATCCTAGGATTGACTGATTGATTATAGTTGAACTATTGGTGACCCCTGGTTTGTACTGATACAGCCATAGAAGTCATCACATAGTCATTAGCCTTTATTTTTTTTAATTTTATTTTAATCATTAGCCTTTAGATCAAAACAGTTCCATTCTTCATGATTTGGGTAATTGGGTCCCTTCTGTAAGGGCTTAACCATGACTGCTATAGATATTGTACAAAGAAATAAATGGGAAAGTGATATTTTAGTATAGAATCTTGTATAATTAGGAAAATACTCAAATTGAGGGCAAAACTGAAACAACTTAAAAATGATTTCTGAATTTCTGTGTATGTCTCAGTTCCTAACAGGAAGAAAGTATATACATAAGGGCATGAGGTTTTTGAAAATTTCAGTAAGTAATTCATTGTAGCTTTTAGAGCGGTTACCAGTAGAAGCCTGCATTTTAGATTCTATTTTTGTATATTTAATTATTCAGATTTTGGAGCAGTATGAATGAGTGAAATAATATTATGTCTTTAATTAGGATTCTGTTGTTATTTTTCAATTAATCTGTGTCAGTTGCTTTAGCATTTGTATTAAATCATTTTCTTCATGAAAGCTTTTAATGAAGAAACAAATTGATTGTATTTATATATTGGATTCTTGCCACTACAGTGTGTATTCAGTCGTGTCTTTTGAAGTATATTTTTGCCAGTCATACTGTGGTTATTTCTTGAAGCCAGTCTTTGGGAGAAAACTTCATTTGGATAAATGTTGTAATTTTTAAAAGTTTTTTATTTTTTATCATTCTCTTCTTCCATGTCTTCTTCTCCTTCGATTTTTTCCCTCTTGCCTTCATGTGAGTAATTTAGAGGGACATGAAAGCACCTCTCCCCATCTTCTTTGGAATAAAATCCATACCCCGTGGCATTGCTTGGAGAGAGCCTTGCCTGCTGCCTGCATCTCCAGCCTTGTCTCTTACCCACTCTCTGAAATGTGCCCTGCACTTCACTCACACTGAACTCCGACAGCCCTTCTGTTTCTCGTGTCCATTCACTTATTTAGCAAGCATTCATTGAGCCCACGCTCTGTGCCGCTGCCCCTTCAGGGCCCACTGACATAGAGAGACAACAGGATTGTGGTGCAGTATTGCAGTTGTTGCTGAGAGGCTTATGCAGAGGTGCTGTGGGAGCACCAAAGGACCACCAAGGACTCACTGGAAGAAGGGGCACGATGGAGAAAGTGTTCTGGCAGAGAGAGCAGAGACATGTGAGAGCAGCAATGTGAACAGAGCAGGGGAGAACCTGACAGCTAGGGCTGAGGTAAACCATTGCAGGATTTCAATCAGGGGATTGATAAGACTGGGTTTGCACTTTAGGTCATTAGAATAACATGGTGGTAATGACATTACAGGTGGTAATGACATTACATTTACTGGCCAGGTGCCAGGCCAAGTGCTCAGCTCTTCATGCGCATTATCTCAGTTAATCCTCTCAAAAAAAACATACAAAGCAGGTATAGTTTTTATTTCTATTTTTTTTTTCTTTTCTAACGTCCACTTGTGAGAGAGAGAGACAGCGTGAGCAGGGGAGGGTTAGAGAGAGAGAGGGAGACACAGAATCTGAAGTAGGCTCCAGGCTGTGAGCTAGCTGTCAGCACAGAGCCTGATGCGGGGCTCGAACCCACGAACCGTGAGATCATGACCTGAGCCGAAGTTGGACATTTAACCGACTGAGCCACCCAGGCGCCCCTTTTATTTCTATTTTAAAGATGAAACCAAAGGAGGGGGTGGGGCAATGGGCAAAATGGTGGAAGTGGAGTGGGGGACACAGGCTTCTAGTTATGGAATGAATAAGTCATAGGAATAAAAGGTACAGCACAGGGAATATAGTCAGTGATATTGTAATAGCATTGTGTAGTGACAGATGGTAGCTACACTTGTGGTGAGCACAGCCTTGTGAAATCACTGTGTTGTACACCTGAAACTAATGTAACATTGTGTGTCAGCTATACCTCAATAAAAAAAAAAGATGAGGGAACTGAAGCTACAGCCAAAATCTGACAGCTAGAAGATGGAGGAGCTGGGACTTCAACCCAGACTTGTCTGCAAAGACTTTGCTCATCACTACCTTCTTCATCAGCCCTGGGGAGAATGGGTTAGAGAGGAGCAGGGTAGCTGGTGGACATCTTAGGACATGGTGATATCAATATGGGTCAGGCATCTTAAGGGCTTGAGTGAATCCAGCGTCTGTAGAGATGGAGAGGAGGTAGATTTAAAAGATATCAAGGGAGTAGAATGTACAGGTCTTGGTGATTGATGGAATGTCCACAGTAATAGAGAAAGAGGTGAAGGGGGGTGGTTCCTAAGTTTCAGTTGGGTGGACAGAGATGTCATCCACTAAAACAGGGAACAAGAGGTAAGAGAGGTTTGGGTCTGGTGGGACAGAGGATAGTCTTGAGAGCAAAGAGCAAATAATACTGTCTCCTGTTTTTGGATATTTTAATTGATTGTGAAAAGTCTCTACTATGTACAGACATTATAGTCAAGTCTTTGGCCATTGGTTTCTCTCCCTCCTGCCCTAGCCTAAGCCCCAGGACATGCCCTACAGTCTTCTCTTACTCTCTTGTCCTTCATCTCACAAGCCTAGAAGAACCTTAACCTCAGATCAATTCAACTATCCATCCACCTTCTCTGCTCTTATACTTGAGCAGCTACTCAGTGTTGAAGAAAAATTACTCAGTAGGACTTAGTTAATCTTAGTCTCCAACCTCAGCTGAACCCTAAATGACACCTGGCAGTTACTTTACATGCTTCCTCTTAGCAATGTTTCTATTTTCCTCTCCCCCCCACCACTCCCCAGTCCTTCGCAGATTATCATACCCCTCTTGCATGATATCACTGCCTACTTCACAAGATAAAAAAAGAGGCTTCAGTTTGGAACCCACTCAGAATCTTACCATATCCCCTTCTCAAACATGCCTGCCTTGGGCCTCTGCCATCTGTTCTGAGGGGCCTGGCCTCTCTGAATTCTGGGCCTGGCCTCTCTGTGACCCCCACCCTCCCCTACAAAGCATCCTTCTCTATCTGATCCCAGATCCTCCCTCAGCAACTCTTATCTGCAGGCTGTAAGATGGGTTCTGGCATTAGCCAGACCTGGGTTCTTCTGGCCCTAGTTTTTACCTTGTGTGTGTTTTGTGCCAATCAAATCACTCCTGCACAATTTAACCATTCCAGCCAAACAGTCTCACTGTTGGGGCTTTCTCTACTCTCAGTCCCTCACAGAGTGTCTGGCAAATCATAGAGATTTATTAATGTCTGAGAGGATGAATGCAGCCTTCATAACTTGAGATATAAATGGTATGTTGGCATGTTAATATTGAGAAATCCACTCTGCCCAGATGAGTTCTAAGAACTAGTCCAGCTTAAATATATTTGTGTAACATTTGCTCTCAGGTGAATAATGTAATCATGTTCATAACAAGGAAAATACCAAAGGAATTTTCAAGTAAATATCATGTTTTTGATCTTGCCCCTTATTCTACACAAGATAAACTGTGATAGCTTCACAGTGTGGACTTCTAAACTTCTATGATGCCATCAGATAACCTTTCCATACTTCGTTTTCCCATCTATAAAGTGAGGGGCTGGACTGAATGCCTTCAGTGTCCTTCCTGCTGTAAAATTCATTGAGTGTAGGGTCCATAATCAAGTGTCATGCAGATATCAGTTATTTACTAATCAGATAACTAGGAGTCTTGGTGGTCCAAGAGTAGCTGTTAACCTGAAGCAAGCAAAAAATAAAACAAAATTGGGTTCCAGGCATCAAGAGAGACAAAAATGGCAGACAAATATACTACAGTTTAAGATACAGTAATCAGCTACATTTCTTTGTAGGTGAGTGCTGCCTTGTTCTCCCCAAAACACAAGTTTGGAGCCAAAAGATATCTCTGATTTTCCTCTAGATGGTCTATTTCCAGCCTGCCTCCAAGTCTGTTATTAAATCTTTTGTCCCTTTTCTTGGTCTTCAGTAAACTGTCTCTCAAGTTTTCTCCTTCACATACATCCAGGCTGCACATTTCTGCTGGTTTGGTCACAGTGGACATCATTCCCTGTTTTTAAAGATAAGCAAACCAACCAGCCAAACAACCAACCAGTCCTTTAGTTGCTCCCTTGTAGCTACAGAAAGAAAAAAACATCTAAACTCTGACTTGACATTTATGGTCTTTTATTTTGTCACAACATACCTGGCTATTTTTCTTTAATAGTTCATTGAATTATAATTGGTTGCCTATTACATGCAGGGAGCAAAGGGATTATGAGACATACAACCACAATTTGCAGTCCTGATGCTAGAACAAAGGGGAAGGGATGTATGAATGCATATTTTCAGTGATGTGGTGACAGACTATAATCATTGATTAATTGAGAAAAGCACATAGATCTTTTACTGTTGGAACCTGGAGTGGATGTTGGATTGACCATAGCAGGAATTTTATGTAGTGAAAGTATAATGGAAGACTCTAATGGTGAGTAAGGTTTTATTTATTTTATTTCTTTATTATTATCTGGGGACAGGCCTCCAAAAAATCAATACTGTCAACATTAGATAACAATGCTTGTTTATTATTTAATAAAAGTTTAATTGTGACCATTTCATAAGTAGGAGAACATTGTGTTGTCTTCCAGGGTGGGTTTCTAAAAGTTGTGGATATAGACTCAAGACCACAGAAATATTAGGTTCAAAAAGAGAACCTATGAACTTCTTATGGCAGGTCCTTCTGTTACTTGAGTTATATTTGTTATTTACTATCTTAGATTGACATCTGTTCATGTATAAATAAATCATCATTTAGACCAGATTGTAAGCTGCTTGTAGGCAGATACTAGGTCCTGTTCTTTTGATAGATTGAAGGTACTGGGGTTAAAGGGGGCACCAGCTCCCCTCCAGGGGACTAAGCATTCCTGCCTGACTGTTTCTGAGACTGGTACCCCTACCCCTGGGTTCCAGCCTCTGATGCCTCCACCAGAGACTTCCACCAGATGGTGCTCTTTTCCCATTTCTGTTCTTGGGTGTCATTGGCCATATTACCCTTTGCCACTTGCCCATTCTTTCTGCAAGGTAGTAGATGAAATACTGGTACTAGAAAGAAAATGTGAAATCAAGTGAATCTTCCAAAGTGAGAAGTGAAGTTTTAGGAAATATCTACATTGTAGGATCATGTACATACTATTAGTCTTGTTCACAAAAGCCATCTCCTTGGGCATATATCACTCTCTACCATGTGGCTGATCAAAGTCAAGGGGTTTTACTAGTGTTATCAACTTGCCGTTGAGCCCTGCTCAACCAGGTTTTCATTTGAATTCTAAGATTCAATTACTAATACCAGTATAACACTTCATTCTTGGCAGTCTGTTTGGAGACACCCATTACCAGAGAACAGAGATGGTCAAGAGAGAAATAGAAGTCATCTCTGGACGCCGAGTACCGCAGACAGCCTACCTATTTAGAAGGCACCACTGTTTTGGTACAAAGCCCAAA
The DNA here is from genome assembly GCF_003009895.1 of Hyaena hyaena. Lineage (NCBI taxonomy): Eukaryota > Metazoa > Chordata > Mammalia > Carnivora > Hyaenidae > Hyaena > Hyaena hyaena. The sequence goes on along the minus strand of NW_024080661.1, from coordinate 2,666,313 downwards.
GTTCAAATTTACATTCTTAAGTCATCAAGAAGAGATTTGATTTTGCTTAGCAGGTGGTTTAACAAGGCAGAGAATGTATGATGTGTTTTAAATTTCCATAAGTCACAGGTAAAATAACACTTTTAATACTTTAGTTGAAAAAAATTCATCTAGATGTTCTAGATTTATAACATTACAGATGTTGGCCTTTCTGGGTAGCTAGTTTTATAATGTCATTGCAACCTTATTCATCTAACCCAGTGGGTCTTATCATTTTGGAAGGAAAGAGTTATTGACATTTTTGGAAATCTAATGAAGTTTATGCACTCTTCTTCAAGGGAAAAGGAAACATGGATTGCTTTCCACCCACAATTTTAGGGAGTTTATGAGTCTTCTAAAGCTCCACCAAGGACTCCAAGTTAAAGATGTCTGATCCAATACTAAGTTGTCTGACAAAACAGTTATTCCTTCTCTTAATAGTAGATTTATTTTCTATATTACAGTAAATAGAAGAACAGTTAATGTGGAATTTAAGAGCTTGAGCTCTGGAACCAAGGAGACCTGGATACAAATCTTGGTTCTGCCATTTAATAGCTATGTGATTTTGGTCAAGTTTATTGACCTTCCTGAATTAGGTTCCTAATTTGTAAAATGGGAATAATAATAGTATAACTTCATAGGGTTTTGATGAAATTTAGATAAAATAATACATCTAAAATGTATTCATAGCACAATGCCTAGCATATGTTAAGTGCTGAATATGCTAATCTTTGTTATAATGAGGAAATTGAATTATTTTTCTTCCCTGGATATTTGCAGTAATAAAAGATAGTTACAGTTGTTTCTCTTACCTGCTTCACCAGGATCTATCTAATTAGCTGGCTGAAGGGTGAAAGCTCTGAGAACCAGTGTTCATTAGTTAGCTCCATAGTCAAGAATCTGATACCCATGCCAACCCTCCAGTCTAATGATTAAGAGTCAATAGCTTCATTTTTAACAGACGTCTAGTTTTCTGTGACTCTTGAGTGGGAAACGGGAACAGTTTGTTTGCAGTTTGAAAGCAATTGAAATATATCTGCAGATGGACTATACATATTTTAGTCACCATTTCTTCCATGGCACCAGAGCAAAACACTTGTCATACAGAAGACATTCAACAAGTATTTGTAGATTGAGTGAATGAATTCTGTTACAGTGGTAAAATGTCTTTCGAGAGAAAAGTGAATTTTGCTGAATGTTTTTAAAATTAGCTTATATTTTTAAGGGCCACCTGGGTGGCTCAGTCGGTTAAGTCTCCAACTTCGACTCAGGCCATGATCTCACAGTTCGTGGGTTCAAGCCCTGCATCGGGCTCTGTGCTGACAGCTAGCTCAGAGCCTGGAGACTGCTTTGGATTCTGTGTCTCCCTCTTTTCTCTCTGCCTCTCCCCCACTCATGCTCTGTCTCTCTCTGTCAAAAATGAATAAACATTCAAAAAAAGTTTTTTAATTAGATGATATTTTTAAGACTTTCCTCCTTAATTTGTTATGAGAATGCCTGCTCCAGAACTAGTTGCTAGGATTGGAAACTTGTCTGACTCATTTCCAGCTGAGAAAGTTATCTCCCCTCTCAATATCTTGGTTTCCTGATTTATTAAATGGGCATAATAATAGGGTTACATAGTGTGGAGTTAGTGAGTTAATATAAGAGAAATATTTAGAACAGTGCCCAACAATGTATTTGAGAAATCTTAATATTGTAATTCCTGTCAGTGCTATTACCACTACTGCTACTCCTGCTGCTGTAGATTCAAGATCCCCTCAATATGGTGAATTCAATTTATTTGTTGTTGCCTTTCCCTAAAGTTCAGTGAAGACCTAACTTAAAAACACAAATAGAATGCAACAAATATTGCATTGTATGTTAACTAACTAGAATTTAAACAAAAATTGGAAAGTAAAATACAATAACATAAAAATAAAAATAGCAAACTTTGTCTCACATGTAATGTAACTGTAAATTTCTAGACTATTCTACAGAGCAGACCATTAGGAAATTTTATTCTATTTTCGTTTTTTTGAGGAACAAGTAAAGATGGATTTGTTTTGACTGAATGTGAAAATAATAATCATCAATATGGTTGTAGCATTTTCTCTCTGCTCATTCTGTGCTCATCTTTTTCCAGTTCCAAATATCATTTGCATGGACCTGATGATGTTGAGTATGGATATTGCCGCAGAGTGATAGCTTCCTTTTCATATTGAAGCTGAAGCTTCAAAGGGAAGATTAAAGAAGTGTTTGTTATCTATCTGCACAGGCCTGATATGAAATTCTCAGAGGCTTTTAGGATAAACACAACTCTGTGTGTGTGTGTGTGTGCTCGTGCACGCATGCATGCGCATGTGTGTATGCTTTTTCTTCTATATAATTCTATTGTGGTATTTGTATTTTGGTTTAAAATGTCTAGTTTCAGACTTGTTGGAGTCTCTGGCTAAGGGGTAATTGTTTTCAGAGTGGAAGATAAGAATTAGAAGACGTTGACAGGATTTGACTAAATGCCTCCTAAAGAGCATAGAATTCTCTAGTGTGGGGTCATCTTTCCAGAGAATGTGATGAAGGCTATCTTAGGATATGTTTAATGAGACAAGAGCAAGACTTTAAATGTACTGTGTCCAGCAAAGAATAATCCATGGTGCCCTCCAGTGAGGGATGAGGTTTCTCACATTTTTGCCTTACCTTTTAGAAGTATCCTCTGTGAGCTGTGGGGTGGAGGTGTGTGTGTGAACAAACTTCTTGAGGGTTGTTACACAATTAAGGCTTAGGGTAAGAAGAGGGGAAAAGTAGGGTAGCAAGATTATTTTATACCTTCTGAAAATTAAGGGAACTAACATTCCACTTCATGCCATTTCACATCAAGTTCTACATACGATTTTTATTGACAGAAATATTTAAGTATAGCATCATCAAGATTAAAGTGGGTTCTGCTATTTAACATCAACTAGGTAGACCTGTCACTTTATTTAATACCGTTAAATTGAATTATTTCTTTGTAATCAGCTGTCAAATTGATTGGCAGAAGCAATACTCTTGGTGGAGTGCCTTGGTAGCTCAGTCAGTTGAGTGTCCGACTCTTGATTTTGGCTCAGGTCATGATCCCAGGGTCGTGGGATCAGGCTCCTCATTGGGCTGTATGTTGAGCATGGAGCCTGCTTGAGATTCTCTCTCCCTCTTTCCTTCTGTTCATCTTTACCTCCTTTAAAATAAAATTAAAAAATAAAATAAAACATAAGCATTATGTGAACTTATAAGATCTTCTTAACTAAAAAGAGCAAGCAAGAAACCAGGGGCACTTTACAGTAGGTAGAGAGGGGAACTGAAGAGATGTATGTGTATTGCAGGAGGGGATGTGGGGGAGAGAGGACAAAAGAAGAAGTTGGGATCATCAATAACATATTTTGCCTCTTTAATAATTTGGCAAGAGTTTGCCTTTTAACTGCCACAGCATGGCTCCATTTTTTTTCTGGGTCAATAAATGAGAACCACATTGGTTAGCAAAGTTCCTGCTGTTGCCCTCATATATATTTTGGCAAGAGAAGTGCACACACGCATACACACACACACTTGCACAGGCTCACATTCTAATTTCTATTTATATTGAATTGGAGTTTGGGTAATGATAGGAATCAGGGGCTAGAGCAGTGCTGCAAGAGAAGATGGAAAACACCAAGAGAAGATGAATAGTTGCTCATCCCTTTGATGGTTTGCTTGATTAGCTGTGTTTTATAGAAAGGAGTTCTATGGAAAAACTCTTCACAGTGGCCACAGAGAAAAACTCTTCTCACAGTGGGATGCTGCACTGTCTGCTAGGGTGAGATTGACCCATCATACTAATATGTACAACTTAAGTTACAGCCACTTTCAATCTACATTCTCCTTTATATCAACATGCACACCCTTATTCCCAGCTGCTACTGCTTTACGCTTCCCACCTCTACCTTTTCTTATTCCCTCTCTCTCTTTCCACTGCAGATGTCAGAGCTGCCCTGAACTTTCCCTGCCTTACCAACCAAGTATCTCACATTTCTCTTCACCTGAATGCCAGCCCGGAACTGTTCTGGGAAAAGAAAAGAATAAGAAAAGTCAACCAGGAGGCTTCTCCATCTTCTCCTCCTTATCTTTCATAATTTCCCACAAATTCATCTTGAATTATGGCAACATACTCCCCACTTATCTCCTTCTTCTCCATTTTCTGAATTTTTGTCTTATAAAGAAATAACCTAGATACTCACTGGGATGATACTCTCTAAAGTAGCTTCACTTTATATCAGTTGTGGGTATGCTGGAAGACACTCCATTATTATCTATGTATTGCCTTTTTCTTAGTCTTTTTTTGGGGTTATGAATTTCTTATAAGAATTTGATTTAAAAAATAACTCTGGGCTCTCTCCCAAGGAAAAAAGTGCTCAAATGCACATACACACTCCTGAGACGTTAAGATGAGAATGGAAAATACTCATTCTATTTCATTTAGTGGCATGGAATTCACTATGTCCATAGCAGGAATTAATGTGTGGTTATTATAAGCAAGATTGGAGTGTGTTGGGGAGTGAGTGGGAGGTGATAAAACAGAAAAACTACAGACAACACTTCTTGAAAATTTCACTGTGGTGTGAAGGGAAAGAGGATAGCAGACAGAGGGATATGAAGAAAGTGAGGGAGGGTTTGCTTTATTTTTATACAAGCATAAATACTGATGGAAAGGGCCACATTGAGAGGAAGAGGTTGAATATATATACGAGAGAAAATCAATATAGAATAATATAAGGTTCCTGTGAAGGCAAGAGGAAATGGAATCCAAAGCACAGTAGACTTTTGTGGGTAGCCGCCATATATAACATTGTTTCTGTGGAGGAAAGTGCTATCAGATTCCAAGTAAGTGGCTTACAAATGATCCTTTTTGTTACTGACATTTCATTAGACTTAAGACTTTATGGGTCGTTGGCTTTGCCAGTGATATCCCAAAATAAAAGAGGAGATGGAATGACACAATGAATTGTAAGAGCCCCAGTCCTAGTACAGACACTCAAACGTTAGGTGACCTTGAGTCAGTTGTTTGGGTTTCAGCTGTAAAATTAAGAATTTATGCCTAGAAGTATTTGAGGATGTGTTGGGGTGGGGGGGATGCTGTTTCAGCTGTCAAAACAACTGAGAGTGCCACTGGTAGTTGGTGCCAAGGACCAGTGATGCTGATTGTCCTGTAATATACAGGGCAGGTTGTCACCACAAAGAATTGTTGTACTCAAAGGCTGTAGGACTCTTGATGAGAAACTCTGGACCATGTATGGCTAGGTAACCTCTTAGGACCTTGCCAGCAATATGGCCAAAATTGTCTGAGTTACAGTGAGTTAAATGCCACCTTCAGGCCACTGAGAATCTTTCAAATCACAAGGACAACCCTTTGTTTTTTCTCAGAGTAGGTAGTGGCGTGGCTGGTTATTGACTATTAATAAAAAGCTTTTTGTGTTACGTGCTGTATCCACCATATGTTTGACTTATCTCCCTTCTTTTCCTTGTATTTCAGGTACTATTGGGATTTTCAGCCCCAAGGTGAGTGCTTTTTGACCATTTATGGTTTTACACTAAAAATGTATGGATGGTATTGTTTACTTCTGTGTCTTCTAAACAAGCTTCTACACAGAGTGGCATTAGCCATTTCTAAGGAAAGTTAGTGGAGTGTTTAATTAACCTTCACCCTGCTGGGCTCCCCTTCCCTGCTTTTTAGCAACAAGAGGCTGTGATGCATCTGCCTTCTGAGTGGATTGGTGCTAGATTATTTTATCAAACCAAAGCTATAATATGCTTTTACTCCTTAAGCCAACAGGATCCAGTAGCATTCAAATAAAATGGTGGCCGAGTCCATAATAAAAATCTTGGGAAGGCTCCAACTCAGCTAATCCTTCATTTGCTCCAGAAATAAATTCCAGTATGTTACCTCGTTGGTCACAGTGCTCTTCCACACAGCCTGCCTGTCTGGCAGCAGAGAAATGTCAGAAATGGAGTAGTGTTGAAATTCCCACTAGAACAGTGTTATCACATTTTAATATGAGCCTCTCTGCAGCCTCGGTGCGTCTAATTGCTTTCAAACCATTGTTTTCCTGCTTTTGCTTGATGAACCCAGCATCTGGCATGATTCTAAAAACTACAACAGACAGCTGTGTGCAAAATTAAAAAAAAAGGAGGACAGGATTAGAACGTATTTTTAAAAGGTTCAAAATTGGATATTTTTTTTTGCCCAAATTCACTTTGAGGGGGTGTCTTTAAAGTATATGCATTTTTTTTCCTTTTTAGTACCGTGGTTGAGAATGTCAGAAACTTCATTCTGAATATTAATTAATTAACCTATTATAAATGGAGGATTTTTATTTTTTCAGAGAATCACAGAGAGTTTTAGATCAAGCTTACAAATAATTTTATTAACTATTTTGCTCTAAAACTTTTTAAAATCAATGGTAAACTTTTCCAATTTTTTATGTTCTTAAAATTGTCAATGTATCCACTGTCAGTAAGTAGTAATGCCATAGAGAAATTCAAATTGTGAGGAGTGATACTAGTTTCATGAAAATTTTAATTTTTCTAGCTCATACTTTCAGTGTATTTCAAGTCTATATAAGGTTTTCCTTAAAAACATACTGTAAGAAATAAATATCTTACATTTTTAAAGCTTTTTGACTCTTGTAAGTTGGTCATAGTATTTATAATATTTTAAATAATGTGATGTATTACTGTATATCTCACTGTCCTAAAGGATTTATGGCTAAAAACATAGACCGAGAATAGAGAATTATATGTAATAATGTAGCAGTTTGCTTTGCAAAGTGTGGAATATGCTCTTCAGGCAATGGCCCTCTATAGTTCAGGGTTTAACAGATGTTAACCAAAATCCACAGGGGCTAGAACATGAATGTGAACTGGCAGAAACGAATGGAACTGTGAGAGTAGAATTAATTACCTAAAGGAGAAATAAAGAATTAGCATCAGAGATACAGCATAGTAATGTGTTGAGAAGAGAAGATACTTTGAAGTTTAACACAGAGACTATATGGGACCACAGAGACAAAGGGCAGAATTACCAGATTCTTGTGGTGGCCGCATTGCGGTTACCTTCCCGTTTACAGCAACTTCTACGCAGCCTTTCTCTCTTAGAGGACAGAGGTAGCAGCCAACGGGCCAACTAAAAAGAGTTTACTTAGAACAGACAACTCTATTTGCTTCTCAACAATGACTGGATATAGGTAGCAGACACTTTGCTCATTTGGAAGCAAATATAAGGAAAGATCAAGTTGGAAAACCCATCCTTACGTCTGGGCCCCAACCTTGATCTTTCCCCTAAGATGGTTTTTGAGGGAGTATCTTTCACCTTGCTCTTTTGATTGGGTCTTAGTGATTGCATGCTTTAGAAACTGGCAGGATGTGTGGGCGCACTAACAGGTCTCTTAAAGGTACTATAGGACATTTTAGGAATGTGAAAAGAATAGGAATATGTAAATAAGAGAACAGCTGGCAGAAGAATTTAAAAAGCCCTGGAAGACTAGGGAGTATTGGGAAGGGAGTGAGAAAGGACAGAAATGATGGCCCCAAACTTTCTTATCATTTTTATCTATGGCAGGAAGGTGATGGAATGAATTTTATTAACTCCATGCATTTGCCTAAATACACACTTGTGTTCTTCAGGATATTTAGACTAAACTAGAATCTGGTGCCTGGAAGGAAAATAGTTCTTAATTATAAAAGATCCCTTGTTTACAAATCTCTTTAGTAGTACACATTTAAGCATCTGGTTATGGGAAAGTCTGTGATGAGTTGGTACAGTGTGTTGAAAGGGTAACCTTTAAAAAAAGATGCTTGGGAGGATGGACTGCCCAGACATAGAGAAGATTCCACACAAAATTTTTCTTATCCATCATTCCATTCAATCCCAGGTTAATGTGGTAGAAGAGTGACCATTGAATAGTGTTAGGGAGAGTCTTATCTCTGTTCTAGAGAAGAAACATGCCATGGACGTCGAGTCTTGACAGACCTGGTTCAAATCCCACTTAAACCATTTAGCTAAGGGTCATGTGACCTTAGCAAGTTGCTTGATTTCTCTGAAACTCAGCTTCTTTATCTATAAAATGGGAGATGAGCCAAACACTGTGCTAAGTCCTATATGTATATTATCTTATTACAATTTCAGAACAGCCCTATAAAGTAGGTACTAATAAACCTATTTGACAGACATGGGCACTGAGGCACAGAGAGGTTGAGAATTGCTCAAGGTCGTGCCCCTTAAGGATTCTAACTTGGTCAGGCTGACTCCGTAGCATACGCTTTTTGGGATATAATTCACATAACATAAAATTCACCCTTTCAAAATAATCAAGTCAGTGGTTTTTAGTATCTCATTGAGTTGTGCACTTACCACCACTCTCTAGTTTCAACATTTTTGTCACCCCAGTAAGAGACCCCATGCTCATTCATAGTCCCAGAGCCCATGCTCTTTGTCACTGTATTTCACTGTCTCACTGCAGTGCTGTTATGTGGATGAGTGGTGGTATGTACGAGTCCCAGCACCGTACCTGGACATAGTGAACAGTGAGAGACGTGGTGTGTATTTACGAGTCTGTTAATGGCAATTCTTCCCCTCACATTTCCACCCAAATTTTCTTATTGGTCCACTGTCACCTTCCTGAATGATGTTCATTAATAAAGAATGAAGCATAGGGAAAATAAAACATAATCCAAATAATTTATTATTTTCATGTGGAAGGAATGTAAGTAAAAGAGCTCTTTTAATGAACTCAAATATGATTGGAGAACATGGGAAACGCTTTTTATTTTTATTTTTTAATAAGACATAGATTCCTTTCACAATTCAAGTCCTGCTTGTTTTAAGAACTTTTTTTTCCTATTTAATGTTTCTCTTAAAGTTACAAAGAAAATTCACTGGAATCTGCTGTAGAGCTTTTACATTTTATTAATCAGGTACTAAAGCAAGATATTGATCAGATGTTAAACATTAGTTTTACCTTTTAGATATGATGACAGTATGACTTCGTGGCATTAAGCAAACTGATTTACTTCATTTTGTTTAGTTTCCCTTTTTATAAAATGAGCTAATTATAAAATTTGAGTTACAAGATATAATGTTTATAATTAGAAATATATTACTAGAAAAACATTATAATGAATATTAGAAAAATTGCCCACCATGGACCTAGAGTCTAAAGCAAATGACATAATATTTAAATAAAACTTTAAGAAAGACCATATGTAAATATATATAACAAAAAATTTTTTTTCTTATCCAGTGGTCACTATGAGCCAGTAAAATTTCTTGCCAGCTTGAATATTGAGTATCTTCATGAGGGGTGTGGAAAGTTTCTGAGAAAATTATTCGGTATATTTTCATAAGAAAAATTTCTACTGTGTGAATCTTAAAAATCTTATTATGAAAGTCTGTAGCTCTTATCAAAGTAAATTGCGTAAAAATATAGTTTGCAAATAATGCAAAGTGAATAAAGAAAATGTTATTATAAAGCCTTATCAGATTAAAAGAGATTTAAGGGGCACCTGGGTGACTTAGTTTGGTTAAGTGTCTGACTCAATTTTAGCTCAGGTCATGATCTCACAATTTGTGAGATTGAGTCCTGTGTTGGGCTCCACGCTGATAGTGTAGAGCCTGCTTGGAATTCTGTCTCTCTCTGCCCCTTCCCTGCTTATTCTCTCTCTCTCTGTCTCTCTCTCTCTCTGTCCCTCTCTCTCTCAAAAATAAATAAATAAACTTTAAAAAAGGAGATTTAAAAGGCATATCAACTAATGCGTAGACCTCATTTTCACCTTGAGTCAAACTATAAAGAATTGTATCTATGAGAGAATTAGAAATTTGAACATTAAATATTTTATGTTAAGAATCTACTATTGATTACATCAAAGTAAAAAGCTTTTGCATGGCAAAGGAAGCCATCAAAAAGAAAGGGCAACCTCCTGAATGGGACATATTTTTATTTGCAAATCATACATCTGATAAGGAGTTAATTCCAAAGTATATAAAGATATAACTTAATATAAAAAAAAAAACAAAACCCAAACAACCTGATTAAAAAGTAGGCAGAGGACTTAATAGACATTTTCCAAAGAAGACACACAGATGATCAACAAACATGTAAAAAGACGATCAACTTCACTAATCATCAGGGAAATGCAACTCAAAGCCACAATGAGCTACCACCTTACACCTGTCAGATTTGCTATTATCAAAAAGACAAGAAATAACAAGTGTTGACGAGGATGTGCAGAAAAGAGAATTCTTGCACACTGTTGGTGGGAATGTAAATTGGTTCAGCCACTATGGAAAACAGTTTGGGATTTCCTCAGAAAATTAAGAATGGAACTACCATATGATCCAGCAATTCTACTTCTGGGTGTTTATCCAAAGAAAACAAAAACATGATTCAAAGATGTATACGCACCTCTATGTTCATTGCAGCATTATTTATAGTAGCCAAGATATGTAAGTAACCGAAGTGTCCATTGATGAATGAATAAAGATGATGAGGTATATTTATACAATGGAATATTACTCATCCGTTAAAAAGAATGAAATCCTGCCATTTGTGACAGCATGGATCAACCTGGAGGGCATTATGCTAAGTGAAATAAGTCAGTCAGAGAAAGCCAAATACTGTACGATTTCACTTATATGTGGAATCTAAAAAACAAAACAAATGGGGATGCCTGGGTGGCCCAGTCACTTAAGCATCTAACTTTGTCTCAGGTCATTATCTCGCAATCTGTGAGTTTGAGCCCCGCATAGGGCTCTGTGCTGACAGCTTGGAGCCTGGAGCCTGCTTTGGATTCTGTGTCTCCCTCTATCTCTGCCCCTCCCCTGCTTACACTCTGTCTCTGTGTCTCTCCTAAAAATAAATAAACATTAAAACATTAAAATTAAAAAAAAACAAAGAACAAACAAAATAAAACAGAAACAGATTCATAGATATAGGAAACCACTGTTGGTTACCAGAGTGGCTGAAATAGGTGAAGAGGATTAAGAAGTACCAACTTCCAGTTATAAAATAAATAAGTGACAGGGACATAATGTACAGCATGGGAAATATAGTCAATAATACTGTAATAACTTTGTATGATGACAGATGCTAACTAGAGTTATCATGGGGCCCATTTCATAATATATGTAAATATTGGATCACTATGATGTACACTTGAAACTAATAGAAGATAGTATATCAATTATACTTCAATTTAAAAAGAATCTATTGTTAATTATTTTAGGTGTAACAATGGTGTTATGCATATATATATATATATATACATATATATATGATAAAGAGCCCTATGTTAGATGTATACTGTGATATTTAAAGTTAAAGTAATAGATGTCTGACATAGTATTCAAAATAATATGGGAGAGGAAGGAAGAAATGGGGTGGGGGTATATATATTAGACAAGATGGATCATAAATGGACTCAGGTTGTTGAGGATGGGTGATGTGTACACGGGAATTTATTATACTGTTTTGTCTTTTGTATGCATTTAAAATTCTCCATAATGCAAAGATAAAAAAAATAAAGGTTGAGATTAATAAAAAGTGTGACATTATTCTTATATTTCTATTGAGAGAACTAGTACATTAATGCTTAGATATTTTATGTGCCTTGGACACAAAATACATAGAATAGTTAGCTTTTTTTTTTTTTTTAAATGCAAGTTTAATGTTTTGTGATAGAAAGAGCCTGAGTTTTGAATTTGAATCCCAGCCCTTCTACTTACAAACTGTGTGAGCTATGGCAAGTGACATAACTTCTTCATCGACAAAATGTTGCTAATAATATCTACCTCATAGTTACTGTAAGTTGTAAGAAGTTGTAATGATATGATAACCTCGGGAGGAGTGCTTGCCGCCTGGTAGTCACTTACTACACACAAAACCAAAGTATTATTTTTATGTTTCAAAGTAAGTTTATGTGAGTATATCCCATACACGGAACTTAAACAATATATACATCACGTCTTCACATAAAATTCATCCATTCCAGCTGATCCCTAGTATAGGGCCATGTATTTATTTGTGAGGTTTGCATTTAAAGGATGTGTGTGCAGAATTTTTATTGGTAGGCACTTCTGAGGTTAGATTGATGAGCTTGCTGCTCTGTAATGTCTGAAACATGTTGAATCGAAGCAAAGATGTCATTTAACTTCTCGTCTCTTACTATCACATACTTGGGGCATGTAGTTATGACAGCTACAAGAAGCAAACCATTAAAGCAGCAAAGAAACACCATCTTTGCACTAAAAAAGGAGAAAAGGGTTTCCCTTTGAAGTTGAAGAGAAGTGTTTTTAAATTAATGGAGTGTACAGTGATTTTACTAAGTTTTATTTATGAAAATACTCTTTGCATTCATGCCAAAAGCCTTTAGCACAGTCGTAAGTAGGATTTATACAAAGAAACACAGCCCAAATTTATGACGTGTTTGCAACTGTAAGAAAAAGTCTGAATTTACAATATTTGTAATTTATTGTTAAATATCTTTTCTATCACTATTCCCGGAATGCTAATATTTTATAAACACAAGTGTTGGTTATGAACCTAGAATATCCTAACCTATACTACTTTTTATAAAGAAATCTTCCAGAATGTTTTCTGTGTCTTTTGGAGATTTAATAACGGGAAATGTACACAGGACGAATGCTCCTGCCTTTTGGCTTTTGCCCAACCTCTTAGCATCAACAATCTTGACAGCTGCTTTTGTGACTTGACTTCCTTTAGGCCTTTCCTCCTTTCCTTATTTCCTACATTTTATACAAATTAATCTGTAGAAAGTGGATATACACACAAGTTGTTTCTGAAGTTAATTACTGACTTTGATACCTTTTCAAATATTTTACTTCCTATACATCTACTGTTTGGTGGTTTGTTTTTTTTTAAAGAGTGGATCGGTATATTCTAAAATTAATACAGTTTTGTAGCTATTGTCAGAAGAGTTAAGAATTTTTAAATAAAAAGACTAACTTTTTTCAATGTTAAAGTTTTCTAAGATTTTTATATTCTTTCTAAATGCCTTATTCTGGAGTAGATGATATTGAGACACAAGAAAAAGAATTGGAAGAAAATAAAAAGTAAAACCTATTGTTGGTTAAAAAACAAAACAAAACTGGATTTCATGCAGTTGAAGGAAGAAATCATTGGAATCCAATGCTGCTGCCTTCTGTATTCTCTACACAACACATTATATACAAGCATTCCTTAGAATAGCAAAGACTCCAAGCAACCTGAATGTCTAGCATTAAGGGACTAGTTAAATAAATGATGTCACAATCACTTAATGGAATATTACATACGTGTTAAAAGAACATAATACATATATATGTGTAACATGTAAAGTTCTCCAAGGCATATTGTTAAATGAAAGGGCAATTTGGACATACAGTGTACAATTCTCCATGTGTTTGTACATGTGTCTTGCGGATGTGCTTGCTTTCACGTACAGAATATTTTTGGAAGGACACACATGAATCTATGAACAGTGGTAACTTCTGCTGAGGGGGGTATCCATATGAGTGGAAGAAAAAGGCTTCATTATTTATCTCTTTTGGTACTATCTGAATTTTCACCATGTGCATATATTATTTTTAACTAAATACTGGTTAAAATGAGAAATGAGATAAATCTGTATGTGTGGATATGGAAGAACCTCCAAAATAAATGCATAGGAAGAAAAGCAAAATACAGAACAGGACAAATGCTAACATTTGTTTTAAAAAATAATCCACTGACACAGACTCTTGCTATATTGAGATAAAAAATTTATAGAACACCCAGAAATCCTCACAATGGTTGCCTCTGGAGAGAAGGACCAAGAGACGCAAAAGAAAATGAGATTTCACTATATACCTTCCTGGAATGTTTGAAATTTTTGCTCTCGGCATGCTTTTTTTTTTTTTTAATCTAATAAAGAAGTTTATTATCATTGACAATACTGTGTTGTATATTTGGATAACTAGAGTAGATATTAAAAGTTCTCATAAGAAAAAAATTTTGTAGCTATGTGAAGTGATGGTGATCACTTACTTACTGTGGTGATCATTTCACAAGATATACAAATCACAATTTTGTACACCTGAAACTAATATAATGTTGTGTCAGTTATATCTCAATAAAACTGGGGACCAAAAAAAAGCTTACAAAATGAACTCATCTGACACAGTAGTGAGCTCTTTTTCAGTAGAATCATGATTTGGTAGTTTCATATCCGTTCAAGTTTCTTTCCTTTACTTACTTATTTTTACATATGAATTTAATTTATAGGCAGGATCCTGATGATGGTATGAAATAACAGCATTCTCTGTTGTTTAGTGTTTGAGGACCAGCAATATATAAGCGTGTTGAGTTGACTGATCACTTAAAAGTGAACTTCAAAATAAATAATAAACTAGTATCATACAATACCTATGGTCATCGATAAAGAATACCTTTCTTACCCTTTCTCAGTCTTTTTTTTCCATATGTGATCATTAAAAGTTGATGAAGGTTCTTGTCTTTATGCAAATGCAAAGAATGAAACTGATAAATAAATGACTGCTTTAAGTTTTATTAGTTTGGGAACTTTTGTTGAGGAAAAAAACGTGTAAACGATTTCTCTTGTAGAGTCTTATCCCTGGATGATACAGAAAAGTATGTGAGGAGTACAGTTTCTGAACTGAAAATTTGGGCATAAGAATTAATCTACTTCAGGAATTCTGCTTCTAATGAATTTTCATGCTCTGGACACAAAATATTGAGAGAAATGTGTAATGTGTGGTGAAGTGGAATACAAACCTTTTTGGTTTTCTGTTTAAAACTTCTATGAGTAAGTTAAGTCTTTGGACTTGAAACCCAGTGAATTTGTTTGTAATTGGAGGCTAAATAATATGATAGTCGAGCCTAATTATAAAGCATTAATTTTTGCTGTGCTTCCCATCAACACATACCTCTCTCAGAAACTTGTTTAATAGTTACTGTTTACCAGGGTGGTTGAAGTCACACTAATACAGGAAAGGGATAGCTTAGTCATGGACAAGGGAATTACATGATATGCAAAATGAAGCTTCCAATTCCTGCTGACTCTTGTGAGGCAAAGAGTAAAAGAACCAATCTTCACAGCTACCCTTGTCAGCTGATAACGTATTTACACAGACTTGCCAGCCTGACACAGTTTTTGATCACAGTTCGTCTCCAGAAGGCATTTCCCTAAACTTTAAATGCAATACCCACTTATCCTCCTTAAGATTTGTGCACTTCCCTTATGTTAGTGATACCCTAATAAAAAAGGAAAAATAAATTTTAAAAATAAGGAAACACTCTTCCATGTGAAACTTCTGTTCCAGAAAGGACCAAACGTTGAATGGAATTGTTGGTAGTGAGAGATTTCGATTGTTGGTGTTATTGTTATGTGTTGTTTTCATACATGAACAGGAGTCTCTTTCTGAGGTGGGGTAGGTGTGGGGAGGCCAAACCTTGTCACCCTCTGTCATTTCATCTCTCATGGTATTGGAGGTCTCTGTTACTCACAAAGAAAACTCACCTTCTCTTCAGTACGTTAAAAGTCATTTCATGTTCACAAGTACCTGGGTGGCTCAGTTGGTTAAGTGTCCAACTTCAGCTCAAGTCATGAGCTTATGGTTTGTGGGTTAGAGACCTATGTTGGGCTCTCTGCTGACAGCTCAGAGCCTGGAGCCTGCTTTGGATTCTGTCTCCTTCTCCCTCTGTCCCTCCCTCATTGTCTCTCTCTTTCTCTCTCTCTCTCAAAAATAAACATTTTTGGGGGCGCCTGGGTGGCTCAGTCGGGTAAGCGACTGACTCCGGCTCAGGTCATGATCTCACAGTTCATGAGTTTGAGCCTTGCGTCGCGCTATGTGCTGACAGCTCAGAGCCTGGAGCCTGCTTCGGACTCTGTGTCTCCTTCTTTCTCTGCCCCTCCCCTGCTCACACTCTGTCTCTCTGTCTCTCAAAAATAAATAAACATTAAAATTTTTTTTAAATAAAAGTAAAAAATAAAAAATAAACATTTTTTTTAAAAAGTCATTTCAGATTTTCAAGCCTGCTAATCTTACCCATAGTCTATTCTTTATTTTACATTGTTTTATCTTTTCCTCTTTGGACTCTTTACTTACACCTGACCTTAGCCCTATAGATCATGTAGTTCTGTTTTTCTTTAGCAGAAGAGACTGGGATCCACTGGCCTTATAGTTTCTCTCAAGAAGAAATGTCAGTAAACTAACTGAGGTATAATAGATCCTACCAGACATCAGGACTGGAAGTGGATGCTAAGGTCTACTACGATTTGTCACTTGGGAGAAGGAAACAAAAAGATGGGAGGAGAGAGCAGGACGAACCAATAGTAATAAAATTGCTACATTCATAGGTAATTATATATATTTTTGAGGCATTTTCCTACTGTGAGACTTAAAACATGATAGTGCCAGAAAGGGAGTACATTCTTTAATTAAGCCAGGTTAATTTAACTTGGCTGTGGAGTATGTTAGCTCATTTTCTATGGAGCAGGGTCAAAAATACCCAGGGTCCAATAATATCAAACAGAAGATGCTGGGAAAAAATTCAGTATATTGATATGACAAAACCCAAAGCAGGTACCATCTTTTGTAAGCATGAAATCCATGCCAAAAGGTGTTATTTTAAAAATCACTGTAGGGGCACCTAGGTGGCTCAGTCTGTTCAGCATCCAACTCTTGATTTCGGCTCAGGTCATGATCCCAGCGTTGTGGGATTGAGCCCTGGGTTGGGCTCCACACTGAGTGTGGAGCCTGCTTGGGATTCTTTCTTCCTCTGCTCCTCTCCCCAATTTGCGTGAGTGCTCTCTCTCTCTCTCAAATAAAAAAAATTTTTTAATTAAAATTAAAATCACTGCAACAATACTACTACTACAGTAAATTTGAACCCGTGAATTGAACCAGCTCCTTCTTCACGAAATCACTGACCACATTTGGATTTGTTGATTAGTTCAATACCTAATGTGGTTACTAGTGTTACTACTATTTATAATGATTTATACTCTTGAGGGGCGCCTGGGAGGCTCAGTCAGTTGAGCGTCCGACTTTGGCTCAGGTCATGATCTCGCAGTTCATGGGTTCGAGCCCCGCGTTGGGCTCTGTGCTGACAGCTAGTTCAGAGCCTGGAGCCTGCTTCGGATTCTGTGTCTCCCCCTCTCTCTGACCCTCCCCTGCTCACGCTGTCTGTCTCTCTCTCGGAAAAAAAAATAATTTATAATTTTGAGTATAGATTTACTTACCAAAGTAAAGAAAAAACACTAATTAATAGCATATGCCATAAATCCAAGTTGTTGACTGTCATATAGTATGCTTTGCCTGCTTTTGAGTAATGATCATGATTTACAAAGCATGCAGATTTGGAGACTGTACAGCTCAGGGGCCTAGAACAAGAGCTTAGTAATCAGACAAGGAGGGGTCAAAGCCTAGCTCTGCCACTTATGAGTCACTTCTGTGACTTTGGGTAAGTTATTTAATCTCTGTGTCTCAATTTCTTTATCTGCAGCTAATATTCCACAGGATTAGCTTGAGAATTAAATGAGATAGTACATGAAGAATCTTGACCTAGAGCCTGTACCCAGTAAGACTTCAGTAAGCTGCTGTATTTTTATTATCTCTACAGCCAACTTTCTTCTGTAAGTCAAAGCATGTTGAGAATTCAGATGAATAGCTTCATAATAAGAATTAAACACTGAAAAATACAGTGGTCCAAGGAAAACAGAACTATGAACCAATAATTCCAGGTTATGTTTGCCTGGTTGCCATATGATAAATGCATTTATTTTATGGTATATTTATCCATATATACCAAATACTTAGGTTTACATGTTTTGAATTCTGTCAAAATCTCATTACTATTGAAAATATTCTAACTCAGCAGGCTCCACTTTAGTACCAGTTGAACAATAACAGTAGTAGATAGAACGTGTTATTATAAAGCCAGAATGATTGCTGACAGGCTATAATTTGCTTTATGAAGTGTGCGTTGTCCATATACAATTATTTGGTTTAGATTTGTTGCTGTCAGTCCTCCAGTTTGTTAATGTCCAGAAGTTATGCCTCATGTGAAACCTAAGAAGGGTTAAAAATCTCAGCGTTTTCTGGTGGGGGAGGGATAGGAGCTGGAGGGTTCACTTGGTGGCGACCTTTTTTTTTTTTTTTTTTTAATAGAACTAGGATGATGCTACACACTGCAGCCCACCCTACTGGTCAAAATGAAGAACTGCATCATAAAAGACCACTTTTTTGAAGGAGGGGAAAAAAACTTTTTAGTTGGTTCCCATGTCATTTTCCCGTCCAACCCCCCACTGATAGTTGTAGTTCATTTTGGAAATAGTATTAAGCTATGCTGTCCTTTTGGTTGTTGGATTCACAGGTGTTGTAGTGACTGTGCTATAAGCATCTAATCCATTTGATTCCATTTCTAATCATTTGGACTGCTGTTCTCTGCAATGATATCCCTAAAGGTTCTTAAGAAGGCTGTTATTCTCAGCATGATGAAAATAATACAGTTAGTAAACAGTATCATGAGCTAAAAAAACTTAACATTAAGCTCAATTTATTTCTTGTACATTCAAGATCTAGTTGGAGCAACTTTTTAAAAGAATGATAAATGAGGGGCGCCTGGGTGGCTTAGTCGGTTAAGCGTCCGACTTTCGCTTAGGTCATGATCTCATGGTTCGTGGGTTCGAGCCCCGCGTCGGGCTCTGTGCTGACTGCCAGCTCAGAGCNCCCTCTCTCTCTGACCCTCCCCTGCTCACGCTGTCTCTCTCTCTCTCTCCTAGAAATAAATAAAACATTAAAAAAAAATTAAAAAAAAATAAATAAAAGGATGATAAATGGAAACTTTCTTTACCTGGCCTATCATTTGTTCTGTAGACTTAATGACACTCAGTACTATTACACTTACTGCCAGGGCCTTGGGAGAAGAAAGAATATTTATACATTGAGTTATGGCAGACGTAGCAGGGCGGTGGGGGCGGGGGAGGCTGGCGAGGAAGGAGATGGGCAGGAAATCAGACTCTATAGAATGGAGAAGAATTTGAGACCTTCACTACATGTGGATTAATCACAAGAACTAACCACGCAAATCCAAATTGATATTTAGAAATTGGTGAAGCTTCTAAGATGTTCTGTGGGAAACACCATACATTTTCTAATGCATGAGTATGTGCAAAATGTTATCTAATTTATAATGGAAGTGTTGACAGAACTTTAGCTTTGGTGTTGCAAATGGACTCCATAACATATTTACATTTGAGGAACATTTCACATATATGGACACATATATACCCAACCTATTCTAGTTGGTGTGATATTCAGTAACTTAGGTGGATGGTTATAATAAGCTGTAGTTTTTCTAATCTTACCTTAGTTCAGCTTTGGGAACTGCATTACCATTAAATTGGTCTGTGAAAACCTGGCAATATTAATGCTAAGAAGCATGAAAACTAACTGGATTTGGATCAGGGACCTTTGTTTATAGCATTTTCTTTCAGATTTATTAGTTTAAAGAGGGAGCTGTGTGATCATGGGTTCTTAAATATTAAATAGAGTCAGAAGTCGTGAGTTCCCTTCCAACAGCAACAATAAAAACAAAGAACAAAAAAATTGTGGACAATTCTATATTAATTTCAATTTCCTTATTTTATCCAGAGATACTTGGTGAAGTGATAGCAAACCCCAGGAATTTTGAACCACGCCATAGAAACAGTTGGTTGCATACGTGAATAGAGCCTTTATAATATAGCTGACAATTAATTAGAAGTAAAAGATGATGGCTTCATATTAACATGGAAAAACTATTGAACCTTTACATGTCAAATAAGCAAACATATACTTATATGTTTTATCTATTTGTTAATTGTCACGTTACTTTTTATGCTTAAACTGCTTTTGGTCTGTTTTCAGTTCTTTAGTAAAGTTGTCATTATGGCCTGTTTTTGTCCCTAAATAGTACCTGTAAGTTAAGAATCAGATGGGTTTGCTGTGAGTCAAAATAGTTACAAGGGGAACATCATCATGGTTCAGTTTTTCCCCTGTTTTATTTGGAATTGAATTAGGAAATGAAAGTTTTTAGCAGTTTAATTCACTTCTCCATAAAGTTTATGGAGCAGCAACAGCTGGTTGAATCCATGGCAGAAAAAAGTGAACTTCTAGTGGCCAAGCTATTGTTTCAGAATTAAGGGCGGGGGGTGGGGAACTCATTAACTGTTAATGAAAACACAGGGAATAAAAACAAATAGCACAGAAACCCTAGCAAATAATTACCTCACACCTGACACAAAGCTGCTTTATATTTCTGCTCCAAACATCAGAAATTCCCAACTTATCATTCTATGGAGCATGAATGAAATTGAGTTTGACTCTCAGGAAAGAACAATAGAAAAATCATCCCCCTTATAGGCCCCTCAGCACAACACTCAGTGGAGAACTGCCATTGAATATACTAAGGAGTGTATCCAGCACCCAATTCTTATGACACTTGGGATAGAGCAGCAAATTACCAGCTAATAGCAGATGAACACTTGATATAGTTTCCCCAGATCTTGTATAGAAATACAAAGAAAAGGGACCAGAGGTGGTGGATGTGATTAATGGAGATATTGTGTGTTAGAATATATATCTGTGTAGAAATATATTGATTCTGAGCAAGTCGCAATGGGAAAGTATGTCTCTAGTGGCAAGGGGTCTTGCTTGTGAGAAAGCCACTCTAAGCAGATGGAGTTCTAAGCCCTAATTGTAGAGCTGCAGAATGAAAGTGTCTGTCACTGTAGTTTGTGATCATTTATGTCTGATCCCACTGGACAACAGTAGTGGCCACTTGGAACTGTGATTCTCAGAGCTGCAGATGAATCCAGTGATCACTTGCAGTTATGTTTTAAGGAAAAATAATGTTCTAAACTTAAACAAATCCAAAATGATCACAGTAATTGCTGGTTCTCCTATAAAACTTTTCACCCATGCATCTTGAGTAGTTGTAATCATTTTAATTACACGGGAGTGTCTATTTATATACTGTTATAGGCTTTTTCCTGTGTGTGCCCAAGGGAGTTGGGCCACTTGATGTGACACTAAAAACATTTCTAGCAACATTTCCATCATCAGGAACTAATTACGCTTGGATGTAAAACATATTTTTAAATGTTTCCCCCACCACAACAATTTTAATCCTGACCCAGGCTCTGTTTTTGCTGCATTGAGTTGTATACCTTTGCTATTAATACTTTACAAAGGCATGGTCTTATATTTGGCACAGGAATAGCTGTTAAAAGCCCACCTTGGGTAACCATGTCCAGAAACCATAGGAACCACATGGAAGTGACTTTTCCATCTGAAGTTGGTAAATCAAATGCCAAATCCAAGCAGGTATTTTGGATGAGATACTTTTTCAAGTTTATTTATTTTGAGAGAAACAGAGAAAGTGTGAGTGGGGGAGGGGCAGCGAGAGAGAGGGAGAGAGAGAATCCCAAACAGGCTCCATGCTTAGCACAGAGCCCAATGTGGACTCGATCCCATGAATCATGAGATCATGACCTGAGCCAACATCAAGAGTTGGATGCCTAACCGACTGAGCCACCAAGGCGCCCCTGGATGAGATTTCTTTAAATGGAGACTCTAAATGCAATTGAAATGGATCCTGGAATAGAAAAAGAACGTTAGTGGAAAAACTAGTGAAATCCAAACAAAGTCTATAGTTTAGTTAATAGCAAGGTACTGATGTTAATTTCTTGGTTTTCACAGACATAGCCTAGTTATGTAAGAAGTTGACATTGGGAGAAATTGGGTGAAAGGTGTGCAGGAACCCTCTGTACTATCTTTGCAATATTTATAATAAATCTAAAATTATACCAAAATAAAATTTTCATTTAATATACAACAAAACAGGGGGCCTAAGTGACTCAGTCGGTTGAGCGTCCAACTCTTGATTTTAGCTCACATCATGATCCCAGATTTGTGGGATAGAGTCCAATGTCAGGCTCCACGCTAGGCATGGAGCCTACTTGGGATTCATTCCCCAACCCCACGCCCCACCCCGACCCTCTCCCCAGCTCATGCACTCTCTCTTTCTAAAATTAATTAAGTAACGGGGCGCCTGGGTGGCTTAGTCGGTTAAGTGTCCGGCTTTCGCTTAGGTCATGATCTCGCGGTTCGGGGGTTCGAGCCCCGCGTCGGGCTCTGTGCTGACAGCCAGCTCAGAGCCTGGAGCCTGTTTCAGAGTCTGTGTCTCCCTCTCTCTCTGACCCTCCCCTGCTCACGCTGTCTCTCTCTCTCTCTCCTAGAAATAAATAAAACATTAAAAAAATTAAAAAACAATAAAACTAATTAAGTAGTTAATTAAAATACAACAAAACAAAGTCCCTCCTGATCTGCTTATTTTTTAAAAAAGGTCTGGAATGCTAGAATATGTAAGGGTAGTTTTGTCAAATTTCTGAAGCCAGCAGAAAATTGAGTCCAGAACAATAGTTGATAAATAATGTTCAATATATGCTACAAAATGTTAAATATTGCTTGGCAGTTCAAACTACTTCTTCTTTTTCTAAAAGTGGATTTTGGTTTGGCTCAAATTTTTAAAATTCCTTTAACCTCACAGCTCACTTTCAAGTTACTTGCCAAAGCAGTCTGTTAGGTTGTGTTGATAATATAATTTCAGTGGATTTGCAGTGATGTAAAATTTGAGTCCTTTAACCTTCAGTCCATTTAAAAAAAATTTTCTGGTTATAAGCGAAATTTCACAATGAGACTTTAGCATAACTATAATAAGCTTTGTATCCTAATAAAGGAGAACGTTTCTTCTGGCTCTGACCAGCAGCCACTGTGTGAGGTGGAGGTGGGGATGATTGTTGTTGTTAACTTTTCTTTTCCACAATAAAGCCCATAGTTTATTTCTAAAGTCCCGTATCTGCAGGTGTTCAACTCATTTATGGACAAGCTACCTACCATTGAGTATTCGTAGAGGAGTCTAGATATGATCATCTAATTTATGGAAAGAGAAGGCTACAGCCATTCTCTTTTTATCATTTTATATCCTCCCTATCCTTCCAGTTTAATTGTAGGAAATAAACCTTTAAAGTGAGGCAATACAGATTCTATGTAGGTTGTTTGGTTTCACTGCTCCCTCGTTGAAATCCAGGGCCAAAACTCTACAGTGTTTACGGAGATTAGCATTGGTGATTTCCTTTGGAAATTAGTATTTGAGATAATATTAAATTCTGTTGAAAATCCCCTTTTCATGTTTGTGAAATGAACTGAGCAGCTGTTGGTGTCCTTTTATCAGCCGACTGTACCTCTGTTTGGGGGATTTTAAGGAAAGCCATTTGCAATGCAGAGTCTTTTCTTCCGGTTTCTGAATGATTGAACATCTTCCATCTGAATCTTTTAAAGTATCATAATAGCATGGGCCACTTCTACAAACTATAATCCAATGTATGTTGAAAACACCCAAAAGGGATTAGCATTGTTTTAATTGCATAATTCAGTATTGCATATACATTACCTTTCATCAAAGCCATTTTACAGAACAAATATTACCTTCTTAGGGCTTTTAGAATTCCTAAGAGGTTGGTTGCATAGGCTGTAAACTAGAATTATAAAGAGAGAACTTTCTTGAGATTGCAAAACAAGTAGTGATTTAAATTGGAATAGAATCCAGCAAAGTCTAGGTTCTCTCTGTTTTTAAGTCTCTTAGTTTTCAGAGAAGGAAAGAACATTGGCCTTGTTACATTATATTATGTATAGGTTAACCCTTTGTTACATTATATCATGTATAGGTTGACCCTTTGTGTGATTTATTCTATTCCATTTGGAAATATAAAGAGAAAGAGGCATTCAGAATAAAGGTTGTAATTAATGGAAGATAAATGCGTGTTTATATAGCTGTGTTCTCATCTTAAATGTGATGGAGAAGTTTCTCTCTGGTGGCAAGAGGTCTTCCCACTCTCTGATAATAGTTTAAATTCTAGTTAGTTAGTTGAGTGAAAAATTTCCCAGCCAGGTAAGTTGGCTCCTATTTATCTTTTTCTCGCATGTTAATAGATAGTAACCGTGTCATATTTGGGAGGTTTGGGGTGAATAGCAGAAGAAATCTACAAAGACCTTTATAAAGATGTCCCAAGTATGACCTGATTTTTGTCCTTTTTTTCCCTCAGGGGGAGACCAAGCTGAAAGTTTCCTTGGACAAGACAGCTCTGATGATAATCATAGTGGGACTCATGGCCCTTCTCTTACATCAGATGCACCTTTTTTGCCTGATTATCAAGATGAGGGTGAGTGTCATCTTCCTGGATTTTGGGTTGACTGCACTTTGTTACTTTTTGTCTTGGTGTTTTTGCCTTTTGTCATTTTGAACCAAGCCGACTTCAGTGGGTTTTCTGTATTGGTAATCTCTAGTTGGCAAAGAACAACTATTTGCTTAGTTGTGGTGCTGGTCCTCCTAGGTAGTTCAGTACTTCTGAAGCTAATGTATTTAGGGAAACACTAATTCCATGCTGGAGCAGGACATGGTTATTGATCTTTTTATAAGAACTGTAGCTCAAAAGCTAAGAGGGCATTTTAAGATTGCCCAGTTCACTGTCTTTCAGGTTTCTTAGTTTCACAGCACTGCATGAGAATTAGAGCCTTTCATCTGGTGATTATTGGATTATTGATTTATTGTGGATTATTTGAAACCCTTGAACTCATAATATTATAATAAGATACCATTTTTACCCATGCTTCTCACCTATCCCTCTCTGACCATATTGGTGTTATTCAAAGGGAAGCAGAAGCCACAAAAACCACAATGTAAATCTTTCTGGAGCATTAATTTTCCTTGAAGATTTGGGAATGGGAGGAGTTAAATAATTCAACTGTTATAAACATCACTTTTATATTAAAAATACGTTGGTATGTAATAGAGTGGGATGCAAAATATGCATTAATTTTTTAAATACTTGAATATAAAAATTTTGTCTTGGTAACTGCTAGTTTCTGGCTTGGACTCAGATATCCCAAGGGTGAGGGTTCACCATGCCTCTTCTGGCACCTGGCCACTTGAACAGACGGTTTGATCATCATCACTGATGCACACGGTTATCTTACCAAATTCTCTCTTGTGCCTTTTCAGTGGGGGGAAAAAGTAGAGATGCTGCTAAAATGAATATTAAATTGGAAGCATATTATTCACTTAGGGATTGGGAGTAAAGTTGGAAAACTATTCCTTATTTCTCTTTATTAGCCTGTAATCTTTTAATTTATTTTTGTCAAGTTTTCCTATGACTGTGGCATTTTCCAAGAGTTTATAAGCCCTAATTCCTTTCTCTTTTTAACTTATCCATTAATCCTTTTTTTTCCTGAAGTTTTTATTTAAATTCCAGTTAGTTAACATAGAGTGTGATATTAGTGAACTCACCCATTAATTCTTATTTCATGTAGCCTTTTTGACAATTCATATTGTCTCCCTTTCATTGAATTAATAACCTCCACATCAGAACTATGGATTCAATCACACAGAAACATTTTATTTTGCTCAAGATTTGTATACTAACGCAGTTAGTAATACCCAAGTTTTAGAAATTGGGGCTTACAGTTTAGAATCTGTATATTGATTCAAGCATTACACAAAAAACATTGTTTGGACTGAAAGCTTAATAATTACACTGGTAGCTTATTAATAATTTTAGAAAATTAACAGTGCAAAACATAAAAAACCAACCTTTCATTTGTTTTTGATTAATCTAATGCTTGACAGAATTAGAACCATAGCACCTCATTAAGCTATAGGTCACTTATTTGGTACTTCCAACTTTTCCAAATATAGCTGAGAACACAGTAAGTTATCCAGAAAGACCTCTAAGTGGAAATAGATGTTCCTGAGTGCTGTGTTAACACTTACATACCATATTCTTGGAAAAACCCCTGAAGCGCTCACTGGGGATGCCTCTTCTTACAAATCTCCTTTTTTTTTAAGTTTATTCATTTATTATTTCAGAGAGAGTGATAGAGAGAACGTGAGCATACACACACAAGAAGGGGAGGGGCAGACACAGAATCTAAAGCAGGCTACAGACTCTGAGCTGTCAGCACAGAGCCCAATGCGGGGCTCGAACGCGAGAACCATGAGATCATGTCCTGAGCCAAAGTCAGATGCTTAACCGACTGAGTCACCCAGACGCCCCTCCTGTTCTTACAAATTTCTTTTTTTTTAATATTTAATGTTTATTTATTTTTGAGAAAGAGAGAGAGAGAACTGCAAGGGAGGTGCAGAGAGAGAGAGATGTAGAATCTGAAGCAGGCTCCAGGCTTTGAGCTGTCAGCACAAAGCCCAATATGGGGCTTGAACTCATGGACCATGAGATCATGACCTGAGCCAAAGTTAGGCACTTAACCGACTGAGCCACCCAGGTGCCCCTCTTCTTACAAATTTCTAACCATTACCATATTTTGATTTCTCAACCCACAGTAGGATGAAACATCAAATTAGAAGAAGGGGCACTTTAGAGGCATCAATTAAATAATATTGAGGCGAGAAACAAGAAAACAACTAAAAATTTATATAGAAAACAAAATTTGTAAAGAAATAAAATTTATATAGGAACTCAAAAACACTGGGACTGTATCATATTGTAGAAATAAATGGCCCAAACTAAGAGCTCACTACCTTAATAAAGTAAAACTTTTTTAGCTAGAATTTATTATGCTCTTACCGTGTGCCTTGCATCTGTGTTCTAAGTACTTTGCATATATCGTCATTTAATCCTGTGAAGAGCCCTAAAAGGTAGATATTAGGATTATCCTCATTTCACAGAGAAGGAAACAGAGACCCAGGGACGTTAACTTTTCTAAGATCACACAGCTAGTAAGCAGTAGTGCCAGGATTTGTACCTATGCAGCCTAGTTCTAGAACCTCTGCTCTTAACCACTCTACTGCCATCTTTACCACTCTCATTTGTGTTATCAAAGAAGATTGATTAATGTATCAGACATTTTGGTTAAGACTATACATATACACAAAGTTTGATTCAAAGTATTTTCATTAAAAATAGTTGAAATTAAAAAAAATGGTGTTGAAAAAGGTAAACCTAGTATCTGGAAAATTCCAAGATGGAAACTTTGCTCCATAATGGTTCCCCATAAGAGAGGAGCTAACTATATTAGGAATATTAAATTCTTACTTAATAGATTTTAATTTTTAGTTTTGGGCCTGAAAGTTAAGAGAATTCTCAGGGAGAAAAAAAAGTTAAGAGAATTCTCAAAGGGACAAAGTCAGTGATAGAGGTAGGAATAGATTGTTTATGTGTTAGAAATTTGATTGTAGGATGTTGAAATAATGTTTATTTTTAAATATTTTTTAAATTTCACGTTTTAAACATTTTAATTTAAATTCCAGTTAGCTAACATACAGCGTAATAGTAGTTTCAGGTGCACAGTATAGGGATTCAATACTCCTGTGCAACACCCAGTGGTCGTCATAAGTACACTCCTTAATTCCCTTCATCTATTTCACCCACTCACCCTCCCCTCCCCTCTCCTCCCCTCCCCTCCCCTCCAGTAACTGTCAGTTTGCTCTCCTTAGGTAAGAGTCTGTTTCATGGTTTGCCTCCCTCTTTTCTTTTTTTTTTTTCCTTGTCATCTGCAATGATAGGGATGGAGCTAGAGAGTATTACGCTAAGCAAAATAAGTTAGTTGGAGAAAGACAAATACTATATGATTTCACTCATATGGGAAATTTAAGAAACAAAACAAAAGCAAAGGGAGAAAAAAGAGGGAGAGATAATGTTTTAATGTGGGTTTCTGCAAAGCACTGAAACCAGTACAGTGCCTGAGTGCCTGATGCATAGTGCACAATAAACGTTTGTTTCTTTCCCCTAAAAAGTAAATATACATACATTTCCTGTGAAACTAAGGAGAAGGTTATAAAGATGTTAAAATTTTCAGTAAATGCTATATCCTACATATAACTAGATTTTACCATTATTGAGAACAGTTACATTTGATATGCTTCTTATTCATTATTTTAAATACTTATTTAGAGGCTACAAGGTACTACCAAGGTATTGTGCTAAGCAGTCAGTGAAACATGCAGTAAAAAATCAGACACAATCCCTGTCCTGTGGAGTTTACCATCTCATTGGGAAACACACTATTAATAAGTAGACAAATGAACAAATACAAAGTCAGTGTCTTCACTTGCTGGTGAGAGAGCTAAAGTGATCCTTTAGGAAGAAAAGATGTTCTTCAACCTTTTTTGTTTTGTCAGTTGGTTTAGACTTTTGGAATTTTATCTTTATTAGAAAATGAAAGGTCACTGTTAAAATATTTCAGCTTTGCTGCATCCCTCCTCCAACCAGAGCAGTGTCCTAAATGTACAATTATAAAAGGACACATGGTCTGACCCATCCACCCATAACGTCAGTGTGAGAAGCAATAACTATGGTGCGTGTCGTGTTTGGATCATGGTTTTGTGAAGACTACAAAGAGCTCTAGAAGCATATAGAAACCTGGCCAGGTGCACAGGGGAAAAAAAAAAAAGAAGAAGAAGAAAAAGAAAACCAAGGTTACAGGCTAAGCCATGCATAAAAATGAGAGCATGTTGCTACCTAATCACAATTTCTTTTCCTTTGCAAATGCCCTCAATCTGAGAAGAGCCTATACCCTGTGGAGAGACTCCCACAAATAGTTCCACCGTGGGAATGAAAACTTGCTAACAAGTCATAACATTTAGATTCCTAAGCCTAAGGAGGCATAGTTTCTACCATATTGAAATTTACTATGAAACACTGGATACAATTACTGTACAAAAGTCAGCCAGCTATGAAGCTCAAGATCTAATTGTTTTCACTGTCCAGGACATATAATGGATTTTAATGTGTCGATAAACTTATTTCATTAGTCTACATTTTTAAAAGGTAGTTGTACATACATTTTTTTACAGATCCATTGGGGAAAGTACTCTATATACAGGGTATAGTGACTCCTTCTGGAAGAAAAAGAAAAAATAAAATTATTTTCTAAGAGAAGAAACCTAAAGTCTGTAACAGTGTATTATTATATACTATCACATTCTAATTAAGGAAAAAGGAATGAATGAATATTGGACAAATAAATCGGGGAAGAAGTAGAAAAGAATGTTTTTAGAGTTTATTCTTACATCAGGTTGTTGAAAGTTAGAGAAAGTTCTTATTCTCCAGTGAAATGAAAAATAGAATCATAGGGGTGCCTGAGTGGCATAGTCAGTTAAGCATCTGACTTTAGCTCATGTCATGATCTCACGGTTCTAGGGTTCAAGCCCTGTGTCGGCTCTGTGCTGACAGCTAGCTCAGAGCCTGGAGTCTGTTTCAGATTCTGTATCTCCCCCTTTCTCTGACCCTACCCTGCTCATGCTCTCTCTCTCTCTCTCTCTCTCAGAAATAAATAAAAGATTAAAAAATTAAAAAAAATAGAATCAGAATAGCTAAATAGCTATAAACATTTTTGGAGAAGAGTAATCATGAATATGTGAAAAGCTGTTTTTGATCAATTTGTTATATGCTATTTAATTTAAAAGAAATTGCAGACCCATTTAACAGTGGCCATTTTCAATTCCAGGCCCTTTCTGAAAGGTACATTTAAAAGCATATAGAACATTTTGAAAATAAGGAGAATCTGTCTTTCACCAGCTTTATTTTTAACACTTTTCTTGTTTTTACATTTGTTTTCATTTTAGTTTTGAATTAGAAGTCAGTTTTTGGATTTGACATTATGAATAACAGTAGACTAGCTTTTGTTGATCCTTAGCGTGTTTCATTTCTATAGTAATAGGAAGAGAATACTATTTTAATATCTGCCCTAATGGCAGGAAGAATATATTTTCAATAAAACTATATTGGTATCACCAAATAAAAGTAGACTTAATTTATTGATTAGATTTTTTTGGCTGGAATTCACGTGTGTCTTAAATTTCGTAGTATTGGGGCACCTGGGTGGCTCAGTTGGTTAAGCGTCCAACTTCGGCTCAGGTCATGATCTCACGGTTCATGGGTTCAAGCCCTGCGTCGGGCTCTGTGCTGACAGCTAGCTCAGAGCCTGGAGCCTGCTTCAGATTCTGTATCTCCCCCTCTCTCTGACCCTCCCCTGCTCACAATGCCTCTCTCTTTCTCTCAGAAATAAATAAAACATTAAAAAAAGTTAAATTGCATTGTACCAAAGTTAGAATCATGCCTTCTGGGGGCTGGAAAGGGTGATGGTAGCAGGAGCCATTTACTGAGCACCGCGCTATACTAAGTGCTTTTTGTGGATTATCTTGTTTAATTCTCAAGCCAACATAGAGAAGAAGATCCTGTTATCCCCATTTTACAGGTAAAAAAAGTTGAGGTTTAGAGAAATTAAGTGCCTTGGCCAAGAATGAAATATCCAATCCACTGGTGGAGGGTGGAGGGAGGGTTTCATTAGATTACGAGAGTGCTGCTTTGTGACGAGTTCTGGTTAGCTGGAGATTTTTCCTCTGAAACACCCATTCTTATGGGTTTTACATATCATTCCCTTTATTGCTTTTATTCCACCGAATATAGCATTCGTTTAAAAAATAAATGTATTCAAAGCTAAAACCTATCCTCATACCACTTCAACTGCATCCTTCAAAATTTGATATGTGCTGCTTTCATAATTCATAATTCCATTCTCAGAATTTTGTAATTCCTTTGATTATATCCTTTTAAACCTATGTGTTTAGAAGTGTGCATGTGTGTGTATGTGTGTGTGTGTGTATTTTTCCAGTTTTTATTTTAGTTTGTTTTTAGTTTCCAGAGATTTTTAAACATACTTTTCTATTTTGACTGTTAATTTTTATTACATTATAGTCTAAGAGCATAGTCCATATTATTTAGATTCTTTGGACTTTGTTGGGATTTCTCTTGTGGCCTGGTAATGATTAATTTATGCTTATGTGTTGTGTGGCTCCCACAGTATTTATTTAACACACTCGTACTATTTTTATACTTATAAATAGTATTCTTCAAATCTCTTATATCCTGGCTTTTCTTTTATCTGCTGAAAGTTTTGCATTAAAATCTCCAATTACAGTTGTAGATTTGTTCATTTTTCTGTGTTTTGCTTTGTATTTTCAAGGTCATGTTATTAGATACTTATAAAGCCCTGTAATTTGTTTTAAGAGGTTTCCTCTTATTGAACTGAAATCCTATCTCTAGAACTTCCATTTATTAAGCTAGTCTACTCCTAGCACCCCTGATAGACTTTCCACTCAAGGAGTATAAAAAAAAATGTTCACAAGCCAGTTTGAGACCCCTGTTGCTCTGAGTCATGTATAAAGCCTGATTTTGGCATTAAATTATGTTGTGTCACAGAATAAATAAACTGCACATCTTACAGTGTTTACTGAGGTATGTGAATTAACGACACAGTGGTTAGCAGTAAGTGACCTTACTGATCAGGTAAATCTTAGGCCAAATCCTGCTGATAACTTTGGAAGAAAATGTGCATATTTTAGGGCTGCTCTACTTGAAATGTTAGAAACCTACTGCAGGCTCCATCATTGGTACCCTAGTAGGTGGAGAGAGTTAATGGCCTAAATACAGCAAGCTGTTTGCTTCCTTCTCACTGATAGGGTCAAGCCTACTATTTTAGTGTGTGTGTGTGTGTGTGTGTGTGTGTGTGTAGTTACATAAACTATATGAAAATATTTAGAGTTTTTAGTTCCTTTTTACTCGACGATGTGAAGATAATGTGTGTGAGTCAAAATAGTCTCTGTCCATAATCAATATGTAAATAAATATACATGTATACATACATGCATTCAAACAAGTATTTATCTCATTTTCCTTTTATTCTTTAGACAATTGCTTTCATCTTTGTTGCTCACAGGTACATTTTTCTTTAGTGAAGCCACATGACTCCTGTCAACCCTGATGGAGTTTATGTGTGTTTGTTTATGGTGTGCATTGTGGAACAATGGAAAACTCCCTTCCATGCCTGTGTTTTTGGAGCCAAAGACAAATCCTACTGTAAAACATATACTTTCATAAGCATAGTATTTCTGAACAAGTTTCTGTTGGCTTCAGGTGAGTCCGTCAGATCAGATCATTGGGAGAAATTAAGGACTCAGTGTTGAGTTAACTGTGATAAGGGTAAGTAAGCTGTCACTCAGGATCACAGTGGCCTCCTTCATGAAGACAAATGTCTTATTAGATCGAAGACATCATGTCGTTTATATAGTCTGGTATAAATCACAGATGAAGATGACAAACTGGGTTTCAAAGTTGACAGTAATTTATGTAACTTAAACAAACGATTACCAAGGATTATACATGTTTTGTGAAGAATAAAAAAACAATAACAATTATCTGTCTATGAACTACCCATTTTTCATTCTTCAGCCTGGCATGTTGGGCTGTGGGTGCATGTTTAAAGTCTAACCTTCTGTCCAGTACCCAGTAAAGCAGTCTTTCATGTGTTGATGGCTGGATATCTTCTATAATGCTTTTTTCACTCTAACATGCTCTATAGATTTAACCCAAATTTTTATATAGAATAATGGCATTTTAAAGCTGGAAGAAGCTTCGTAATCACCTAATCTAATCTCTGTTTTACCAAAGAGGAAACTAAATTTTAAAGAGGCTAAATTCCTATATCCCATGTCTAGCAAGACAGAGCCAGGAGGGAAACCAAGACCACCACCCTGGGAGTGGCCTTTCCAGACCCACCCTACACACTGTCCCTCACCTGCATGGTCTCAACATGTTTTTTAGTACAGACCTTAACAGCTTTGGAGGAGGCCTGATCATGGCTCTTAAGCTATTTCTTGTAAGTTCTTCAGACACACATGCTTCTCTGGTCTTGTGTGTTCTTATTCTCTTCTCAGATGATTTGGGAGTATTATATTTTTTAAAGAATTCCAATGGGTTCCATAAATGCTAGCAATTATAACTATGAGTAGCATACTATCAGCCTCTGAATTGATTTGACATAGAACTAATTAGTTATCTTTTTTTGGCCTTTTCGTCCATGTTATAGATTTTAATATACTGCCAATGAAGAGTTAGCTATTGAATACCTATATTGAATGTCCTTTCATTCAGTCATGAGTTTAGAGGCTGTGTGGAGGATACAAAGAGGAATAGGATATGATTCCTTTCCTTAGTGAGTAAATAATCTAGTTGATGAGAAAAGATTAGACTCCCCCACAACAAAGTATACAGTACATAATCAAGTGGTGATTATCAGGGACAGAATTTGCAGGGGGAAAAAAAAACAATTGGTTGGACTTGCAGTGGTTTGGAAGAAAGTCAAGATAATATTTGGCCTGTGCTGTGGCCAAAGTGTTTTTAGAAGTCAGTTCCAGACTGGGAGTGTGCACAAAAGTCCATTCTCTGAAAGGTCAAACTTTTATTGAGCTTCCACTATAATTAGTAGTGAGATAACAGTGGCCATTTTTAAGTGCAAATAGTGGATTTTTAAGCAAGTGACTTAGCAAATGAGATTAAGCCTTTTCATACTGCCTTGAATATTCTTTGTTTCTCTCCAAATTCTAAAAAGAGTCAACAACTTTAATTGTAATATAAAAGTTCTAGTATATGATTATTAAAGATGTTTGTGTGGTCATTACAGCGGTGGTAACATGATATGCAATGTTTTAGTTGCTAATGTGACATATTTATCTGATATATAAATCAATCAGAAGTGGGGAGGGCTTATATATCTATGTGTACTGTTTATTAGAAAATCTCATATACCATGCTTAATTACCTTGTTCTTAGAATCTATAAATGCATTATAATTAAACATAGCACCTGTCTCCCAGATGAGCACTGAATCACCTGAGAGCTAGCTAACTCACCTCGGGCAATCAGGTCTAAAGTTCAGGAATTCTATATTCTCAGGTGTGATATAGATACATGTACATAGTTTATGTAAATATACATTTATATCTATACTCTCTCCCTGTCTATTTATATATATTTTTTCAACTCTTCATGCTTTGGTGATCTTTGTTTTTCTGCTGTCCATACATTCTCTGGCCTATCATAGAACTCTGATTTTTCAAGTTGAAGTAAATGTTAGTAATGCTGTTTAAAGCAATGTGGAAGCAACTATTAATCTAGAACATTATGTTCTACTAGGGAAAGATTGTTGAATTCACAAACTATATTGTGCTTATGCTCTAGACTGCCTTTCTGACTTTGAGTGACAGCCTTTTTTTCTGTTGGGCCCTGAGGAGCCTAAACCCAGATACACTTAGTCTAATAGGAAAGAAGGATTATACAGAGTAGTTGCTCTGGCTTGTAAAATTGGATTTATAGGGGAATTGTTCCTTCATGGGAAGTTTTCACTCATAGAAGCCTTTATCCAATTTACAGATCCATTTCTATAAAATGTTAGGGTATAGCTTATACAGCACAATATATTTTAATGGGGTGCTCTGAAAGATAAACATTGTTGCTGTGTTTAATTTTATAATTAAGTTATTTCATAGTAATACTCAGATTTTTTTTAAATCAACAAAACATAGGGTTAACTGGGATCATGAGCTCTTCTCTCTACAAATGATCATTATCATCATTGAAAGACATTTATGAATGTTCAAGAACACAGTTGGGCCTAGAGATTGTCACAGCTTAGGGGAAAAAAATCACTTGAGTTATCTAATCTAGCCCTTCTAATGAATTCACATCATTCTTACTAATATCTCATTTAATTAATTATCAAATATAGCGATTATGCTTTGTATCCTTCCCTTGTAGGACATCTTGCCCGCCCAACTATTATTACTAATTTATTCTTCATGTCTAACCTAAACTTTTCCTTCCTTAGTTTCAGGCCATTGCTCTTTTCTATACCATCTTCTGAGACTGAATAATTCCCCT
This sequence comes from Hyaena hyaena, assembly GCF_003009895.1. Lineage (NCBI taxonomy): Eukaryota > Metazoa > Chordata > Mammalia > Carnivora > Hyaenidae > Hyaena > Hyaena hyaena. The sequence goes on along the minus strand of NW_024080661.1, from coordinate 2,631,420 downwards.
AATTCATTTATATTGTTACCTTTAGAAGGTATTTAAAGACTGTGAACGTTTATCCCGAGTCTTCACTTCTCCAAACTACATAAATTTCAGTTCTCTTAATCCTTACCTCACTCTGCCCCTATCATACTCTCTAGACTTTGAGTATTTTATCACATCCTTGATATTTTCCATTCCAAGGGGATCACCTAACCAAGAGAGCTGCCTTTTGGAGAAGGAAGTGCTTAAGCATAAAATCTCATGTAAACCACTAGAAGATGCCTAAGTGTTTATTTGATGTTGTTGCTGATCATCTGGTGGGCACGCCAGTGTAGTGCTTGCTTTGGCATATGTTGGGATATATGTGTATTTTAATGCCTTAATGTATTATGGCCTGTTGTAATTGAATGTCTATAAAGTAGCAGTTAAGAGGGTTTTACAGACCTTAGAAGAGATCAGAATTCTCTAGCCCCCTCTTGTGGTAAAAGAAAATACTACTTTCGGGCTTTCCTAGATTATTTTGTTTTAGCTGCTGAGTAAGGCTAAAATGCTTAAGTTCTCAACATGTAAGCATAGGTCATGAATAAAAAATTGAAAAATTATACACACATGTGTATATCCATATATATGTACACAAGTACATGTACACTCGGATCTGAGAAATTCCTGGTCTTTTATTTTATTAATGCCCTAAAACCTAAAAGATATTACTTTCTTACAACCATCATTTCAGTATATTCTTATTACATAAGTTAGGATGAGGACAAATAAAATAAAACTATCATCTTGAAGGTTTTATGTTCCTAAATAGATAAATAAAGGAATTTTGGATATGAGTTTTAAACCAAATTTATAGGTACTATTTTCTTTGCCATTACAAATGTATGTGGTTAGCATTTCTGACAGATTTATACAGATATCCTAAATCCCCTATAATATATTAATTTGACCAGTTTTTTAAATTTATAACTGTAGCATTCCTTCTATGGTAGATACATTCCAGATATTCATAAAGGCCTAGTAAGTAGCATATAGCTGAAGGGAAGACTGAACTGGCATGCAAATATCTTGCTTATGGAAAAAACTTCTACAGGTAACACAAAATTATGTTTATTATTCTAAAACACCGCTAAAAGTAACACCTATGTCTTGGAATTATTGGTATATAGACAAGAACCAATGAGGGGTTATTATTAATGTGCCTTACATAGCATCCAGGAAGGGAAGAGATTCAAACTAAATACTACTGCCCCTAAGTAGTTTTGTTTTGTTTTGTTTTTTAAAGCTACTCAAAAAACTTTAGTAATGGTTTAGGTAGATTGCCTTTATGTCACGTTCTAGTGAAAATATGAGGTACTATTTGGAAATTCCAAGAACTCTAGAAATAAATATGGGACCATACTTTTTAATATTAGATTTTTTTTCCCAAAAGGGAATATTGAATATTGTGCCAATTGAGGCATTGCAAGAGAGGAATGGCATAGACTTAAGGGGACAAAATGAAAAGGGTTTGGTCACAGGTGAAACAAGTAAGAATATTGTAATGATTTAAATATTAAACAGAAAACTGATAATTCTGACTGTTCTCTTTTTTCATCCCTACTTGAAGAGATGATAATTGTTTTCTGTTAAATGGGGAAATTAATTCCTTTTGTGTGCTTCTTCCTTAAAATGTATGAATAAAATTTTAATCTCAACTATTTATTAATTTGTGGTATTGACATTCCTCTGAGCTTCTGGAGACAAAATTTAACAAACCTAAACCTCTTAATAACAAAGCATAGATCTTAATAGGAATAGTCTAATTTTTACATATATTCTAAAAAAACAATAATTTGGCAATATTTTTGAGATTTCTTTGTAATCAATTTAGGGATCTTATAAGCCCGATTTTCTGATCTGTGTCATCTTTCTCAAGCAACTGCTGGATCTGATTTTCTTTTTCACATAAAGCTGCACTTTTCATAAGACAGACTAAGTTGTGAATTTTCATAAAAATGAAAAGTAGAGAAACAGAAAATTGCCCTTACTTATACCTGCACTATTTGCTACCATGTATATTTCAGTTGGTTTGTTCATCAAAAAATTGTGACTGTACTTGGACATATATTCTTTGACTATTGATTTTAAATTATATACATAATGTATTTTCACAAAGCTCTCTGACATGTACATTCTTACCTGGAGATCTGTCTTTCCTTGGCTCTTGGAAGATGATTTATTTTAGAATAGTTATTTATTAACCCAAATTTATTAATGTTTGAGAGTTTGAATTCTTTATTTTAGCATTGAAACAGGGAAAGCATAATGATCAGTTTCTTGGATATTACAGTTAATAACAGTACAGTATAATAGAAAAAATTTTGCAGAAGTTTGACTTTTCTAGCTATAAAGAGGTGTCAGAGGGAATATCATAGTCATTGTTGGCATAGAAGAGATTTTCCTAGGAAATTACATCTGAGTTCTTATTAAATGTCTTATTATAAAGAATATTTTCTTTATCATATCATTGAAGCTGAAAAGAAGGCAAATTACTTGTTTCTTCCTTGCCTTCTCACTCCATGTATAAATACCTTCAGCTGTAAAGCAAGCATCTTTCTGAGTTTTCTTAAAACACCAAGGCAATTCAAGGAGCTCTTCATATGGAATCTTTTGCATGTTTGCTTCTCCAAAAATAATAAATTTATTGAAGTTTGGTAGTGTTGCTTTTAAGTGTTTCCCCCTTAATTTGCAATTTATTAAAATCCCTTTCATTTAGGGTGAGAGGCATTAAGAAGGAGCCAAACAGGGAAGACTTCTTACTACATTTTTAACTTGATCAAATCCTGCATTTCAAAAAAGCAACTTCTCGGTGCTTTTGTATCTGTCCAATGGATAAATTATCAAATTGTAGTGTAATTTAGCTCTAAATATGTTAACTTTTAAAAAAAGGTATGTTTCATTCAGTGTTAAGAGACAATATATGTAACTTGTCTTACCAGTGTAGAAAACCTTTTCCAGCTATGCAAGAAGTCCCAGCTTTATCTAATTGAGAGAGAAAAGTACATGCATGAATAATGACTTTGCATATCGGGTGCAAAGAAATTTAGAACAAATGCTGGAAAAGTTGATATTAATTCTAGTTCAGTGAGGAAGGTTAGGTTACTCCACTAAATTATGTCTGGCAAAAATAAATGGGGACTAGCTTGTGAAGGCATGTAACATTTATAAACTTTTAAGATGTTTAGCTTTTCTATCTGAGAGTGGTCTTCCTTCAGCATTTTTGTTGTTTTCTATACTCTTTTTGTTTACTTGTTTGCTGTAGGAAGTTAGTTAAGGGATATCGGTGGAAATATACAAGCGGTGATTTGGTAAATTCTAACAGTTGAGTTAGTAATGAAGCACATTTTACAGTTCACTTATGATGATGAGAGTGTGGTATACTGTGTGTTACAGTTATGACTGCTACAGTATCAACCACTATACACAGCATTGCAAACACCCAGGTCTAGCACTGCCAAAGCCAGATTGAGGTAAAAAAAAAAGTTTCACAACTTTCAAGTTTTCTTATCCTATATAAAATAGGCAGGAATTGAATTCTGATTTAGTTATAATGTCCTTTAAACTCTTACCCAACTTATCACTCACAGTAATTTTAACATATTCTGTTTTTCAGTCCAAATGATATAAGAGCATACTGGGTATGATTTTCAATATATGGCAAAGGTGTAAAATTAAGAAAAGATTTTTATGAAATTTTTTGCACACTCTGCTAAATGAATTATTGAAATTCCAATAAAGAACAACAACAAAAAAAAACCTAAAAAGCAGTATGGGTTTTATTTTTCTCTCAGTCCTTTCAGGTCTCATAAATGTCTCCATGAAAGCAATATCTGCAGGGTTAGGAAAGAATATATCCTATAATATTAACCTGATCAGGGAGATTTTTAAAACATGGCATCTCAATGTGAGATATTGACTGAGGTGTGCTGGCAGGTTTACTGGTCTGGCAAATACAGCAGGTTCACAGTAAATCTATGTGGTGAAAAACCCTTGAGAAGTTTTTGATTAAGAAACTTTTACTATCCTTTAAAAATGAAATATGCTGGTCATTTTTAAATGATAAAAGCAGATATTTTATGTTGTTGTCTGAGTCAGTTTCTGAAATATATTTTAATGAGTTTGTTACATGAAAGTTTCTGGATTTCTAAGACGCTAACTTAAATTATCGGTCCTTGATCAAGCATATCCAGAGAACATATAAAAAGAAATGGTAAAAATAAGCCTATTCAGCAAAAATCAGAATAAAATTTTATATCTGAAGGCCAGGAAGCCTACATTCAGAGGAGAGTTTAATAGTGTTATTCTTTTATAAGTATTATCAGCATTTTAAATCCATAGTAATATTATAAACTCTGCTGAATGATACAATTAAAGAAAAATATTTTAAAATAACGAATGTTTTTTAAAGTTGTAGTCTTTAAAAAACAAACTAAAATTATAACGTGGTTTTTGCTAATGCATTAAGGTTCCATTTCTCTTTAGAGTCAGTATAAGCAATGATTAAGTTAAAACATAACGTGAAGAGACTGTTAAGTGGCAAACAATTTTATTGGGCAGATGAATTTAGAAATAATATTCTGTGTAGAAATTCACAATTAGAGTAAAGTTTATATTTTATTGAGAACTGAATTTTGAAGTTGGTGCCTACCCCTTCAAAAACCACATGCTCAGTGAATATATTCTCTCTTTCTTCAGATGTTTTATTAACTAGTCCTTGAATATTGCATAAAAGGACTAAAAAGTTTGTGTTCAGCCCAGCTAGACTTTTTAAAAGTCTTATGTGATTGAGTATTTTAAAACTTTTTAATTTAATGAGGTAAGAGCAGAGGTTAAAAAAGAGATCTATGTCTCAAATTGATTTCTGGTTGCTGTTGAAGAAGACCTATGTGTCCACATACCCTCCCAAATTAAACTTAATTTTTAAGAAACCCTCAACACCGCAGTAACAAAAACTGCCTCTTAACTTACTGGGACCCTATGTTCTACTCCACAATTTCAGGAGAAGCAGCTAAAACAATCAGCATCATTCTTCAACTAGATAATGCTTTCTCTGCAGCTAATAGCTCCTTGTTCATCAAGGAAACGAATGTGCAGAGAGGTGACATGCTCTTCACCCACTGCTCTTTGTTCTAGGGTCTCTCAGACTGATTATATCAGCCCCAGCACTGACAAATATCCCCCCAAACTTTAACACTATGTTAAATTGAGTTATGAGGTTTTAAGGTTACACTCCTCTGGCTGAAGGTTGATTGTCTCTGAGAGATAAAGGAATTGTGCTCAATGATAACAGAATCCTTTATCTCTTGCCATGGGATAATCCCAGTTATTGAACTCAGAGCTCTCATTATTTGGTTACTTGGTCTCTCTCTCTCTCTCTTGCTCTCGCTCTAGCTTTCTCTCTCTCTCCTGTGGAATGACTGGGTACAAAATTGGCTATTCACACTCTCCACCTCCTCCCCCAGGGATATTTTAGAAAGACCCACAAGTCGCAGATGATGGAACAAGACAACTCAAGCAAATAGAACAATCCTTGAAATATACTCTCACTTAGGTTGTACCAACTGCTAGTAGCAAGAGAGATTTGATTCTTGTTTGCCCTTCTCCTGGCATCATGAATGTATAAGAGGGTCTGAGAATGCAAAATATTTCCTTTCTCCTTCCCCCCAGCCCTCCAGTTTCTCATGCATGAGTCTAATCTCTGCTAAAACAACAACAAAAAAATAAAGTTGTGATATTTGGATTATGCTCTGAAGGCATATCTTTCAGACTTGCTATCCAGGCAGAATTTTAAGCTGCAGACTCTCTTGGTGACAGGATAGTGATGGTGACAGTTCTTTATGCCAGTCTTTGCAGTTCCAATCCAGCATGCCACTCTGTAAATGCCTTTATAATAGTAAAAATTACTTAGCGACAATACATCAAAATCTATCTGATGAGTTGTGAATGCTCAGTTTTTTCTCCATATCACACAAACTTAAGATAACTATTATGAGTGGAATTGATAATACCACAGAGAAAAACTATAGTTTAGCTGTATCCTAGGAATACTAAAGAAAGTCTTATTTAGGGAGAAGTGTTTAAACAATGCTTAATACCATTCTACAAAAGGTTTATTAGCCTGACCTTCATTACCAACAGCAACAATCACTTAGCATCTAACTATGTGGAATACATGGCACTCTCTAAGGTGAATTAATAGTACCTGCCTTGTATAATAAATTTATTGAACACATACCATATGCCAGACATAGTATTTTACATGCATTACTTGTAATCATCATCACTACTGTGCAGCATAAGTATTATTATTCCCATATTACAGATGAAGAAACTGAGCCTCAGAGCGATTAATTTGCCCAAGACCCTCAGCTAATAAAGTGAATCTAAACGAGTCTCTATACATCTATACATCCAAAGCTCATAATCTTTCCAATATGCCATACTGCCTCATAGGAAAAAAAACTTTTGTTGTTTTTCCTTTAGGTACTTGTGTATACTGCTACATGGAAAAAGTAGAGGCTGTGGAGTTACCTGAAAAAGGAGTAGAGTATTAATAACGGCTACCACTAAGTGAGCACCCAATCTGTGGCAGCATTGTGCTAGGTTCTTCCACGATTTCACATAATCACCTTTTTTAGTCCAATATGCAAAAGCTAGAGGGGATTTAATTTCAGAGCTCATATCTCTTCCATTACACCACATGTCTAACAAGATTGTAGAAGGAGAGGAAAGGTGTTCCTGCACAATGCTATCCAAAAGGACTTTCTGCAATGATGAAAATGTCCTGTAATTTTACACTGTTTAATGAAATAGCCACCACCAAATGTAGGTACTGAGTACTTGACAGTATGGCCAGCAAGAGTGAGAAACTGTATTTTTAGTATTGATTTAAATTTAAATGTACCTTTGAATAGTCACAGGTAGCTAGTAGCTACCATATTGAAGAGCACAGCCCTAGAAAAATGGCTTCTTCTTAACTAGATAATCAAGACAACCTGGAAATAATAGTACTTGTGAACCTCCCTGAGAGATGGATTGGGTGGAATTCTCTGTGGCTGAGAAGAAGGTGAGAGGTGTCAGGTATGTGACTAGGCAGAAGGGTTCTCAAATGAATTTATGTGAGGAGCCCAGACAAAACAGGATGTGGAATGGAAGAAGAAAAGTGACCTAGCACAGTGCTTTGAAGAAGGGCCTTAGAATCCATAGTTAATGGATTTGCACAGATTGAAAAGTAGATAAAATCAGCATTCCCTCCCCTCCCCGTATTCACCTGCTACAAATCATTACTCATCATTTTGATGAGTGGTTTTGGAATGGGTTGTTTAAATGGTACCGTGATGTTTGTGTGTGGTAGAAGCTTGCAATGAAGCTGCAGAACTCACAGAGCTCCTGAGTCCTAGGCCCACACGTTTCTGGGGGTGCAGCTGGGAGGCTGTCATTTATTCCTTCACGAGTATTCATTCAGTCATATATATCATCTTTTTGTTTTGTGTTAGTGCCATATCTAACCTTTCTCAAGAAATTAATTCTCCAAGGCATTAAAATATTTTTTTCATTATGAAAGTGTTGAAGCCCCTGCTAATGAGCAGTGTCACTAATTTGTACATGTTTATAGTACTTTACAATTTAAAAATCTTGTTTGAATGCATCACCCCATGTAATCCTCAGCAGTCTCATGAGGTGAATGGTATCCTTGTCTGATCAAGGGGAGGGAAACTAGGCCTGAGATTTGTCTGGGATCAACTCACATGTGGTAGAGCCTGAAGCCAGACAGAAGCCAGGCAATGGCAGGGGCTGAGTTCTCTGACCATGTTCTTTTTTTTAAATGTTTTTTAAAATTTTTTTTTGAGAGAGAGAGAGAGACAGCATGAGCAGGGGAGGGTCAGAGAGAGAGGGAGACACAGAATCTGAAGCAGGCTCCAGCCTCTGAGCTAGCTGTTAGCACAGAGCCCAACACAGGGCTTGAACCCACGATCTGTGACCCACGATCTGTGAGGTCATATTCTTGCTAAGGTGGTTTCTCAGCCTTCAGCTCCCTCCACAGTGATAAGTACAGATACCCCAGTGAGCTGTAATGTGTGGGTTTCCTTTTTTCAAATTAAGAAACCTGAGGCACATATAGTCAGTAGTATTGTAATAATATTAGAAGGTGACACATGGTAGGTAGCTACACTTGGGGTAAGCATAGCATAACTTAAAAAAAGAAAGGAAAAGAACTGAGGCACAAAACAGTGTCAGACGTGAGCCATTAAGGCTTTGAGCCCAACTGGCAATTCGCAGGAAAAACGGGACAGAAGAACATGAGGAATTGTGAGCCTGCAATTAGCAAAATTTGGACAGTGGGAACCTCCAAACAATTGAACATCCCAGGTTCTTCAACAGATAAATTATATAGAAAAGTAAGGGATGAAGGGCCAAAAGATTTACAAGACATAACATTTTTTTTTTTTACATGGGCAAGATTTTTAAAAAGGAAAATAAAAACTTAAGGGGCAGATATATCAGAATGGAGGATTTATTTTCTGGTCTACCACTTAGTGTCGTGAGCTTTATGCCTTTCTGTACTTAAGTGTAAAGAGTGTTCCATTAGCTTAATATTTAGCAATCACCTTGGAAAATACATATTTGAACACTTTTAAAAAGAAATAAGGGGGAGTTGCTCTTTTGTATGTTGATCCTAATAGTCCCTTCTGAATGGCGGTAAGCCCTATGCCCAGCCAGTTTTCCTATCACACACCTTGTGGTCATCACTTCAAATGGTTCTTTTGAAAGAAAGTATTTTGGATTGAGGAGCTTTGTAATAAGTTACTAGTGTTCTGTAAATCTTGATAATGCTCGAGTTTATGGCCATCAGAACAAGGGATAATCTAGAAAAAACAGTAAGGAGAAATTATTAGATATGTTATTAATGTCTTGCTCTGAATTCTGATCTACAATCAATATACGAATGAAAACAAACATAGAAATAAAAGATTTCAAACATGAAAGGAATGCACTTATACTGCATTGCAACATCCAGGTGTTTGAATTTGCTCTAGATAAACCATTTAACACAAAATCAGTTCTTCACTCACAGAGGTGCTGAGTTTGCAGGAAAAAAAAAATATTCCAATGAGAGACAACCTTGCAGATGTCATTTCCAATCAATTCCAAAACTCCAGAAGATTGAAGAGCCTACGCCATTTGATCTGTAGAATTTCCTACAGGCTATGATAGTTTCTTCTTTTTTTTTTTTTTTTTATCATCTCTGTTTCCCCACCTTTGAAACAATGGACTTATCGAGGTTTCAAGAATAATATGGGACAGGAAGATTTTGATAGCATCCTACTGAGTGGGGGTCATGCTGAAATAAATAATACCTTTCCCTTTGTTATCAGGACAGTTCTAGCAAGATGTATGTGCAAAGATGTTCATATTTGGGTTTGTTTATAATAAGAGTGAAATCGCTAGTGTTTTACACCCTTGGAAGGATTATAAGGTGTTATAAAATTAGTTTAATTAACAACTATTTTTAAGTTTCCCCATATTCCCCATACAACTTGGCTGGAACTTGTAGATCTTCGTTTTTTGCACAGATACAGGGTGTGTGTGTGTGTGTGTGTGTGTGTGTGTGTGTGTGTCTGGTAGTGCAAAGTGTGTTTGTGTGCATTAATGAACAATTTCCCCTTTAAAGCAAAAGCAATTTGGGACACCTGGGTGGCTCAGTCGGTTAAGCCTCCGACTTCGGCTCAGGTCATGATCTTTGGTTCTCAATGAGTTCAAGCCCTGCGTCAGGCTCTGTGCTGACAGCTCAAAGCCTGGAGCCTGCTTCGGATTCTGTGTCTCCCTCTCTCTGCACCCTCGCCTTCCACTTGTGCGCTCTCTCTCTCTCTCTCTCTCAGAAATAAAATAAAAAAATTTTTAGGTGAAAACAATTTATAATATTAAGATGTTTTTTGCTTATAAATATGGGGTAGATATTTTGAAATAGAAGGTCAAAGTTTGGAAATGTATGCCCTGTTTTCCCTTCCATGAAGATTACTAATGAACACTTCCTGCTAGATTATACTTTAAAAATCCAGGACACTTCCTATGTTTGTTTAACCCCAACAGATTCTTACATAGCTCATTATGTCAAGAATTGAAATCTGAAATCAAAACTGCGGCATTTTCTGTAAGAAAACATAGAAGTTGAGGCAGGATCTGTATATTCATCCAGCAAACATTTGTTGGTGCCTCCTGTGTGTCAGACACAGCCAGACACTGAGACTAACAGCCGTGAATAAGACGTGACACTTACCTCCAGGAAGTACACAGTCTAGTTGGAAAGACAATATTTGAATGAGTAATTTGACTTCTTAGAAGTAAACACTAAAAATGAGGAGCATCAGTTGTGTTATAGAGCATAGTGAAGGAACAACTGTACCTGGAAAGGAAATGAGATCAGGAAAGCCTCTCAGAGGAGGTGATATTTGAATTACATCATAAAAGATCTATAGGAATTTATCAGGCTGTCCAAGGTTGAGCAGCAATAAGTGAGAATGTTCAGGGCTGGGCAGAAGTGTGAGAAGCGGCCACACACTACAGATGGGTGTATTGCTTAGTATAGTCTTTCCAGAGGGAGATATGGGGGAAACGTAACAAAAACTTTAATTGTAAATGCCCTTTGACTTGACAATTCAACATTAAATGTGCTTTCAGAAAATGAATAAATATATATAAGGATGTTCATTGAACACTTGTTTATGAAAGCACAAAATTGGAAACAGGCTAAAGGTCTAACTACTAGCATATAACGGAATATATGCAAGCATTAGACGTGATGTTTATGAAGAACATTTAACGAGTAGAAAGATGTTTATACTCTGTTAAGTGAAAATTCAAGGTTATAAGACAGTATGTACAGTTAAGTTCCCACTTTTTAAAACAGATATATATGTGGGGGTGCCTGGGTGCTTAAGCATCGATTCTGGATTTCGGCTCAGGTCATGATACTGTAACTCATTGGGGGATCGATCCATGCTGTTAGTACAAAGCCTACTTGGGATCCTCTCTCTCCCTCTCTCTTTGCCCCTCCCCTGCTCATGCTCGCTCTCTCTCTCTCTCTCTCTCAAAATAAATAAATAGCAAATTTTTAAAAATAAATAAAATAGATATATATATGTGTACCAAAAAAACCCCATAATGTTCTTCACCATCATATTTTGACATACTTTTATTTCTGAATTTTATATAGTAGAACATTATATTTATAATGAAAAATAAACAATAAAATTATTTTTCAAAAATCTTGAAAATATACAGAGCCCTGAAGTTTCACTTCTAGGAATTTATTCTAAGAAAATAAGCCAAGATAGCTCCTAGAACATCAAGTAATTGGAAACAAGCTAAATGTCTAATTACATGGGATTGTTTTAATAAATTACGGTACACCATATGATGGAGTGCAGTGCAGCCATTAAAGTCATGTTGTCAGTAGATGAGTCATTACTGTCATAGGAAAATGTTCATGATATATTAAAGGGAAAAAGCAGGATACGTAACAGTATGGAAAGGACATATACCAAATGTTAACCGTGGGTTTTTCTGGGTTATGGTATTATATGTTCTTTTTTTCCCTTTTGTGCATTTCTGTATTTCCCAAGTTTGCAGATTTGAGCATGTTATTTTTTTAAATGAAAGGTTGTTGTTTTGCTTTGTTTTGTTTTAATGAGGGTGCTTGTTATTTGTGACATTAAATAAGTGTCGATGAACGACTGAGAATGCCTGAGAGTCCCTAGTGATGTGAGTACGTCGAAGGAGCAAATGGCGGGCACAGCGTGAGTTTGTAAAGAGCTAGATGCCATGGAGAGCATGCCAGCCAGACCTGAGAGGGCTTCTCAGTCCTGTTGCTGGCACAGTCGGTGTTAGAGTAACAGACAGCCCAACACCCACGGTCTCATTTGGAATCTGCCCAGGCTAGAACCATCTCTCCCGTCCCTCTGTTTTATTCAGGCTTTCATATGTGTCTCCCTCTTCATCATCATCTCTTTTGAAGGTGATGATGATGCCTAATCCAGCTTTGTGGGGTGTTTTTTTTTTTTTTCTTTTCCAACCTCCAGTATCCGGCATGGTGCTTTTCACACAGGAAGGCTCAATAGGTACTCGTTAAGCAAATTTTCAAACAAATAAATTTAAAAATAGAAGTCACAATGCTTTTAATCATATTGCTTCCAACTTTGTGCTCTGTTTGCTCAGAGAAGCCCATTAGACTAATGTCTTCCAGGATCACTTTCTAATGATCTAAGTGACAAACTTTTCTTTGGCTTTAATTGTTGAATGTCCATAACCCATTAAGTATAATTTAGATTCTGTGAGTAAAATTTCTTTTGTGCTTTCCTAATACTAAAAAACATTAGCTAACACTTAGCTGCACGGGAGCTCCTCTGCCATTTCTCTGCCTGTGATTGATGCAGCCTTGTGAGGCTTTTCTGCAATTTGTCCACATTAACGTGATTTTTTTTCCTCTAGCTTTGTTTTACTGTTGCCTGAAAATGTAGCGATTTCACTCTCTTACTTCTTCCAACTTGTTGCAGGCTCTACTAAGTGTGTGTGTCAGCATCCATTTCATTTCATTTCTTACTTTCAGAACCCTGATTTTGTCCAAGTAGCCATGTGCCCAGCTGAAAACACTTGCCTTCCTAGACATACCTGCAGGAAGGTGGCCCCCAGACACAGTTCTGGCCATTAAGTTGTAAGGTGAAGTCACCAGAGGAAGTGTCCATTCCAAAATAAGAAAGCTGAGGGGCACCTGGGTGGCTCAGTCAGTTGAGCATCTGACTTTGGCTCAGGTCATGATCTCACGGTTCGTGAGTTCTAGCCCCGCGTCAGGCTCTGTGCTGACAGCCAGATCAGAGCCTGGAGCCTGCTTCTGATTCTGTGTCTCCCCCTCTCTCTGACTCTCCCCTGCTCATGCTGTCTCTCTCTCTCTCTCTCAGAAATAAATAAAACATTTTAAAAATTAAAAAAAAAATAAGAAAGCTGAGAAGGCCCTTTTCCCTTTTATCCCTTTACCTTCCTCTTGCCTGGAATATAGCTTGTTGCCTAGAGCCATAGCAGCTGTTGGCTCAGAGATACTGTGACTTCCCCTAGTCATAGCTAATAAGTAGCAAAGCTAAAAGAACATAAATATACAGAGCACTCTTTCTGTTATACTCTGACTGTAATTATCAATAAACTTCCCTTTATTATACAGCCTGTGCAAGCTCTATGTCAAGAAATAAAGGGGAGAGCATCCCTGCCCTCAAATGGATTACAAATAAACTTTTGTGCTAATGTAATGAAGATAGAATATGGTGATTATGTAATGTGTTAAGAGAACAAAAGAGTGCAAGATCCATCTTGAGTGGGAAATTCTACAGAAACTTTGAGAAGGCCGTGGGCCTTGAAGTATGATCAACAGTTTAAAATGAAGGAAAGGCAATTCCAGGCAGATGATGAAACATGAGCAAAGATATGAAAGGAGGCTTTTTTGGGCTAGAATGGGGGAGTTGGATGTGGCTGCAGCATATGCTGCACAGGTGAAAACAGAAGGAGACAAACCTGGAAAATAGTTTGGGTATGGATTGTGAAGACTGTGTTTCAATTTTATTGTAGGTGGTAGGCATCTATGAAAAAAAAATTTTAATCGTGAATTGACATAGTCAGATCTACATTTTAGGAGGAAGCGAGCAAGGTTAGCAGGCTCTTGCCATGGTTTTGATGAGCAGTGGTAAGGACCTGTCCATGTCATTGGTTGGGGAAAAGGCAAGAGATGGATTGGAGTGTTCATTTTACCTGTAAAATGATGAAACAGAAGGGTGAACTGGACACCAAAGATGACATTTTAAAAGAGGGTGGCTCATCATCTATCTTGAGAGAGAGAAACAGCGTGAACAGGGGAGGGTCAGAGAGAGAGGGAGACACAGAATCCGAAGCAGGCTCCAGGCTCTGAGCTGGCTGTCGGCACAGAGCCCAATGTGGTGCTCGAACCCACAACCTGTGAGATCATGACCTGAGCCGAAGTCAGACGCTTAACCAACTGAGCCACCCAGGTGCCCCTCATCATCTATCTTGAATGAGTTGCATATTTATATCTAGGAAGGTAAGGGATTGGCTATATGATTTCTTGAGGGACCATTTTCTGCCTTTGCGTAAATGGAAAGCATTAACAAATGGGTAACTCTTCTACGATCTGGTTGGATTGCTGATTATCTGAGTCCCTTGCTTTTTTCTCTCCATCCTATTGTAGACTGCTAACTATATAACTGGTTAATAAGACATCCTCCAAAAAATCTGGAGAAATTGTGAGACCTCACATGCTAAGGTTCCCATTATCTGGATGCCCACCATTGGCTTGGGTAGCCTATGCCTAAATATACAGATTTCCACGAGAAACAGAAAACATTAAACGTGTAATGAGTTCAGTAATCACTGTCTTCTACTCCTCCCTGGCCAGCATGATAACAGTTGAATGAGTTTTTAAGTATCTATGAATTTTATTTATTATTGTTCTTTTTCCCTCAACTTTATCGAGGAATAATTGACAAATATAATTGTATATATTTAAAAGTGTACAATGTGATGATTTTGTATACATATGCATTGTGGAATGATTGCCAAGATCAAGATAATTAACATATTCATCACCTTACACACTTAACTCTCTTTTTTTGTGTGCTGAGAATGCCTGAGGTATACTTCTAGCAACACCTATACTTTCAAGAATATGATATCGTGTTTTATTATTGCTCTCTTAACTACTATTATTACTGATAAGAAGAAATCCTTTTTCTTTCGATGAAAAGTTTGTACAATTTTTTCTTCCAGATTGTGTTTCCTTTGCCTTAGTAAGATTTTTAAGAGGTTACTTTCTTTTTTATACTATAGTTACTATTACTATTTTTAGGAATTATAAAGTCCAGCCCCAATAAGTTATCTTTATTTAACCTTTGTAAGTGTGCTGGACTTTAGAGGTTCCTACCATGGTATAGGTTTCTATAGCAACTTTGTTTCCAGAATAGTAAAGGAAAAGTTTACTTTTGGAAGACGTCCTTCCTTATCTAGGATATCAGTTTAATTTTAAGGTAATATTATTGATTTATTTTGGACCCAGAATTGATTTAGAGGCTTTTTAAGGTATACAAAGAACCAATAAGATCATCTAATTCATACTTAAGCCCAAGTTTTTCTCATGACATGCTCTTGAGTTATTGTGTGATTATTTGTAGTTCAAGAGAGACTGTTTCCTGGTATAATCAATATCATTGATAGAAAACCCATTCTTTCTTTTTGGCTTGATTTGGTTATCTTATATGCCTTTGGATCTCTTATCTTGTAAAATACCTTGATAATTTTGCTCTTCAGTTTTTTTCACCTGTTGATATTTGGAAGACCTGGGGTTACTTGCCCATTTGGTAGATGGTCTTTATTTAAGGGATATTTTAAACATTTGGTCATAAGCTTTCTTATTAAGTCTCCAAATTTTTATTAAGAGAAAAGAGTCATCTCAAATGCAATATTCAAAATTTTAATAGAACTGTTCTGTTCAAACTGTAAAGCACCATCATTGACCACTAGAATACACTAATGGACAAAATGAACGGCTTCTCCCAAGTTTGTCATTGTCTTCCCAGTCGGGAAGAGGCTTGATCTATTCTTTCAAATTATTAAATATGTTCTAGCTCTAATTCCTAACACTGTCTTCTCCAGAGCTATGGAAATGGTGTGGCAGGTAAAGACCTTTCCCAAAGGAGAGTTTTCTCGAGGTGATAGGACCTAAGATTTATGACTGAAAATGCTTCTCCAGTGGATATTTGAACATGAAGGGGACTGGCTCTAGTTTCACATTCCTGATCACTTGCCTGCTTTTTGCCATTCCAATCTACTTATTTTATTATTGTGGTTTTTTTTTTCACTCTGTCAGAGAACCATCAACAACAAAGCACTGACATTCATTTGTTCTAGAAAATCCCTATCAAAAGGTTATTCTTGCCACTCTTGTATATTTACGGTCTCCTTCAAACATTAAAAGTTCATATCTCCTTTTTGTCTCCACTTCAAGATTATTATTTACGTTAAATTGGGAATACTCAAGTCTTTGAAAACATGGGAGCTAATAATAGAAAACTTTGATTTTTTTTAAAAAAGCAACGATTTTTAAAACATCAGTTGCTAGTACAAATGCAACCAGTTGTATTATACCTGCATGATTCCAAACCCCTGCGAGCCTAATAGTGATGGTGATGACAGCAAATTGTGGAAGTAGTTTAATGTGTCAGAAAAGCCAAGTGGAGGAAGATAGCAGCCCTGATGTAATTTTAAGTGGGACATCTTAAGTGGGCCACCCAGCATGAAATCAAAGTGAGCCAGCCTCCTGCTTTGGGTAGGAGATAATTGCCATCTGAGGTCAAAAAGAAATGATGTTCTTGATATAGAATTGCACCATTAGATGTATTATTGGATTTGGGTTGCTGAGAGTAGAGCTTTCCTCTGAAGCATCTGTTCCCTGTCAGAGTCACATGGCAATAGGGATGGACCAGTGGTCTGTTTCAACATGACAATTCCTATGTAAGAATATAGAAACACAGTGCCTTCCTGGGCCATTATGAATTATGGTGATAAATATGAAATTTAAAAATCATTGGTTTTGCTAGTGTGTCATATTGCAAGCTCACTTGCCCTTCTCTGTTGCTACAAGCTCTTTAACAGTATTATGCTTTTGAAACCTTTCCTTTTAGTTGATATTTATATTTTGGATTATTTCCCCTCAGATCTGTTGATTGCAATTTTTTTCTTGATCAAATTCCATTTTATTTCATTCTTGAAGTACTTTAGTTTCTACCTGCACTCCACCTTTTGGTTGCTTCTGTTTTTGCGGACTTCTAGGGTACCTTCTAAGGTAATGTCTCGTGAGAGTAATATTTGTTCTAGTCTTCATCACCAATAAGCATATGACATAAGCATCCCGAAAAACCCAATTAGATTAATATCTGAACTGTTATAATTCAAATAAGAGTTATTTATTATTATTTACTGAATTATTTATTATTTAATAATTAGTAAATTATTATTTATTTCCATTCCTTTAGCTTATAGATAATGATACTAAGTAATTTGCTCATTATCATTTGTTCTCAAGTTTTATCTAATTTTTGGTACAGGAAAATTATTCATATCCAAGTATATTTGAATTTCTTTCAAAAGGAGATTTTTATGGACATTTTATATGACCAAACTACTGATCTAAGTGTAGAATTATATTTTGCTTAGTCTGAACATTTGAGCACTTTTCATTTCATCATCCTTAAAATTGTTTCTATTGCATAATTTGATTTAGGTTTATTCAATACAATATATGTACCTTACTAAGCATTATTATTTAAGTGCCATGTTTGTAATATTTCAACTTCTGTTGGGAATTGACCTCTAAAAAAGAAATGAAGGTCATCTGATAATTTAAGTTTAGTCTCTATTTGTGTTCATCATTCTTTTATCAACATTGAGATAGTTTTTCCCTCCATTATCATGCATGGAATTGGTGATTTTTCATAGATTCATTTCCAGTGTAAGTCTTTTTTCTTCATTCAGCCTTGTCAACAGATGAATGCCCATGAACATCCATCTGAGTGTAGAGTCAAGGATCATCGTTTAGGGTAGCTCCAAGGGGCTGGCAACCCTCACTCTTGCATGAGCAGCTGGACCTCAATTTGTCATGGCCAGGATGTGACTGTCAGCCCCACCCGCAATCCAGAGGCTGGGCACCTGCTACATGTTGGATGTGGTGATGGGTAAGATAAAGGATTAGATTGGGATTTTTCCCACAAAGCTACTAGGGGAGATAAGATCTGTATGCAAATAAGCATGATGAAAAAGGAACAGTAATAGGTACCATAAGGAAATGTGGTTTTAGTCTTAGGGGAATAGAGAAAAGAGAGAGCTGACTTTTAGCTGTTAGCTGATGGTTCCATTTAGTGTGGTGGCCTCTGTTATGTAAACATTCCTTTGAGGTTCATTTTCAAATGAACAACAGGTGGAATGCCTGTCAGTTGCCTTGACTCTTCTTCGTTCATTTCTCATTGAGGACCTACTGTCTGCTAGACTGTAGTCCAGGTTGTTTGGGACTCAGAGATGAAACTGACAAAATCCCTAGCCACATGGAGCTTAAATTTTACTGGGGAGATAGATAGTAAGTATAATGTCAGGCCAAGGTAAATACTCTGAAACAAAACAAAACAAACAAAAGGACTGGAGGGCACAGACATAGAAAATGACCGGAAAGTGGCAATGAGACTCTTGGAGACAGAGACCTAAATGCAGTGAGAGGTCAAACCATGCTGTGATCTGAAGGACAAGTGTTCCAGTCAGAAGGAACAGCAAATGGAAAGGTTCTGAGGTAGAAACCAATTTGGAGAGTTCTAGGAATAATTAAGAAACCTGTATGGCATCAAATGAATGAGACAGAGTGATGAAAATGACTCACATTGAAGAGGCAGAAAGAACTAAATCCTGGAGGGCCTTCGAAGCCATAGTAAGGTATAATTTATATTTCTAAAAGATTTCTTTAATTAGTCTTTGCAGAATTGATTAAAAGGAGAATAGAAGTAGAAGAGGGGAAAGACCAGAATGAGATGTACTAGATGATCCACAGCAGATGGGGAGAAAATACTAGAATACGTGTGTGTGTGTGTGTGTGTATGTGTGTGTGTGTGAAATTAAGGTTTCCTAATATTAATGACTTAGTGATAGTATATGTATTTAATTTATAAATTAATATACATATATTTTTGTGTCTAATAAAAAATTTACAGTTGGGGCAATCAATTTTTAAAAGTTTGAGGGGTGCCTGGGTGGCTTAGTCGGTTAAGCGTCCGGCTTTCGCTTAGGTCATGATCTCGCGGTTCGTGGGTTCGAGCCCCGCGTCAGGCTCTGTGCTGACTGCCAGCTCGGAGCCTGGAGCCTGTTTCAGTCTGTGACTCCCTCTCTCTCCGACCCTCCCCTGCTTGCGCTGTCTCTCTCTCTCTCTCTCCTAGAAATAAATAAAACATTTTAAAAAAATGTTTGAAAACAGCTGTTGTAAGAGAGAGATGGTGGTGGCTGTTAGTTGGCTTCTAACATCTTTTCTTTGGGAATGTAATAATCATTTTTTGTGTGCTTTTATTCCTTTTCTTATCACTATGTAGCAGTGGTTCTTCATGCCATAAAAATGAGCATGCACAGGCAAGCACACACACACATTTGCATATAATTTCAGGGTGTTCGCAGATACCACATTAAGAATCTCAACTGTAGAGGATCATTTCACAGCACCCTACACCCCAGGGATATCACATTTGTCCTTTCTTTCTGAATACTCCAATATTTCTGTCCATGTTTGTGTCAATCCTTAAATTATTATATGAGTTCAAATTTTTAATTTATTTCTCAAGCCTAGAATTCCCACCTGCAAGTGAGCCAGTTTCTTTTAGTTATATTTTGCTACCCACCTATTAAGACATCTTGACATTTGAACCATGTTGAGGTTCAGCATAATGCCAAATCCATTTCTGAATGACTACCCTATTTCTCTGTTTCCTGGACTGTTGCCTGGTAGACCAAAATTAATATATATATTGATAAAGGTCTTTATGATAGTCAAGTACAAATAGAAGTAATGTTTTTATAAATAAATGATGTGATTTTAACATGGATCTCAGCCATGTGGCTCTCCTCAAGGAAGTTCTGTGACACTCTTTTGTACTTCCTCGGCTATACTTCAGGCCCTTGGAAAGAAGTGGCAGTAAAATCATGCATTTTTCAAATATTCTTCAGAGTTCTTTATCATTGTTGTATATTTATAAGTGCAGGAAGGTAGCAGATTTGACCTGCTTCCTTTAGAAACTACCTAATGGCCCAGCATCATAGAATCTTCTAGCCTATTTTCTAATGTCTGTCCAACCCTAATTATACTTGACATCAGAAAACATTAATCTAAGATTTGCCTCAGTGTACACTGTGATGATTTCCTACGTAGGAGGTATGGCCACATACTTTTTTCCCTTGTTTGCTTAGGCCTTTGGTTTCAAAGTATAATTAAAACTAATTGCTGAGAATAAAACTCAGGATGCTGAGAATAAAACTTGGGATGCTGTCCACCACGGTGATCAGATGAATGATTACATTTTCAGTGTTGCTTAATTTTGTGAGAAGACACAAGTAGCTCCAGCAAAATGAATTGATGATTCAACTTTATGGGTGTGTTTGTTTTCAAGGCTTTTGTCCTTTTCCACCTGTAATGCCCGTTAACATTTGGAGTGATATGATGCAAACATGACATAAGGGGAAAATGATTGTCATTGTATTTGTAAGAGAACATGATGCCCTGAGTTTAAACTGTGACATAAAAAATGAAAACAATCTCTTCTTTGTTTATGCTTTCTTGTTTAACTTTTTGCAGTTAATCTTTATTTTTCAGTTGTCTAAGACAAGATAAATGAAAACTCTGTGGTTTTAATGTATTCCTTTTAAAAATGTAACTCAAGGTAGAAATACCAATTCATTTTAAAAATCAATTAATTGATAGTTTCTATCAACTATAGCTTTGCTTTTAAATAACATATTTACTTTTTTAATGTATTCCATGATTTAAACTTTCTTATTAAAGTCTTTGCTTGGCATTTGTTGCAATAAACTTAGCAGACATTACTCCCCTGCCGCCCCCCACGTTCCCTTTAAAAAAGACAGTTCCCTATAGTTTAAATTGATTGTACTAACTCTATTGATATTGCCAGTGTCCATTTTATAAGCTGAAGTTTGTAAATTATTAGGAGAGAGTCTGAATCATAATAGATTGATGCTAAGAAGTCAGATAATTTCAGAATCTTGTGGGAACTTTCTAGTTTCCACTCTTTTATCACCTCAGAAGACTTCTTCATGAAAGACAGGGATTAGTGACGACTTTCTAATGCAGAGTTAGTCTTTAGTTTTTTTGTTTAAAAATGACAGTTTGAACATGTAGTGCATAATGCATTTGAAGGTCTGTTGCCAAGCAGCTTGAAACCTAGGGGGCATTGTTGAATTTGAAGGAATAGTGGGTTCAGGGAAGGGGCCAAAAGAAAACTTGAGAAAAATAGAGTAGGACTGAAAGTGTTTTATGATAATTAGAATAAAAATTGGATATCAGAACTTCACGGGTCAGCTTCTGTTCACACATTTAGCTTTCACCTTGCAAAGAAAGGGATGTATCAGATAATTAGGTCAAATCAATGATTATATATCTTTAACTCAAGTGGAAGGGACTGTAATTGTGATGAAATTTGTCTGAAGGGGAACGCATGGGGAATCTTGTCAAAGGTCATGAGTTGAAAGGGGAAACTAAGTTCAAGGTTCGGTTCCTGTTCACACACCCCCACCAGTAGTGCCTAACAAGAAACCAAACAACCACTATTTCTATAAACAGTTATTTTATCATTTTTGGAACAAGTAGAATCTTTCTCATTCATATCCCTTCAGGGATAGAGAATTAAAGCAGTTACATCTCCTTAACTGGGTATTTTCTCCTGACATGGACAGAAAGAGTATCTCTAGTATTATATTTTCTGCTTGTTGTTTTCTTCTGCTTTGTTGCTGATCACACACAAGACATTCAGCTGCACGGAATGCAAATGAACAGCTCATCTTCAAGAGATCACATGGCTATGTGTCCCCTAATGCAAATTCCTAACTCATTTACAAGATAACAATAAAATATTTTAAGTTTAAGATTGGAGGCAGTGGGAGGACAGCTAAGAAAGTTGTTTGGGTCTCTCTCTCTCTCTTTTCCTGAATTCAGTTTCCCCTTAAACTTGACAAAGTGGAACCAAAATTCACCCTTGTCTTGGTCATTCTTCTGAAACAAAGGGTCTATTCTCCCTTTTAATGGATGTAGAACTTCCATTAAGGTTGACCATAAGTTCTTGCATGGGATGAAAAAAGAAAAAGCCCTCAAATCTTTTCTTTTCCCTGGTATTATTTTTAAAGGACAAACAATAAGAACATAGTTTCACATAATGGTAAAGAAACCCTGGCTAAGGAGACACAGCCGTTAAGATCCAATGGCCTTTAAACATTCTGGATTCCATGTGTAACCCCAATACATTAAATTCTTTAAGATTGTTTCACTAAGTGTTTTAAGAAAGAGAAATAATATTCAAAAAAAGTATAAAATTGCTTAAAGCAAATCGAGAAAGTTCTTGCAGATTTTTTTAAAAGTATTTTTTTCCACACAATCAAGTATTACATTTGCAATTCATGAAGTGACATTATTATTGACTGGAAACCAAGAAGCATAACTGGTAAAAGAAAACCTAGCCAATCTGTTTTCTCTGCTCTACAGTAGAGCCATGTGTGAGGACCTGCCACACCACACATGACTGGGGCTCAAACAAACTGGCTAATGACTGAAATGGTATTTTCATGTTAAATGTTATTCATGTACAGAATACAGAAAGATTTCAAATATAAACATAAATAACCAAACCCCATTCACTTGTATCTTTAGAAAGATATTCATTGAAGTAGATTCTTGCCATAAAACAGGACAAGAAGATACTTGATTAAATCTACCCATATTTTTGCTAATGAATTTCCTTGTATTTATCATGTCCAATGCTTGGATGGGCTCATTATCCTGGAGTTTCTTCTCAAACAACTCCTTTTTTTGTGTCAGAATGTATGTGATTTCTGTCTGTAAATTCTAAGATACTTGCCAGATTTTAACAGAAAAATAATCTCTGACACAGATCGTGATTGATAAACTATTTTGGGACAGACTATTTTGGAATAAACAGTCCTATGAGTGGAGAAGATTCTAGGAGACAGGTGTCTCACTTGACTAAATGGGTTTGGGAGGGAGGGGTAAAGGGCTAGAGCAGTTCACACTTTGGTTAAACTCTAGAAACTAAAATTTCCACCCTGGTGAAACTTAGAAGTTCAAGGAACAACATTGCCATGATATTAATGACCTTTGAGGGCATATAGAGTTCAAAGTTCATTTTCTGTTTACAACATCCCTTGCTGCCCCACCTTTTACCCTTCCCCCTTCAAAAAAAAAAAAAAAAAGCTATTATTTAGGACATTGTGACATTCAGCCTGGCTAATTTTTATACCAAAAAAAAAAAAAAAATAGAGTCGGTGGCAAATATAGCAGTTAAAGTATTGGTAATGGACAAAGCTAGAGGTGCCCAGTGTGGGGAGAGGGTATCTCCTGAGCAGTTCAAAGTTCATTCTTTGTTCACATATAATGAAAAGTCTTCAGTTATCAGGTATTTAAACCCAAATCAGCAGTTCCATATCCGTAACCTGAGCCGAGTGTTCCTCCATCTAATGGCCATACTGCTGTCGTTTGCAGTGAGTTGGGTGACATTCGATTTGTACTCCGAGACAGGAACAGATGGGCTTTCATTGTGAGGCTCCGCCTGTATGCAAATGTGAACCGAGTTTCACCCGATCCTGGGGCCTGACCTGACCGTGCACATGCATTTACTCAACGTGGCTCAGCCTGGGGGGGCGGCGAAGGGGGAATAAAAAATGGCGATCGGATAGTACCAGCGGCAGGTCAAGTTTACCATCCGTCTTTCAGCGGGACTGAGATGGCAACACAGTTATTTGGTTTCAGTGTTGATGTGCGTCGCAATAAACTCCATCATTTCACCTGTTTATGAACCCAACCTCGTATGAGATCTCTGTGAAATCAAACAAAGCTGGCAATCAACTCTCTTGTTTCTACCAGAATGGGGAATTTTGGACTTTTTTTTTACATATATAAAAAGCGTCTTTATTTTTTCCCCCAGTCTCACATACATAAGTCAATCATTTTTTCTTCAGCCCTTTTTATTTCTTACATTGAATTTATTAATTTCTTATTTGGAAGGAACAAAATACATTTTCCCCAAATGCTTTTTGTTTCAAATTAAGAAATATGATCATTAATGTCAGAATAAACAACCAGCATTTTAGATGTCGATTAACTGTTTTGCATGTACACAGCAATGTACAGTACCCAAT
Organism: Hyaena hyaena; assembly: GCF_003009895.1. Lineage (NCBI taxonomy): Eukaryota > Metazoa > Chordata > Mammalia > Carnivora > Hyaenidae > Hyaena > Hyaena hyaena. Next base: position 2,607,384 of record NW_024080661.1, on the reverse strand, counting down.
AAATCTTACAATTAAATGTGGAGCCCTTCATTAGAGTGAAAATATGAACAGCTGTAATCATACACATTCTATTGACAGAGAAAAATTTGGTTTCCTTTGTAATTTTTCACACGGGGAAAGAATGAGGGATGGATTGAAACACGGCTGTTTCTGTAACTGTGGGCTTTTTCTTCGTATATACAGAAGGACAACAAACCAGTGTCTCTGACTTCAGGGTCTAACAGCAGTGATTTGCCTCAATTTTCTTCTCTCATGAAAGTAAATTTCTCTTGGGAAACATATAAGCCTTTGGCTAGAAAACCCACAGGACAGACACCCCCAAACTGTAACAAATAACGAATTGATGCATTTCTTCAGTACATCTGTTCTTTAAGGGGTTCTGTTAACTGATGTCTGAAACTGGCATAAGAGAAAGAGTTGCTAAGAATATAGTGAAAGTTGATGCATGTAGCAAAAGCTGCTTCTGGCAACAAAAGACACTGCTGCTGGTAACACATACATATTGTTCAGAATGGAAGAGGGGTCTTTCAAAGTTGTATTTGTGCAAGTGCAGGCAAAGCCAAGGCAAGCTTCCCTCTAAAAAGGTGCCAAATTGTTTCTGCATAAGGACTGCTCTCCCCCACCCCTCACTCTGGAGCAGCGCAAGGCCAGTGTATCAGGACAGCATTTTCAAGCAGTTCAAAAGAGTTAGGCTTGAAATAATTCCAAATAGAAATAAATGGTCAGGACTGGGACTAGCATTTGTCTACTAGGCACCTGGTAGTAGCTGACAGAGATAATAAAGAATAAAGGGTTGCATGACAGGATAGCAGGTATTAAAAAATGTCATACTCCTTTTCCTTGCCTATTGAAAATTGATTTGCTTATCTCGCCTGGTCTCTAAACATGTATTTCCATCTATTTGTAATATATGTGGAGGGCATATACGTGGACATATATGTATACATATGCACTGACACATACATATATATTTACATCTATGTATACAAGATCTTTCCTTATACAAACAAGGATTTATGTGAATGCAGGATTTTATGTCCACATAAACTTTTGCTCCTGGTTGAATTATTGTAGGTCACCTTAAGTTAAGGATACCATTTGTACCCTTAGAAAATGTGTTTGGGAATTGTCAAGGCAGTGCTTAGGAGGAAATTCAAAATTGTTTATTTACTTTAGAAGCAGGGGACTCATATGTTCTAAGTTTAACAAGGGGCTTAACAAAGTTACACTCTGGCATGAGTAACATACTGAGGTTTTTTTTTTTAACGTAGTGAAAAATGAAAATTAAAACTTGTATAATGTGCACATCGTAACCAAGTTATTAAACCACCACTTACGGTTGTTTGCTTTAGTAAAACGATGCATTTGGTAAAGGAAAATCTGAAACAAACTTTAGAGTTGGAAATTGGCAGTTTATTTTTTTCATGTCATGTTGAAAGTAATATCATGAATTGGGGGGGAAATGCTTGTATATTTTTTAAGTTCTTGAAAAGAAAAAGGCTATTAAGGAGGAAAAAGCCCAGACACCAGTTACCCCTGATCAGAGCATTCAGGTATCTAGAAAATGATACATTTGTGTATTTATAAAATCCATAGAAGGTCATTTGTCTCAAATGTTTGTGTCACAAAATACTTGCAGATGAGGAGGTACTGAGCTCAAATGAATCATAATAGTAATAGCAAACATTTATATAGCTCTTGTTTAGTACCCAGGACTCTTACAAGTACTTTATGTATATTAACTCATTTAATCCTGACAAAAAGCCCATGAGGAATAGATCCTATTTTTATCTCCATTTTACAGATGAGGAAAATGAAACTTGCCCAAATAACTTGTCCCTGGAACAGAAAATGGAAAACGTGAGAAACTGGGATTCAGAGTTTTGGAAAGAATTTCCATGTAATCAGATGAATGATTTGTCTCTCTATGCTTACTTCATGTGTAGAAAATTAGAATGTATTCTGTAAAAATCACCTTTGTGAAATATGGACCCTGTTTCCTAAGCAGCCAGAAGTACATATGTGGCATTTCTATTCCTTTTAAAGCCTGGAAGTGTTAGAGATCACTGTTCTTCATCTGTGACAGGACGCAGGACGTCTGAGACAGTGCTGTAAGGTCCTCACAAAAACTTCCTTGTGCGGAAGTTCCCAGAACAGAAAACTCAAAACCACTTTCCTACTCCATTGTAGGCTCCGGTTTGAGTAAGAATAAGTTGCATACTTTTCTTGAAATTTTGCCTTGTCTGCTCTGTGTCTCTGTTCTTTGGCAACAAAATTAGGTTCCTCTAGAACACGTCATTATTTTCCTTTTTTTTTCCTCTCTCTCTAAGTTTAGTTAGTTATACCCTTGAAAGGATAGGTGAAAAGCCATCAAGCAGGACACGAAAAATCTCTTTCTTTTTCCTCTTTCTGAAGAACAATTTTGCATTGTATCTTATTGTGCCAGCATCCGGGTTGTTAGCCATTCAATTTGCAATGAAAATAATGGTATTTATGGGTCATAATTGGCCTCTGAATCCTAGTCTGTCAGCAGCACTCAGCAAAGGTGTGTGCCCTGTTGGCTCGAGGAAGGGGTGGGGGGAGCCACCTTGTGGCTGGAATATGACCCAGCAGCCTCCAGAGCCCTTGCTCTGTTCCATGTAGAAAGTAAAGGAGATGAGGGTAGAAGCCAGAGATAAATCAGAAATATCAATCACTAAATATTTGCAGAAAGTGGTAAGGGATATAAATAGAATCTATAACTACAATAACAGTGGAGCTGTAGTTGTAAATATACATTATCCTCTTTAATATGACATAGAGTAGATTGAGAACCGAGAAATTATTAAGACCCCCGCAAAAAAAATTGGAAGAAAGAATGAAAACATTTAAGTTAAAATTATGTTCATTTTGTAATTCAATAAAGAAATCCCAGAGACATATTTTTAAATTTAATGTTGTTTTCTAAAGCACAGAAAAAGCCCCACAGACATCTGTTTGCATACATTGTGTGTCAGGCAACATCAGATTTGAATGGAATTTATCTAAATTTTATATGCATGGCTTGATGTAAATTGAAATAAATTGTACAGCATACTCTGTGTGGACATATTGGTTTTTCCATCGCTGCTTGAACTTTTAACCCCAGGGCCTGAGCCGGTCACACGTTGACCTGTCTGAACTCTGCTGGTAGATCCAAGTGTGGAAGGCTGACCTTGCCTCCATGGCAACCATAAAGTAGGGTCCATGACTCCTCTCTCCCTTTCTCTCTCTTTTCTCCACACTCCAAACAAAACAAAACAAAACAAAACAAATTAGTATATTCTCGCACACCCAGTCAGTGTAATCTTGGAATAGTTTTGCCAAAGTGCATTTTGCCCCTAACCCAAGCTCTAAGCAAAGCTTTTTCAGCTTGCTTGTCAGATGTTAATGAAAGTTTGAAATGAAAGCCTTTATAAAAGTTAATGGAAAAGACCCCTTCCTGGGACACATTCAGTTTGCTTGTCTACTGTTACAATAAAATATACTTCACCTACTCATATATTAGACAATGTTGCTACCAGTATATTATACATGCAGATGAGAATTATACCAGTGTGGGATTCCAACACAATCCTTTATGGATTTAAAAATCCATAGATAAAGTTCTACTAGTGGCCACCGTATCCACATGGGATCTAACATTTTCCAGTGTCATAGAGCTAATGTATCTGAAAAGGATTAAGGATCCAGAGTTAATCTTTCTTTTGTGGGTTGTAGTCTCCATTTTTATTACGGTACTTGTATACTTCTGATTTGTTTTAATTTTGATGATTGATCTTTAAATCCATGTACTAACAAATCATCATCTCCACCATCTTGGCAGTAGTGTCAAAGTGTTATTTTATTCATCTCTAAAGTTAAAAATTCTGTTCATGGGATGTATTTGTGGCTATTCATTTATTAATACAAGAAGCATTTGTTGAAATGTAAAAGTAAAAAACTTCAAAGAAATCCCATAGGTGATACCCAAAAAATGGTATGTGCCTGTTCCTAAGGAATTCCAGTTTTGTTGCAAGATAAGATGTATTAATATAGAAAGAGAAAAACTGGAACAGAGTTAGACAGCAGTGCCAAATGTATAATTGTTTAAAATTGTATACCACCTGACAAGAGAACATGATGTAATGGAGTGAGTGACCATTTGGGAATGGAGTTAATGAAGAAAGACTTCTTATGAACAAAGCCTCAGCAAGGGTGGTTGTCCAGGGCTAGTAAACAGGCATCCTACTAGGTTTAGCAGGTTTTGTAGAATCAGCAAAACTTGGGGTGTTATTGACAATGTAAAAGGGTTGATAAGGAAGAAAAGTGACCAGGAAAATGGGTTATGTTTTGCCAAGAATAACAAATATCATTGAATGCTCATGGAATAATCTACTACCCCAGATCCTGGCCTCAGGTCTTTGTTTCTGAAGTTGTTGCAATAAAGATGGGGGGAGGGAACCAGACATGTCAGTTTTGAGTTGTAAGGGACTTGGATTGTCCTTTTCTGGAAGGCATAAAGAAAAATCTTGACTTCTAGAAGTTTGAGGTAAAGACCTGGAAATCTCAAATGTTCCACAAGTTGCCTTTGGGCAACCATAGGTCACAGGATTGATAGGAGACCTGGCTGATGAAACTGAAGTTCTCATTTACAGTGGCCTTCAGGTAGTTTAAAAACAGCATCCAAAACATCACAAGAATATTTTTCTTTGTCAGGCAATATAGGAAGTAAAAAACCCAACCTAGGTGAGGAGAATCAAGAAGTTTGCTGTGGGCCAGTTTCTTCGTGTGTAATAGTAACAACACTGAACATTTAGGTGACTTCTTGCTTTATACCAGGCCCTCGTGTTTTAAGCACCTTCATTTATTCTCACAACCACCCTGTCAGGTAAGTACCATTATTGCCCCCAGTTTAGAGATCAAGAAATGGAGGCATGCCATCTTTTCCAGGATCACACTAAGTAGTCTGGCTTTTAGACTTTATGTGCTCCGTCCACTGCACCAGGGGTCAACCAACTTTTTCTGTAAAGTACCACAGGGCATCTTAGGATCTTCAGACCATATATATAGTCTCTAGGGGGACAGCTGTTCCCACACAGGGCAAGAGCGCCATGCATAATTCATGCAGATGAATGAATGCAGCTGTATTCCACTAAAACTTTTTTATAGACACTGAAATTTGAATTCCATATAATTTTCACCTGTCGTGAAATATTATTCTGATTTTCCCCCCAGCCATTAAAAAATGTAAAACAAAAACAAAAGCAAAACACTCTCAGCTTGTAGGCCCTACAAAAACAAAGGATGGGGTCGAATTTGGCCCATGGGTCATAGTTTGCTCATCTCTCCATTGCACTAATGCCTCTCAGTGTACAGAATTAAGCAGTTGAACTTACTAAAGTCTCTAAACTTACTACTCTCTGAAAACCTTTAAAGTCAATGACTTTCTAGCTCTAAAAGTAAGGTAACCATTTTGGATTCAATACTGTGTAATTAAAAACTTGAAAGTTGATTTGGAAAACAAGCCTGCCCATCCCTTTCCTTTGGATAGACTATATCTAAACTATCTCAAAAGGATGAAGAATTATCTTCATTTAATTGATATTTTGAGAAAGAGATTTCATTATCTCCTTTAACAAGCCATTTTACGTTAATGGCTATTCCTATTGGGATCATAGTCCTAATATCTAGGCTGAGTCCCTTATGATGCAGTGGAAGCCTACTTCTCCACTCCTTAGAAATAATAATGAGCTTGTCTCTGTCTTCTACACAATGCCACCCCCCCTTCTACAACTTCTACATCACCTCTGCAGCTGAAGGTGAGTCCTTTTCTCAGGCATTCATTTTTTTCCTGTGTATATTGTTTTCTATTCTCCTAGCTACTATTGTAATATTCAAAGGAACTCTTTCCAAAATGTATTTATCTTTATTTTATGATAGAATCAAGAACAGAAAAGGTTAGAGACATCTTTTCTTTGTATCTAAAAGTTTCATTTTCTAAGAGATGCATATGTGAAAATTTCTATAAATGTCATTATTACTTAAAATAAATAATTTGCAGGGGTCCATATTCTTTTTTTTTTTTTTTTTTTTTTTTTTACAAATAGTTTATTGTCAAATTAGTTTCTACATAACACTCAGTGCTCATCCCCAAAGTGCCCTCCTCCATGCCCATTGCAGGGGTCCATATTCTTAACTCATACCACTTTAGTCACATAATACTTTGGTATTATGAAAGATGTAGCAAATCATCTCTTCTTTTAAAATCAAGTAATATAGCTGGTTGTGAATTTAAACTCTTTTCTTTCAGCTTTAAAGTTTTTTCAACATTTATTTATTTTTGAGAACAGAGACAGAGGGCAAATGGGGGAGGGGCAGAGAGAGAGAGAGAGAGGCTTCAGGTTCTGAGGTGTCAGCACAAAGCCCTACACGGGGCTCAAACCCACAAACTGTGAGATCATGACCTGAGCTGAAGTCGGATGCTCAACTGACTGAGCCACCCAGGTGCCCCTTTGTCAGCTTTAAAACTCACAGTCATTCCAGAGTTTGCGTCTGTTTCCTTAATATATGTCGAGGTTATGTGATAAAGATAAAATATAAAACCTCTCATGACATTTCTACATATTATCCCCAGTTATGACCTTAGTGTTCAAACGCCTGGATAGCCTACTGAGCTGTATGCCTTGTAGCTTCACAAGCACCGACAGTTTATTTCATAGATGGCCAGAAAATATCCCCTTATTATCTAATAACCTTCTATATGTCCTAGGTATGATAAGTTCAGAGAACTGTATTTCATTTTCAGAATAGTCATTGGGAATCAAATTTTTGAAGCTTTTTCCCAAGCTTGTATCTTCTAGACATTTTTGTCAGAAAACTAATACTAACACATATCGGGTTTTTTTTACATAAGATGGTTCTATAGCCACAAAATTAGAGGTACATAAAGGAAAACATTTGGCCCTAAAAGACTGCCTCCTTTATGTGTGTTCAATATGGCCTGAGAGTACTCACGCAACAACTTGGGCCATAGAGCTGTAGTGAAACCAGATGAATAAAGTGCTCCGTGAGAGTAAAATGTTCATCTATTTATATTTCTAAGACTGTGGAGTATTATTTGACAGATTACAGAGGCGTTAATGTAAAGACTATTTACAGGTTATTTGAAGGTTATTTGAAATAAAATGCAATTTATCTAGAAAAAGAGGGCCTTAAAAAAAAAGAAAACACTATTGTAATAAAAAGATTCTCTTCCCTAACATAGTGTCAGGCCAGTGACACTGGATCACCCACCGTCTGGTAACTTCTTAGCATAACCAAAAGATCAATTTGCTAGTGGTAGTGAGATTCTCTAATATCTCCTTGTCCCCCTACTACTGTTGAATAAAACATTTAATGCCTTTAAAGAATTTTATTCTGAAAGCGATCTGTTCAGTGACTTGCCATTGTTGTTGTTGTTGTTTACTTTGATCTTATTTATTTATCTTGTTAACCTTTAAGGGATCTCTAAAAACTTAAATTTTGACTTTCAAATTTGGGCAATTCTAACCATGGGGGAGAAGAAGGGGGGAAATGGTGGGGGAAAGGGAGAGAGGCAAACCATGAGAGACTCTTGAATGCTGAGAAACAAACTGAGGACTGATGGATGTGGGGGGGAGGGAGGAGATGGGCATGGAGGAGGGCACTTGTGGGGATGAGCACTGAGTGTTATATGGAAACCAACTTGACAATAAACTATTTGTAAGAAAAATAAATAAAAGCAAAGAAACGGCTAAAGTAAAAAAAAATTTGGGCAATTCTACATTTTAAGTTAAAATTTAAGTTTTTAATTAAATCTAATTAATTTTTTTTAAATGTTTTGTATTTATTTCTAGGAGAGAGAGAGAGAGAGACAGCGTGAGCAGGGGAGGGTCAGAGAGAGAGGGAGTCACAGACTGAAACAGGCTCCAGGCTCTGAGCTGGCAGTCAGCACAGAGCCCGACGCGAGGCTCGAACCCACGAACCGCGAGATCATGACCTAAGCGAAAGTCGGACGCTTAACCGACTAAGCCACCCAGGTGCCCCTAAATCTAATTAATTTAATGTAAATTTTAACTTTTACCTTAAAATGTAGAATTGCCCAAAGCATAGTTCATTTTTTTGTTTTGTTTTATCCCTATGATTTGACTTTTCTAAACTGCTGCCAACATTATATTGGAATTCTGTGTTCACAATCTCTATTCCCACTGGACTCTGGCTCCTTGAAAGCCTTAGCATGATGCCTGTCACAGGATAAGTGCTCCCACAGTGTTTGTTGACCCAAACTGTTGAACCCAACAGTGATAAAGAGGGTGGATTTTGATTTAGCATTAGAATACTATACAGAAATTCATGGATTCTTTACATTTTTGGCAGATAGATCCATTCTAAAGGAAGACTGCAAGTAAACAACTCTAAACAAGCCACTATGGCCAGCTTTCTCGGGCATTTCCCGTGGCTCACAATAAGCTGGGCAGCAGTCTAGGGCAGGGTCACCCCAGTATGAGCATGTGTGAAGAGGTCATGTGACATGAGCTGTTTCTCACCCTAAACGATCTCAGAAATAGAGGAGTCTGTGGGAGATGGGAGGAGAGGCCTCCATGTCCTGATAGTAAAATTCTATTGCAATATAAGACATCTAAAAGACGAGCACCTGGGTGGCTCAGTTGTTGAAGTGTCTAACTTTTGATTTCGACTCAGGTCATGAACTTGCAGTTTGTGGGATGGGGCCTCATGTCAGGCTTCATGCTATCAGCACTGACAGCATGGAACCTGCTTGGGATTCTCTCTCTCCCTCTCTCCCTCTGGCCCTCCTGTTCATACTCTCTCTCGCAAAATAAATAAATTTTTTTAAAAAAAGGACACCTAAGGGAAATGTAGAAGTAAAAAGGAGTTCTTACATCCCATTGATTATCTTTCTGCATTTTGATGTCAAGCAAAAGTGTAGGTTTTTGTACCATCTACAGAAAAAAAGCATACATATTTATTAAATAATAATAGCCACACATTAGTAGTCACTGGCTTAATTCCTGGTTATGTTTTAGTATTTGTTGTGTCTCAGCCACCTGTAGAACTTCCTGGGGAAGATTCCCAAGAAATATAGCTTATTGAGTAGAACAAATACAGTATTACAACGTGGTTTATGTTTGGGTCAGCAGGAGACCCCTTGATAAGTTTGGCAAGTCAGTTTGTCTTGAATTCTTCATTTGTGAACTGTTGAGCATTACCATTGATCATCATGATATACATTTCATGTTGAGTATCTGTTTTTGGTTTTGTGTATGTTAGCAACAAAACAAAAATAGCACAATCTTCACCATACTTTCTGGCAAACAAGAGTTTAAAATAATTTTGTAGTCAACAACTGAGATGAGATGTTTTCTAATTCTCTAAAGCCATTAGAGAAAGCTACATGCCCTGATACCAGCTATAGCATCTGAAACCACTGCTAGTTCCTAACATGGTAGAAGAAGATCAGGAGCCATGGGCACCATGAGGAAGGTAGAAGAAATTCAGATGCAATTCAAATACTCATGGAGTCTCTCCTGGAAAAGGTATAGGTAGGTTGGATAATACTATTCAAGACTCAGTCTTAGCTGAAGGGCAAAACACACACTCCTAGGAGTTCAAGGATAAAGGGGGTAAAGATACAGAGATGTTTTTACTTGGAGGGAGAGGAGGGCAAAGCCTTGTACTGAGAGTAAAGAGCATAGGGTAGAGATTGGTCCAGGGCTTGGGGAAAATGGGGAGTGGGAGTTCAGGGCAGCTAAACTCCCTAAAGAAGTAGGATAGTCAAGAAAATAAGAATTATTACTAAGCAGTAAATAATACAGTGAGAACCATCTCAATCTATTCAGCAAACATTAAACATTAAATGGAGAACTCATGGAGGTATGAAATGGTAAAAGCTACTGGTCCAACTTCATTTTCAGGCTCAGCCCTCATCTCTCTCTCTTCTGGTATAGTGTAAGCTGTAGCTTCCAGTCCATAGAAAATCACATATGATCTCTTGCTGAGCTGTCCTGAATCTTTGCTTACCTATCATACCTGCTGACACCGAGGCCCAGTCCTGAAGACATATCACATCCACAGACACACAGTAAGAGTAAGCACTGCAGTTCTCAAAAATACCTAGGGGCACCTCGGTGGTTCAGTCAGTTAAGTGTCCAGCTTTGGCTCAGATCATGATCTCATGGTCCATGAGTTGGAGCCCTGTGTCAGGCTCTGTGCTGACAGCTCAGAGCCTGGAGCCTGCTTCAGATTGTGTCTCCCTTTCTCTATGCTCCTTCCCTGCCCGTGCTCTGTCTTTCACTCTCAAAAAATAAGAATAAACATTAAGAAAAAAGATTTTTTAAATACCTTTAGCATATTTTACAAGGCAACTTCCCCTCTTCAGAATCCCCACAATTCCCTGGAAACTCTTGCTGTCCTGCCCCAGAACTTTCTCAAACATGCCATTCTGCCCTGTCTCTCTGGATCTTCAGCCATACAGGGTGGAGAATGCTTCTTTGCTTCTCTGTCCTTTACTGTTGATCCAAGTGACCTCTGTCCTTTCAAACTCCTCTCTTGTTCTCCTCATTCTCCCTATACTGCATCACAAACCACCAAGATACTCATCAGAGGATGGCAGAGCCCTCCTTGGATGGGGGCAGACCTGGGAAGGAACTGAGCCAGTGGAGCCAGACCCCGCTGAGTGCACAGGGGGAATAACAGGCTAGGAACACTCATTGTTAAAAACTAGATTTGGTTATACTGCAGCTTCATCATCTCGGCTTATTTTGAGGAGGATTTGAAATCACAATCTGAAATACAAGTTGTGTTTCTGAACCTACCTTTCCTCTTAACTCCTACATTTGAAACTCATGCCCTACACTCTGGCCTTATGGAATTATTTGTCATTCCCCAAATCCAGCCATGTGCCTTCCACCCAGAATGCCTTTCCCAACCTCTCCAGCCACCCACATTCCGCTTATCCTTCAAGGCTCTGCTCAAACTCTTATCTTCTCAACATGGCTTTCTGGTTGCCCAAACTTGGACTCAACATCTCCCTGTCTTGGCATTTTCCTTGATCAGTACCTCTAATTTAGCTGTTACTACCACTTGCCTTGCATTATGGTACTTACATGTGCTGGCTTCTTCAATGGATTGTGAGTTCCAGAGGGCAGGGGTTGTGTCTTAATTATTTTTATGTATCTCACAGGTTTCAGCAGATATTAGACATTCAAATTTGTCAAATTGAACAAATATGATCATGTGGTTCAGACTCTCAAATTATGTCAGATCCTAAAAGCCTTCAAAGAACCTTGAGATAATAAGAGTCTCTTGTTTTACAGTGTTTCTTAATGTGCCACAGAGTGATTACCTCTCTCTATCCCCCCTTCCATGGTATCTGGAGGACTTTCTCCCTTAGACACCAGCAATACTGAGAGTGGAAAGCACTATGCCAGATAGATCTAAGATAAATGTTCACTTCCTTCAGTAATACAGCTCATGAATACAAAGGCAAATACTGGACAGTACAGTGACATCACAAAGACAAATGAAAGAGACAGGAACTTTAGAAAAGGGAAAAGAGCCAGCCAACAAGGACATGCTCCATTGTGTATGCTACAACTCAGGGAAGGGAAAATGGCAGAAAAAGCCAAATCCACAAAAGAGTTTATATCCCTTGTACTACTGAAATGTTTATGCTGAGATGTCAACTATCTGTGATCGTCCACATGAAGTGAAAATGCTTGTATTTATTTTTTAAGTTTATTTATTTATTTTGAGAGAGAGAGAGAATCCCAGACTCCGCTCTGTCAGCTCAGAACCCAATACAGGGCTCGATCTTACATACCATGAGATCATGACCTGAGCTGAAATCAAGAGTACAAAGCTTAACCAAATGAGGCAACCAGGTGCCCCCAAAATGCTTATATTTATATGGTGACTTTTATCCAGAGAATCCTAAGGTACTTTATAAATTATAAATTTGAAAAGTCCTTATGCATTGTCCCTGATGTTCTCCATACCCCAAGTCCAGTTCCTAATGGCCAAAATCTCCCCACCACCACCACACCACTGAATATTTAAATATTTTTACGAGGTCACAGTTTTTTGTCTTTAAAAAAAATCCTCTATATATCAAAAGTCTACAATTAACACTATTTATCTTCTAGCATATACTGCATCTCTCCTGCCTACCTCCCTTCCCCCACTAACGTGGAAAGTGAATTCAATTAGATTTAAGACAAAGAGTAATTGCATTGGAAAATAGAAAAAATATCTCATCCCAGAGTGATTAAGCTCTTTACCTTATAGAAGGAGTTTAACTCCTTGGAGAAAACAGGATCCCATGTAATAAATGAATACAGAGATTTGCTAAATCAAAGTATAGTGTCTTGAATCTAATTCCCTAGTCATCAGTGAGCACTTTGCTCCAGGAGAAAAGTGTACTCATTCATTATAAGGTGTGTAAGAAATGTAAAATAAAGATTAAGTCAATTAAGGGTTTTACAATTTTCTTTATCTATTCTTATTTTTACACTAAGAGTCTCAGAATTCAAAACTTGTTCAAAAGTCTTGGATTCCTTAAAGCAAATTTAATCATCTGCTTTACCAGAATTATTTTGTGCTTTTTGTTATCTTGATTTTGATAACCTTTTCACATACTCCGTATGAATTGGTCCAAGCAGAGCCTGAGTCATTCATGCTACCAAAACCGCTTTGCCAGCAACTTCTGGCAGCTTGTTGGTGCTCATTTTGGAATATGCAGGAAGATTATAAAGTACCCTAATGTGACAGGTTCTATACAGAGGAAGTCCTGGAACTTGAGATGACCAGTCATTAGGGATGACATATAGGACTTTCATTTGCAATACTCCATGTTTGAGGTGGGTCGGGATTGTGTTAATTGCATGGGAACCTTAAAAGGTAAATGTTAGATCTGCTGGGAGAATCTGGAATAAAGACATAGGTCAAATGTGCAAGTACAGGCTGCGGTTCGACCTGTGGGGGTGGCTGCTCAAGTAGGAGCGCAGCAAACAGGAAGGGATGTTTCTAGGCAGGGAAATAAGTTCAGGTTCCTTGAACTAAGGTAATCTCCATTCTTGGACTTTTTCCTACTTTTATTATTCAGGCATTTTCATAACTATCAGTGTGATTTGACTTAAGTAAGACTGCTCAGCTTTCTGAAGCTGGCATTGTTTTAGTACCTAAGTTAAACTATCTTTTGTAATGGTAAAGTTGTATAGGTCCAATCCCGTGTATTCCTGTCTGTTCTCTTTAAAACCAGTGAAATAGATACTACACATTTTATGTTACATTCAGAAAGACTAGCAGCACACGGCACAGGCTTGGTTTTGACCCAAGCTTCTCATAGCAACATGGATTTGTCTCTTCTGAGTAGTTCCTGGACTGAACCAAATCTTTTTTATTGTTAATAAGATTCTGGTTTTAAATGGTTGCTGGTCTAATGGTGCGGTAGATCTGATTTTAAAAGCTAAAGTAAAGGAACAGAAGTTGAATACTTGTCTTCAAAGTTTTGCTCTACCTGTCTCACCATATTATCTCGTTTTGCCCTGTCCTAATTAAGGATGATGATATCTTTAACTATTTATAAGGTCATCTATGTTGTTCTTTGAGATCTGCTTGTGAAAGATACCATATAACTATGCCCTGATGTTAATATGTCTATATTTTATCCATATCTTATGAATTCTGCTGTACCTAGGATAGTTTCATTTATTTATGATATGTCCTTAGTTTGTTACTCTTAGCAAAATTTGTGTCATGATAAATATTTCAGAATAATTACACATGTTAACTAGGGGTCAGAGAGATTGATTTATAGATTTGCAGTGGAAGAATTAAATAAAATTTTATTTGAATCATGGAATAAAATAAGTTTAGAAGTTCTTAGTGAAATATTTTTAGTTAAATCAACAACAGGGTGGGTCACATCCAAAGGAACATCTGTAATGAAGGAACACAGTGGATTTTTTTTTTTTAATCTGGAAAAGAGTGAGTGAGGAAAATTAATGGCTCTTCTAGTTCCTTAGACAGAGAGTGGTCCTTTCAAGTTTGATGAAGGTCATTTTCAGGACAGTGTTAAGAGAGAGGTTACAGTTCAATTTCTACTAGCAGGACTTCAGAAAAGGCAAAAATCCCTCGAATTTCTGAAGCTTCTATGTTTTTTCAAAAATTAAAGCTGATAAAAATGCAAACACCTATATTCTGAATACTTTATAATAATATTTTATCTTTTTCTCCCCCAACCCAAATTAGGAATTTATCACTTTTTCCAAAGACTGGGATGGAGAGAATACCAGCTAACCAAAATACAGTGAATGGTTGCTAGTGTGTACTCCCAGCTGCCTATGTAAATCTTTCTTCACAGTAGGATCTGAACAGAAACACACCACTTAATTGAATAGTTCAAACGCCACTGAGGAGGAAATTTCTGTTATGCCAGAATATTTGTAAACTTAAAGTAGATATATGTATTCTGGCAACATACACAGTAATTTTGAAATAATAAAAAAATTTAAAGAAATCTTTTGTACCCTTATGCCAATTGTGGGTATTACTTGTTTTAGGACTTTAAAAGTATTACTTTTACACTGTAGCTTCTTGTTTTTTACACAACAACAACAACAACCTTGCTTCATTTTCCCTTTTATTTTTGAGCTGTTTGCAACCCCCTTTTGAATAGTGAGAAACAATGCAATTAATTTTCTCCAGCGCAATCATGCATAGATTTAATAAGCATCCGAAGGTAGGATCCATCTGTAAAGTATGCATTGCATGCTAAATTACTTCTCTTCTGTGGTTTTTTTTCTTTCCAAACCTTAATTAATTGAAGAAAAAAAATGTTTATTAAAGTGGGAACAGGCTGGGCTCTGGCTCTCCGCCTCTGGTTCAAAAGTTCATACAATTCCCTGAAGGCTCATCTGAATGTGTGTGTCTCCCTCTCACAATCTTCCTTTCTCCATGTCTATAGTCAGGATGAATGCCTAAAAAGGTGTATTATTTTGTTCCCAGGATCAATTTTAATAATCCTAACTTGTGTAAACTAAAATTTTTGTGTGTATGGATTTATATACATTATATATGTTTACATAAACAGTACATACACATAGACACATAAATGTGTTATTTACCCATTTTCCTATTGCTTAGAATAAAAAATTGATATGCTTTCAGTTGTATCTTTAAGCAGGATGTAGATAAAGAGCAGGAAGTATAATTCTACAGGTGGATCTCAGACAGGAAATTAAAGGAATTATGTATGAAAATAAGATGAGTCTTTATGAATAATTTTAGACCAAAAGAAAAAATATTAAATCTATCCCAAGTAGAAAAATATCTACCTATAAACAGAGAAATGGAAAAAATAAATCACGGGAAGTGACTCACTCTTGTGAGCTGCTTTGGAAACAGACATTTCCTGACCTGCAGTAAGCTTTATGTGACCTAGGTGAAAAAGAACCAGTTTATTGCTAAAGAAAAATATTATCTAAGAGAGGGACTCAAAATTTTTTCAATTATCTCCATTGGTTACCCAGGATGTCATGATGTTCCTTTTGGTTTTTTTTTTTTCCCCAAAATATTGCTTCTTTCTCCTTATTATATACCACAATTTTTAGATATTTTTTTAAAAGTAAATACAAACTTGTCATTTACATCCAAACTCCTTATTTCTTTTTTCCTTTAAAGTAGGATTAGTTTCTCCTTTAACACAAACAAGGTTTGTACATCCACTTGCACATTTAGGAGTGTATGGAATCAGAAAGCAGTGCTGAACCTGACCGTGATCTTGCCTGATTACGTCTATTTCCCTTTGCCCAGTTGCTGCTTGCGAAGCATAAGGTTCACATAAGAGCCTAACGGAGGACTTTCTACAGGTTGTTTCATTTTCTCTTTGGACTCTTGTACAGGGTAACTAAAGCCACCGGTCTATTAGGCATTTGAATTTTTTGTTTTATAAATAGGCTTTTTGGTAGGGGAAAACTAAACAACACAAGAGGAGCTGATTTAGTTGATGATAGATACAGCCCTTTTATCACGTACATGTCTATCGTCCTATACTTTTGCCATGTGAGTGTCAGAGGAGCCATGGGGACGTTACTGGAAGGAGTTTTGAGGAATCAACATTTCATATTTCCCTCTCAGAGATCCTGTTTATACTGCATTATTGACATGTACACATTTGGGCCACATTTGCAAACTTATATACCAACTTCCGTGGAGGTGATAATGAAATAGGATCACCAAGTAACGATTGTAACTGATGTCTTGGAAACTTGAAGGCTATCATCCACTATAGTAGGACATCTATTTATGTGTAAAACATACCAGAATCTCCCCACACCCAAAATTCTGTGACTTTTGGAAGAATCTTGCCACTTTCTTTCCAAACAGATTTTGGTTAGACTTCTGTGAAAACCTGGAATCGAATAGCTGTGTGTTTCACAAATTACATGCATGTAAACAACATACCTTTGAAAAGAGGATGTGTGGGCCCTTTCTCCTATATGCTTATGTCTCTGTTGTCGTAGATTGGCGTCCTTTGTGAGCTATTCAGTGACATTTCAGAACCATTTCGCTCTGCAGAAAACCCACAGTTGTGTTTCTTTAGCTGACACTGTGGTACTTGCACTCGAAATTGCTAGTTAGAAAAAAAAATTGTTGAGGCCGGTGGCTGTAATCAGCGTTGTTGCTGTCTGTTTCCTCAGACTAATAGCAGAGCGATCCGAGTCTGAGAGTTCAAACAGAGGTTATCTTTCCCAGGTAGCATCTCGTCCAACGAGAATTTGATTTTTTTCTATAGGACTTTACTCCATTAGATTAATGAAATTTCAATGAGAGCCTGGCGCCCCCTGAAGCTTTGTTAAGAAAACAAATGGTGATTCTGTAGGTGTGACAGCTTGCTTGGAGAGTTACGAGAAGGTGAATACATCCCCACAATCCAGGCAGCCTGGAACACATTGATCTCTATTTAAAGCACCAATCGGATTTTTGTTAATTATAAATGATTGATCTGTAGATTTTCCCTCTCTCTCTTCTTATATGTGTGATTCCCCCTCCTTTCTCCACTTCTAACTTCTTTGCATGCTGAGTGCAGAGCTTTTTGTTTAAAGGGACAATCATAGAGAGCAAATTACAGCAATACCCAGCAGCGATGCTATTGTGAATGTCATTGTCAGAGCATTCACTGTTCACCCGATTGAGGTGAGCCCTGAAGTCGATTTTGAACTGACTCCATATTCCCTCTTTACTTGGTTCATTCTTGAAATAAAGAATTATTTTAATGGAAATAAAGCATTAGGTTCATTAGAATAGTATCATAAGTACTACCATTATTTTGTTTTAAAATCTTACTTGTGAGCCCCGTGAACCAAATCCCTGGTATTCACTTGGAAACACAGTGCATACCTTCTGTGAACCTGGGTGTGACGTGTGACCAGCCAACCCCATGTGAGACAACGGGGTGAGCGAAGGGAATATCTCTGACCTTAAATCTCAATTTATAGGCATTTAGGTGATTAATCCACCTTTTATCACCTATGTGGAGTGGTTTTTTAATAATGTTTAGAAGCAATACTGTACTTAAAAACTGACACGTATATTATTCCTGATAATTGCTCACCACACATAGTTCTGAAGAGTATGGAAAAACGTCCCCAGCTCCTTTGTGGGCCTATCTTCAGTGGAAATATCTGAGCGTTTAATGTATTTATTTCCTGAATCCAAAAGCATATAGTTGTTTATAACATATGCAGTGCATAAAGGGGATAATTTACAAAGCTCTTAGGAAACATATTTGTAGAAATTACAGTTTAAAGAACATAGTTATTAGTGGATTACATTGAAAACTACACAGATTTCACACTTCTGACATGCAGACTTTTATGAACACGCCTTTCTTAAATTTGAGCCCATAATTAAGTTTTAGGACATATAACGTTGGAAAAATGAATTTTCCCCAGTGTTCTTTTTTCTTTTAATTGTCTAAATAATCCATGCAATGCACAAGAAACTTTTGTAGGCCAAGAATCTTAAAGTAGTTTGTAGCTTGCAGTGACACTTTTCTGCAAAATCCTTTAGATTTAAAGAAGTAATGCCTCATTTCTTCAAGTGTCCTGAAACTTGTTCAATTTCCTTGTGAGTTGCTGTGTCACTAATTGTATATGATAAACTCTCAATAGTATAAAAGCAACACTGCAAAGCATAAAGTAGGCAACAGTATAAAAAGCAGCAATCTAAAATGGACAGTAACCTTCTGTATAACATACCCCACACCCCAAACTCTGTGAATTTTGGAAGTTCATTATTGCTTCCTAAGTGGATTGTAAGCTATAATACTCATCTAAATATGAACGGTGTTCTGACAAAACTTTCTCATGAGGTAATTATTTAACAATCCTGTAAGTAGTCTTGGAAAACTAGATTTAAAGTGTTATTTTTGCCATGTACTGTTTGTTCCCAGCACTTTAAAATACTAATTTTTTTCTCTTTATTACTGCTTATTTTTATTATAATATTTTTAAATTAACAAAAGTCATTAAGGTGCATTTGAAAATAATTGTAACTATGACTTTTAAAATCAGGTTCTGAATTAGGCAGAAAAAAGCAGTGTGACTTTTTTTAATATAAATATTAGCATATCAGAATAGTTTGTTGGTGTCAATACCCAAATAAGTGACAAACAACAACATTAAGAAATGGGCCATTATGGTAAATTCACCAAGTTATTTTTAAAACGTGTTTCCAAAGGACTGATTTTAAAATGTTTTAATCTTATTTCTGTTGTTGTTTGTTTGTTTGTTTTTGAATAGGCTAACTAATGATTTTCATTAGTGCATTTGTAATTTATGTGATCTTAGTAGGTTCTACCAAGGTTGAATAATTTAAGGAAATAAACCCTTATCTGATGTAAGATAGCTAATGAAGTATATTAGATACTTGCCCTATTGCTGTATGAAATGGATCTCCAAAGCTAACAACAGCTTTCTACGGGAACACAAATCTCTGTATAAATATCCAAATGTAGCAAGATGTTGCAAATTTTTAAAGATATGCCATAAAAATAGATTAACGCTAGTATGCAGTCCTGTTCAACTGAATTACAAAGGGATATCATGGGATTGCCAGTGACATTCACATAAATAAAAAATCAATTCTTAATGATGAGGCAGACTTGTTTTAGCGCATTACCCAGGTTAAATGGGAGCACACAAAGACATCAACTCCTATAAGACTAGTGAAATCATTGTATATTAATATGATTTAGGGAGCTGCACACCTCGATGGAATAATTGTTATTATATCTATAGAGCCAGATGGCACTTGGTGTAAACAGCCATTGAGCACCTCAAACACAAGTGTGGCAGGTGATCTTTAAGGTGTTCTTCATCCTGCTCACTCATCTTATCATTGGAATCTGCTTTACTGTTTGCAAAACGGTTTGATTGCCGGTACGCAAATTTTTCAGAAGGATCCTATTGTTCAGTAGGAGTATAGAATATAGAATGTCTTTAAGCAGGAGAATGGGTGATGTGGAGTTGAAGACAGTAGATGAGGCAGCTACCTGGATTTGTGTGGTTAGGATTGTATTTCTTATAAAAAACAGAACAGAGGGAGTCCATTTTTTTTTCCAGCACAGTGGCAAAAAAAAAAAGTCTGGCGGAGGGGAAGGGGTGCAAAATTTTGAAAAAAGAACTCACAAATTTGCAGTAAAGTAGGCTCAAGTAATTACTGTTATCAAAATAACCTTATAAAGAAAACCAAAAGTTATAAAAAAATCTGTGCTTCCAAAATAAGAGAAATCCAAGTTTGGAGCAGAAGTATCTTTTATTTCTTGTGAAATGTCTTTCTTTGTTTTGAAGGTTTAGATTGACTTCTGCTAACTCTAATTATCCAGTTAAAGAAAACTCATTTGCTGATTCAACATATATTTATGGGCACCTACTATGTACTAAGTTCTGTTCTAGGCACCAGGGATATATCTGTGTAAAAACCCTGCCCCCATGGAGTTTACATTCCTCAAGGGTGTCAATAAATGAGATGAGATGAGATGAGATGAGATGAGATGAGATGAGATGAGATATGGGAGAAATGAAATAAGGAAGGGAGACAGTGTACTAAGAATATAGAAGCAGAAGATTTGACTTTTCCCCCTTAAAAACAAAAAAGTTCATCTAACAATAATAAAAGAGGCTAGGAAATTTCTTGTTTATTTACAACTTCATTGAGCTTGTGAAATTTCTACTGGGTTGTCTGAAAATACACCTGCTTCGTGGGCAGGGTTTTAAATAGTTGGAGTGAGTTCAGTATAAGTTTAGATTTTCTTGGCCTAAATGTAATAATGTTACATAAGATTTTATGCTTTGGTTTCTTTCCTTTGATAATAACTTTAAAAAGCATATCATCTTTAATTTTAAATAATCCTTAACTTGCCCCTTGCTCTACTTTCTTTAATCTGTATTCTCTGGCTTCTAAATACCAAGGACATAAAACTAGCCTCATATAGGAACCTTTATCATAGTAGATTTAGTGGATTTAGATTTCCAAACATATAAAACAAATTTTCCAAGTGTCTAAAATATATGAAGCTCCTTGAAATTTTGGGATGTCACAAATTAACCTTTATGTCCCCTAAGGACAAAATTCACCTTAAACTGGAGAATATATTCCCCATCTCACTCCATTGGTGCTACTGACTAATTAACTCCTGGATTTTAAACTAATGTTCAGTTCTTCACCAAAAGTCATTTATCGTATAACTGCAGCCACTCTTTAGATGGAACATAGTACCTGTTGTGAAGTATTCCTTTAAGTGAAAAAGTAAAACTCATTTTGTAATATGCATAGTCTTCACTCAGGCTTTTTATTAAATATTAAGAATTTAAAAATATGGATGCTTATTGCTGCATAGAAAAAAACCTGAAAAGATGTGTTCTGAAGTGTTAATAAATAGCTAAAGGTTATAACATAACATTTACTTTTACTTTGCACTTTTCTGTAGTTTGATTTTTTTCTACAATGAACTCGCATTCTTTTTGTAATCAAGAAAAAAACTCTCCATATTATTTTCTGAGAGCTAAAGGAGCCTAAAAGTTGATATTTTTACTTAACACAAAACCTCACAGCTGGCAAGTGTATGCAGATCAGTTCTGCAAATAATAGATAGCAGAAATCAGCAAGCATCACGATTTAGATAATACCACGAAGTTACCTCTTTTATCTGTTTCTATTCATTGTACTTGAAAAGTGCCATGCTGTGCAAAATTTGACCAATTTGTCCTTTTTTTTTTTTAATTCCCAAGACATCAAGCTTCTTTTTTAAAAAGAATAGTAGGCTGAGATAATTCTATAGCAACATGCCAGATATACCAAATTTCATAAGGAAACATGTTTTTAATTTCAAGCCTTTGAATGTGATGTTGCTTATAAGGATGAGTATTTATGAAGGTATAAGAAAAAAAGAGGCTTGAAAACTTTATTTCTTTTAACAGTCAACAATATTTAGCCTATCAGAATGCTTGAATGGATAAACATTCCTACTGTTTTAATTTTGAATATAGATTGTCTCGTGCTGATGGGAAGTATTGTTAATTTTAATAAAATTAACTTTATATTGTTATTTCACCGCTTTATAATAATTTTACATGGCGCCCTGGGGATGCCTTTGTTTTACATTATCAGGTGTCACATTTGCCATTTGGTTGGTATAGCAGCGTTCAGCTTCACTTCTCCCTTCAATTGCCTGAAGCCACACTATTCACGTTATATTACAAGTAGCTATATTGCTATACACTGCACAAGTTTATATACTTTTATTTTATATGTATATATCATTTTTTGTATTTTCTTAAAATCATTGTTTTGTGCTATTTCCCAGCATTCCTGTTGCTTGCCTTTAGGTAGACACAGTTATGATAACAACAACAACTTGACTAAGACACCTTAGCAATCTGCCTCAAGTACTAACATGTTTAAATTTATTTTCCATCTGATAGCCACAATTTTGATACAATCTAAGCAAGTGCTTCATTGTTTTTGATAAGAGTGAAGACTTGATAAATCCATTAAAATATAACTTTTTACACAGAAAGAGTTACTGCTATTTTAAAATAAGGAGAAATTATTGACAACTTCCATAACTCACTGCATGTTGGACAGATCACTCAGATAATTAATCAGAACATGTCTCCATTAAATGTTACCAACTTGGCTTAGACTCTCCCAGGAATTAACAGAAATTATCAGACAGACTAGCAAATAATCTGTAAGCGAATTGAATACTTGTCAAACTAAATACCACTGTTAACAAATATACAGTAGTTAAATTAAGGACATACCAAATTAGTCTTGAATCAGTCCATGTTCTTTACTTTTTACTTTTTAAAAAATGTAAGTTTATGGCTTAGCTCTAAATTTGAGTTTTGTCTACTTTAAGGTGTTTTATTACATGCTTTAACATGCTGCTATTTAAGGTGTTACAAGTGTACTAAAACATTTTGGCTAGCTGTGTCGACTATTTATTAGGACAATTCAAAATATGTATTTTAAAACAGACTTTTCTTTTCCTCTTGAGTTTGTGTATGTATGTTGATAAACAAGCTGGTCTCTTGTCTGAAACTTTATGTGCAGGTGGCTGGTGTTTGATTGATAAACTAATGATCCCTAAATTCTGAGTTATCTAACTGATAACTGATAGACTAACCAATTGAACCCTGCTTTAATAGTTTGTAGTAAGAAACTACATAAAAATGAGTACTAAGAAGTTTCTATTTTTGTATGCTGTGTATTGGTATTTTTGTTTTTCAGAAACTTCTCCCTTTTTTCTTTTACCAAAATTTCTGTGGCTAATAGGAACTATGTCTCTGCTTTGAATTATACCACTATTCCATGTTATTAACAATCATATATCACTTCCTTTCACACCTTCAAGTTTAATATTTTGTATACACTCTTTTAGTTAGAATCTTGGAACGAAATATTATATAATAGTCTCACCTTTATTTCTACTCAATAAATGTAATTACCCTGCCATTCTCTTAAGGTGTAAGTTTCTTATTGGATATATTTTTCATTTTCTGTTATTATTGTGAAATTTTTAGGTTTGAGGGAGGTTGCTGACTACAGGTAGTGAAAATGCGGAACCAGGTGGTAAGAGCCACGCCTGTGTCCTAGCTGTGGCTGGCACAATCTGCCAGGTGATGAAGTAATTAAAATCATCTGGCTAATTAAGATGAACAATATGAAGAGGGATTATTTAAAAGAAAAAAAAAGATGGGAGGGGGGACAGTAATTATTAAGCTCATTGCAAGCCAAAAAGAACTCTTGCTCTTGAGGAAGAAGTCAAGTATGTGTGTTTGTCATATGGGTGTTACAGGTATTGGATGTAAATGTTTTGTGCCTGTCGAGTCCTTAGGTAACTCAGATCCACTCAGTAATTCCTAGCTGGCTGTTTGCCTCTGGGCTGAATTCATAGACTTTATCTTTGCTCTTCTAGTTCAAATATTTAGAGATTCTACATATGCCATTTGAAAAGTCCTATTTATACCACTGCAATGGCAATATTGCAGAGAACTTTCTTGTTAAAATTTAGCAGGACTTGGAGAGAATCAGGGGATAAAAATAGTTTGCATAAACTCCATTCTGAGCCAGAATTGAAGGCAAATGACCCACAATGTACACAACAATTTAATGGCTATTAATATATTTCTAAATTTTTAGAGGAAAATTTATTTGAAAAAGATTTTATGTAGGTAATTTGAATCATGTTTATAAATATTTTACCTGCCTTGAATAGATGATTAGTTTTGTCCAATAACAATTTCAGAGTAGCTAATGTGGCAATATAAATATGAATATTTAGGGGGGCATTTTTCCTTTATATAGGAAATGTATGATTAGTAATGATTTCTATTACAGAAGGTTTTTTTATGGCACATTGCTTTATAAAGGAAACGAAGTTAAGTCTGAAGAATTACATAATGAAATCTGGGAGTATGTGGTTTAGGTATAATTACAAAAGTAAAAATGTATAATTTATGTTTGCATAATGCCCTTCATTGAAGGTTATGAAAATAAGTCTTATGTACTCCAGGCTTCACATCTCTTATATGCCTCCCTATTGTAATTGAAACAACTTCCCTACTATGGTCTAGCAATTATCCCACACTCAACATACCTAAAATTCAGCATCATTCAGCAAATTCTCTCCATATGGTAATGTGACCAAAACCTCGTTTGTCTTTCTTCTCAGTTGTTTGCTTATATAGATAGTTCCTCCTTCCACCAAACATTTGAAGTAGATTCCCCTACCTTTTTAAAAACCTTCACCCAAACTAAATAACTACTATCAAAAATTAAAATTGCAATCATTTTATGAGAGCCCTATATGTGGTAGGTATTGTACTGGCTGCTTTCCATATAATATTCCATTTTAACTCTCACAGGAATTCTGTAAACTAGATATTACCATCCCCATTTCACAGATAAGGAAACTAAGACTCAGAGAAATTAAGTAACTTTACCAAGACCATACTACTCAGCTGTGGCAAAACAGGAATATTAATTTACATCCAACTCCAAAAATAGATGCCTGAGAAAATGAAGAACAAAGTAAGCAACAATATTCAGAATTCTTGTCTCCTAGTTTTCACCATAAGATTATAACCATAACCACTTGATGGCTGTTATGATTTCTGATAGAGAAAAAGAGGAATGATAAAAATGTAGCATTTGTTTAGGGCCAAAGGATCAAAAAGGGTTCATAGGAGCTTCTGCACAGCAAAGGAAACAACCCAGAAAATTAATAGGCAACCAACGGAATGGGAAAAGATAGTTGCAAATGACATATCAGATAAAGGGTTAATATCCAGAATCTATAAGGAACTCACCAAACTCCACGCCCGAAAAACAAACAACCCAGTGAAGAAATGGGCAGAAGACATGAACAGACACTTCTCCAAAGAGGACATCCAGATGGCCAACAGACACATGAAACGATGCTCAGCATCCCTCCTCATCAGGGAAATACAAATCAAAACCACACTGAGATACCACCTCACGCCAGTCAGAGTGGCTAAAATGAGCAAATCAGAGAACTCTAGATGCTGGCGAGGATGTGGAGAAACGGGCACCCTCCTGCACTGTTGGTGGGAATGTAAACTGGTACAGCCCCTCTGGAAAACAGTGTGGAGGTTCCTCAGGAAACTAACAATAGAACTCCCTTATGACCCAGCAATAGCACTGCTAGGAATTTACCCAAGGGATACAGAAATGCTGAGGCATAGGAGCACATGTACCCCAATGTTCATAGCAGCACTCTCCACAATAGCTAAAACATGGAAAGAGCCTAAGTGTCCATCAACAGATGAATGGATCAAGAAGATGTGGTTTATCTATACCATGGAATACTACATGGCAATGAGAAACAATGAAATCTGGCCATGTGTAGCAACATGGATGGACCTTGAGGGTGTTATGCTGAGCGAAATAAGTCAGGCAGAGAAGGACAAATACCATATGTTTGCACGTATAGGAGGATTAGGAGGAACTTGACGGAGGACCAAGGGGGAGAAGAAGGGCGGAAATGGTGGGGGAAAGGGAGAGAGGCAAACCATGAGAGACTCTTGAATGCTGACAAAAACTGAGGACTGATGGATGTGGGGGGGAGGGGGGGATGGGCATGAAGGAGGGCACTTTGGGGATGAGCACTGAGTGTTATGTAGAAACTAATTTGACAATAAACTATTTGTAAAAAAAAAAAAAAAATTTAATTTAAAAAAAAAAAAAAGGGTTCATAGGAAACACTGATATAGGGGCTCCCTCTTCCTCTCTAGACCCAGCATGACCAGCAAAAGGAGTTGGTATTTTGTGAAGAAGAGTAGGTGTTTCATGTAGTTCTACTTAATAATTTTTGCCTTTGTATCTTGTGCGTTTGGTGTCATACCCAAAAAAGTCATTGCCAGGACCAATGTCAAGGAGCTTTTTCCCTACATTTTCTTCTAGGAGTTTTATGGATTCAGTTCTTATATTTAAGTGTTTAATCCATTCAGAGTTAGTATGCAAACCATATATCTGATAAGGTAATATCCAAAATATATAAAGAATTCATACAAATCATTACAATAACAAAAATCCAATTTTAGAATGGAGAGAGGAACTGAAAAGATATTTTTTCAAAGAAGATATAACAAATGGCTAAGAGGTACACGAACAGGTATCACCAACCATCAGGGAAATGCAAATCAAAACAACAATGAGATATCACCTCACACCTGTTAAAATGGCTACCATCAAAAAGACCAGTGATAACAAGTGTTGATGAGGATTTTGATAAAAGGGAATCCAGGTGCACTGTTGGTAGAAATGTAAATTGGTACAGGCACTATGGAAACAGTATAGAGGTTCTCCACAAAATTAAAAATAGAACTGTGATATTATCCAGCAAACCCACTTCTAGGTATATATCCAAAGGAAATGAAAACAGTATCTTGAAGAGGTATCTGCACTTCCATGTTTATTACAGCATTATTAACAATAGCCAGAATCTGGAAACAACCTAAGTGTTTTTCAACAGATGACACACATACATACACACAATGGGATTTTATTCAGCCATGAGAAAGAAGAAAATCCTGCCATTTGTAACAACATGGATGAAACTTGACGGCATTATGCTAACTGAAATAAGACATACAGAGAAAAACAATATTTATATATAATAACATATGTGGAATCTAAAAACACTGAACTTGTAGAAACAGAGAGTAGAATGATGATTACCAGGAGTTTGGGGGTGGAAGAAACGGGGAGATGTTGGTTCAAAGGATTCAAAGTTCCAGCTAGAAGATGAGTAAGGTCTGGGGTTCTAATGACAATATTGTGATTATAGTTAATGATACTGTATTATATACTTGAAAGTTGCTAAGAAAGTAGATAGTAAATATTCTCACAATTTAAAAAAATGGTAATTATGACCTGGTGGAGGTGTTAGTCAAAGCTATGGTGGTAATCATTTTGTCATATATAAGTGTGTCAGATCAACATATATACCTTAAACATACATATATCAAATGCCAATTATATCTCAATAAGTTTGGAAGAAAAAAGAAAGGACAATAGTTGGAAATAAGCTTTCTGCTCCTCTCTTAGACTCACCCTTCCCATCTTACTGCTCATTCGGAGGCTCAAATGTTTTTCCAGCTGCTCTTTCCCCATCCCTAATAACATCCCTGACCATCGAGCAAAAAGCCAGAAGAATATTTAAAGATGGTTGTGAAGATTTGGAGAGCTTAGTGAGTGAATATACTAAAAGCATAAAATATGGCCCTCTCTGTGTGTCACAAGAGGACTCAGGCTTACTTTGAGAGAACTCTGCATTTAATTGGTTTATAGGCTAATCCATACATCCATGTCTTTCAATATGACTTCCATAAATCTCAAGCAACTAAGAATTTCAGTGTGCACTGCCTGGCATCTGATGCTAAAAACTACTGACGGGTGACCTGAGTGGGGTTTAATGACTACTGTGGGAGAATTTTGTTGAATTGTGAGTAAAACCTAAATGCTTTCAGTCTTATCATGTATGCCTGTGCCAGATTTTTTTGGCAGCCCATGAAAGCTAGGTCCTCCAAGAGACGTGGCTAATGTCCAAGTTTCTTTAAGATTTCCAAGTTTCTAGAACTCCTAAAATATATACTAGTCGACTCTAAGGTGAGAATGAAATTGTCACAGAATATCTAAATCCCTGAGTTACTTATAGAAAAGGCAACTATCAAAAGCAAGTATATTTTTTACCCACGTGTCAATTGTGCTTTTCAGAAGCTATTTCTGAACCTGGCGATGGAGTATATCTGAACATAAACATCACCCATGTCCTCATATCCAAGCCCCCTTCACAGATGACCACCTGCAGAATGAACGGAGCTGCCATTGGTCCATGTGTCTCTGAGTCCAAGGAAAAGAATGCTATTTCATGAAAAACTTCTGCTAAGATGGCAAACAATGTTTCCTGCATGTTCTGACAATAACCCATGAGTGGTCTGTTTCATTGTTTCAAGTTCACCATAAAGTTTCTATTTGATATAGAATGTCTTAAAGGACACTGACCTCTACAGATTATTCCTTACCTTTATTAGCAGTTCTGTTCATGACCTACTTTCAAAAAAATTATCATAAAGGATCACCTAATTAAAATCAGAACAACTAGAGGTGTTTGCCGTAAGTGGTGTTGGGTTAATCAGTCAACTGGTTGATAGTTCCCACTAGGAGAAGGGGCTGTGTGGGATTTAGCTAAGGGGAAAGAGGAAGAAGGGGGAGAGGTAGAGGGAGATTTAGGGATGTGGAAAGAGAGGGAGCAGTTGGGTTTTACCTTGAACTGAGTTTAAGCTGGACAATTACAAAGTTACTCTCAAGGTATTTAATGTAAAAGGACCAGGCAAAGAATGGCATCAAAACAGACTGAGTGTTTAAAGAATGACAGCTGAGAGCCTGGGACATTCACCAGGGAGTTCCATGTAGGATGCAAGGAAATAGAGTCTGGTCTCAGGGAAGTTGGATGGCTAGAGTACCAGCTTTTGCCTTGGCTGGAGTTCAAGCCCATGGGCAACCAGCTAGGTACAAAAAGCCCAGACAGGAGGGCCAATTAGGCAGACTGAGAGCACATTGTCCTCCTGATACCTTACTTCCCCACCCTGAGGGAAACAGAAGGGAGCAGCAGCTTGTAACCAGCCTTCACCTACAACTGTAGACAAGTATTAAGGAACCAGTGACACCCACCCCCTGCCTGTCTGCAGATTTCAGTGAGGGTGAAATATCAATAGTCAGCCAAATCAACAAACATTTGACCTTTGTGTGGTTCTCATTGTCCCAAGTCTGCTGCACCTGAAAATAGCAGAGGTTATTATAAGCACCTGGAGTCAAACGGGGTTTGAAAGGGTTAAATAGGGGCACTTGGGTGGCTCAATGGGTTAGGCCTCTGACTCTTGATTTCGGCTCAGGTCATTATCTTGCGGAGTTCGTGAGTTCAAGCCCTGTGTCAGGCTTATGCTGACACTGTTGTGCTTGCTTGGAATCCTTTCTCTCCCTCATTCTCTGCTCTTCCCCCACTCCTGCTCTACCCCTCTCTCTCAAAATAATAAATAAAAAATATTTTTTAAAGTTTAAATAACTTGTTTCAGGCCACAAAGCAAGAGGGAGTTGAACTGTTATTTGAATCCAAGCAGTTTGACTCTAGAGCGAATCTGGCTTTAACCCCTAGGTTACACTGCCTCAATCATGAGCATTTAAACGTTAGGAAACAATTTTGAGCAGATCTTCTCTTGGAATACTTTCTCCAGTTCTGTTTCCTAGTTCACCTTCATCACAGCTTGCCTCTGTATTCCCTCATCAGTTACATATTTTGTCTAAAAACTCTAAAGTCTTTTTTTTTTGGTTTGTTTTTTACTGTTGTTAATGCTGCTTTGGAGATCTCCTCAAGTTGCTTAAGATATGTGACTATTCAGATGACCTTGACAAAACTGTAAGCATCAAAATGGCCTCGGCCATGTTTCTTCCTGTAGTTCCCTTATTTACTGGAGGTACAAAGAGGAAAAGAATCCCAATCCTACGTGCTTTTAAGAAGCTAAGTGTGGGGGCGCCTGGGTGGCTTAGTTAGTTAAGCGTCTGACTCGCTTGGGTCATGATCTCGCGGTTTGTGGGTTTGAGCCCTGCGTTGGGCTCTGTGCTGACTGCCGGCTCAGAGCCTGGAGCCTGTTTCAGAGTCTGTGATTCCCTCTCTCTCTGACCCTCCCCTGCTCATGCTGTCTCTATCTCTCTCCTAGAAATAAATAAAACATTTAAAAAAAAAAAAAGAAGCTAAGTGTGGTCTCACTCACCCTGCCAAGGGAGTCAAGAAAAGCATTCTCCCTGCAGGGTCCTCAGTCCCAGGATCCCAAATATTTGAGGGCTTAGATAACTTAGTATATTTCATAATTAATAATATGGAATTCTGAGAGGCAGGAAGAAATTCATTTACTCTTAAACATTTTTTTTTTTTTTGAGAGAGAGCATGAGTGGGAGAAGAGCAGAGAGAGTGAGAGAGGGAGGGAGATAGAATCCCAAGCAAGCTCCCCACTGTCAGCACAGAGCCCGATGTGGAGCCTGACCTCACGAAGCTAGAGATCATGACCTGAGCCAAAATCAGGAGCCAGACGCTCAACTAACTGAGCCACCCAGGCACCCCTACTCATGAACATCCTAATGGGAGACTCAGAGCAGGAATCTCTTGACATTAATTGTCTATATTTTAGAAACAGCCATGTGTCTGAGCCAAAACTTTGATACTTCTGTGTTTAGATCATATTCTGTCCCTAAAACAAGAGCTGAACTTTACCAAACATGTGTGGCTTATTCAGAGATCTTAAAATACTTGCTTTGTTTAATCTAAATTAAGAAAATAACTATAAGGAATTACAAAACTGCTAATGATGGATGGATGGTGTTTTAGCTTCTGTTCCCTCAAATGGATGGGTTTGCACTCAGCAGAGGAGTACAAAATTGTGCAGTTTTCCTTGCAGAGAAGTAAGAATAGTTTCTTGGTTTGGGCAGCTAAGCTGTCATACTGTGGTTTTGTAATATGTTAGCATCAGGGGTTGCTGAAGAAGGATATATGGGAACTGTACTATTTTAGCAAATTTTCTGAAAATAAATTATTTCAAAGTTAAAAAGTTTTAAAAAAGACATTAATTTAGGTGAAGGTGAGGAGTGAATGGGAGATAGAAGACAAAGGATTGGCCAAGAGTTGATAATTGTTGAAGTAGGGTGGTAAGTAAAGGAACTTTATTATAGTCTCTATGTTAGTACATGTTTGAAATTTTTATAATAGTTTTTTAATCTGATAAAGTAAAAAAGAAAGACATAAGAACAATTATGCACAGCTCAACTTTGGGCAAGCATAAGAATTTTCTAAATGACTTTGTTAGCTGAGACAAACTTGTATCTTATTTTTTTTTTAAATTATGTAATCTCTACACCCAACATGGGGCTCGAACTCATGATCCTGAGAACGAGAGTCCCACACTCTTCTAACTGAGCCAGCCAGATGCCCCTAAACATGTATTATCTTTTGATTTCAGTTTTCTTTGCCATTCTTATACTTTAGTGCACCAATAATCAAGAATATGCTTGATTGTAATTTTTTAATTCTACAATATATATTCTTAATTATTTTTAGCTGGGGCACCTGGGTGGCTCGGTTGGTTAAGCGTCCGACTTCAGCTCAGGTCATAATCTCACAATTCGTGGGTTCAAGCCCTGCATTGAGCTCTGTGCTGACAGCTAGCTCAGTGCCTGGAGCCTGCTTCAGATTCTGTGTCTCCCTCTCTCTCTCTCTGACCCTCCCCTGCTCACACTGCCTCTCTCTCTCTCTCAGAAATAAATAAAACATTAAAAAAATTAATTATTTTTAGCTGTTATTATTCAGGTTTTCTTTATTGTTATAGTACTAAAAATATATGCCTACAATAAACTAGAAAAAAGTTAAAGTTGACTTACTTGTCCATAGACTGTTAGATACTAATATTTCTCTTATAAGTCTATTTTTGATTTTTGTCTTTCTAAATAATATGAGTGTAAAGTCACACTATTGGAAGATATTTTTCCATTGATTATATACTGAATATATGCTGTTCCTAAGATATTAAGTTGTGCTAGTTCAACCCTTCAGGGTAAGAGAAGTTTTAAGCACCATGTTAGAACTTAAGCCATGGACCACCAGATGGTGGCCACAATGTTAATTTCTTATTTTCTAAACCCTCCCTTTGAAAATATCTAAATTAGGGGACACCTAGGTGGCTAGTCAGTTAACCGTCTGACTTCGGCTCAGGTCATGATCTCATGGCTCGTGAGTTTGAGCCTCGCATCGGGCTCTGTGCTGACAGTTCAGAGCCTGGAAGCTGCTTTGGATTCTTTGTCTCAGTCTCTCTCTGCCCCTCCCCTGCTTGTGCTCTGTCCCTTTCTCTCAAAAATACATAAACATTTTTTAAAAAGATCTAAATTAGAGGATTTCCTTACAAATAAATTTCCTCAATTAGTTTGGGAATACAAAGGCTTTCTTTAACACATAATTTGAAGGCATGTTGCTTTTGCCCACTTGCCTAACTCTGTGGTGCTTAATTTGGGGCCAGGCAATTCCTACTTGGAAAGCATTATAGGAACCAGAAGTAGTCAGGAGGACATGAGAAATGGGGTGCCATGATGATGGCAAATAGCTTTTTGCTCCTGATTGGGCAGCAGTGGGGTGGAGTACTTACAAACGTGGGTTGTGAATCCAGACTGCCTGTGTGTTCAGGTCTGAACATGGATTCTTTTTTTTTTTTTAATTGTTTTAATGTTTTTATTTATTTCTAGGAGAGAGAGAGAGAGACAGTGTGAGTAGGGGAGGGTCAGAGAGAGAGGGAGTCACAGACTGAAACAGGCTCCAGGCTCTGAGCTGGCTGTCAGCACAGAGCCCGATGCGGGGCCCGAACCTAAGCGAAAGTCGGACGCTTAACCAACTAGGCCACCCAGGCGCCCCTGAACATGGATTCTGTCTTGAGTGTTTATAGCAGCTTTATTCACAATACTCCTAAACCAAAAACAACTCGACATCCATCAACTGATAAACACATAAAGTGTGGCGTATCCATATACTGAAGTACTATTTGGCAATAAGCTGCTCATTAACAAGGATGAATCTCAAAAGTTTTATGCTAATTGAAGGAAGCCAGACATAAAAGATTAAATATCATACGATTTCATTTATAGAACATTGCTAAAAAGCCAAGTCTATAGATAGAAAAGTAGATCAATTGTTTCCAGGGCCAGGGATGGAGGAAGCATAAGGCAACTTTTTGGAGTGATGGAAATATTCTATATTTTGATTTACTAAAATGATTATACACTGTATATTTGTTGTCAAAAGTCATCCAACTGTACACTTAGAAAGAATTGTATTTTTTATATAAATTGTGTCTCGATAAAATATTCAGAAACAAATATATAAAATGCATTCATTTACCAGAACTGTTTTTTGATTTGTCTGGCTTCCGTGAACAAGTCTATTGTCACTGCTTCAGCTTTAAGGCATGTCTTTCTAGAACTAAGGGATACGTGAGTTCTTTGCCACATGTTTATTCTCATATCTACCTTTTTCTAGTAAAACTGTGTATAACAACAAGGCTCCAAGGGGATAAAGATAGCAAAAGGGATCCTGAGTTAAATACTGGCCTTGAATGACAAGCTGCTGGAAGGAACTGTGAGCACAGGAGAGAGGGATTCAGGAAAAGTGGAGCTGATGCAGGCTAGAGAGAGAGGAAGACTCAAGAGCAGAGTGTTGGCTGGCCCTTGGAAGGGAGAAGGGGGTGAGGTGACCCTGTGGGGGAAAGGCAAGCTGAGAGAGTGAGATGAAATGTACCTCTTTAGGTATCACAGCTCTCAAATTAACATGTTTACACATTCATGACACCCACGTGGTTTCAATTTCTCGGCAGTGGAATTTCTCACATAATTAAGCTTTTAGGAAAAAAATTCATTTTTTTGCCATTAAAAAATGTAACAAATGATCCACATGTATCATTTGGACACAGGTCACATTACCCAGATAATGAACTCTTTCATGTAAAATTTCCAGTAGATTTTTAACATGCAAAATTCCTCCTCATATGTTATCCCGTATTGATCCGATTGGAGCTGTTAGTGTCCTAGTGGATCAATGATCAGCAAACTAAAAAGTCACTTAGTGACTATGACACCCATGGCAGTGTTAGAATCTATTGTGTCAGGAATTCTTGTTTTATTAACTCTGTAATTACCTGTTCAGCTGAACCGGTGAATTTTATTACACATTTTCTTTCACCTGAACAAGACCTTTGCACTTCTACCAGTACCCTGAGGATCCACCATTTTTTTTTCTGCTCCATGTCTTTCTCCAGTGGCCTATGGCTTCACTGCCATCTGTTTAGGCAGAGATGTGTGGGAAAGAGGGCTTTAAGAATACCACTGCCTAGCTTTAGAAGCTGTTCAGTGGCCTTGCCCTCTAGCATGGTTGCTTCAGTTGAGGCACACTTAGGCCTCAGGAGGAAGAAAGTCAACAGTGCAACTCTCCGTGCTATATGTATTGGTGCTTTCTTGAAACCAAGGATCACTATGCTGTTTGCACGGGAGTTAACAGCATGGGCTTTGGAGGTAGGTCTGGGCTGCCTCCTGGTTCTACCAGTTAGCAAGTTATGTAGACTCCTCAGCCTAGGGTGCCTTGTGTGTTAGGGGAGGGGAGAGGAATAGTCCCTCCCTCATAGAGATGCATGGGTGTCTCACCAGCACCCCCCAGGCTCAACATGCCTCAAATTTTGTCCCCTCTAAAACCTGTACCTCTTCTACTTTCTTTTGGTAAATGGAGCGGTCATCTTTGACTCACTCTTTCGTTCACCCCATCCCAACATCAGCTCTCCACCAGATCCTGTCAGTCCTGCGTCCTGCACCTCTGTCTGATGGATCCATCATTCACCACCCACCATTTGTGCCCTAGCCCAAACCTTTACCATTTCTCATCTGGATTACCAATTGTCCAGCTGGACTCCCCAAATTCACTCTTGGTTTCTTTTATTTATTTTTTTAACTAATTTCTTTATTTTGAGAGAGAGAAAGAGAGAGAGTGAGTGGGGGAGGGACAGATACGGGGCGGGGGGGGAGAGAATCCCAAGCAGGCTCTCCATTTTCAGCACAGAGCCCAACATTTGGCTCAAACCCACGAACCATGAGATCATGACCTGAGCTGAAATCAAGAGTCAGATACACAACCGACTGAGCCATCCAGGTGCCCCTTGGCTTCTTTTATTAGAAACACCATGCTGCCATTATTCAGAGGTTCCTGTTATTCATAGAATTGGATTCACTGTCATTAACACATCCAAGACTTTGCATGATTTCATTCTTTTCTCCATCCTCATGTCACTCTTCTTGGCTATTGTTGTACTGGGATCTATATATGTAATTTATTTTTTTATTTATTCACTCATTTATTAACATTTACTGGGCATCTTTTGTGTGTCAGGCACAGTGCTAGTGGTGAGAATACAAAATGGATGTAGTCTGCTCCCTGCCCAAGATGAGATCAATGCCTAATAGGGACTAGAGATAACAAAACAAACAAACAAACAAAGATTAAAAGTGGTAAAATGTAACATGGTAAGTGAGAAGAGAGAGTGATTAGCTTTGTGTTGGCATGTCAGAGAAAGCTTTGCAGTGACAGTGACTTTGTTACATCTGGAAGGATAATTAAGAATATTGTGAACATGTATATATATCTATATGTCATTTTAAGATAGATTCTTCACACCAGAAAATATTTTAGGAATGTAATAGAAACTCAAAGCATAATTCTCCTTTAGAGTATGTAGACCTGAGGTGCCTGGGTGGCTCAATCAGTTAAGTGTCTGACTTCAGCTCAGGTCATGATCTCGTGGTTTATGAGTTCAAGCCCCACGGCAGGCTCTGTGCTGACAGCTCAGAGCCTGGAGCCTGCTTCGGATTCTGTGTCTCCCTCTCTCTGCCCCTCCCCCACTCACGCTCTGTCTCTTTCTCTCTCTCAAAAATAGATAAATGTTAAAAAAAAAAAAGTTTAGAGTACATAGATATGCTAGGTAGTTTCCCACATCACTGAGGTTACATGTGTAACTACCATGAGCTCCAAATTTCTCTTAGAACAAATACATCTAAGGAAACATCCCCTTCTTTATTCATTGAGTACTTTTCTATCAACTTTTGTTAAAATATTTCTACTTGTTTAAGTAGCCAATCCAATATCTCCAAATTTCCATTTTCTTGAAACATATATCAGGATTTAGAAATTGGAAAAGCTATTGATTGTAGAATATGGCCACAATCAACCAAAAAAGAAATTAAGTCAACATCTTCAGATTTTGAATCTTTTTAAACAGCTGCTGCTGCTGCTTCTTTTTCTCCTCCTCCTCCTCCTCCTTCTTCTTCTGAGAGAGCAAGAATGGGGTAGGGATGGGGGAGGGGAGAAATCCCAAGCAGCCTCCGTACTGACAGCATGGAGCCCTGTGTGGGGCTCAAACTCACAAACCGTGAGATCATGGCTTGAGCCAAAACCAAGAGTCAAATGCTTAACCAATTGAGCCACCCAAGTGCCCTTTTTTAAATAGCTTTGTAACAGGAATACTCCATAAACTCAACATGTAAATCTAATCTTCTTTAATAATTAATTTTAGAACAGAGGAATTAGACTATCTACAAATGACAGAAGGTCTATGACTTTAAGGTTTTGTGGCCTGCCTAAAGCACAGATTAAAGCACGGATTAGGTATGAAATACTAGTTTTCTAGAAACGCAAGTTTAATACTTAGCTGCTACTGAATGTCCACTTGATAAATTTAACTAAATAACAGTTTCCTTTAAATTTTGTCTTTTTTAAATGTTTATTTATTTTTGAGGGGGGGCGGGCCACAAGTGGGGGAGGAACAGAGAGAGAGGGAGTCACAGGATCCAAAGCAGGCTCCAGGCTCCGAGCTGTCAGTGCAGAGCCCCATGTGGGGCTCGAACCCACAAACTATGAGATCATGACCTGAGCCGAAGTTGGGTATTTAACAGACTGAGCCATCCAGATGCCCCATAAAATTCGTTCTTCTGATTGTATTTTATTTTCCAAACTTTTGGGGTTTTTTTGTTTTGTTTTTTTTTTTTTTTATTTCTAGGAGAGAGAGAGAGAGACAGCGTGAGCAGGGGAGGGTCAGAGAGAGAGGGAGTCACAGACTCTGAAACAGGCTCCAGGCTCTGAGCTGGCAGTCAGCACAGCACCCGACGCGGGGCTCGAACCCACGAACCGCGAGATCATGGCCTGAGCGAAAGTCGGACGCTTAACCGACTAAGCCACCCGGGCGCCCCTATTTTCCAAACTTTTGAATAATTGAAAGCATCCTCTTAATTAATTTTTGGAAAAAAATGTATTACTCAATTAAGATATTTTCATAATGTAAAAGAAATATTCTTGAAAGAGAAACTTAAATTTCCCTTTATGTCTATGATACCTATCAGGCATACTATTTTGCAAACATCTCATAGAAACATTTTTACCATAAAGAAACTGACTCATAACCACAGACACTTATTTTCATTGTTAGAGATAACATCCACTGTCTAAAGTCTGTCACATAAAGATCTCAGCACACTTACTGCGTAAGATATTTTAGCATTCTTATATCTAAGCCCATTGTTTAAGATACAGAGAAATGTATGCAATGACTTCAGTCTCTACATCTGAAAGAAACATTTATCAATTAAGCAAAATTGAATTGCTTGTTGGATCTCAGAGTACTGGTGACACCTCAGTCGTGAAGAGCAATGAGAAAATTACTCTCCTCTTCTTTTGGCTAAAGAATAAGAAATAAGAAAAGTTACCTGACCCACAGTGAAGTTGACCTAGAACTCTATAGCCTGTTTCATTTGAAATGATTAGGCAAGTACAACATATGGAGCAAAGGAAATTCAGCTGAAAAATGTAAACCATAAACTAAGAGACCTTATCATTGTAGCAACCTCACCTCTTCTGTTTCCTAATTCTTCCTTAAAATGTGCTTACTGATGTAGATGCTGAAGATATAAAGATGAATAAGACCCAGCCCCTGCCTTCGAGGAACTAATAATCCAATGGAAAACAGATGTGTGCAGCTAACCCTAATCATTGAGATATATGAGTGTTTTTAGCAAAGTGCTAACTAGAGGGAGAACAAAATAAATTCTGCCCAGAGGAATCAGAGAAGGCTTCAGAGAGGAGGTGATATTTAGCTGAATCCTGAAGGATAAGTAAGATTCAACCAAATGAAGGAAAGTGGGGATACCTTAGGAAGAGAAAATATCAGGAAACAAAGGCAAGTTGTATGAAAATACTTGGTATGTTAGAGAATGTATAGGGAGAATGGCTGGGGAGGTAGGTTGCGGTCAGTTATAAAGAATATGGAGAGTCCTCCTCCGTAGGTCCATTGCCTTCACCTCCTGTTGATAGTTTAGACTTTATTTTGTAAGACGTTAGGGACCAATCAACTATGGTATTTTGTGGTGGGTATATTTCATTATATGGCCATCTTCGGTCAACTCCTCTCCCTTTTTATAAACTCTTGTTGCTAGAGGCACCTGGTTAGCTCAGTCAGTTAAGCGACCAACTCTTGATTTCCCCTCAGATCTCACAGTTTGTGAGTTCAAGGCCCGCACTGGGCTCTGTGCTGGCAGCAGGGAACCTGCTTGGGATTCTCTCCCTCTCTCTCTCTCTCTCTCTCTCTCTCTCTCCCTCTCCCCCTCCCTCTCCCCCTCCCTCTGCCCAAGCTCTTTCTCTCTCTCTCTCTCTCTCTCTCAAAATAAATGAATAAAATTAAACTCTCTGATTGCTTTTTGGGTTATCTCCTATTATGTGTGGTATTAGTTAAGAGCTGGTGGTCCCCTTCCACTACCAGATCCTTCTTCAACCAAATCTTCAGCCAGGGTCCAACCACATGATTTGGGCTTAGCCAAAATGACGCTCCCTCTTTGAACACTTTGAATCTTGACCATGCGATACAAAGATGGGAAGACATCTAGTGGTTATAGTCATAGCATCAGCGACCATTGTAGTTGGTGCTCTACTGGATATTTTTTGTGGTTCCTGTCCCCTGGCCCTCAGGAGCTCCCCCATTCTGACCTTCAGTCAGTTTTTGCCATGCAGCTAAGAACTCTTACTCAAATAATGTCCAAAACAAAACTCAGCATTCAAATTCAAGGAACCTGGAGCTTGATACTGTAGGTTTAGAGCTTTAAATGAAAGGCTTTTCAGAGATGGGTACAGGCTTATGATTGTATTAGAGCTGAGAATTAGAGCCTAAGGGATAGATCATTCAGGGAGGGAACATAAAGGAAGAAAACAAGAGCACCAGAGATAATACCCTGAGAGATGTCAACATACAAAGAAGCAGACAGAGGAACTGGCAAGGATGCCCTAAAGGATATCAGAAAAGTAGAAGAAGAACTAGGGAGAAGATAAGCTCAAAGAGGGGCTTAGCAATATCACATACTGCAGAGAGATCAGACAGAATTAGCACTGAGAAGAAGTCATTGGGATTGGCATTGGTCACTAGGTAGTTTTAAAGAACTACAGACTTAGAGTAGCTTTCCAGGTGGGAGCCAAAATCCTATGGTTAAGGAAATACAATTGATACTTGAACAATGCAAGGGTTAGGCATGCCAACCCCATACATAGTCAAAATTCATATATAACTTTGACTCCCCAGAAACTTTACTAATAGCCTGTTGTCAAATGGAAGCCTTACCAATAATATACGAAGTCAACATATTTTGTATGTTATCTGTATTATAGACTTTATTCCTATAATAGAGTAAGCTAGGGAAAAGAAAATCATAAGGAAGAGAAAATACATTTACAAGTACTGTACTGTATGTATCAAAAAAATCCACGTATTAAGTGGCCCCATGCAATTCAAACTCGTGTTGCTCAAGCTTACATCATAATGGAAGGAGACAAGTAGAAGCCATAGAAGAGACTGTTTTAACTGAACATCTAGTGGAGTACTGAGGGATGAAGGAACAGCAAAGGATTTAGGGCTAAAAGAAGGGTTTTTCTCTAGAAAAACTGAGCCTTTTCTAGCAGGAGAACTGGTGAAGGAGAAAAGATTGAAAATGTTAGGTAGTGGAGAGATAGATGATGATGAAGCATTGTTTTGGACAAGAAAAGAGGCAATGGAAATGGTAGCAAGGTGGAATAGTTGGCCTTGGAAGGGGATACAGCCCCTTCCTCTTTGAAGTCAGGACTGGAAGAGGTAAGATTTAAATCACCTGGTTCTTATTAAACATGGATATTCCTCGGGCCTACCGTAGACTTAGTAAATCAGAATATTAGAGGGCAGGGCCCGTGAATGTGCATTATTAAAAAGCCACAGGTGACAGTGATGTGTACTAAAATTTAAGAAGCACTAATAGAGATCATACAGATGTAAAGATGGAGTTGAAGCTAAAGAACGTTAAAAGTTTGGCATAACCCCTGCAGGGGGAAAGAAAACATGGAACCTAGCAAAAATGAAATAAAGGATTTCCAAAGAAAACTAAGAACCCAGGTTGAAATCCTAAATAAAGATGTCAGTCATTTAAGTGTACTG
The DNA here is from genome assembly GCF_003009895.1 of Hyaena hyaena. Lineage (NCBI taxonomy): Eukaryota > Metazoa > Chordata > Mammalia > Carnivora > Hyaenidae > Hyaena > Hyaena hyaena. The sequence continues at coordinate 2,567,188 of NW_024080661.1, read as the reverse complement.
TTTCTTTCTGATGTACTCAGTGACCCAGGAGGGGTAGAAAAGCCAATGTTCGTATTGATCCAAGAAGTTGGGAATGGCACACTGATAGATCTCAAGGAGGTACAAGGAGGTTGACCCTGGAGTCCAGGCTGGGTAGGCAGGACAGTGGGCAGATTCTAAAGTGAAGTAGAAACAAAGAGGAAGTTCCGTTCCAAGTAGATTGGCTGGATTGAAAGAGCACAGTAGGTATTACCAAACTCTAAACTGCTCTCTTTACTTCTCGGTAACAACCCAAACTGAACAAACCTCCTATACTTTAGCCTTGATGTCTTTTTTTTTTTTTTAACGTTTATTTATTTTTGAGAGCTAGAGAGAGACAAAGTGCAAGCAGGGGAGGGGCAGAGATAGAGAAAGACACGGAATCTGAAGCAGGCTCCAGGCACTGAGCTGTCAGCACAGAGCCCAAAGTGAGACTTGAACTTGCAGACCATGAGATCATGATCTGAGCAGAAGTAAGATATGCAACCAACTGAGCTACCCAGGTGCCTCTAGCCTTGATATCTTGATCACTACGGTGAAAAGCTGCGAACAACCTAGGCGTCCATCAGTGAGAGATTTGTTAAATAAATTATGATATGTCCAAATCATGGAAGGTATGTAATCATTAAACGTAATGTTAACAACCTACTTATTTTAGAAAATTAGTCATGACATTTTAGAAGCATGTTATAAAACATTGTGTAAAAAACTATTGTCTTTTGCTAAAATTAGGTGTGTATCAGTGCAAGCACATGCATGTCTGCAAAGGGGATGTCTGAAAGAAAAGTCATAAATGTTGAAATACTTTGGTGATTATTTACATACATTAAATACATATTCTGTATTTAACTTTTTACTATATGTTTCTGTTACTTTGGGGTTAAGAAAATGCAATGAAGTCATTTTCTTTTTTTTTTTTTTAGTAATACAAAGTGTTTAAAACTCCTAAATTACTTATCTTTCCTCCCTGACCAGTCACAATTCTCTTTATCTTAGCATAGCTTTTCTCAGCTAGAGGTAGGAGCTGGGCTGATTAAGTTAACATGTGTCAATTTGTGAGTGATTAGTATCTCCATTATCCTTCCAAACATATTTACTATCTCAAAACATAAATGACTCCAAATGATGGTATTCAAGGTGGAGGAACAACGAAGCATAATAATTTGGGCAGGTGAATTAAGGTAATTTAGGATAAGAATATGACCACCTTACAGATTAACTCCTCCTGGGAATGCATATCCCTCAGGGTCAGTGTCCTGAAGCTCTTCCCATTTATGTGACATTCTGTCGTCCTGGCATAGATTGATACTTGTTACACACAGAAGTTGTTTTTGTGGTTGTTTTTGTTTTTTAAATTGTCATATTTATTTACTTATTTTACCACTTGTTTAACTTAGAATGTCCCTTTTATCCTCCAGAGATTTGTTAAACTTTCCATTTTCTTCCAGCTTTCTGTAATTTGACTTCTGTGTTTATATTTAATTCAGAGGGAATTTATTTGGATATCTAGTGTGAGATGAGCATCTCAATTTATTCAAAATTGCTATTTTTCTCAAAATAACTTACTGGATCACCCTCTTTTACTTGCGTGCCTTATTTATCATATATTAACATATTACATTTAAAGGAGCTCTTTCTTCTGTTCCACTGATCTGAATATTTTTGCATCAGTACTGGGACATGTTGTGGCTCATTAATGTTTCAATAATTGTTAATGTCAGTCATTACTTTTCTTTTTCAAAATTTCAAATTTCTCTTTTCCTCTTTTGGGGAAATAGTCCTATAAATTTTAGAATTGTTTTTATCAAGTGCCTTAAAAATGTTATCGTAGTTTTAGTTGGTATAGCACTAAGCTTAAAACTTTACCTGAATCTCTCCACCTGTACCAACAAATTGTTTTCACTCTTATAAACGTTTCCCACAGACACTCCCTGTCGGCAGCAACAATGGATATACATTATATATGGTAACTCAAGAGTTTATAAGTTCAGGAATTGCCTGTATTTGCATAAAGTTCATATTTTAGAGAACTGTGCCCTTTAGAGCCTTCCACTATCAAGTACGACATGTAATGCAAGTTTTGTTGTTTCTTAAAGTAGTCCTTGGTAATCCTGTTATGTCAGTCAGCCATGCTGAGCATCAGCCACTAATTGTTAGGTTACCCAGGACTGATGTACTTTGCATCCTCTTCCCATTTTTATAATTGGCTTATTATATTAGGTTGGAGACTTCTTCAAGTTTTCTTTTTTGAAACTCTAGAGAGTAATGTCTGTCTTTCAAAGACTTTATCAGATTCATTTTGTAAACTATTCCAAACCCCAGAATGATTATTACATTAACTACCTGTGTGATCAGGGAAGTCATTTAAATTCTCTGATCTTAAGCTTTCTTGCCTATAAAATGGGCATAATAACACATACATGAGGTAGCAATGTAGTGTTACCCAGAAACAGCTTCTGTGTAATCACTCAAGAAATGGTGCACCTTTCCATCTCTTCCCTCTGTTCCCTCTCCCCTTCCCTCTGTGTATCTGTTGGTATCAACTTTGCCAGGCATCCTTGCCTTTGGTTCCATACTTACCCTTCCTGAAAGAGTTCCTAAATTCTCCCCCAGTTCAGTTGCTAAGGCCAAATGGGGAAAGACTAGAGATATAGCAAATAATTTTGTAAGCAATCTAGCATTAAATTAATTGATACTGAATGAATTACAAATCATTTTAATAATAGCAAACGAAGCTAAGCCAGTGTTCATACCCCTTCTTTAGAAAAATAAGCAAGGTTTAGAAAATTATCATTTCCTAAGTTATTAATTGTTAATATAGGGCAATAATTTGGGTGTAAACCTTAAGGGCTTCTATACAGTGTCTATTAGTACCAAGTGGTAATTCTAAGTGTAAATGCTGATCATGACCCCTTAGAGCCAAAATCGTTGATTAGATGGGCATGTTCAACATTAAAGTGTGCGTGTGTTTAATTAAAATTGATTTTGGAAGAACTCTCCAACTACTGTTCCTTATGCTCAACTTTATTTTCTGATTGTAAAAAACAAGTAAAATTGAGGTATTGTTTAGGGTAAATCATGTAGGTTGAGGAGTATCTAATTTTGTTTTTTCTCTCTAAGGCCTAATAACTTATATACCTGCTTCATGGCTTAATTTCATTTCATTCTAGGAAAGGTTTATTAGTGTTCATAATTCAGAAGTTGAAATTTTATCTAAAGAAGATCCTAGATACTGCAGGGACATTGAGAGCCCTGAGTATGAGGAGAGATGTGGAAAACAAATTTGAGAAAAATAATTCTGATCATTCTCTATCACATTTTTTCATTGGCAAAACAATATTCAATGTGCTAATTCTGTCCTCTGCTGTTTTCTATGAGAGCTTTCCTTAGAGCAGTGAAAGCAGTACATGTTCAGTGTACTCATATTCACAGAAAGAAAATTTCTATATATTTGAACATTTCCATTTCCTTCACCTAAGAATTCTCCCTCGTAAGTATAAGGTAGAAATATTATTTTTGAGTTTTTTAAAGAGAGAGAAAGAGAAGAGGAATAAGGAAAAGAAACCAGAATTTTTAAAATTTAGTTGATTTCTAGGTATGGACCTGATTTCTTGCACGAACAGTTTCAGTACTGTATTTGTGGATGTATGTAGCATAATTAGTATCTCACAGCCAACAACCATCCATCTGTTCCCATAGATGGAAACTGTCTTTAAATAATAAAGAAACTCCTTCCTGACATAAATGCTCTCTGCCTTTGAAAGCTAAGTAGAGACATACAGCATAATGTTTCATCAGTCTGACATTTACATGAAGGCCTATCTGACTACATCTTATAAAATCTATTATTTTTAGTAAATACTGCAGTTGAAGAGACTGTATTGGTCTTTGGTTTTGGTTTTATTTCAGATTGCCCCTAAAATATTTCCAGCTCACTCACAGGTTAATAATCACACGATGATGTCAGCCAAATCAAGTGCTGACAAGGAAATGGGAGCCCTGTTCAAGAGAGAGATGAGTAAATATCCCAGGAGAGGAATCAAATGGCAAGCAGTCATTTTTCATAAAGAGAAAAATCACTAAAGAAAAGAGGTTTTAAAAAAATAAGTTCAACTGAATACGTGGACAACCCGAAAAAATGTGCAGATGGTAAGATTCTAATGGAAGAGACATTTGGGAGTGTGGCCAGCAGCATGTCCCACCTGCCACGGGAGTTAGTCTTTGGGCAGATACTACTCCCTAGCCGGAGAGGGAAAAAAAAAAAAAGAGAAAAGGTTACAGCCCAGGTGGGTTAGACACACCTCTAGCCAGTGATGCTCCTAAGTTATTCACACTGCTGATGGCAACAACGTTAGAATAAAATAAAATGTGAAAATAGCATGCTGATTTTTAACTACCATGTCAATATGCTTAAAAAATAATTTGAGGTTTTGTGTGCCTTTTCTGAATATACGGTAACCACATGCCACAGTTTTACAGGTTTATTGCTAAAAGAAAAGATCCCAATTTGTTAAAATCAAACTTCATTTTAAAATCTTTTGGGCTTCAGTGTGAACTGACTTTCCAAATTAAAACTGGATCCAGGTACCCTTTCTCTTTAACATATTGGAATCCATTAACTCTCCCCACACATAGAAATCCTATATAGACTGTGTATTGTCTTAAATAGCTGGAGAGGAGAGCAGCTTTACCCATTGTTCACCAGAGCCGTGGTTCTCCCCAGTAGAGTCATGTTTTTAGCAAGGTTCCTATGGGAAACCTGTTTGTGAAAGTGGCATTTGTGATTCAGACTTCAGCTCCCCATGCCAGCTTCGGAAAGTCAAACAGATGTTTCCTCGTCTACTGCAGCGTAGCTCATCACTTATCCCAAGAGGAAGATCAGAAGAGGCTGGGGACAAGCACAATTCTGTCAGCCAAGCCACAAGAAAATGGAGATAGAGAGAGGTCGTGTGTGTGTGTGTGTGTGTGTGTGTGTGTGTGTGTGTGTGTGTTCTAAAACTTATTAAATGTGGGCTTAAACTTTGCTTTATTTAAAGATCGATTCATCTACAGGAAACTTTACTCTCCACCTAAATTTCAATTTTTTACTCCCTTTCCTCTCCCCATTTCCTGGGAAAGTTCCGTATCTTTGATAGGTCTCTTTGGAGTACAACCTTTGTGCCTTTCAGTTTTGCTTGGGAGTAATAGGTTGTTTGAAAGCAAAGCTTAGCTCTTGATTTGTTTTGCAAGAATAATAAAACCAAAAGTCATTTCTTATTCACATGCATCAACACATATGCATACCCCCAAAAAGCAAATAAAACGTATTTTGAATCTCATATACCACAGTGATGTGGCCAGGGAATTATACTCATTAAATGGATTTACAAAGAGCAGGGTAGCATATAGTAGAAAACAATATTGCATTAAACCTGAACTAACATTAAGCAGGACGTAGTAAGTCTTTTTAATTTCTTATCTATATATTTTTAAAAAAATAGTATTGATAATTTTTAAGCTAGAAATCAAATTGCTGTAGGAAATAAAAAAAAAAACAACCCTTTTCCCATGTTTTTGTTTTGGACATACAGTAGATGTAATCTTGCATAATTGTAATCTAGAATCAGATTTTTAAATTGGATTTTTCTGGAAAAAGATCTGCCGTCTCTTTCCTTGGAATGAATTCCTCTCATCCCAGGCCGTAGACCAGTGGAAGGGTCACGGCTAATTTAGAAGGTTCTCTGCGGATGTGCATCTCTGTCTCTCCCTTTCAGACGTTCTCGTTTTCTCTCCTCTCTTGCTCTGTGCGGACGCAGAGTAGTGTCTGTGTTTCAGGAAAAGAATGTGTGTTAAAAGAACTAATGGTCCGACTGTCCATCAGACTGGGCAGCAATGGAGGTCATCTGGCGGTCAAAACCAAATAATTTCAGCCTGTTCCTAAAGCCCCTGAAGCTGTTGACTCGATGACTGGAGTTCACCGCCTCTTGTTGCTTCAGTATCCTCTGAAACCTGGGAGTTTTATTTTTGGAGACAAGAACAGACATATTTTCTCCCTAGCAACTGTGTGTACACAGTGCCTGCTATTCAGCTTTGGCTCAGGTTAGCGTGGCTGAAGTATACAGTCACTGCTCCTACTTGATACATGTCTGCCCTGAATAGACAATAGACCAGATTCTAAACCTAGAGTCTCCCAAAATATTGAAAGAGTCTGAATATTTGTGCCTGTTTTGAAGTGTATCGTTAAGGTAGACATTTTAAATGTTAAAAGCTAGAAAATATTTTCCCTTTTAGAAAAAAGATCTGATGTTCTTAATGTGAAACTCTGTGCAGGCACATAGTTTAAGGTAACTTCCAAGTTTCCACATTCATAAGGAACAGATGGGAGTAGAAGTGGTTTCAAAGTGCTGACAACTCCATTAAAAATGTTTTAAAAATCCATAATCCATAAATCTGAACCACATATTGGTTATAGTCACAGCCCTTTCAGTATTTCTTGTACCCTATTTGTGAATACCACCACCTGCTGGCAGTTAATGACAAGCTCTTACTTTGCTGGAGAATCCATCTAAAAGTCAATATTAAATAAAATTTAAATGTTTCTAAGTAGGTAAGTTTTTGAAATGAAAATCTGTTTACTGCATCAGTTTGAAACATCCTAGCCACAATCAATTTACCAAAACTTTTTAAAGGGTATTGGGAAAATTGCGCATGGAATATTGTTTTGAAATGAAAGCTATTCTTTATTTTTACTTAATACCAACTCTTAAATTATCTTTTCTCTTCAACTTCTTTTTCCTTGCCCCTAACACTTCGGAGTGATGTTAGAAGTATCCAAATCACCAGGTTTGAGTTACAATTCTTCTTCTTTTCATCTGCCCACTTTCTAAAAGAAGTATTGTATGAAATGAAATCTCTAAATATGGAAAAGGAGGAGGGGCAGGAAAGCATGGAAAATGCACAGGCTGGATAATTAAGTGTTGACTTCTAAAGATTATGTCTGTGATTGAGGGATTTACCACTCTTATTTTGGCATTGACTCATAAAACATATGTTCACAAAATCTGTTTTATGGGGTTTTTTAACAGGGTAGGAAATTTTAAATGTACAATAAAATAGGCAAATCAAATCTTCATGCAGTGATATTACAATACACTGGTTCCTTTTCATTGTTCAAATCTTTACTCATCAAACAGAAATATATTATAACGCTTTATAATAAAATAAAATGCAATGTCACTATGGCCCAATACAGTGAATGACAACATTTTATGGATTAAGGTAATCCAAAACTAGCTTTCTGACCAAAAAAAAAAAAAAAAAAAAGTGTGCTGTTTTTATTCTGAAGCTGTGCTCCTAAAATCTTCTGTGTATTCTTAAAAAATGCATCCTGGTCCGACTTTAATATATGCCTTTAGCCAGGTCATTCTTTGTGTCTAATAAGGCTACTTGAAAAGCACTAGAGAGGAGCCCAACTCAGACAGTAATTCCTTCTTCTTAAATATATTTTCCTAACCTGCTGATTGAGGGCTGCTCTGCAGATGGATGGTTCTCTCTGTTGCTCCAATGGTGAGATGCTCTGACACCTCAGCCACACTCCTAATATTTTTAGTTGTTTGCAACATTGATGTACCATTGTGTTCAGTATTTCAGGCGGTTAGAAGTTGCAGGTCTTTGACACCAAGAAACGAAGACTTACTGAAACTTGATTGTACTTATGTAGCCTGGTGCTGATTTTAATGCGCTATCTAGAGAAGGATGAAATTGATCCACTGCATTTCTGAGAGGAAGAATGCCTTCCAGAGATTTTGCTCTCAGGCAGATTTTCAGTATTCTTTCATGGGAGGAGGGGGTTCCCCCTACTATAAAACAAGGGTAATCTCTAATGTCATAAGGGAGGGAGGAACAGATTGCTAGAGGACAGCATCAAGTCTTTTTTGATGATGGAAATCTAAGTAACTCTTTAATTCTATGTAAGAACTTTCTTTATTAATCTGAGAATTCTGGGTTCAGGCTGGCCCTTATAGAGATTTTACATTTTTCCCATAGGCGTCTGATCACTGCTGGGAGGCCTGACTTCTGCCCCCTTCTGCTTACATTTAAAAGGTCACCAAACAATGACTAGGTTTTCTGCAGGCCCCACCCACCACATAGTCGGTGAGCTCACAGTCCACCAGGATCCTCAGCTGTAAAGCACCCCCTACTGTCCCTGTGAGGCCAATGCACTAGTGATTCTCAGGTCTGCACTTCGAGGACTCCTCTGCGTTCAAGGAGAAGGTGGAGCTTGGTGCCACATTTCTTTTTACGCTTTATAAGGATTTGTTCAGAGCAAGTCACTGTTCTCTTGATCAACAACCCTCAGTATCCTCGGCTTTGAAACAGGTCGTATTTGGGGAGGTGATTTTAAGTAATCCTTTCAGCTGATTCAAATAAATACACATGAAGCATTCTCTTCTTGGAGAACATGGCACCAAAAATTGTCAAGGAATGACTGCTGCCTTTCTGACACTTGCAAACTTGGAGATCATCCAGACCCAAACACAGGCATGATGATTTTAATGCTAGAATATAATACTGCAATGTGATCATTACTATAGTAGTTTTTTTTTTAAATATATTGTAGAAGTGGAAGAGATTAATTCCACCTGGGAGATTCTGAAAGGTATTTTGGAGTAGGTGGATTTTAAATTGAATCCTAAAAGATGAATAGAAGAAGAATGTTCCAGGCAGGGGGAACAGTAGTGTTGAGAATGTGACATTTGCTTTCATCAGGTTTCTTGCATCCCTTGACTTCTTGGATGCCTTTGTTGTTAACTGCATGGTTAACCAATTAAGGCAAGGAGAAAAGCTGATTTGAGATAACCATGGTGTGAAAAAGCTTTGATCTGGACATTTACTTTCTTTTCACACGGTGATTCAGATATGATTAACACCATTACATGTCTTCTTTCTTCTTATAATTTTTTAATGTTTATTATTTATTTTGAGAGAGAGAGAGAGAGAGCATGCAGAGGTGGGACAGAAAGAGAGACATAGAATCCGAAGCAGGCTCCGGGCTCCAAGCTGACAGCAGAGACCCCAATGTGGGCCTTGAACCCACGAACCGTGAGATCATGACCTGAGCCAAAGTTGGGCCCTTAACCCACTGAACCACCCAGGTGCTCCTCCTCTTACAATTTATTTACCTGTTTCTTTCCATTTAAATTCACACACACACACACACACACACCTATTTCCAGAGTTTATTCTCGGGCACTATCCCAGTTTCTACTATGATCTCCACAAGTCAAATCAATTAGATTGAATTGATAATACAACTTAATGACCCTGCTTGTCTTTGCAGGTAAACTTGAGAACTGAATGAATCTAAGTGCCAACTCATTAACCTTGAAAGATAATTCAGGTGGTTTTATTCTAACGTTTCTAGTGTTTGTTTAGAGTTGAACACACTTTAAATATGTCTACATTGTTTAATAGCCTCTTGTACACAGTTTTTTGACGGACTCCATTGATACTCTTCATTAAAGACCAGATCCTAAAGCACTAATTTGCCTTCCTCTTGAATTTACATTTAAACAGGAGATTTTCTAATGGCTTCTTAAATGCTAACACTCGTTTCAAATGCTGCCAACCTCAGAGCACATCAGATTTCTTGTCCACATCAGATTCCTAATTCTTACTCTGACCTTTGTGGGAAACAATTGTCCAACCCTTCTCTTTTTACATTTTTTTCTAATTTTCTCTGTGCTGTTCAGTCTCCATGCTATGGGTATCTTCATTACGGGATTGGTAGGGTTTTGGTCCCAGAAGACAAATATTTTATTAGCTCTTAATGGTGATCTTCTATGGAAGGTTACATTTCAGGAAATTATTTATTTTAGTATGTTTGTAACTTGTTTTTAAGGAGGTTTTTTCCTCCTTTTACAATTCCAATGGAGAAAATTCATCCAGAAATGTCTCCACTGCCACCTACTTGCAGTTTGGAAATTTACATGCACCTGGTTTATCAAATAAAGCTGATCTTTTTCTCCTACAAGGCAAAAGTACTGACGAGAATACTGTAGGTGGCATTGTGTATTCTTCTCAGGTTTTTAAAGGCATGGTTTTGTGAAATGGCTAGAAAAATATCTACATTATAGGATTTTTACTAACATTCGTGGAAATGGTTTTTTGTGTAAATGTGGTATGTCTTCTTCTATGATAATTGTATTGCTACAAATTATATAGGTAACACTCTAAGTGAAAATACCATTCCTAAATGCTTTATTCATATTTATATTAGGTTTACGTTGCTATAGTCATAATCCTTAATAACTTCTTATAAAGCACGTTATATAATGCATTCATGATTATGCTATGGAAAGCTGTTACCTAGCACATTGTAAAAGACAGACATTTTAAAAAACAATATATGTTCCTATTTAATGCAGAGAGATGAGTTATCAGACACCGTGTGTACTTGTAATTTCATAAATAATAATAAGGTATGCGTAAATGGCTCTTTAATGCCCAATGTTATTATGTTGAGAAGAAAGTGAACTATTCTAATATAATAACAGATATGAGAATTTTGAGTTATTTTTTCTTCTCATCATAGCAGTGACCACTCTGTGCCTAATGATTTCATTTTATTGCAAATCCCCTAGATGGAAGCTTAAAGATTTGACATTGTTATGCGCTTTTTTAATGCAAGTTATTCTGCATTTTATTCAGCCTTCTAAAATACATTGCCCTGTCTTACTTAGCATGTTTAACTGGAAATCATAGCTTAAGCCATTTTTGCAGCATGTTCTATAGAGTCTCCATTTAAAAAAATTATGAGCATCTGAGCAGCTACCTAAAATTTTAATTATTTCCCAAACTTCACCGACTTCATTTTTATCAATTTTCATACAAGATAACAAGGCTCCATTTTTAAGAATATTTTGGGGAGTGTCATTTCATTGTCCTCACTCCGAGAAGTCATTTGGATCTCACATTGTACATGGTATCTATTTGCATATGATAACATATGATTAGTGATGAGAAATATTTTATTCTTCCGAATGAACGTGGAGCCGGCTGTTCAGAGTACAAGGCTGGTCCTTTCCTCCAAGCATTCAGTACTATCTAGTTTCCCATCTATACAGTTTGTCCCTAAGTGACATTTTAAAAGCAGCTGTAACTTTATGGTTGTTTATGTTCAGTGACTGTGGAATGGTTGTCTAAGAGAAGTACAACAAATCTTTGCTGTGTGTTCCCTGGCTGGTACACGAGCAGTATTATGCTTGTACTTTTAAACAACTTCTAATGTAATCAGATTTCATTTGTATGCTGCACACCCTTTTTAAGTTTTTTTTTCCTTTTTAATCTCATCTAGAGAAACTGCAAGTCATTCAAGTTTCCTTAACAGCACCAATAACATATATAAATCTTGTTAGTATGCAGTGCATTTCAGAGTAGAGTGGCATTAAAACTCCTTTGTTGCAAAGTCATGCTTCAAGGAAGGCTTCCAGATCTAAAGATAAACGGTGAGCTTGGTGAATCCACTTCATTTTGAAAGTGTCTAGAATATAATTTGTCTAATAAGGGCAGTCCTTTCACGTAACAGAGAAACCAGTTCCAAAGCAGGTGGAAATCTGTGCACAGGGATGAAATAAAGCTTTATATTTTGCATCCTCTGATAAATGCAATTGGAGAACATATCGAGCTTCATGAGAGATTTTGTTGATGGTTGTTGTTCGGGTAAACAAAGTCCTTCGAAATGTCAGTATCAAAAGCACCATCAAAGGACAGCTGTGGCAGGAATACTGAATTTGCTGCATCAGAGCATCACTGCAGCTCGCCAAGAATCCTGACTTCCTTGGTGTGGGATGGTAAAGCACTAGCAGGTCACACTGACAGCTTTTTGCTGGCACTTGGTACAAGAAGACAGAAAGGCCAGAAGGTGACTGTCCTCAGCAAACTCCTAGAGTTGGGTCACTTTTCTCATCCACGTGGCCCACACCCAAAGCAGCTCTCCCTTTGTAAGTAGATCAGCCTCTTGCAGGCATTCAGGAGATATATAGACAGCTTCCGAGGCTCCAACTGTCAGCTCCCTTTCTGCTTCAAGAAATGAAGAAGCTCCGTACACCACAGTTATTTTTTTAAAAGACTGTAATAAGTTACAGTTATGGGTCATGGTAGTTTTTTTCTATAGTGTTATTACCATTATTATCTTCTACAGCAGTAAAAATTGATTGTTCAGATGAACAGTGTGAGAAACCCTCAGATTCAGGCAGCAGGACGAAATCTCCCATCCAGATAGCCAAAAAATGAGAAAGCAAAGAAAAGAGTGTATTAACCTGCTACTCCTCTCCCCTCCTCATGACTTTCTAGCAGGTCTTACAAATGTCTGTGGATGTACCACAAATACACCCCTCTAAGTGACATTACATTGTGAGGTTGTGATTCCTAAGTTTGCGACCATCTGTCACCTGTTTCGGTCATCTTTACCCATATCTGCATTACTGCTGTACTTCTACTAACTTCCTACATAACTCCACGTGTAAGATTTGTGTTTGTAGCAAAAATGGCTTAAATAGTGTTTGGGCACATATTTGTGAGTTCACGTAAACATGAAAAGGCCAACATTTTTGAGCCCCAGAATGTGTTAACAGAGAATACAGCTAATGGGTAAAACAGGGAACATTAGTCCAGGGATCCTTGGGTTGCATGGCCTACAGCAAGCTAAAGTACTTTCCAAACTCTGTAGGCAATGAAACTTGTTTTAAAATGTTTTACTATAGAGATTTTGAAATACAATAAAATACATTTAAAGCTACAATATGCTAGGTTTTCATACAGTTATTGCTGCTAGCTTTAAAAATTGGAATTGTTGAAATAACATTCTATGTTTTTTCATCCCTTTACTGCGTATCAATTCTTTGGTATCATCCATGTGCATAGTCAAGTAAACTTATAAACACTTAATAAAACCCTCTTTGACTTTAGGGGGTTATTTTGAATCCTTCTAAAATCACAAGAGTACCAGCAGTGTTTGGACCAAGTGTCTTGTGATATTGGCTCTATTCCATCTTGAGATGTGGCCACTTTCCTTTCCATATTGAGATATATTTCACAATCATTAATAATGCATCAACCACATACCATTTCTAGAAATATTTTTTATTTATAGCTTGGCTCCTTCCTTCCCCACTACCCAATTGCCAAAGGAGCCCTCAGTGCCTCCTGCCCCATTTTTACTCTCCTCTCATATCATAGGCATTGTCCTTTAGAAGACTTTCTGAGTGCAAATTGGTCAGTCCTGCTTTTCTACGAATCTCCAAAGAGTACAGGGGGTTACTCTGCATGAGGCTTTAAGAACACCGCCTCATAGCTGTTCTGAGAAGTAAGAGGACTAAGGTGCTAGAGGAGGCCTAGCTTCCTTCACTATCAATGCAAAAGTAGGGCTGTGTAATGCACAGACTGAAAGAAACGTACACTGTTACGGGACCCTGAATATATTTTTATTTCCTTTTATGTGGATACTTGATATTAAAATTTTTAATTTTTGCTAAGTGTTTTCATCTTGAAATATTCAATTTTCATTGGTAGTCATTTTCAACCGTGGATGTTATTTATTTGTACAGGTTTTTTTTCCTTTTCATCATGTAATATCAGCAAACCATTAATACTGTTTATATGGGACTGATTTACTGGAATTTTTCTCTCTTTCTTTTCTCTCTGGACCTTCTTGACCTAGTTCCATGTGTGAACACCTATATGCACACACACACACACACACACGTACACACAAACACACATTTTGGTAAACTGAAGAATACACATGAGTATAAAGAAAGGGACAAATGCATAGGGGTAGCAAGTAAGGAGGAAACCATGCTAAGCCTGGCTATTTATAACCTTATTTATATTGATTTAAAAATGCATTCTTTGCAGAAGGCTCTTCCCTTTGCTCTTTCACCTGCTAAACTGAACAAGAAGGAGAAACCAATGATAGTCAGGGTGTTAAGCAGAGAGCAGACGGTAGCGATTTAGTAAATATTGCGGTGTCAGTTTTATTTCATTTACACAATTTATTTCATTGAGAAATATTGGGTAAAATAGATTTCCAAAACAAACGTTATGACTTATATTCTCCTAGGGTGAACAGACTGCATTTCTCATAAGCTGAGGCTGCAGATCTCTTCGAAGGAAAAATTATGGGGGTTGATATTACAAACCTCCTAGATGGCTCTGAGGGTGTACAGTTTAAGGTGGGGGGACTAGGATGTTTGAATAACCTAGAATAACTGTATAACAAAAACTCGAATCTCTGGCCACATTTTACAGTTAAGGAAAACTGTAATATTCAACTTTTTGACTGGTAGATAAAAAGCTTTTGCCAGGCTACATAATTATCAATTTTAGGGTAATTGTTTTGAATTTTATAATTACATAATACTTGAGAGGAACATCATGATTTTTTAAAAATCTGTTTCTGTATTCCTCATTCTAATGGGTAGTACATCTGTCTCTATACATATAGTTAATAAGTATTTGTACACAAAGAAGAAAAACCCTTTTTTATGTGGCTAAGAAATATAAAAGCACTTGCCTATAAGTAGTGGAGCAAAATGAGAGACCCAGAAGCAGTGCAGGTCACCTCTAATGAGTGCAAACAGATGACTGCAGTCTCCAGTGTTAGACATAATTCTGATTTAAGATCCAGTCATTTTGTCTGGCTTTAATTTTAATTATATTCTGTTAATTAAAAAACAAGATAAGCCCAAGAAGAGTTTTAGACTCTTTTTCTCTCCATTTCTTCACTAAAGATGAAGCTCGTCACCATCCGCCTCTCACCAGGTCCCTCTGCTGTGATGACGTTCATCATTAAAAGGGGAAGTACTAGCTCAGCCCAGGGAGGAGCTTCTGTTTCATTTCAATGTGTAGAGAACTTTCCATGAAAGGCAAAGAAGACATCTCAACAGCTTACCCAAAGGAAAAAGAAAAACAGAACCTCAGGCTTTTAGAAAATTCAGGTCTCTTGGGATTGTACCATAGATCTTCAGACCACTGCTGATGATATTAGAACTATATTAGCCTGCATTATTGAAGCTTGCATTTTTATTGCTCTGAAATTATAGAATTTAATGGTATTTCTAGGTGACAAACGTATAGGGGAATCCTTGTCACTTTAAGGAGGTATAATACCAAATTTAAGTACATCTACTATTCTTCCAAGAAAACATAAAGAAGAAACTTCATATCTCACATCTAATAGGCACTCAGTAAATATGAAGGAATGAACTAATATCCCCTGAACACTATCAGAAAGTTGTGTGTTGTCAAAATTCTCTAAAATAACATGGTGGTAATGTAACAAAGGATGGATATAAGTAACTCTTGCTCTTATCTTTAATCAAATATATACATGTGTGCACCTGGCATGTATTTATGCACACGTGATTGCTTATACTGTGTATCAAGAAACCAGTTTAAATTTGTCAAAATGTTTGTGCCTTATGGAAGGCATGAATTAGAGAGCCAAATCAATATGTCCAGTAGCAGCAAATAGCAACTGATAATGTGCAAATTTTGCATATTCCATTCTAGCTTTGTGAGTAGGACTGAAAGTTACTTTACACATGGTGCATCATGAACCGAAGGGGGAAAAAAGAAAAGAAAACATTTCCTGAAAGAAGTTTCTCTTACCAAAAGTTTTCCTAGTGTTATTTTTATAGCCGAGTGAGAGAGAATTTACAGGGAGCTGAAATCATTGAAGCTAATTAGTTGAATGGCCCTATTATTTATCCAGGGACACGTAGTACAATAATTGCTATTGCAGGTTTGAAGCATCTCAGGGATATTAATTCCAGAGCTTTCATGTCATCTCAGTACAGTAAAACTTCCTAATGGCACCCTGAAGGTGCATAATCTCATTTTAAAACTACTTTTTCTTATTTTTTTCTGAAGGAACTGGCAGAATCTCCTTCCATAAAAGCTGAAAAAGGGGAAGAACTCATAATATTTTCCTCATAAGAAAGCAGTTATATTTTCTTATTATTTTTTTTTACTGTGTGACCTTTCCTACCTTCTGATGAGGGGTTTGCTCTGGCACTTTATCAAAAGTTTATCTGAACTCTGCTTCCTTGTCTCCCCTTGGTAGCAGCCAACATATCTCTTGATCTCTCAAGGGAAGAGAGGGAAGGTGTGAGGTGGCATTGGCTCTGGTCCCTTCCACAGTCATTTAGAAGAAGAAGACTCATTACATAACACAGCAGGGTCCCAGTTAGGTGGGGGAGAGAGAAGTCCAGCACCTATGCCTAAGAAAAGTCTCCTGTAGCCATCCTACTCCATCCCTAATTTGGGTCTCCTTGGAGAAAAACAACAACCATAATATGATCTCTATAAAATCACACCAAGAAATGCCACTTGTGTAATTTTAGAGGGAAATGAAGCCATTGCTCATAAAACTGCTAGCACCGTCTTGAGTCAAGAACAGTGTTGGTTGTTTGGCAAACATCCCACACTCATCTCTGGAAAACTATCTCAGTTCTTTCATTTATCTGTCCTTCCTCCCTTTCCCTCCCCTTGCTATTTCATTCTTGGCCTTGACACAAGTAAACACCCAAATTCTGACCCCCCCAAAAAATAGTCCAGTCTTTAAGTTTGGGGACTTAGGCTCTTAAAAGTCCTACTGGACTTGGGCTCAATGGGATTTGCAGGAGCCATTGTATTCATGCCTCAGCCTCAGGCCTGTCTCTACTCTGACCTTACCAGTCTCCTGGGAGGTAAAGATTCAGGGCCTCCCCTTCAGTAATAGTTCGGAGAGCTCACCGTCTGAAATGTACCGTGCTTCCTTCACATTGTAGTTCTTTAAGTGAGCAGTAACCAGAGGACCACAGTGATATGTCTCCACTGGGGGCCAGAATGATGCCACTCAATCTGTGGTCTTAAACCCTAAGCAACAATTTGTATCCAGTTTTCTTTCAAGATTTGAAAAGCAAATACAACTCTTACTATGCCATTAAACCGGAGAGAAGTTCTATAGCATCTACTGCAGCAATAAAGCAGCAGAGACCTCCAGGGAAGCTGATGCAATTAGGAAAACCTGACTTAAGTACAGTATATAGATCAAAGTTCCTCCCTCATATTGGTTGTGGTTGTAAGTGGCTGGATCTGTACACACACATATGCATGCCCACGCACACACATACTGTCTTAGAGCTTTGACCATTTTTATCATGATATCCTAATCCCTTTGTTAAGCTTTGCTTGGATTCCTTTAAATCTAATGTAAACGTATTTGAATATCAGTTCTATTCCTTAAGGTCTTGAGTTGAACAACACACTAACGTGGTAATGCTCCATCCTTGTATTCCTTCTCTGAGAAGATCATTATAAGGATTGGTAGATTTTCCCAGGAGTCCATGGCTATTGTTGATAGATACACATATAAGTACAGGCAAAGTAACAACTAGTTTGAGGCTTATTATCAAATCCAGGGCAAAATAGCACATATCAGAAACCCCTATAGGGTTGCTATGGGACCTCTGCTCTTGCTAAAAACAGGATTGTCTCCTTATCTGACTTTTGGGCTCAAGAAGTGCTGCTGAGTGGGAAAGCAGGGACTGAAATCAACAACCCTGTCTTCCTGCCCTCTACCCACTAAACAAACTAACTAGGTCACTCATGTGTGTCTTCTCCTCTTTATTTCTCTCTCTCTCTCTGTGTGTTTTTCTTTCTCCCTCCTTCTGTTTCATTTTCTCTTACATATATTATTTACTCAAGAGTCTGTACCAACACTTTGGGGGCTGTTAGAATCTATTTTATAGTTTGTTGGTCACTGACCTGATAAGTCATAATCGTTCAGAAAGAATCATCACAGTTTTATCAGGTAAGGGCAGCTGCTGCACAGGCACAGTAAATTCTTGGGCTTAAAATCTGTGTGGTGATTTTTTTTTTCTGGAAGAAATGTTAAATGAGTGCTTTATGCATACAGTAAAAGACTGCTCTTATTTAGAAGTTGATGGTGTTTTGGGAAGACAAAATTCCCAAGGATTCAAAGAAAGAATAAAAAAAAAGAGAATTTGAAATTTCGCATGGTCCAACCCATATTAAAACCCTCTGAGCTTCTTCTTGCTTGAGTTTCCATTTGCAAAAAAAAAAAAAAAGTTTGGAGGATTATTTGTTGCCCCTTGTGTGTGTGTGTGTGGTAGGAGGTAGGAGGTGATACAATATTAGAAACACAAAATTTCTACTGTTTAATATCCCTTAGAAAATCCAAGCACAAAGAAAATTTCATGTTTTAATCAATTAAAATTGATTGAGCTGGAATGCCTTTGTAACCTTTTTTTTTTTTTGGAAAACCAAGAAATGTCTTAAATCACTAGTATGTCCATTTCTTTTGCCCCAAGAGGGACTTTGAAGCCATTAAAAATAAATAAAAATTCATTTCCAAGCCAAGCTTCTCTATATTAAGATGGGTTTGTTTATTTTTTTTTTAATTTTCTTCTGTCCCTTCCAAGTTATAAACTTGTGACAACAAGGCTTTGTGTAATGCTGACAGACCCTTAACTATAACAATGCAAATGGTGCTACTTTCCCTTTAATTGAACTTGATTTAAATGAAAAGAATGTAGAATAGAAGAGGGTATACATTTGGAGGTGATTCTATATACTTGGTTTTAACCAACAGGCTTTATAAGTGTTCATTAAGAAACTCCACTAGGCATGTTTCCTGCTGCAGAATAGACTTTAACGGAAGAAATAAAGCTGTGAAGATTCCGTTTTCACTTTGTTTCTCGTAAAGACAGTCAGGATCCAACATAAACAACAATTTACACCCAGCATTTATTCTGGAAATTACAGTATCGTGCAGTTAACGCACACAGATAAATAATGTTTTATGGGATTCTGCGGAGCCCTTTCAGGGTAGCGGATGTTTAACCGAATTAAAGGATTTTGAGAACTCAAAGCTCTCATTTTAAGCAGGTTTAAACAGTTAATATTACAAAACACCAGCACAGAGGAGCTGGTCCAAATATATTTTTAATGCAGTTATTTTATTTTCATGATTTCCCATTTTGGTTTTATTACCATTTGGCACCTTCCGTTTATACTAAGTTACTTGTCTCCCAGGCCGTCTCCCTCAGGATTCTGCTTGCTTTATGGTAACATTTCTTAATCTACTTTTAATCCCTTCTATATCTGCAGGTGTGGAAATATCAGAAATGGAACCATAATTCCAGATAGATGGGAGTTATATGACAGAAGTTATTATAAAAATAAAGAATTGTGGTTTTAAATAATAATACAGAAAAACTATTTTTTAAAAAAGGAGAGAATTGCATATTTAGGCTAATTTCTAACTTTTCCACTAGTGAGAAGGGGCAGTTTCAAAATCATCTTTCACTGTAATAGCAACGATGTACCAGGACAGATGGTAGCTACACTTGTGGTGAGCATAACATAATGTATAAACTTGTCCCATGGCTATGTTGTACACCTGAAACTAATGTAACGTTGTGTGTCAAAGACATTCAAATAAAAAATAGTAATAATACAAATTTTTAAAAATTAAAAATCATCTTTAGTTCCAGAGCAGCAAAAAAGAAAAAGTATCATCCCTCAAATCACGATAGATTGTAACAGTCTGGGGTCATTTGAATATAAAATGTATTATAACATTGTAACCAGGAAAGACCTATATGAAAACAGACAGGAGATGTTTAAATGGCGTCATCAGTGAAGGTGAGAGGCTCTGGATAGGATATTCCAGGTAAAGAGCAAACACTCCAGCCAGCAAGCTCGAGAAAACACTCCTAAGGTGCTCTCTTACCCTTCAGAGCTATAACAAATTTATGTCATTTTCAAAAGATTGCTCCCTTTCCGTGTTGTTAGGTCTACCTAGTCTCCTTCCTCACTCACTTAATGGGACCTCTGTGCTTTCCCAGATAAGCAATATGTGTCAACAGTTATCAGTGAGCCATGATTTTTAGTAAAATTCAAATTGTGATTTTAAATTTTACTAAAATTATTTTTTTAATATAACCTCAGGAAAGAACTATGAAGTTTTAGTATTCTTGCTTCACTCACATATTTTATACAAGGGATGATTTTCCATACAATGATAGCATTAGTTTAACTGTGGTTAAGGTTAAGTTGGCTAAGTTGGCATTTCTATTTTAAATCACTTTTTAGGCTTTTGAAACTTGACCTTTTAAATTCTAATGGGACTAAAGCTGAGAGAGCTAGACCAAGTAAGTGTGATTAAACATATATAAAGCCATTAAACCTGCTATGGGGCCGGCCCAATAGTCTAATAGAACTATATTGCATTGACAACCTACTGTCTATTGGAGGATCTCAGAGTATTTCTATTCTTTAACTTACCTAAACCTGGGGTATATTGAGGCATAACATGGTTACAGTATCTTTTTAAAAGGCCTTCTAGTGAGCCTCTTTTTGAGAGAGAGACCGCAGGCCGGGAAAGGCCAGGGGAGGGGGGGGGTGGAGAGGATCCAAAGTGGGCACCATGCCGACAGCAGTAAGCCCAATGCAGGGCTCAAACTCATGAGCTGAACCGTGAGATCATGACCTTAACCGAAGTCGGACACTCAACTGACTGAGCTACCCAAGCACCCCTAGTGAGCCCTTTTCATGACAGAAATTCAACTTGTCTTCAACTCAAAACCCCCACCCCCTCAGGCAGCCCTTTCTGATTACACCAATCTAAGACAGTTTCTCCCTTCTCTGGGAGCACATGTTGACTGCACCACTTTTTCAGAGTTTGTCCTTACAGTCTTATATCACTATCATATTGCTGTACTCATGTGGGCTCCTCTGAGACAAGGATTATATCTTAAATTTCTTGTCATCTCCAGTTCTTAATGCAGTACCCTATACTGGGAAAACACTCAATAGTTGGTGAAGAATTAGCAAAACTAAAAACTAAGAGGACCTACTTGTTCCTCTGACCATCTTTCTTGGAAGAATAAATGAGTAAAAATACAGTTAACCAGTTCTACACTAGGAAGTCTGTTCATTGGCCTCTTTTATCATTACCATTTAATATGACTTAATAGAAATAGCTTTGTTGATTATTTAACAATTTCTTATTGAGTGTCTGCAGATAGACAAGGTCCCTGTCCTCATGGGGTTTTACATTCTTTTGGGGAGACTAGCAATGGAGAAGTAAACCAATAAATAGAATAATCACATATTGTGATTTGTGTGATAAAGAAAATAACCATGGGGTTTTAATAGAGACATGCCCTTCTTCCTTTGGGGAAATTCATAAAGGGAGATTCCAGAAATAAAGTAGAACAATGTTGCAAAATTGATGTATTGCTGATATACATCACATATGTATCTATGGTGTATGGATTGCACTTGACACTTCCCTCCTGAGTTTGTTGGGGGGAAAAAGAGGATAAAAAGAGATCTATAAAAACACTTTGGAAAATTGAAAATATTTCATGTATTGTTGCTATTACTGCCCTTGAGTGAGAAAGTACATGTGTAATAGTGTTTAGTCCAACTTTGGTCAGTGACTGTAACTTTTCATAGGGAAGGAAAAGAAGGCTGTCCTTAAATCATTGAATAAAGAAAATGAATGACAGAGGGAAACAAATCCCAAGTTGGGTTTAGTTTGCAAATCGGAGGCCCATTAAAGAGACAACTAAGATATGCTACCTGGTAAGTGCTTTCATGGCGCTTTGTTAATAAATTGCTGCTTGTATCGTCTCTGGTTCTTCCCTAGTGACTGCAACCAGTCCAACCAATCAAAATGCAGGGTTTGCTGTCCTACTGCTTTGATAAATGATTGGCCCACGATCTCCTCTGCACACCTTATAGTGACGTGTGGATGAGTGACATGCGCACTCAGAAAGTTTTGTGAAGCAAATGGATGCATGCATGTGTATAAAGTATGTGACACATAATTTCCACTAACTTTTCTGCAGACATGGAAGTATTTATTTATTTATTTATTTATTGTACCCCGGAACCGATAGTTCAGCTCAGGTAGTTGAGTTAGAAAGAACTTCAAGACTGTGAGAGATAGGAGTCACAGGGATGGAAAGGCTGTTTAACTCCTCCTCTTTAACATTCATTCATTCGTACATTAATTCAAATGTTTACTAAGTGCCCCTTGGTTATAGGCTCTGTTCTAAGCCCTCTGGGGATAGAAATGTAGGTGTCAAAGGTGGATGAGACATGGGGGGAGATAAGACACGTACCTAAATAATGACAGTTCAGTGGAGGTGGGGTGTATGTTAAGTGATGTAGGTACCGTAGCAGCTCCAAGGAGACCCATCAAATTCAGACTCCAGCCTTGAGGACCAAGAGGCTTGGCACTCTGCTCTGAGGTCTCTGCACAGTTAAGATGCCCATGTTGTAGACTGAGGTGTAGCTTAGTGTCTTTGGGCAAATCACTTATAATCTCTTCTGTCCTTAGTAAAAAGAAAGTAGACCATTGAGTTTCTAAAGCTCTTCCAGCTCCAAAACTCCATGATTCATGAAGTAGCTGCATTTGACTCAGGCCTTGAAGGTGGATAGAAAAGTAAAATAAACCCTTAATGTTTGGATGAGAGAACCTCTTCCATGCTACAATTTCAACAGGTAGAGCTGTGGGGAGGATAAAAGTGGGAATGGCAAACTCCAGAGTGAAGATGTGAGAAAATTCAGGATGTGCTCAGAAAACACCAAGTAGTCAGTCTAACAGGGTTACTTGATTGTAGGAAAATGATAAGAGAGAGGTATGTAAATCAGCTTAATTTATGGAAAACTGAATGCCAATCTTAGGCCTAATATTCAGCTTAATTAGAGCTTTTTAAGAATGTAATTGATACCCTTTACTTTATGCCATCTAGATGACTGAATTACCTAGGCCTTCTATTTTATATGCAAGTTAACACTTACACAGCCCTTACAATGTGCCAGGCTCTGTTTTAAGAGACTTACACAAGTTAATTTATTTTATCTTTATAATACACAATGAGAAAGGGAATATAAAGAAAAGTAATTTAGAAGCAATGAAGGAAGAAAAGATAAAGTGAAATGGAATAAAATAGGAAAGTTATGAAATCCTATGGATTAGGAACTGAATTGGATTTAAACTATGACTTTAAAGTAGATCTTAGTGTAAATAATGCAATACTTTTAAAAAAGGGACTGTGGTTGGGGCGCCTGGGTGGCTTAGTCGGTTAAGCGTCCGACTTTCGCTTAGGTCATGATCTCGCGGTTCGTGGGTTCGAGTTCCGCGTTGGGCTCTGTGCTGACTGCCGGCTCAGAGCCTGGAGCCTATTTCAGAGTCTGTGTCTCCCTCTCTCTCTGACCCTCCCCTGCTCACACTGTCTCTCTCTTTCTCTCCTAGAAATAAATAAAAATATTTAAAAAAAAAAAAGGGACTGTGGTCATACCCATTTTATAGAGGAGAAAACTGAGGCACAGGAATGTTAAGTAACTTTCTCAGGTTTACACAACTAGTAAAGTGTCAGGGCTGGGAATCAGACCTATTTGTTATAACTATTATAGAAAACTTATCAATGCTATGTTCATTTTTTGCTCTAAGTTACAGTGTCTAAAAGCACATGTAAGGGGTGCGTGGGTGGCTCAGTCAGTTAAGCATCAGACTCTTGGTTTCGGCTCAGGTCATGATCTAACAGTTTGTGAGTTCAAGTCCCACATTGGTCTCTGTGCTGACAGTGCAGAGCCTGCCTGGGATTCTCTCTCTCTTTCTCTGCCCCTCCCCTGCTTGTGCTCTCTTTCTCTCTCTCAAAATAAATAAATAAACTAAAAAAAAAAAAAAAAAGCATATGTAAAAATAAAAAGATTGGGATGCCTGGATGGCTCAGTCGGTTGAGTGTCCAACTCTTGATTTCGACTCTGATCATTGTCCTAGGATCGTGGGATTGAGCTCTGTGTTGGGCTCTGAGCTGGGTATGGAACCTACTTTGGACTCTCTCTCTCTCTCTCTCTCTCTCTCTCACTCTCTCTCTGCCCCTCCACACACACTCTCTCTAAAAACAAATAACAAAAAACAAACAAACAAGGGGCACCTGGGTGGCTCAGTCGGCTAAGCATCCGACTTCGGCTCAGGTCATGATCTCACAGTTTGTGGGTTCAAGCCCCGTGTCAGGCTCTGTGCTGACAGCTAGCTCAGAGCCTGGAGCCTGTTTCAGATTCTGTGTCTCCCTCTCTCTCTGACCCTCCCCTGCTGATGCTGTCTCTCTCAGAAATAAATAAAAACATTTAAAATTTTTTTAAAGACTAACAAACAAAAAAAAAAACCAGAAAAGACTGAGTAAAATAAGCCAATACAGAACAGCCAATCTCAAAGCATAGTGAGGACACTTTTACCTGACTCCAGTCTGAGCAAGAAACATCTTTTTATAATCACAGCAGCCTGTCCACAATTATTTCAGAAGACTTAACCATTTTATCAGAATGTGTTCATAAAAATGCTGTCTTTTAAAAATCAGATGTGGGTTGTATGTTATAAAGACCATAGTCATAGAAGTCACTTTTGAAAAGTATACACATCTCAGAAATTCAAGAGGGGCAGTTGCTCCAGCCAAGCTGAGGAGGATGACACCCCATTACCTTCCACATTCCTACCATTACAGATTCCACAATTTTGGAGTTGCCAAGAGTCCCTCAGGCAGATGGTTTTCCAAGCATAAAACTGCTCCCCAGAAAGGAAGGAAAGTCACTCCTCCATAAGGTACCCCAATTCTTTCTCCCAACCTCTGGCTGAGCAAGGACTTTGTATTGCGTTTCTGATCCTGGAAATCTGTTTCCATCATGTATGATTATAGTCCAGGGTCCAGACCCATGAACCAATGGAAAGAATTCATGCAGCATTTTGGAGGTTCTAGAAGAACAAAAGCCACTGGTACTATACAGCTATTTTATGTGTTTATTTGTAGGAAGTGTAATTTTTAACTAATTAGTTAAAAGATGACAGCATCTTCTTCTAAGTGGATCTTCATGCTTTCCACTAGACAATTTGGTCATTTCTTAGTCTAACCAAACCCCTTCTTTGAGGTTCTCAAACTCCCTTTGCTGTGCTAAACGGTGTATCAGCAGCAGGGTTTTCCGTTTTCATCCCCCACCTACTTCTAAATGTTTGCTGAAATGAACCCTTAACAGGAAGTAAAGTTGCCTGGCATGGCCCAGCTGTGCGTGAGGCTTGAGTGAGAGGTATTTATGACCTGACAGGAAGATAAAGATAAAGATAAAGATGAAGCTGACTCGGTGGCTGTTAGCAAGGGGAGAAGGAAATGTTTATGACCCCATCTGCTGGCGTTTCAATAGGATAGAACTGCCTTTATGGCGTCAATCTCCCCTGTGACTTCCTTCCATTTGGGGAGTGATATCTTATTTCAAGATGTTCCCACCGAACACACTGTTGTCCCCTTTGTTTAGGGGCACAGGAGGAAGGAAGGACTTTGTTACTGGAATGTGGGGATGGGTCAGTATTTATGGTTATGACTCAAAGCTAGAGAAAAGGCTTCATTCGAATTGATTGTATAGATCCAGAAAGCTGCCACACATTCCACTACTTCCTTAAATGTTATCCACACTGAAAACAGAACCATATTAGCTCTGGTCATTATCAGGCATTAAGGCTAACCATTTTCTAACACTATTATAATGAAAATTACTGTAGCTTGATTTTCTTGCCCTCTGGGGGGAAAAATAACTTTTGTTAGTTCCCTTTTTCTTATCTTTTATTTAACTTTTCTTATGTTCCTTCTTCTCAACATTTTTTTCTTTTTCTTGGTGGAGGAGATGCTTAAAACCAACAGGTGTAATGTCTGCTCAGTTCAAAGTCTGTGTACATGTAACAAAAGCAACATGAAATGACCCCTCTCTTCAAACTAGCCCAGGTTAAGAGAGACTGCAGATAGGTTGATATCCCTTTGTGAGGCAATGCATCTTTAAAGTGCCAAAACTATGGGAATATTCTTACAATACAATATCATGTGTCACTGAAACCTATGTTTAGATAGATAGATGATAGATAGATAGATAGATAGATAGATGATAAAATTCATTTTACTGCAAAGTATTTATTTCTCTGTTTTATTTGTACTTCCCCCAGGCCCATTAGTATAGATTAAATTTTATATTCAATTGCTCAAATAATCAGCACAATATATGTAAATCAGGAACTTTAACTTCATTGGCACTACTTGTGTGGATATATGTAACCATATTCAACATAACTTTTTTTTTTTTTTGCAAAAGCAGGATTTCTTTCTTCTTCTTAGTGCTAAGAACCTATTTCTAAAAGATGAATTGTTTACCAACTTACACACACAAAAAAGCTCAAAATTACAAAAGAATGAGTTTGCTATTGCCATTGGGTTTGTCTGATTTAAAAAACACAGAGGGGGCCTGGATGATGGCTCAGTCGGTTAAGCGTCTGACTTCGGCTCAGGTCATGATCTCGTAGTTCGTGAGTTCAAGCCCTGTGTCAGGCTCTGTGCTGACAGCTTGGAGCCTGGAGCAGGCTTTGGATTCTGTGTCTCCCTCTCTCTCTGCCCCTCCCCTGCTCACACTCCGTGTCTCTCTCTCTCTCTCTCTCTCTCTCTCAAAACTAAACAATAAAAAAATTTTATAAAGAATGGGGAGAAGAATTTTTGTTTTAGGGTGAATCACCCAATGATGGGCTTATATGTCTCCTTAAGGTCATGTCTTCTTGTTCACTGGTGGGAGAAGGGGGAGGAAAATATGGCTTGCTCAAGCATTTTTCCCCAAAGAACTCCATAGTAATAATTTTTTTAGTGGAAGAGTCCTGTAGTTCAGTTGGGCAAATTAGTTATAATTTTTGTATCTGATTACCTAAAGACTGGAAGGTAATAGTGTGTGACAAATTACATTTTACATCATAGTTCAGGTATAGTCAATTCACAGTGGAATATTCCGGTGGCAGCGTCCCTTCAAGGGATTGGAACTATCACTGAAATAAAATGTACCCCACTGAATATTATTATTGCAAGGTTTGATCCTTGATTTTTGCAGAAGTTCCTCAGAAAGAAAGAAAGAAAGAAAGAAAGGAAGGAAGGAAGGAAGGAAGGAAGGAAGGAAGGAAGGAAGGAAAGAAGGAAGGAAGGAAGGAAGAAAGAAAGGAAGGAAGGAAGGAAGGAAGGAGGGAAGGAAGGAAGGAAGGAAGGACGGAAGGAAGAAAGAAAGAAAGAAAGAAAGAAAATTCTGCCATTCCTTCTACCATGCAGGGCCCAAGCCTTGACATAGTCAGTAGACCAGCAAAGTCCAATCCCAGCCACATTTACTCAGTGTGATTCCTCAGAATAATTTGATAGCCCTACCGGGGGGGTCCTATCACACCTGCAATTTTCTGAAACCTTCTTTTCAGCTACAGGTTACCAGGTGGCATTCATATTAACAAAGGTTCAAACCACACCATCAAATGGTTCAAACCACATAACCTCCTGTCTTAGGAGTTAAGCTAGCTTCCAAACCCTCCCTTGCAGTGGTTAACTCCACTGAGAAGCTTTCTATCAGCAATAATAGCTTCAAGGTAGGAAATAAAAAATGGAGAGTGTTTAAATTGTTAATGGGTTTCATGTTCTTGTCACTGTTGAGGGTTTGTTCCCTTTTATAAACTCATAGTTTTTGGATGACATTGCTTTTATGCGAGCCATCAGCCAGTTGGTGATGGTGTTGCTGTGTTAGACCATTACTGCCGGATTGTATTTGCAGTAAAGAAGGAGAATGGAGGCTGTAAATCTGCAACTGGAGATTTAGGGCTCTGTTACTCTGCAGTTTAGGCCCATGTGCTGGGGAGTCCATTCTCCTCCGGCAGAATTATACCCTCCAAACATGCCTTCTCAGGCACTGATCGACGACGTTCATTCCCTGGGCTACCAAGGCACTTAATACGGCTAATTCAGTTAAAGAAGCCTGAGGGGTGAGGTGGATGAGCCTCTCTCCCTGCTGGAAGCCAGATGCCAGGCAGGTTAGCAACACTGCTTTCTCCCTTCCCCCATGTTGGAGCTGCAAGGAGGAGCCATTATTGCAAACACAGAGAAAAATAAGAAACTGCTGCTAATGTTGTTGGACTTTTTTTCTCCTTTAAAGAGGAAATGCTGCCTTATGTAACCTCATCAACCTCTTTGGTATTAAGCCCACTATCAGGAATATTCAGGAAACATGTTCTTCCAGAATTCAGGATGTTCAGGGGGCTGGGTATCTTGACATCATTTTACAAACTACCACCAAAGTACGGAAGGCAGGGAGAGTCAGTGCTTTGGGGACAGGTGACTGAAAAGTAGGGGAAAAAATTTCCCGCCCTGATCTGGCCAGCTGGTTTTGAATATAGATAAGCAACTTGGAAGATAATATCTCTGACTGCTGGATTCAGAAATATTTTGGAAAGGCATCAAGATCAAACATATCTGGAATAGCTTTATTAATCATTCACCATTCCTACTACGAGAGGTCTTAGAGTGAAAAGAATGCCAGTATATTCCTCTGGCAGGCAAAAGTTTTAAGCAGGATTTTAGATGTGTTTTGTTTTGCTTTGTTTAGCCTTCCCCAGAGAGGAAGAATGTTAAATATAGACTCATCCGCATGGTCCCTCTGAGGCATGTGGGTCTGCTCTGTGTGTCAGCTGTGGCACAAATGTGCATGATTTAACCATACAACTATTGAACCAGCATTGGCCTATTAAGACTTCAGATGATCTGTTCATGAGCTGTCAGCCCAAATTGAGCTTGAAGCCTGCTGTAAAAGATCTAATTTTCATAATTATCCAGAACCTTCACACCCTCCTTCCCTTGAGCACCACCCACCTCCATACACACACATGGAGGAGTAAACACGTACATGCGGACACAGAGGCACAGAGCACCACTGTCCCTGGAGATTCATCGGGCCCCTTGCCCGAAAATGCACCGAGTTCATCCAGGGGTCATGCCTGGCTTTGACTTCCTGTTTGAGGAGCCCCATGTGTGGTGTTCCAGCATCGCTAGAGGCTAGTGATGACTAAGTAACCTCTCACACTATAGCCTCCCACCAAGAAACAAGGTCCCTTATGATCCTGGACCCAGAGTGATTAAGACACAACAAATACCTTTTTAATATATAAGGTGGAACTAATGCCTATAGAAATAGCGCTTTACTGTCTCATGGCCTTACATTTATATAAAGACGATAGAGCTGTTGTCTTTGAGGATGAAGAATTTTAAAGGCAACCTGATTCAGTCTCAGAGTACACTGGGGACTTTGATCATTTAGCAGTTGCTTAAGGCTACCTTTGAGCTTTACCTGACCCTAGTCTCCAAAGGAAATCATGCTATGGATAGAGTTCAGCTGGTAATATCCCACTAGGTAACCTGGCCCAAAACGTGGACCAGTGGAAACGGGCAGCATGTTCAGGTGTAACCCTTTGCAGCACCAGGGATAAATAGTACACGCTTCAAGGATCCAGTCATTCTGATGTCCCCGCAGTAATTTCACTGCAGCTACACTGCACAATAAACCATTTGGTTTCTGGACATATATTGCCCATGCGTTAAGGGTGGACAGGCAGTGCTTTACTAGGTTCTTCTTATACAACCTCAGGTTTCTGAGGCTGCCGAGGCTTAAATCCCTTGTCTTAACATGGGACGACTGTATTTCTACATTGGTCGTCAATTGTCTTTACCCTCAGAGGGCATTTGCTGCAACCCAGGGTTCTACAGTTAGAATAAAGGGAAGCATTTCCTGTCTTCACTGCTTTTGCTTTTTTTTTTTTTTTATCATGAGAGAGACTGAGTACATTATTCAAACCTTGGCTTTTCCCTGAAGTCCGTTGTTTACAGAGAGACATTTGGGTCCCTGGGGCTCACTCCCATAAAACCTTATTATCATATATTTCAAGGCATAAAC
Source organism: Hyaena hyaena (assembly GCF_003009895.1). Taxonomy (NCBI): domain Eukaryota; kingdom Metazoa; phylum Chordata; class Mammalia; order Carnivora; family Hyaenidae; genus Hyaena; species Hyaena hyaena. The sequence goes on along the minus strand of NW_024080661.1, from coordinate 2,537,329 downwards.
TTCCGTTGTCAGCTTGGGAGCACAGTTTTTAAAGCCCTGGCTGCTCTTGTTTTTCTTCTGCTTCACTCTGGTTTATTTTTCTTTCAGCTTTGGCTTTTTCTGCCCTCCCCCCCACCCTTCTTCAGCTCAAGCAATGCTCAGTTCCAAGCTGGCTCGCTCCGTATTCCACTAATTAGACAAGAAGTCCAGAGAGGCCATTATTAGATTCTGAGAATCTTTATCAGAGCCCATTATGGCCTTAAATACTGCACAAACATTTTGCTAACTGAACCCATGAAAATTTCAGTGGATCCATCCTTGGTCTTTAACATCTACCTTCTTTTGTATCGACAGAGTTATGTTACTGATGATAGATTCTTAGCAGCTTATTTTTCTCTGCATTAATTTCCTTAGACTTTCCATTCTCTCTCTCTCATTCTGATTACTGGAGGTGGGGGGTGGAGAGGGTCTGAGAAGCCTGCTTTTGCTTGGTGGGGTATGTGTGAGTGTGTGTAAATGTCATATGTATTAATGTCACCAGTGAGTAGGATTCATGGTTGCCTGTTTTTCTCTCATTTTCTTTACAGGGCCATGGATTATTTGTATGGACCAATGGTCTCCCTTTTCTTTCAATGGAAGAATAATCCTGCATTATAATATAGTAACTGCAAAAGAAAGCTCTTTTTCTATTTCATTCTTTTCTTTCTTAATTCACTGTCTAGTGAGTTTCTGATTGACTCACAGACCAATTAAAGTAAAATTTAATGGAAGAATAGATTAACTCCCTGAGGTTTCCCTACCATCCATCACATTTTTATAGCAGGAGCTCTGAGGAAGCTCATAACTTCATGCTGTGAATGTGATAATAAAGAGGGCACGGAGAGGATTCCGATTTACTACCGGGCTGATGTTCGCCAGGACAGAATTTACTGCCCAATCCCCTGCCCCTTTTTATTCAGGAGGAGGTCACTAGATCTGCCCTCAGCCTGGGTCTGAGATACTGAAGGGCAGATTGTCAGGTCGAGATTCTTTCCCTTTAATTGGGGTGGCGTGAGGAGGGAATGTGAATTTCATCGTCCAGAGATGGATGTTGTGTTAAATTCATTTCTGTCTTCAGGAAGCTGCTGTCACCCCCAAGTGTTCATATTTTTAAATGGTGCATTTGATTTGTTACTATTTACTCTCATAGAAATTCAGAAATAATATCAAGTATCTCTGTTTCCAAGTCCCTTAGTCATTGTCTTTTACCTACAGGCTTTTCTGGATAACTAAAGATTCCTCTCTGTATATCTTTTTTTTTTACAAATAGTTTATTGTCAAATTAGTTTCCACATAACACCCAGTGCTCATCCCCACAAGTGCCCTCCTCCATGCCCATCCCTCCTCCCCCCGACATCCATCAGTCCTCAGTTTTTGTCAGCATTCAAGAGTCTCTCATGGTTTGCCTCTCTCCCTTTCCCCCACCATTTCCCCCCTTCTTCTCCCGGTTGGTCCTCTGTTAAGTTCCTCCTAGTCCTCCTATACGTGCACACATATGATATTTGTCCTTCTCTGCCTGACTTATTTCGCTCAGCATAACACCCTCAAGGTCCATCCATGTTGCTACACATGGCCAGATTTCATTGTTTCTCATTGCCATGTAGTATTCCATGGTATAGATAAACCACATCTTCTTGATCCATTCATCTGTTGATGGACACTTAGGCTCTTTCCATGTTTTAGCTATTGTGGAGAGTGCTGCTATGAACATTGGGGTACATGTGCTCCTATGCCTCAGCATTTCTGTATCCCTTGGGTAAATTCCTAGAAGTGCTATTGCTGGGTCATAGGGGAGTTCTATTGTTAGTTTCCTGAGGAACCTCCACACTGTTTTCCAGAGGGGCTGTACCAGTTTACATTCCCACCAACAGTGTAGGAGGGTTCCCGTTTCTCCACATCCTCGCCAGCATCTAGAGTTCTCTGATTTGCTCATTTTAGCCACTCTGACTGGCGTGAGGTGGTATCTCAGTGTGGTTTTGATTTGTATTTCCCTGATGAGGAGCGATGCTGAGCATCGTTTCATGTGTCTGTTGGCCATCTAGATGTCCTCTTTGGAGAAGTGTCTGTTCATATCTTCTGCCCATTTCTTCACTGGGTTGTTTGTTTTTCGGGCGTGTAGTTTGGTGAGTTCCTTATAGATTCTGGATATTAACCCTTTATCTGATATGTCATTTGCAACTATCTTTTCCCATTCCGTTGGTTGCCTATTAATTTTCTGCGTTGTTTCCTTGGCTGTGCAGAAGCTTCCTCTCTGTATATCTTAATAGCCAACATTAATAATGTGTTCTTCTGGACATCTTTCATTTGAGGATCTCAAAGCGCTTTGTAACTGTTATTTTAGTCTTTCTGATAAGTTCAAAATAACCTACTGGCCTTTCAAACATTTTGCCAGTTCACTAACATTTCTCTGATTTGTCTTAACAATGAAGTATGACAGCAGTCACAATATAATAGTAGTCATATGATAACACCCATGCTTAAGACTAATTTTGTACGTTTGCTAAAAGTGTTTATTTCAAGAAACAAAATTTATTTTTCAGGCTTTGAATCTTAAATCTATATCAAGTGTCATGACTCTATTGGTAAGGTACAATCAACATTTAAAAATCATCTGTATCTGATTGTCCTTGAAATCAAAACATGTCTGGACTGAACTCATTAGCTGTCTCTCCTCTTAACAACCCACTGTTCTTCCTGTATACAAACTCTTACACAAGAAAGTCCATCCTTCAAAGTGTTATGGTTTGAAGACTAGGGAGTTGTCCTAACTTCCCTCTCTCTTCTACACACCCCGTGTCTCATTGGCCACCAAAACCCACTGAGTCTACCTCTTCAGTGTCCCTTGAAATGATGCCGTTCTCTTCATTCTCTTACCTTAGTCTTGGCTCAAGGTTCTTATCATCTCTTTGTTGGGCGGTTACACTCATCTTCCAGCTGATCTCTCTATCTCATTGTCCCCCTCCAGTCCATCCTCAATACTCATAAAGGAATAATCCCTCAAAATGCAAATTTTATAATTTTCCTGCTAAAAATACTTGAATGACACATTTAAATGCTGTAACATGGCTTACACAACCATTAGTAAGGCAGCATAGCTTCATAGCTTAGAGCAGTAATTCCGAGATTTGAATAAGGACTGAGAATTTTTAATTTTGACAAAAATATTTTTAAATAACTATCGCCTTCTATCAACATAATTTCACAAAAGAATATTTTGATGTCAGAAAAACAGGAAAAACATAAGTTCAAAGTAAAGTCTATTATATTGAATAAGTACATAACCTTATGGGAAAAATCACTTCTTATTTTTCTTGTTTTACTGTAGTCCTGAAAACTGTATGTATTGTAACTCATATTGTATTTGGGAAATGGAAACCTGGAGTGGTTAAGGCATAAGAAATATCTTTTTAATACATGAGGTAGAACTAATGCTGTCTAAGTAGATGGCCTCTGGAGTCCGAAAGTGCTGGAATTGAAATCAAGAGTCATGACTTAATAGTTGTATGATCATAGGCAGGTTGCTTATCCTCAATGAATTCAAGTTCCTTCATCTGTGAAGCAGAGATAGTAATAACACCTACCTCCTAGTATTGTCTTGAAGAATTACATGGTATAATGCGTATAAAGTGCGTGGCCCAGTCTGGCATGTAGTAAGCACCTGACAATAAATCGGTGTTACTATTATGACTACTTGGCCTCATCTTCTGTCACTCCCGTACACACACCATATATCTACAGATACACTAAAGTGTATCCAAGTGGTCTCCCGGACCAAAACACACTCTTGCTCACCTTGGCACACAGTTTTCTCTTTGCCCAGAATCCTGTTCCAGTGAGTTATATGTCCAGTGAATTCCTACTATTCCTTCAAGATTCACTCAAACTTTACAGCCCAAGTTAACATCCTTATTTGTCCCTCCCCCCTCCATTGTGAAACAGTCTTCCATGGCCTCATAGTGTTTTGCAGATTGCCAAACTCACTTGCTTGTTAAATTTCTTTGTTTAATTTCAATAAGTGACTAAATAACTTTATATCATATATAGATAATTTATATTTTGGGGTTTATCACTTCAATTCATTAATTCAATGAATGTTGAGAAGCTACTATGTTGCATAAGCCTCTGTATAGGGTGTATTCCAGTAACTGTAATGCAATATTCAAGATTTGGGAAGGGTTAGTGACTCTCCTCTATGATTCCATGGAATATAGTAGAAGCATTAATACAAATGATAGTTTGTATTATAATTATTTGTTTACTTTCTATTCACTTATTTTTGAGAGTGAATTCCTTGAGGGCAATTACCTTACTCATTTTTGTCTCTCCACTTCTTAGAACTTTGAAGGTGCTCAGTTTATGTTTATTGAATAAACAAAAGAATACCAGAAAGCATTCTCTATGTTAAAGAGATTGATTGAAACTTACTGGTTTCTATATGTTTGCACGTATAGGAGGATTAGGAGGAACTTAACAGAGGACCATGGGGGAGGGGGGGGAACAGTGGGGGAGAGGGAGAGAGGCAAACCATGAGAGACTCTTGAATGCTGAGAACAAACTGAGGACTGATGGGTGTGGGGGAGGGGGGCGATGGGCATGGAGGAGGGCACTTGTGGGGATGATCACTGGGTGTTATATGGAAACCAACCTGACAATAAACTATTTGTTAAAAAAAAAAAAAGAAAAGAAAGAAAAAGAAACTTACTGATTTCTATGATTGATTGTAGTGTCTTTGATTTTGAAAGAACACCATCATTCCATGCCCATGTATCTATTTTTAAAAGATTGAACATCTTTTCTGGTGAGTCCATGTGAATTTTATCTTTAAATTGTGGGAAACTGAAATCCTGGGGTGGTTTCCCTCTTAAATCAATGGATTATCCTGGGGTGTTGGGTGACTCAATTGGTTAAGCATTCAACCTCTTAACTTCAGCTCAGGTCATGATCTCATGGTCAAGAGGTTAAGCCCCACATCAGGCTCTGCACTGGGTGTGGAGCCTGCTTAGTATTCTCTCTCTCCCTCTTTCTCTGCTCCCCCCACACTTGTGCTCTCTCTCTCTCAAAAAAAAAAAATATATGTATATACATATGTATAATACATATATATATATCAATGGATCATCCGAAACTATTACTTTAAAAAAGGATGGTGGGGAGGGGCGCCTGGGTGGCTCAGTGGGTTAAGTGTCTGACTTCGGCTCAGGTCATGATCTCATGGTTCATGGGTTCAAGCCCTGCATCGGGCTGTGTGCTGACAGCTCAGAGCCTGGAGCCTGCTTCAGATTCTGTGTCTCTCTCTCTGATCCTCCCCTGCTCACGCTGTCTGTCTGTCTGTCTGTCTCTCTCTCTCTCTCAGAAATAAATAAAACGTTTTTAAAAAATAAAAATAAAAAAGAGGGGTGGGGAATTTGGTCCCTTGAGCTAATACCAGACTGTAGTAGGAAAGAAAGTATGCTCTGGTATGTTTGCCTATAGGTTCATTGTAAGTAAAGCAAGGGCAAGAGCTATGATCTCTGGTCCCAAGTGCACATGAGGCTTGCCTATAGGGGATATTATTTTGGGAGTGGAATAGCATCTGACGCTTGCAGAGAATGTGTTCTCAGTGCTATAAACCTGCTTTGGCAGGTGAACACCGACATTCCCAGGCATCCTCGGTGCTGCTGAGCTGCTAAATGCTGTGCTTCATGGGCAGTTGAATATATCTCTAGTCATGTTTGTCCCAATTTAACACATTGTGCAGCAGCATTATGGGTATTCTACTATTGTTACATTTGCACAGGATAAAATGACTGCATTTCCCAACCCAGAGTTTTGTTGTAATTGATCTTATTCTATAGTTTGAGTTTGCTACTAAATGAAATTAATGACCAACATTGATGAACTCACTGGAAAAATGAAAGCTAACTTTTGAAACTCTGTTCCAATTTCATAGTAACATAACAAGTTGGGATAGTCTGCCACTTGTTGACCGTCAACTGTCAAGATGCTTAATGCTCCAAGGTCACACATTCTGTGATGCTCCCTAAGTGTGTCCATTTTTTTTCATTTCTCAGTTTCTTTGTATATACGTGCCACCTCTCTAGCTTCATTTCCCTTTGCTGTTCACTCCCCCTTTTACATACCAGATGTTTCCTGCCTCTTATATCTCTTTTTATATATACATAGAGATGTAAGAAGCAGGAAACTTGTGTGTGTGTGTGTGTGTGTGTGTGTGTTCTCTTTATTCTTAGAGAATAGAGAACTTCTATTCATCCCTTAAAGCCCAAGCCCAGTCTTTGTCCCCTCTATGAAGTTTTCACACACACACACATACACACACACACACACACACACACACACACACGGAAACACTTAACATCAACATTTCTTGAGCTCCTGCTAGGAGACTCATGCCAGAACCATGTTTGATACTTTTACAAACCTTACCTTGCTTCATCTTCACAAAGCATTTCAAATTTTGTGTTATCATCATTTTCAAACCATAAAGCCAAGGCTAAACCAGTCAAAATATTTTCCCCCAAAGCTTCATAGCAAGCAATTAAAAGATCTAAGATTTAAACAAAAGTTAACATGGTTTCAAAACTAATCCATATTCTACATAAGATACCACTACTTATCTCCTTCATGTGTTTTGTATTAATGCATGTGTCTGTAATGTTGCTTTCTATTCATCATGTGTATTGTGTTATTCATTTGACTATCTTCCCTACCTGAAAAATAACTCCTTGAAAGTTAAATTTATTTCTTATTTATCTTGATACCTTCAGGGCTTTGGACATTACCTGACACATAACAGACACTAACTAAAGGTTTACAGGACTGGATTGGATCACATTATAGTTGGATTGAACCGAACAACATATTTACCTTGAATTTTGCATTTCTGATGTCCTGAGCTCTAGATGCCATTTCCATGATGCCAGGTCACATGTAGCATCAGTAACTATCTGTGTGTTTCCCTGAACCAACTTCATCCTGAACAATTGCTCATCTTCCCATGAATGTGACTGAAGAACACAGTTGCTAGCATATATAAGTTCCTAGAGAACTCTCTTCTATCTCATATATTTACTGTAGTCAGTGGAGTATACTCAGTCTTTTAGGAATAATTAAAATAGTCTGTGGCTCTAATTAAAGTAGTCTGGATATTTTTAAAAAACCTATATATAAGAACAAGCTGAGTGCTGACATCAAGTTAATTGTGTTATTTTTAGTGGCACTATCATTGGAGATAGCAGTATGGCACCCAATGCCTTTTTAATTCTCATATCTGGATTATAATGTTAAATAACCAGCATCTTGAGCTCTTAAGAGGAAAGGCATTAGAGCGTAGATAAATAAAGCTATTATGAAACCTCGGAAAATTATCAAAATGCACTTGAGTAAGAAGTCATGTAGTTATGAAATTGCTGGCTATAGAGATCAATGCCCTTAAACACCTTCTTCCACTGCCAAGAACAAATGACCCAACAACTTGAAACTCTTGTCACCTAAGGGGTGGGGGGCAGGGGGAGAGCCAGAGAGGAAAGCTGCTTGGCTTAACTATCGTAGCATCATATTTGACCTGTTTAAATTATGAACTGTTCTTACTTTTACTAGAGGTCAGGGTTTTCCCCTCTGCTTTCTAGTCCCTTTCTCCAAACCTTGGCCAAACAAGCAAGACCTAGCACAGCAAAAGCGCACACTCCAGCCTTGTGATTCTTTCACTTCTCTTTTGCAGTAGAATCATCGCACTCACCTCTTAATATTCCCCTTCATCTTAATTCCAATTAAACATCATGCCCCATTATGAAGTGGCTCCCTTTAATTTTCTGTAGCTGAAACGGGCTTTCTTTTAGATGGGCTGCTCAGAATCGGCGTCCTCCCCAGATGTGACATCTGCTAGCCACCACTGCCGATTGCAATTGAGTTGGAATGCACAGTGGAGATGGAGCCTTTGTCTTATAACATTTCCAGAGACACTCACCAAACCAAGCTTCTCTTGTCTCTTACCATTTCCCATGATGGGGACTGGCCAAAACAAAACAAACAAACAAACAAACAACCGTTATCTCTTGGAAATAAGCGAGGCACAAGGCTTACACAAGGACATAATCACAATCATGGGTATCCAGTAGGGAGTTGCCTCCAGATCATCTGTGAATCTAAGAAAAAGAAGATCAGGGAGTGAATTTATTTGGAAATAATAGAAACTGTTGGTTGGGTTTTGTAGGCTGAAGTTCTGGAGTTAATCATTATTCTGTGGAATCCTGAATGATGTTGCTTGTAGCTTTCCTATGCAGGCAGCATCCCCATGGGAGTCCTACTAACGGTCTTTTGTCAGGCACTATCAGCAGTATTGAGCCAACCTGAGCACCCTATTATTAATCCTTTTCTCCCAGTGACATGACAGCGATCGATGTCTGAACAAGCTATTGAAACTGTAGCAATCAAGTGGACTCCAGTTAATCCAATGGGATACTTACTCAGGGCCTATGGGAAGGGCAGGGAAATTTTTTTTTTTCTAACGCTATACTATTCCTATATCCATACACTCTGTGCTGCTATAATTTAAGTAAAGGTTGACATTTACCCAAGCCTGTAAAATACACAGAGAACCCTAACCAATAACTCAAATGCATTCATATCACCTTTGCAGCCATCTGCTACTTCTGTAAATACATGAACTTGGGATCGTTATATAAATATTTGTACCTATGTAAATATAAAGCAAGGACAATGAAACGTTTATATGGAAAGCTACTCACCTGGTGGTGTTTTTGGACTCATAGAAATCAGCAATTATAAAGAAGAGTATGTACAACACAAGATTATCAGATTTCCTGTCCCCTGGTTCAGACAGAAGTCTAAAATGGTGTACATTCAGATTCCTGGGTCCCATCCCCATAGATGTCATTCAGTAAATCCAGGGTGGCAGCCAGGAATCTGCATTTTAAATTCCAAGATGACTGGCCTGAGGTAGCAGTTTTCAGGCTATATTCCAAGATGCTTTAGGGCTTCTTAAAAGGCACCTAAATGGTTTATAGGGTGGAACAAGGAGGCACAAGAGAGAAGGCCAGAAAGATCTGTTCTCAGCTTTGCTAGCAAGGCCTGGCAACCCCATCACTTTTGGCAATTCACCGTAGCTCAGTTCAACTTCTCTGACTGCAGAATGCATATCAGTAATGTGTACTTTATTTATTCTACACTGATATTTTGCGAAGCATGAATAGCAGAGTATAGAGAGAATAAGGAATTACAGAGGATAAAGCCAACTTCCCAGTCAGTGCAGGACTGTCAACATGAGGTCACATGGTCCCTGCTTAACCCTACAGTGAAATGGGGCCTCCTACCCGGTGGCCGCTGTTGTTCCCCAGGACTGGTGGTTGGGGGAATGCTCCAGAGTTTGAAGGGTCTTCCTAATGTTGAACCTAACCCTCCTCATCAGCTCTTGCTCACAGGTTCCAGTATACCCACTTCTACATGTTTCTATAGGATAGCCCTTCAGATATTTGGGGACAGTTATCCCATCTCAGGGTACAATCCCTTGCTTTCTGAAACTATTCCTTGATTAACTCATTTTCTGAAATCTCCTGACCTATGTATTGTGTTGTCAAGTTAATTTGCTTTTCCTGTCTGCACCCAAGTTGTCCTGTTTTTCACTCAGCCTGTCTTTCTTCAGCATTTTGTTTTTGCCGTGCGTGCTTTTACAACAAGCTCTTGCAGTGAGCCCTCCTGCATTACTAGATTTCCTGAAATAATAGTGTAAACATTAGTCTGAGAGGATACTTGGTGTGTTAGATGCTTTGCAAACATGGCTGTGTGATAGAATTATTGGGAAGTTTGTAAAAAAGAAAAAAAAATGTAGATTTCCAATATCCTCAACCAGAAATTCATCCTGAGATCCAGTGGAACAGAGGTAGGCTCTGGAAAGTATGTCTTTAAGGTATATCTTTAAGGTGTTGGAAATCCAGCTGGCCTAAAAACCACTGTACACACGGACTCGAGAACCCTAGATGGTTTAAAGAGGCTGAAACAGAGAAATCCAAACCCTGCCTGCACCTATCCCTTCAATGGTGTGAGACTGTGCATGTTACTTAAGTGCTAGTGTCTTTTTCCTCATCTACATCACATCTACCCCCTACATCATGAGGATTACATGAAATGATCTATGTAAAACACTTGGTTATCATAAAGGACTACACAATGTCTTTTAAAAAATTTTTAATGTTTACTGTTTTGAAAGAGACAGAGAGACAGAGCGTGAGCAGGGGAGGGGCAGAGAGAGGAGGTGACACAGAATCTGAAGCAGGTTCTGGGCTCTGAGCTGTCAGCACAGAGCCTGACACAGGGCTCAAAGCCACGAACTGTGAGATCATGACCTGAGCCGAAGTCAGACGTTTAACCCACTGAGCCACCCAGGTGCCCTCACACAATGTCCTTTCTATACACGTACATTTTTAGATAAGGATCAGTCAAGTGAATATTTTATACCTCTATTCTACTCCATTTTAATATATGCTTGTCTAATAAAAGGTTAGGATATTATAGTCACATATGCTTATTAATAGAACAAATTTAAGAGATGCTCTTGTTTGTTTCAAGTAGTCAGCAAATCATTATTTTGTTGGACATGATTTTGCCTGTGTCCATCCAGCAGTTCTGGAAGAATCTATAGGAAGAGACCTTTAAGTTTAACGCAAAACAAAGCCTTGCTGGTGCCCGAACCTGGCATGGACAGGAGACATTCTGGAAGGCTCCCCTGCAGACAGCAAGTGTTAAGAAACAGGTTTCGACAAGAAAATTGCCTGGTTTATTATTTTTAATTTAATGAAGCTTGTTCCTGTAAAAATTGCAAGGCAGATATTCCAGGAAATCAGCATCTTTTTTTAGCCCTAGAGCCGACAGCCCAGTAGTGGCCACGGCCGGACAAGTGTGCCTGACCTGCATTCTAACCCAAAGGGGCACCGTTGAAAAGTTAGAAGGGTTTTTCAGTTCAAGGTCTGAGCCTGGATGTTCTGCCCTTCCCACAGATACTGTCAGCAAGGAAGCAAATGCTGCAACACAATTTTGTGGCATGTGCACTTTCCACTACAAACTGGACAGGGCCCAAGACTCATTTCTCAGAGCTCCCTACCCAAGCACAAGATGAGGAATGGTCTTCGGTCATTAGTACTTGGTTTGGAATAGTCCAGAGGTGAAAGAGTTGCTGTTGGATTTCATTAATCTGAAGAATAATGTTTGGGTTAAAATGTCTTCCTGGTATTTTCATTGGGGAGGGTAATGGTGGCATTCAGCAATAGGCAAAACACATACTCAAGATTCGGGGGGAGAGGTTGTAGTGATGAGTCAAATCTGTAAGTTATAAACTATAAATGTTTTATGACAACATGAAAAAAGTTTATTTCTGCTAACTCAGTTGATCCTTCTGGACAATCGATGCTTATCATTCTCTTGCTTCATTTCCAAGTGTCTGTGATAAAAAAATAAAAAAATAAAACCAATTTTTCATATTAAAACTTCAGCACTGAAGAGAGTATTCATACTTCCCACATACTTATTGGGCCCCCACAAAGGGCCTGGCAAAAATAAACTTTTTTGTGTTGTCATTAAGAACCCCACCACACTAGCCTCCCCTTCAGCCCAGATTCATGGTGCCTCATTCTTCCTCCGGTTTCCTCAAATGCCTAAAACCCCAGCCAGTAAGCTTAAAGTCTTGACTATGAGCTCTGACATTCACTAGCTGTGTAACCTAGACAAGTTACTTACTCTCTCCATGCATCAGTTTCCTCATCTATAAAATGGGAGAGTGCCTACCTCCTATGGTTGCTATTAAGACTTGAAACACTTAGAGCAACAGTTGGTACATAAGTGGAGTCTAATGATTTACCCAGGCCATTTCCCCGGCTCTAGCATAGTACCTAGTTCAAGGCTTAAATTATGCCTACCTTTGTCTATATGTTGGATACGATTTGAGAAGCTAATAGAATCCTACATCAGTGTCTGAATGATGTTCCAAAAGCAGAAACCAACCTGTGGAAGCTGTTATTAGCTTTGGCCAGATGTTGGAAAACATTTAGAGCTATTCAAGTGTCAGTGCTCTCTATGGGAGGTTTATTAACACAAATGTTCTATATCCTGTCCTTGAGCTAAGCACAATACCCCAGTGAAAAATATATAAAGTATTTTAGACACAGACCTTTCCTTGGTGGATTAGAAAGATATCTATCTATCTATCTATCTATCTATCTATCTTTCAATCTCTTTCTCTCTCTCTGTCACATATGTACACGCGCGTGCACACACACACACACACCACTTATATGATGATGGTTCCAGCAATCTTAATGATATTGAATCATATCAATGTTTCTATACACATAAGCCTACAACTTGATTCTAGATGTGAAATATGGGCCATAATATCTCTGCTACTCATGAATGCTCAGGACATACATAGAACATACTTTGAAATGCATGATAGAATTTATAGCTACAGTGTTTTTCTTTATCTAGCCAACACTTATATAATACTTACTATGTGGCAGGCATAATTCTAAGCACTTTTAAATGGTAACTCATTTTTATCCTCATTAGGACCTTGTAAGGTAGATATTATCATTACCCACATCCTACAGATGAGAAAATTGAGTCACAGAGAGCAATTTGCTCAACTATCACAGCTAGTTAAGTGGTGGAACCTGAATTCAGAGGAGGCCATTTGCTCTTCCCTGCCACTTTCTACTGACCAATAAACTTCACATCTTCCCATCCTTATAAGAAAAAATTAAAAATTAATTTCTCTTTGAGGCTATTTTCTTGAGTCTCCTCCCTTAATATAAATCTCCAAAGTGCCAATATTCTCTGCATTATATAAAATTCTAAAATTCTTAACACGGAGTGTTAATGCTCAATCAACATTTAACAAGTGTGATGATGATGCATAAAAATTTAGGTTTTAAAATGCTTTCGAGTCCCTTTCTCTGTTGAGCTGAAGCCAGAATGACAGGGATCCCAGGTAAAACAAATAAGGATCTAAGAATCTTAAAACTTGGAAAGAGCCATGTACTCATGAGGCCCAGTGCACCCATTCTACAGACCAACACGCAGATCAACCACATGACTTGCCCATCATTACAAAGCCATTTAGCAACAGTGCTGGGACCAGAGGACAGGAAGAATGAATAGGGGCAGTTGAGCAAACAGTCCTGCTGGAAACTGTCTTAATTTCTCCCAAGCTGGGGCTTTTTTCGTTATATCATGTTTCCTCTCTATCTACAGAAACTGAAGTAAGACTTGAGGGATCACACCAATCTCAGAAGTCAGAGTAGAGTAGGGGGAAATCCAGAACCCAAGCCATTAAGTAGGGCTTGAAGAATTCACCTGTGCTGGAATTCAAAGCAAGGTCAATAGCCAAAACTAGAGAGGCAAGTCAAGATCAGGCCAAGAAGAAGATGCATTGAGGGGTGAGGCAAGACAGTTAGCTCAAGTCTAGGATACGAAAGGTGAGAAGTTAGGAAGCAGGAATTGGGATTGCAATAACCCGCCCATTTTTTTTTATTTTTTTTTATTTATTTCTAGGAGAGAGAGAGAGAGACAGCGTGAGCAGGGGAGGGTCAGAGAGAGAGGGAGATACAGACTCTGAAATAGGCTCCAGGCTCTGAGCTGGCTGTCAGCACAGAGCCCGACACGGGGCTCGAACCCACGAACCGCGAGATCATGACCTAAGCGAAAGTCGGAAGCTTAACCGACTAAGCCACCCAGGCGCCCCGGTAACCCGCCCATTTCAAAGCCCAGATGCCTTTAAAAAAAAAAAAAAAAAAAAAAAAAAAAAAGGTCTCAGAGTTGGAGGAGGATGCACTCTCATCCTAAATGGTACACTTCTTTTGAACAATAAGCATTAGATTTACCATGCAGATTATATAGCATTTTTCAGCGAGGTCAAAAACATCAGAACCAAGTTTAATGTCCACTTAAAAAAATAGATGAGATTATGGGTTACTACAACTCATCTAAGAGATCTGTGCACAGTAAGCTTCTTAGTATCTTAATTTATCTGCCAGTGAAGACTTGAGGACTGAGCCAATTCAGCTGGGAATTGAACCTGTGGTTCCAGGAAGTCTAGATACTGCAAACCTCATACTTAGTCCATTAAGATATCCCCTCCAAGAACATAATGTAGTTAAAGTAGACTTAGATATCTTTAGTACAGAGAGTGGATTTTATTTCCACTTTGGGAATTTCTAATCCATAGTAAGGAAAGATATAGTTGAAACTCACCTACAATAGGGCCTATGGAATAATGCATGCATGTCAACATACACTGTCACTTTTCTGATTTATGGTGAAGAAGAGAAAAATATCTTGGGTGAAGAATAGATTATGAATGCATTTGCTAAATGGGGCTTCATACATATCCTCCCTCTCTCATTCTTTCTAAAGACTCTGTCCCCTATCAATAAAGTAGAACAAATTATAGTTACCCACAGAATCTGAAGAGGGACCACAAATTTCACACATCTGTCAGGTGAGTCAGTTTATTTGGGGGACAGTTGGGGAACATCCTGTACCATTACAGGCTGTCAGCTACAGAGAATGTTTACTAATAAGCCTAGCCATTAAGTTGGGTCAGTGATGGATGGTCTGTGTTCCCCTGCCCTGGCCTGGCATGTGCTGTGATACTCACTGACCAGCAGCAGCTGTTGTACTAGCTGCCTTGTTAAGGGTCTCGCCAAGTGACATCAGCTATACATCACCCTGGCTGATACCTTTGATTATTTGGACAGCTCCTGGCATGATGAATCGTTCAGATTGATCTGTCTTTTCTTGCACATCCTCGTCAGTGTTCTTTACCCATCTCCCTCAACTCTTCATTCGTAAGTTAAGGGTCCTTATTACTGCTCTTTCAGACATATGCACCTTCTACCCTCTCCAATTTAAAGGACCTGCTCATTTCAGCATTCGTAATGAGACATTGGGATGAGGCAGAGGAAAGTAAGTGCATCCTAGTTAGAATAGGCAGGCAGGGGAAACAGCAGCTATTCTCTGGCAGCCAGAAAAACAAGAAGAAAATGCTTTTTTCCATGGGCATCAAGGGCTCAGCAGCTTTCATTACTGAGGTCATGGACCTTCCACATATTCCATGTGGTACAAATTAAATTTGAATGCTGTGGGTAACGCGAACAATGCCTTCTATTTATAAGCTCCCTTTCTTCCAAGGAGTGCAAATCATTTCACACACAGTATCTCAAGCATCACCATATTTCTGCAAAAGAGGTCTTATCATCTTGATTTCACAAAGGGGGAAAAAATGAGCACAGAGGGGCTATATACCCAAATCCATATGATAAATAAATGTGTGACAAAATCATTAATGGGGCCTAGAATCTCTGACTCCCTGCTATGTTAAATCCTTTAATTCATTGATTTATAAAATGTTTATGAAGCACCTACTATGTGTGCCAAGAGCTAAGAAAATAAAAAACAGTGGGGCATCCACTAACTCAATCCCACTGAATTCTAATTCAATATTAGTGGGGGAGGGGAGCATATGGATTAATACTATTTTACTTCAGAGAATTTACATGCAGGTATTAGAGCTACAAATATTATTCTACTTTACCATGAATCAGCCAGAGGCCATTGTAAATTGCCCTTCCCTATGAAATTATAAATTCCTATGTGGTAAAGACAATGTTCCCTATAGTCCTTTCAAATAAATCTGTTGAAATTGAATAGATTCGAATATGACTGTGTAAAGCAGTAGTTCTTAAAAGTATTCCAATACACTTGGTAAAACCTTATTAAATATGTGTTTGATTCATTTTATATAAGCAATTTTACTAACTTAAAATGTGGCCATATTATATGTATACAATATAAATTTTCAAACAGGAGTGTACCCATCTCCCTTCTCTCCCCAAAAAGGCTACTGAACTAAGTAGGATTGGTATGGTCTCCAAAAGTTCCCTTTAATGTATTTAGGTTTTTTTTTTTTTTGGACACCTGTAGAAAATAGTAAAATAACCCAAGATATAAGGAAAAATGTGTAAGAAAGTATTTTTTAATTAATGAATTATTATTTTGTTTGTTTTGAGAGAGAAAGAGGGAGAGCACGCATGAGAGCTGAGGAGAGGGGCAGACGGAGATAGGGAGGGAGGGGGAGAGAGAGAGAGAGAGAGAGAGGGAGAGAGAGAGAATGAGAATCTTAAGCAGGCTCCATGCTCAGTGCAGAGCCCAACACAGGGCTCAATCCATGACTCTGGGATCATGACCTGAGCCAAAATCAAGAATCAGACATTCAACCAACTGAGCCATCCAGCATGCACCCTGGAAGAAAATCTTTATTTGATAACATCCCCTATCAATTAAGTAGGTAAAAATATGCCACATTGTTCCAGAAGGAATGTAAGGCAAAAAATAATAATAATAACTTTTTGTTAAGAATTATTATTCTGTTTGAAAAATGGGATAGTTCCATCAATAGGAGAATAGTCGTAGAATAGCCACATTAAAAATTATCTCCACTGAAAAACACTGGTTTTACCATGTAATTTCCTGGCTAAAAACTTCCAATGACTCTGCATCACTGAAAGGGAAACTAGATTATTGAAACTTCTTAATTTGATCTTTGAAGTCTTTCATAGCTCATTCTAAGCTCATAGAAGAAATGCTGAGTTATTTCCCAGAATACACCCACACCTGCACACCCGACAAAAGCTCTAGACTTGAGTCAAGTTCCTGTTGGGCAAGAATACGCCATATTCAGCATAAGGCTTTCGAGCCCTGTTCATGCTGTTTCCCTGTCTAGAAACCTCATCCTTCTTCTCTCCCTGTGCTGTCTCTCAGAGTCTAATACCCTGTCTCTCAAATACCCTTGTGTGGTCTGCGAGCACTGCCTTTTCTGAACTTTAGAAAACTTTATGTTTGGGCCCCTAATCATATCCTTTGTTATGTCATTAATTAACAAGCTCAGAGATGCAGTTTGCCACATGATGGCCTGCTCCTAGAGACCATCTGCCCTTCCTCTTGTTCCCTAACACAGTACTTGTGCTCATAGAATATCCCAGTAAAGTTTTGAAATAATGAGAATAACTCCAAGCAAACTGCTAACCAGGGGGTCACTATGAGCTCATAAAAACTGGTTGAATTGGCTTCTTTTTTAATAATTGGTTATTTTTGAATATACGTGATAGTCTTCTAGACTTGATTTGTGGAAATTTGTGGAAGTTTCTGTCCTGTGGCCTGGCTTATATAGATATATAAGCACACAGGACATTAGTCCCATGCTTCCATGTTTGGCAGTTCATGGATGTCTGCTGAAAGGACATCGTGGTATACTGTGCAGGGTATAATTGCAGCAATAGAAGGTGGAAATTTAGCAATAGCTGAGAAAGCTTCCAGCATGTAAGATCATATATTTCAGAGGACTGCAGTGTTGCTTATAACCGAGCACCAGTGCCTTGGTGGTGTCAGAAATCCACTCCAGAGAAGTTAGAAACCTAGAAAGGCCTTGAGATTTCCACATAATTATTTTTCTCTTACGTAGGTCTTTATGGAACGTAAATCTCCTGACTCTTCAGACCTTGGTCGCTGTAACTCAGTTTCCATTTACCAAGCAAGAATCAGCGGTTTTTAGAATGCCGGTATCTCTAAACCCACTCGGGAATTGAGCTAAAAACCTGCTAGCACTTTAACACTGAAGAGCTTGATTTCAAACCATACACTTTTCAAAAGGACATTTTAGGAATAATTAAAAATATTTTCTACATGCATTTCCTACCTTAGCCAAGTATATTTTCAGCTCAAAACAACAACAACAACGAGGGCAGATCAATGACATCTCTGGACTACTGTTTTCTTTTCTTTTCTTTTCTTTTCTTTTGAACAGCAGAAAGAGTATAGGAATATGGAGGAAGATCATCAAAAGGAAGAAAACTTCTAGAAAACTCAAAATGACAGCTAAAACTGTTATTGTTTTGTGTTCACCTAAGAAATGCTTTTTTATCACATTTGCTAAGGGGTTCCTCCAAACCCATCTTCCTTTACCCTAGCTTAGCTCCCAAATGGCCCTTCGGTGATTCCCTCTACTTAAAGCCCAAGGGTGCCTAAAGCGACGTCATTCCTGAGCCAAAGTAAGAGTTCCAAGTTACCATTTAAATCGACATTTCTGGCACCATCAATGTTGCAGTTGGCTGGGCTTGTGATAATAATCGTTCTTTATATTTACATAGCACATGTCATCACAGAATAAGTACAATTTATATATGTTAACCAGTTGGGCTTTCTCCTTCCTTTATCATCAGGAGGGGCAGACAACTGGGATTTACAGAGAGAAACTTAGTTAGGGATGTCTCACTGTTGATAAGTAAGTTTAGGGATAAAGCTTTAAAACTTGCCGTGCTCTCTATAAGTATTATTAAAAGTGATGGGGCGCCTGGGTGGCTTAGTCGGTTAAGCGTCCTACTTTCACTTAGGTCATGATCTCAGTTCGTGGGTTCGAGCCCCGCGTTGGGCTCTGTGCTGACTGCCAGCTCAGAGCCTGGAGCCTATTTCAGAGTCTGTGACTCCCTTTCTCTCTGACCCTCCCCTGCTCATGCTGTCTCTCTCTCCTAGAAATAAATAAAACATTTAAAAATAAATAAATAAAGTGATACAGTAAAGCTAACTAATATTTCTGAACACTTATTCTTACCACCATTGTAATAAGTTCAATGATAAGTGACGAGTAAGTAGGTTTTTAAACTTTGACACCTTTCCTTTTGAACTGAAAAGCTGAAAGATATTATGATCAGTCCACCTGCCAGATGATTTTCATTTCTTTTCTTCATGATACATAGCAATTCTGATTCCACAATCATTTAACTTTTTGGTCCAGAAATTCCTCCTAATGTCCAGCTGAAATTATTTCTGTTTTAATTTAAGCCAGTTTCCTATTACTGCACAAACATAATAGCTGGTTAGCACCCTCCTTATAAAACCTCTGACGTAATGCACTATACAAGATGTCAAAGCCTAAACCAAGTCACCACTTACCCTTAACAGCTCCAGGCAAAGAAACACAAAAGTTTTTAACAAAGCCTATATAATTTCTCTGGAATTTTTAAAATAAAATTCTGTAGTAAATTTCACTCAAGGAGAAACTGCCTTTGTCATTCTTCCTTTGTTTCCTAGTATTTCAGAAGGTGACAAAGGCATTAATTAATAATAAAGTACACTGATAATTTTTTAACTTCTTAGTTGCAGTATATCATATATACCGAAATATGCCCACATCACAAATATAGAGCTCAATCATTTTTTAAACGAAGTAAACACAGTCATGTAACCCCCACCCAGATCAAAATGGAGACCATTAACCAGCACTTTTCTCTGTGCCCCTTCCCAGTTACTGTCTCTCCAAAAGTAACTACTACCTTGACTTTTATCACCAGATTCCTTTTGCCTATATTAGAATTTGAGATGAAAAAAGTTGCACAATATTTACTCTTGTGTGTCTGGGTTCTTTTATTCAGCATTGTATTTGTGAGAACCGTCAGTATTTTTGCACATAGCAGTAGTTCTTTGTTCTAATTACTGTACAGTATTTCATTTATGTTAGTGTATTGTGAGTAGACATTTGGGTTGTTTCTACTTTAGAGATAGAATGAGTAATGCTCCTATGAACGTTCGTATCCCTGTCTTTTGATGTGCATCATGTAGGTATTTCTGTTGGGTCCATACGTAGAAGAATGGCTGGATCAGGAGTTTCAGCTTTAACAGATTCTGCCAAACAATTTTTCAAAGTATTTATACCAGTTGATGCTCATACTAACAGCGTATGAAAATTCTATTTCCTCCCCATCCTTAGTGACACTTAGCGTTGTCACTTTTTCTTAATTTTAGCAATTTTTGTTGATAGTAATATGTTCACTTGGAATAAATCAGCTGCCTGGATGGAGCAGGTCTCTAAGAATATCCTTTTTTCCTACTGCTGCTGTGCATTTGCCGAGAGGTCACAAGAACATCAACACAGTGAAGAACAAAGTGGTAGCCGATAGCCCTTATTTGCATGACTTTGAACTGTTATCGGTGGCTGCTGGAGATTGTAGACAGAGCAGACTGGGAGACACCACGTGTGGCCATGATAACCTTTTCTTGTTCATTAAGGACCCACTTAGCTCTCCATGGGGCTGCAGCCTACAGCCTAGAAAAGCAGGTCATGACTTCATGACTCCACAATGATAATCTCATCAATAATAATTCCAAGAGGAAAAAAAACAGAACTTAAATAACTGGGTTAAGATACCAACCCACAAAGGTACACAAGTTAGGTTGAGGACAGCTATACTTGTTTTTGCAACATGCATATGACTAATATGCTCTCATTTTCCATAATATATATTCAAATAGAGTTTTATTTTATTTTATTTTATTTTGAATGTTTTATTTATTTCTAGGAGAGAGAGAGAGAGAGACAGCGTGAGCAGGGGAGGGTCAGAGAGAGAGGGAGTCACAGACTGAAACAGGCTCCAGGCTCTGAGCTGGCAGTCAGCACAGAGCCCGACGTGGGGCCCGAACCCACGAACCGCGAGATCATGACCTAAGCAAAAGTCGGACGCCCAACCGACTAAGCCACCCAGGCGCCCCAAGTCCTTTAAACATTAATTCAAAAGGAAATAACCCAGGTCACCTGTTAGCTATTGAAGAAGTGACATTTTAGTGAAAAACCTTTCAAAACACACTGTAGTCTCAGGTGGCTTAGCTGGTGATTCTATCAACAACTTTAGGAGTAAATAACACCAATTCTATACNGGAGTCACAGACTGAAACAGGCTCCAGGCTCTGAGCTGGCCGTCAGCACAGAGCCCGACACGGGGCTCGAACCCACGAACCGCGAGATCATGACCTAAGCGAAAGTCGGACGCTTAACTGACTAAGCCACCCAGGCGCCCCTCAAATAGAGTTTTAAATTGGGTACTGAAATCTAGAGGAGGGGAGGGTTAATTGTCTTGAAGTGTTTTGAAAATATTGACCAATAAACAGTAATATTGGAAGCAGGTAGACAGAACTGGTATAGTTGGATACATAAGGTTCAATACTTAAGAGCTTCATAGTTTCATAAATGAGAATTATTTTCCTTTTATCAGCAAAAAATTCAAATTCAAATGACTGCTTTTTTTTGCCAGTGAGAAGCAAATAGTACAGCTATCTTTAAAAATCAAATGTCAGATTCTACACACTTCCCACCTTGGTTTCATTTACTCTCTTAACAAGGGAGCAATCTTCAATAAATGCAGAGATGCAAATGTAGTAACCTTGTTAATATTGAGGGCACTCTTATCTATTGGAAATCTGTGTGTTTTTGCCCCAAAATTGGAAACAAGGAACCCCTTTACTAATAATCCTGAAAACTCAGACATTAAACATATGCTGTTAGATAAATATGAATAGGAAATTGGATTATTGTATTTTTTCAAAAGATTAACTTTCTTCTTTCTCAATCTGCCTTCCTCCAAGTTCCCACCTATATGTGTGTGTGTGTGTGTGTGTGTGTGTGTGTGAACATTCCTTTCTGCTTTATGTTCCAATTTCATATGGCTATCCATAGGAAGGGTCTGTTAATCTGCAACTCCCCAAATATTGGATTATTATGGAAACAAGGTGCAGTATTTCAAGCATCATGCCACAATAAAAGTAACAGGTTAATGATTTTCTTTCTCAGTTCAGATATCAGAGGCCCAAGTATTGATTGCCTGTTTCTTTAGCCTCCTGTCCTCTGATGAAACTACACTTTTGACACAGAGTCACCATAAAATGTGCCCTTTCCAGTATGAGATCTCTGTAAATGTCATTCACACAGTCATTGTTTTCTAATTCTCTGTGTTTTCATCAGAGTAGCACAGAAGCCTTTCACTGATGGGGAGAGCGCAAACAATGTTTAGATTTAGAATTCCCTGGAACAAACAAGTTTCATTATTTTGCTAAGAAAAAGTAACACAAGAAAAGTCAGGCTACTTTCATAGTGACTATGACATTACTCTGATCAGGATTGACTGTGCAGTGAGGACTTAGATAAGGGGAGGTTTCATGAAATGTTTGCGAGAATATTCTTTTTGAGTTTGGCCAGGAAAGAGAGGTCATAAAATCAGCACGAACGTTAGTGTTTATGGATGAGAAGGGTTGGTTGGTGGCATGAGCTGGAGCCAGACTGGAGACCCAGAGGTAACGGCCAGTTCCTCGCCCAAGTCTTCCTCCTGACCTGGAACACTCTTGCTGTATCAGCTCCAGGTCTCTGATCCTGGCTGCTGGCGGATGATTTGTGATTTTGTTTAAGGATAGCTATTGGTGGTAGCCTCGCTTGAGGCCACCAAACTCATTTCATTTGTGCCCTGTACCAAATTTGATCCCAAAGGTGCGGGGCCTGTGTATTAACACAATGTGACACTTATTACCTTCCTTCCTTTCTGTGAAATCAGTTTATCTAAAAACATCTTATACAAAAGACCTGCAAAAACAAGCCACACACAAAGCATTCACTAATGTGGTGATAAATGTAATCAGTGCACCTATGGCTTTCCAAGATGCTCCCGTGCTGTGACCTTCCGTTTCACATAATGTAGCCTTTTTATTTATTTCCAATAGCTTTCCAATCAGTCAGGGCCAGCGTCCTTTTTCTAACCTCAGATCATGGTCTAATAATCAGTTTTGGTGCTTTTATTGGCCTCCAAGGTAGTTTGAGCTGTTAAAATCTTTCTTTAACAAGTTTCCCTTTGATAAGAGATGCTTCGGTGGGCTCCATATCTCTCTTACCTTTGCCTAACCTTTTCTAGACAGACACAAAACCAGGAGTGACGCAGACCCTAACAATATTGTCTAACTGTGACATGAAAACTCATTTAGATGTAGCACCCCTAAAATTTCGAAAAATTCCTAGTCTTGTTAGGTCCAAAAGAGAAAGCACAGAGTCTGTACCCATAACTGCACACTATTGCATTTTATGAAAAACTTAAATGAACTGGTATTATGACGATAGCATTCTCCCCACTGCTAGTTGGTTGACTTATCTTTAAGGGATGAAATATAGGGAAGAGGATTTTTTTAAGTTTATTTGTTTGTTTGTTTGTTTTGAAAGAGAGAGAGTGGGAGGGCGAGCTCGAGTGGGGGAGGGTCAGAGAGAGGGAGAGACAGAATCTTAAGCAGGCTCTTCACTGTCAGCGCAAAGTCTGATGCAGGGCTCAGACTCACAAACCGTGAGATCATGACCTGAACTAACTGAGATCAAGAGTCAGATGCTTAACCACTGAGCCAGCCAGGCGCCCCAATAGAGTCAATATTTTATTTGTTTTCTCCATTTTGTTTATATGTGTCTCAGGCTCTACCTCTCTAGCTCAGTGTATGACCCAGAGGGATGAAACTGTCCAAATGTCATTATCTAGCACTGTTCCTGACCCAGTCTTGAGCACTCCTGCTCCAGATCTGTCCAGAAACTTCTCTTTTGTTCATATTTGCATCAGTCTGTCTGGGAGGCAGATTCACCTGGGAGGCCACTGAGAGAGCAAGTCTCAATCTCTCTTTTTTTTTTTTCTTTCTTTTCCCCTGCTTGCTTTCTGTTGATTGTCCCTAAAAGAGAGGTAACTGATTTAGGGGGTCTGAAAATGGTTTGGGTAGACCATAAAGAAAAAAAATGAGATCAGCAAGAAGAAGTCAATACCTTCTCAAACTTGGCAGAAACATTTAAGTTCTGAAATATTTCAGGTAAAGAAATAAGCTATGTGATAAGAGCTACCTGAGATAAATAGTGGGAAATACAGACTTGAGCCCCTACTCCCTCCTTTCCACTCTCACCATATGAAATGCTGAAAATGGAATTTCTGCTTACTGTATTAGAAGAGTTTTCTATTTAAATTTCTTAGAAAAGTTTTAAGACTCATACACGTAATATTAGCCAATCTGCCAACTAAAGTATTTTAGAAAATGTGTGATGGGGCATCTAGGCAGCTAAGTCAGTCAAGTGTCTGACTCTTGATTTCGGCTCAGGTCATGCTCTCACAGTCCGTGAGTTTGAGCCCCGGTTTCCAGTCTCCCTCAGCCTCTGAAAGTTCATGTTACACCACTTTGCATTTATGAAAGCCCTGTTTGCAGCAATGGAAAGAAATCTGAAGAGATTTTCACCTTTACAAAATGCTAATCGTGTCTTTGCTTTACACCATCTCAGCTTACCAAAGGTTTCATAAGGAACAGCAGAGAGAACCTATAGTTCTTAAGACTTCTCAGAAATGTGTCAGACGTTATTTATATTTTATAAGCAAGGAAGATAAGTAGTGGCTTTATTGTTATCATACAATATATCAGCAGGACATTGTCAAGATAGAATCAAAGTTGTAAACTGCCTTTTTAGGAGTTTTACCCATAACATTGTATTGCTCCTTATCACTCAGAGAAAATCAAGTTGTTGCTGGCACCATTTTCTTAAGAGTGCCAGAGACCGAACTGATTCCTTTTTGAGAAACGTCAAGAGTTATTCAGCCATGGAGAGGTTGACAGAATATAGACTGCCAAGGAAAACACATGCCTGCCATGTTACTAAGGTCCCTCCCCCCACCCCCGGGCAGATTTCCTCTCCGTGGCAGTGATGTGAACCTGGCAGCTTACAGTAAGGCCATTTCAGAGAAGAGGGCGTCCTGAGCCCTCATGGCCTCCCTCAGCACACAGGCCAGGGATAGAACCATAGAGCGGTATTCTGGGAGCCAATTGTTTAAGTGCGGAGAGACATCCCTAGGGGTGGGGGGCTGTGGTGAGGGCTGCGGAGGCTCGGGGCTCTCCTGGAAGGTGAGGCTGTCCTGTTGGGACTCACCTCATGCCCGGTGGAAGGAAAGAAGGACACTCTGAGTCAGAATGAGGGAAGGCTGATGAGGCTGGGGCCACCTCGGTCTAAACCCTGATCTCATACTGCTTCCCTGTGGAGGATTCTCAGAACTGCAGCTTCCCTCTGTGGGCCCCTGCCCGGCACACCCACCCAGCGTGGTCTCTGGCCTGGGCTTGGTATTGTCTGACAGCCATTACAAAAATTTTTTAATTAAAAAAAAATTGCTGCTGTTACAATCTCAGCAAAAAGAATGGAAAAGCCACAAGAGAATGGTCTTGTCCTGACTCTAGAGGTATATCTGGCTGCAGGCTGACCTGACGGGGCCCACGTCCCCACCTTTCCCTTTTTACAAACCTTTTGCCTCTCTGCCCAGTGGTGTTCCTCCAGCTCTGCCTTATCAGACCTGTGCTCTGACTTGCACTCTTGGAAAATTCCAAATAAATTGGTAACATTGGCTACTCTTTCTCTGAACTTTTTTTTCACAAGAGCTAAATCACAATGCTCTGGCCACCAGGGAGGTTCCCCACATTCATCTTTTTATGGCTGCTGTCACAACTTCCTGCTCAATATCTCAGTACCTACCCAGAGGTGTTTCGGTGGGAGACACAGGTATTAAAAGGATACCCTTGGGGCGCCTGGGTGGCTCAGTCGGTTAAGCGTCCGACTTCGGCTCAGGTCATGATCTCCTGGTTCATGGGTTTGAGCCCTGTGTCGGGCCCTGTGCTGACAGCTAGCTCAGAGCCTGGAGCCTGCTTCGGATTCTGTGTCTCCCTCTCTCTCTGACCCTCCCCTGCTCACGCTGTCTCTCTCTCTCACACACACACAAATAAATAAATTTTTTTTAAATAAAAAGGATACCCTTAAGGCACCTGGGTAGCTCAGTCAGTTAAGCATCTCATTCTTGGTTTCAGCTGAGGTCATGGTCTCACAGCTTGTGAGACTGATCCCCGAGTCGGGTTCTGTGCTGGCAGCACAGTGCCTGCTTGGGATTCTCTCTCTCCTTTGCTCTCTGCCCTTCCCCCAGTCGGTCTCTCTCTCTCTCTCTATCTCTCTCTCTCTCAAAAATAAATAAATAAATAAACTTCAATAAAAAGATACCTGGGGCACCTGGGTGGCTCAGTTGGTTAAGGGTCTGATTTTGGTTCAGGTCATGATCTCGAAGTTCACGAGTTCAAACCCTGTGTCAGGCTCTGTGTTGACAGCTCAGAGCCTGGTTTGGATTCTTTGTTTCCTTCTCTCTGCCCCTCCCCTGCTCTCTCTCTCTCTCTCTTTCTCTCAAAAATAAATAAAAACATTTAAAATTTTTTTAATAAATAAAAATTTTAAAAGGATACTCTTAACACCAGCTACCCTTCTTTCTAGGACTTTTAGGCATTTAAACACCTTCTTAGGCCATAGATCTATAGCTGATTACTTTATTACGATGTAAAAACAGCATTGTGGGGACGCTATATGTCCCTATATGGTATGGTTGTCCCATTACCCCATTTCTTTACACTTTAGGAGTGAGGGGAAAACTTAGAAGAAGAGATAATTAGTAAAACAGTCTGAAGCTAATGGAAATCCTAGAATGATCAAATTTTGATCACCCCAAATACTTTTGGGGTGAGGTGAAGAAAAGGGCAATAAATCCTTTGGGCTGGTCGGTGGTATTTTCCAGGGAATATCTGAATCAGAAAATAGAAAGGAAGTTGATGATATAATTCACATTCCACAGAGAACCTGTGACCCTTTCTCTTCCTCTCCTCTCCACCCCTGTCGAAGGCTCCAGGGTGAAAAGCTGTAAGTTGAAGAACACGAGCCGTCAGCAGAGGGTAACATATGATGAGAAATGAAAATATTTGGATTAGCTATAATACCAAGCCAGTGATATTTACAAATTATTAAACTGCCATCCTCACATCAAATGCTTTTTCTTTTATGAAACGCTAAGCTGTACTTTCAGTCTGTTTCAAACTGTCAGGTCCATTATTTGATGTTCCTCTTTGTTTGTTTATCTTAATTAAGATGTTGAATCAATCATTTTTACTTTCTCTCCCCAAGAGCAGCAGCCGGCTCAGAGTCAGGACAAGGGCCAGCCACCCTTGAGTGCCGCGCAGGTGTTGAGTCTCGTTTGTTCACAGAGGGATGAAAAACACATTTGTTCACCCGCTTGTGTGGACAGACTGACAGGTTTTTGATAAGAGCGGAGCGGTCTTCCTGTGGTGAGAAATGACATTTCTATCTAGAACAGGTAAAAGTGGTGGCAAATCTTATTCCTGTTTTGGATATGATTTTCCTCTGCATCGTCATGACAACTCACCAGCAGGTGGGGAACACTGAGGTGGAGTGGGAAACTGGAGACAGAATGTGCTGTCCCGGATGGAGCAGGAAGCAGGAAATGAAGGGCTCTGAACCCTAGCCTATGAATACGGCAAGTGTTCCTGCTTCTCCAGCTTTCTTTCCCTACTCCTGATGGGGCAGTTCAATCTCCATGCTTCTGGGTCGTAATATCCTGGAACTAGGATGACTTATTGTTGGAGGGACCATTTCATTTCATTACTTTGTGTTCCTCTTTGTATAGATATACTTCTGGTCCATCAACTCTGTATAAGGGCCTTTGCTGACTTTTTCCAACAGTACAGTTTAATTCTGCTGAGACACCCACTCTTTCCTACTAAATCCTCCTTTTGAAAAGCTTGCATTCTTTCAGAACAGCTACCCAGGGATAGAGAAGCAATCGACTCATCATGGAACAGAATTTTACTCTGCGCACCAGTCAGCCTATCTAGGGATGAAACCTGTGACCTTGGTCTCGTTAGCACCATGCCCTCTCTAACTGAGCTAACTGGCCATACAGTTCAATCAGCTGGACAAATGAGAAACACAAAGAAAGGAAACAAGTCTATTGGATGATTTAGGGAGATCAGATGGGAAACATAGTAGTGCTTTGCTTTGAAAAACATCCTAGTCAATGAAGGAATCCAAACACAGCCCATAGAGCTAAGCAGATTTCTTATATTTCAGATAACATGTTTCTAGACCAGCGTTGTTCTGGTTGCACTCTCATATCAATCACAACTGGAAGGTACTGACATATCCGTATGCGAGCGGAGTCCTAGAGGCAGAGGAAAATACACCTTTTCACTGATCGGAATCTTTTAAAGCACATCCAAGCAGAATTTGTATGTGACACTAGCATTAGCATTTCTCCTAGGTAGCGCTGTGAATACTAGAAGCTAGTGAGGAAATCCACCGTCCGGTATGCCATTCTGCTCCTGACAGATCACAGAAGTTGACCCAGAGACCTAGACAAGAAGGACCACATTCCAGTCATTAGGCAAGAGATGGACTTTTGAATCACATAATTCCAAGAGGAAACATAAGCTTTCAAAAGACAAACCAATCACTTCATTTATTTGAGGCCTCTGTTATGACTCCTGGGCCACAGATAACTACTTTCAACAAATTCTCACTCTTCATTAGTGGAAAACACTTTCTTCTAATCACCACGAATTACCCAACACCTGGAATTAAGCAGCCTTCTCTTACCACACTCATTTGCTTTCTTTCTGGTAGGATATTCTAGGTTCAGAAGGTGACCACCAGAACTTTTCTAGCCTAGACTGCCAGCTAGCGCCAGTCTCCCTTCTCCCCTTGCTCTGCATTTCTAGGTGGGTTAATGGCTGCCCAGAACAACCCCCCACCTCCATGCTTCCCTAGCATGTAGATTTCACCATGTGACTTAAGTTCTTGCCAGTGAAATATAAAAGAGATGTGTCACACAAAAGTGTCCTTACCGGAGAGGGGAGGGTGATTCTCTCTTCCTTGCTCCTTTCCCTCCTTCCTGTTGGGCTGGAGCTGAAGCCAGCTTGGACGATGAGGAAGAAACCACATGCTAAAGGTAGTGGAGACACCACCATCTCCAGACTGCCCCCCTCCAGTATTATTATACTTGAGAAAGAAATTATCTTCCATTATGTTAAGGCCTTTATTATTGGGGGTTTTCTGTCACCCTGGCCCAAATAATCCTAACTGATTCACCTGGTAAGGACTCCCTTTGGAGGATAACCAAGGACAGGCTGAGTAGGGCAAGACTTGGGAATGTGACTTTAAAGAATGGAATAAGACCCTATGATCCAGCAATTGCACTACTAGGTATTTATCCAAGGGATACAGGTGTGCTGTTTCCAAGGAACACATGCACCCCGATGTTTATAGTAATGCTATTGACAATAGCCAAGTATGGAAAGACCCCAAATATCCATCAATGGATGAATGGATAAAGAAAATGTGGTGTGTATACATGCAATGGAGTATTACTCAGCAATCAAAAAGAATGAAATCTTGCCATTTGCAACTACGTGGATGGAACTAGAAGGTATTATGCTAAGTGAAATTAGTCAGAGAAAGACAAATATCATATGACTTCACTCATATGTGGAATTTAAGATACAAAGCAGATGAACAGAAGGGAAGGGAAGCAAAAATAATATAAAAACAGGGAGGGGACAAAATATAAGAGATTCTTAAACATAGAGAACAAACTGAGGACTTTGGAGAGGTTGTGGGTGCCGGGATGGGCTAAATGGCCAAGGGGCTTTAAGGAGGACACGTGTTGGGACGAGCACTGGGTGTTATATGTATGGGATGAATCACTGGATTCTGCTCCTGAAATCATCTTTGCACCATATGCTAACTAACTTGGATGTAAATTAGAATAAAAGAATGGGATGAGAAAAGATATTACAGTAATGAAAAGACTACAAGTGGCTTCTTCAGCCATTTGAAAGGGATAAAATAAACTGGACTTATATGAACATAGATCCTTATAGTTCCAACTTTTTTCAGAAGCCCTAACTTTTATAGATTAAGGTTGTTTCTTCAAATTTTGGTAATAATGCTCTGAAGTAATTTGTCAAAATTGTGATGTGGACAAGTAGTCTTGGTTCTTTCCCAGGTCATCTTTGGTTACTTTGTTCTTAGGGCACCTCTTGTCTCTTACCACCTGTTTTGGAACTCAATGTCCATGTCCCCCGACCTGGGAGCCAACCTCACCAAGGCACACCAGCAAGCAATTAGTTTGACAAGGGCCTCTACCACACAAACTCCCTCTGAGGCTGTGCATCAGAACATCCGTAGCGCCTTGTAAAAACGAACATGCCTTAACCTTACTTCCAGATGATCCTGCTTCAGCATATCTAGGATGTAGCTTGGGTATCTACATGTTTTGAAAGGTTGACAGGTGATTCTGATGTGCAGCTGCAGTTAAGAACCCCCACTCTAAGGCGCTAATGACTGATGAGGGAGGGCTCCATGCAGTATCACCAACTGGACACACTTCATGGATAAGTCACTGCTGAACACACTTCTATCAGTTTTCTCTGCTCAGTAGCCTACTGCATGGTTACAAATGGCTGTGCCTTGTCCCGGAGAGAGCTGGAACTTTGCACCTCCCTCTTCCAGTGATCTGTGATGCATCAGTTTGTTACCACGCGGTGAAAGAGAATGCCTCGCTTAATGTACTACCTCTCCCAGAGGCGTTTGTATTTCAACAGGGAGTCATGCTTTAATCTAAGGGGATGGATGCTGAATGGTGGAATGTCAAGAATTAAGGAAATCAGTTGAGAAGGTATTTTGGAAGAGAGACCTTTTTCCAATTCTCTGAAACACATCCTATTTAAGCAGCACCAATTCGACTTGGTGCTACTTTAAAAAATTTTTTTTTAAATCACTGGGACTGTTTCAGAAGATGAGGAGGCTTCTAGGGGAAAGAAGAACCTTATTTCTTCTTTTTTCCTCGAATATTTTTTGGAATCCCTGTCAGCCCTCACACTTTCTCTTGCCCCCTTGAGAAGTAGTGCCATTCATCCCTAATTCAGCCACAGTTAGATGGCAAGGGAATGCATGTTAAAAGAGCACATCACGGGGCACCTGGGTGGCTCAGTGGGTTAAGCGTCCAACTTGGGCTGAGGTCATGATCTCACGGTTCGTGTGTTCGAGCTCCACGTTGGGCTCTGTGCTGGCAGCTCAGAGCCTGGAGCCTGCTTCAGATTCTGTGTCTCCCTCTGTCTCTGCTCCTCCCCCACTCATGCTCTGTCTCTCTTTCTCTCAAAAATAAATAAACTAAAAAAATTTTTAAATAAAGCTCTTTTTTTAAAAAAAGAGCACAAAACACTATTGTGAATATCCTTTCATATGATCTTGAAACATGGAGCAGAGGGTCATTTAGAGATTGGTTCTCTATTACAGCACAGAGCCAGGCAGACTAATCAATATTTTCATACATCTGGCCATCTTTTACAAACCTGGAGTCATTAAGATTCTGCAGTGTCTTAGGTGTTCCTTAATAAATCACTGGCTTCTCTTACCAGCTGTTGAAATGGTTTCTTCTTACTTTTATCCTCTCATCCCAGATTCTGTAAATATCTACCTCATAGAGCTATTATAAAAATCGAACCAGGGGCACCTGGGTGGCCCCTTGGTTAATTGTCTGACTCTTGATTTTGGCTCAGTCATGATCTCACAGTTCCTGTGTTTGAGTCCCGCATCAGCGTCCTCGCTGACAGCACAGAGCCTGCTTGGGATTCTCTCTCTTTCTGCCCCTCCCATATTCTCTCTCTCTCTAAATAAATGACTAAAGTTTTTTAAAAATTGAACTAAATAAGTTTAAAAAGTGCTCTAAAAATTGTAAAGCTCTATACAAATGTATATTCATGGTTCTGTAATAGGGAATATATTCTTTACGTAGCTGTGCTTCAAATCTTTGATGGAGAGAGGAAGGTG
Organism: Hyaena hyaena; assembly: GCF_003009895.1. Taxonomy (NCBI): domain Eukaryota; kingdom Metazoa; phylum Chordata; class Mammalia; order Carnivora; family Hyaenidae; genus Hyaena; species Hyaena hyaena. The sequence continues at coordinate 2,505,723 of NW_024080661.1, read as the reverse complement.
TTGAGCTAGAAATGGGGCCCTGGCATTAAGGCATTTAGTACTCAATTCTAATTATTGTAAGATTAAAGGAAGAGCTTTTGCTTTTCCTCATTACAAAAATACATTGAATTGTCTATGGTTATTTTTCTTTTAACCATCACAAATTTATTATCCTGGAAATAAGGATTTATAATGAGGGCATTCTCACACCTTTGTTGGTGTGAACTGTTCTCTGAGAACAGGTAGAGAAATCACAGAAATATAAACAGGACCAGTAGACTAAGTGCAACCTCCACTAATTGTTTATTTTCTTTCCAAAGTGGCAAGAAGTTGTTGGAGTTTCATCCTTCATTTTCTATACAAATCGAGGTCCTGAGGGAGAGTATTCTTCATGTGAGCAGCTCTCCCAGTTACAGAAGAAAACTGAGTAACAATAAAACCCTAAGGGACATCATTTAATATTTCCAGCATTTCACATGAGCTTCTGACACTCACGTCTTCAAGGGGAAAGCTGATTTATACTTTCAGTCCTCAGACAATGTAAAGGTGAGGTCAGGCATAGGCATCCTTCATCCCCTTCGCCCGTACTCACAGGTCCCTTGGGCAAGGTGGAATCAAAGCACTGCAAATGCTAGAGGTCACAGGAGTGACACTCTAAGAGGTAAGAGAGCACAGCCTCCTTCCTTTATCAATGGGTCTGACGCCCATATATCTTCATATTGCCGTTGTTTCCACTTGAAAAATTACATGCAGTTGGTTTTACTCTCCTTCCCTTCCTATTCTTAAAACAGGATCTCCACCCTCAATCTAAAGTGTAATTTATGTCAAGAATGATAATTATGTGTTTCTGATTATTTTTTAAAAAGGCAAAACCTTTAACATAAAGGCAGACAACAAGTGTCTTGTTTTATGGCCTTGTACCTTTCCAACCCTATAAATTAAAATCACGTCTGCACTCTCTGGGTCTTTGCACTGATCCGAAGTTGTCTTTCTAGGACATTCTGGAAATTCTAGACTCTCTGGTACAATGCCTTCCACATGGTAGTTCCCAAATAAATTTTTCCTGATTTGATTTTATCTGCAGGTACTTTATCCAATTCTGGTCATGCCCAGAAATACAATACTATTCTGTAAATTGCAGTGCAAGTTTATAACCTGGGCTTCTGACCCCAAATTTCATAATGGGATTGCATGCCTTTTGTTACTTGTGAAGTAAAACAGATCTCCAGTGGAAAGAGGCACCTGTATCTGTTGGTTCTCACAGAATTTAGACCATGCAGGAAGAGCTGGAGCAGAATTTACCTATGGTACAGAGTACAAGATTAGAGTTGCAAATGAGTTCTGGCATTGCATAAAGCCTACAGGCTATTAAAATATCCTTCAAATGATTACCTAATTCGAACATGGCTTTGTGTTAAGTGTTTTTAATAAAATTTTTCTCTCTATTCTATAGATTTCTTTTGTCTTTTCTGGATTCTTCTGACATAGACCCTTCATATCAAGCTTAAGAATTCTGTATATATTCAGCCACTCAGAATGTTTTTTTAAAAATCAAATACTGTAGAACTGCAAGCAGTCAACCTTCCCCAATCCTGGAGTACTGCTCTCCAGAGGCAAGCCCTTTCAATTCGTTCATCAATTCTGGTGTGTACTTCCACATTTCTAAATAATATTATTATACAGCTATTTTTTTGATTTATCAATTTCAGACATTATGTATTGATTTCATATCGTGGCAGAGGAGGATTTAACACGCTTATCTCACCCCGACCCTCACTTCTCCTCCCTTCATCTTCCCAACATGATTATACCATCATTTTTAGTTAGTTTAGTTTTAGGGCTTAGATGATTTTAACTATGTAGATTTTATTTACTGCCACCCCTTATAAACTTCTGTAATTACCCTTTATTTCTTGTTGTTGTTGTTGTTGCTTTTCTAGAGCTGGAAAATGCCTCAGCTTTTTCATTTGATTAGTTTTCTAGGTCTCCATCCCTAATGCTTCCCAAAGCTTTGTGGCAGAATTGTAGTATTCCTCTGACTACTACTTTCCGTGTCGTCAGATTTATCAGATAGGCCATCAGTTCCATTTTGTTCTTGGGGCAGCTCCCCTGGAGACCTCTGTCCTCCTCCCCCATCTTGGGTGGCTTCCTGGAGGTCCAGGGCACAGCTGTCACCCTGGGACTTGCTTTTGTCTGTTTCCTGGTTCTAACGTCACCTTCTTTCTCCCTCACTTGGGTGGAGCACCTTCTCTGGTGGAGGGACGATTTCTTGAGACTGTGTGTGTCTGAAGACCTCTTTATTCTACCATTACACTTGATTGACAGTTTGGGTGTAAGAATGTTAATGGAAGTTGGTTCACCTTAGAATTTGGAAAGTGTTGCTTCATTGACTTCCAACTGCTAGTGTTGCTGTGGAGAAGTTCAATGCCATTCAGATTCTTCGTTCTTTGTGTAGGACCTATTTTCCCCCTGGGTCAGAAGCTTTTATAAGCTTCTCATTATTTATTGTGTCTTGAAATTTCACAGCAATTACCAAGATATGAGTCTCTCTTCATTCATATTCTGGGTATGTGAAGGACCCTTTCCATCAGAAGACTCATATTCTTGATTTTGAGAAATTTCAACATTTCTTCGATCACTCCTTTCCTTTATTTTCTATATTCTAGTATTTTTAAAGTTTATTTATTTTTGTGATAGAGTGAGAGTACGAGCATGAGCAGAGGAGGGGCAGAGAGACAGGAAGAGAGAGAATCCCAAGCAGGCTCCATGCTGTCAGCTCAGAGTCTGATGCACGACTTAAGCCCACAAAGATCATGACCTGAGCTGAAATCAGGAGTTGGACACTTAACCAACTGAGCCATCCAGAAGCCCCTCTATGTTCTAATATTTTTATCTCCTCTGTTTTCCTTTCCTTGATTATTTTGTCTAGTTTCTTTTAAGATTTCCTCAATTATATCTTCCAACTCATCTGTTGATTTTGTTTTTAATTTTTGCTGTCATACATTGAATTTCTGACCCTCCTTTCTTGCTCCCTCATTGTTCCTTTTTAAGCATCCTATCTCATGGATGCAATGTCTTCTCATTCCTCTGGGAATATTAATGATGGCTTGTTTGTTTGTTTGCTTGCTTTGGTCTTTCATTTTCCTTTCTGCAACCTGAAATTTTCATTTTCCTTTCTGCAACCTAGCTCTGTTTCCCCTGACCTTTTACCCTATTATATGTTTTCATCTCTGTCATGCAGGTTGAAAGCTTTTCTGCAAAGTCTGGTGATCCTTAGACCCTGCTTGTATTTAAAAGTAAGGCATCAAAATACAGACTGAAACTTCTGTGTGGAACATATCAACAGATGGGCTTCACTATAGAAAGCCTAAGACTGAGAGTGATAAGGGAGGACCCAATCATTTTTGCTTAAGATCTCCCAAACATCAGTAGATGTAGTCCTTTCTCTGAAGCCATTCATTTTTCCAGAGAAAGATCCATGAATCTCCCAGTGGTGCCATTATACTCCACCACCAGGGTTCTTAGAACTGAGCAGTAAAAGGAAGCCAGGGACCTCAGTGTTCAGGACATGGATTATTACTTAATTCATCTGTTCTCAGGATGGCTTCTCACTCTCCACCAAACTGTGTGTCCCAGCTTTGGGACTTCCCTGGTCTCATTTCCCCACAGAAATTAACACCCCTGTGCCGAGCTTATCTGACTATGGGAGCAAAAGAGTGATATGATGCTCAAGTCAGAAAACTCTATTTCTCAGGGTCCCTGCATGGCTCAGTCGATTGAGCGGCCAACGTCAGCTCAGGTCATGATCTCACGGTTGTGGGTTCGAGCCCCACATCAGGCTCTGTGCTGACAGCTCAGAGCCTGGAGCCTGCTTCGGATCTATGTGTCCCTCTTTCTCTGCCCCTCCCCAACTCACACTCTGTGTATGTGTCTCTCTCTCAAAAATAAATAAAACATTTAAAAAAATTAAAAACGCATTCTTCATCTTGACTTCACGTTATAGTTATGACTGTAACATGATTCATTATGTAAAATGTGTAGACAAAAAAAGTACTGGATTTGGAGCTTAAAAAAAAACAACAACAACCCAGTTTGTGTCTTGACTCCTCTTTCAAGCTTTTGTAAGAAAGTCACTTACCCTCTCTAAGCCTTATTTTCAGCCTCCAAAGGCTTGACTGGTAAGGTCTTCCTATCTGTTATCAGAATCAGTGAGATACCATAAAGGAAACCATCAGACAAACAGTAAATAAAGTACTATCCAAATGTAAAACATTACTGTTATCATTGTTACCATTGTAACTATTGGGTCCAGGAAGGCTGAATTTCATGCTGCCTCTCCTGTCTGTAACACACAGGCAATTCCACAATTAGAGTTGGCTTTCCAAAAAGACACTTTCCTTCTTTTTTTCCTCTAAAACAAATGAATCCGTAACCAATGTACCCTAGCCGTCCAATATGTGCAGCCTCTTTTGTTCATGAACAACCTTAAGGTAATAAACTGGTATGCCCGTGTGACAGAGAAAAATGTCGGGAGGAAATGGGTTTCCATCTGAGACTTCTCAGGTGCTAAACCAAACAATAACAAGGGAAAAATTATTCAGCTAAATGCACCTGACGTACATTGGCATCCAATATGCCACCCCCTCGCTAGGCATTATTACTTATATACCTGCTTCTGAGAAGGACCGCTCGGAAGAGCTACTCTGCTTTTAACAGACATACATTTTAGGGACTTTTAAATAAACTTGTATAGCAACACCGAGCTGCATGTCTTCTAAACTTTGCTATTTCATCCGTCTGTACCAAGCACCGTGAAGCAAAATGGATGTGCCTTCAGCTTTCTACAGTCCTGGAAAATGAACCAGTCCACTTAACAATAAATGGTGGTTGGTTCAAACACACATGACTGGTCTAGTGAGGAAGAAAAGAAAGTTGAGCTTAATGAAGTCCAGTGTCTGTGTCCCTGTGCATGGACAGGAAAGGACGAGTGTTTTATAACTGTTTATTGGAGTTAATGGTAATAAATTCCTCACTTGTGATGCATTAACTTTAATGTTTTCATTACTTGGTGATTTAGGTTTTCCCTTTTCACATTGTAAATCATGTTGCCCCAGTAGCAGAGCAGGTCGAGTGCCTGCCATAATGTTCATAATGCTCAGTGGGGAAAGGAATGTTCTCTTTCTCTCCAGCACGGTCTGACAAAAGACACTTTGCGTCATCCCGATTTGCTACTTTCTAAATAAGCAATAAAGACAGACAGACAAATGCATCTGACAGCAGCCTAGCAGAATGTGACAGAGTCTAGTTTAGATCCAGGGAAAGACAGGTCTCCATAGTAACTTTCCAAATGTATCTGGTGCTGAAGGTTCTTTTTTTTTCTTTTCCTTTTTTTCCCCCCCTCTCTGTTTGCTGAGTGTGAGCCCTTAGTTAATGAGCTGTGCAAATAGATATTGAGATTTAGTGTTTTTATTTTGCAATTACAGACTTGGTGATTTGGTTGGAAACTTTTGGGTCTAGAAACATCACCCTCGTTTTTCCCCTCTTTAATTTTTTTCCTTACAAAGTTCGACTTACTTCAAACTTACATGAGTTTTATCAGATGAAACAGAAGACTCAAGGAAGATTTTTAAATCTCAAATGTGTAACTTAAAAGAAAAGAAGGCGATTTTCGCCCTTGAGGTTCCTTATCATAGCCATCATTTTTGTCTCGGTGTACTGCTATATAGAGACACCCAGGGAGCTGGCTGGGAGTGAGGTCTGGCTGGGGAGTGACACTTTGTCCAGTAGATGATACATACCAGGTCAAGACCACATTGCTAAGATCACTGCATTCTCATCAAGTCCTTCCTGATGGGATATGTGAGATCTCATTAGATCACCCACCCTGAAATACCCCCAGAGAATCACGATAATTAGTTCCTGAGTCTTCTTTTTGATTTTCTGCTTTGTTTGCTTTAAAAGTTTTCTCCATGCAGCGCTCTGATGATATCTGAATGTCTTTTACCAGAGAGACATGGAAAAGGCAAAATTATTATCACTTGGCCACTCCTTGAAATCTTTTGTTTTGGAGAGTAACTAAAATAGAGACTCCAGGATCCTGGTACACTGATCCCCAAATGGCTTTCACCAGCAGCAGTATGAAGTGCTCAGACACACATGGGATCTTAGCGTACAGGATGCAAAATAAATGTAGATGTTCAAAGAGAAAAATACCATTTTTTTCCTCAGGGAAATAAAAGAATAAGACTAGGGAAATGCTACATGAAAAGGCCAAGTTCTCAGCCACTCAAGGTCTGTAGCTCAAAAAGTGCCTTCCACAGCTATTTCTGAAAAGTATTTGGTGATCCATTTGTTAAGGTGTTGGCGTTTGGCTCGGTCCTTTGTGCATTTACAGCTTCCTCTGGATCCCATCCTTCGACGCTCTCCTGAAGCTGGATAAGGTCTGAAGTGAAGAGAAGTGGGTCTTGGTGAGGCTATGAAATAAGCTTAGAAACTTCATTCTCTCCAGTTGAGGTTCATGGCATTTTCCCCCTAACTGCCCCCCCCCAATTTGCCCCCATTCCTATCATCCTTAGTCCTGTTATTCATCCTGGCTTCTGCACTGCCTGTTTCCTCCTTGCTCTCTTGGCTAAAGCCTCTTTCCTCCTCCTTTTTAACTTCTTATTTCACGTTACCAACTGTAAGATTAAAATTGTAATATACAGCAGAACAAAAATTACCATTTGTGACTTAGGTGAAAATGATTTATCTAACAAATATTCAACTCCCATATTGCTTGCTTAGACCACAATTCCCATTAGGCTAGAAGTGGTTGCGGTTCTGCCTAACACACATTTATCAGGCACCTACTGTGTGTACGAGGCCCCTGGGGATATGGGGAGAAATAATAAATAATGAATTGTGCTGCCCTCTATGAAAAGGACTAGATTTCTCACCAGCAGCTTTTCTTTCAATGTCAAGAAATTAAATAATTAGTACCAAACTCCCTAGCGTTTACTGCGGTGTAATTTAGGGAAGGATCCTTCTTAGTCCCACATCAATTCAACAGTTACCTAAGGCACAGCCCTAGCCTGTGATGGGCCTCAGCTCTTCCCATGTTCCGGTTGACCCTCAACCTAATTCTTACTGTTCTTACCTAGACAGCCGTGGTGCAAATACTGGCCCATCCCACTAGGTGCACAAGTGTATCGAGTTCTTCTTTGTTCCCTCCTCTCAATCCAGGTACTATGATGTTTGTTCACCTAATTTCTTCCATAGTGTCATGTCTCTACCTATGAATGCAAGATCTACTTTTACCCTCCTTCCCCTTTCTAGGCCATCCTTCCTACTTCCCTCTACCTAGACCCACAGCTACATTCCTTTTCCCAGCTGTAGCCCCTTTTCAATTTCCTTGTTCATAGTAGCTTTACATAGTAACTAAGTCAAGAATGGAGAGAACTGGGGGAAAGGCTTAGGGCCCCTGGGAGCCAAGACTGTGTTATAATAATGCTCTATATAAGATGGCATTAGAACACAGAAGAAGGAGTGTATAATTCTACAGGGGGTAATAGAAAGATCCGGGGAAGATGTGATATTTAAATTGAGTCTTAAAAGAAATTCCCTTAGGATGCCTGGGTGGCTCAGTAGGTTAAGTGGCTGACTCTTGATTTCAGTTCAGGTCATGAGTTAGAAACCCCGCATCAATGTGGATGGAACCTGGTTGGAATTCTCTCTCCCTCTCCCTCTCTCTGCCCCTCCCCTGCTTGCACACACACGTGTGCTTTCTTTCTCTCTCTCTCAAAAAGTAAATAAATAAACTTAAAAGGAGCGGGGGAGCATGCTTTACTTGGAAAGAGAGAGGAAGTCCCAAAGAGGAAAAACATGAGCAAAGTTCTGCGGTGTAAAGTACATGGCATGTTCCAGAAGGTGGTTTGTTACTTACTGTTGCTAGAGCATTGGGAGGTATGGGAGTTGGAAGAAAATGAAACTGGAAAATAGATGAGACCAAATATTTTAAAGTTTTTTTGCTGCAGAGTTTGAGTTTCATCCTGTAAGTAATGGGGAACCATTAAAGGCTTTAAGCAGGAACGTGACATGACCACTTCTGTGTTTCAGAAAAATGGTATCTGGCCACAGTATGGTAGACTGGTAGAAGGTAAACCAATTTTTTAAAAAATTTATTCCAAACCTAGGCAAGGCTCTTTTCTTTTTTCTTTTCTTTTCTCCGTGTTCTTATCACAACCCAGTGGAGTAGTGAACAAATAGATTTGGAAATGATATTCAGTCATTCATTTTATAGACATGCTTTCAAGTGACACATATATAATGGTGACCTGCCTCAGGACAAGGAGGGAATACAGTGATCCTTCATAGTTTTGTAAAAAGATCATTTGGCATATTGCATCCTCTCCACCTACTTATTAGAGTCACAAGGCCATTTGAAGCATGGCTTCCCGGATTTGTATCAGGATTCTCACTTTGATTGCCAATTACTGTGGTTTGGCTGCTAAAGAGACTTCGGGTGGCTTGGATCTTTGTGGTTCTATATGAAGGATGGATTCCTAGGATAAAAATAAAGCTGAGGGTGCTGGGTTACAGATACACGTAATTAATAAAATCAGAAGACACAAGAGGGTTTCTGAGTTTAAACAATTTGTGTGGAGATGGCATGACTTCTCAGCCTTTTTCCCACCATGACATATGTCCATCAACATTTAATATGCTCAGCCCACTCCACAGAACACCCATGATTTTGAAGAAACACGATTTTCTCAAGGAAAGAGAGTACAGGGGATTTCTCGGTTACCACAATTGTAATAGTGCATCTGATATATTTAGTACCACACACTGTAGCATAAGTAAGATAAGTTAAAAATTATTTTTCAATTGGCTTTTTCCCTTAAGAAAGCATATCAGAATGCAGATGAATGATATTGTTAAGAAAACTTTGAATCCATTGTTATTCTAAAAGTGAATTATTTGAAATCTCTGCCCTTTAGATTAACACCGTCAATTGATCAAAAACACCAGTGTGTCATGATACAATGATTGAGACTCAGCGGGTTATTATATTGAGTGAGTCATTCTTTAAAGTGAAATATGTACACTTAGAAGATGCTGCTGATTACTATTACCATTTATTTAGATGCTAGAAATAGTGTGTTGAAGTTAGCATACCTGGAGTTGGAAGGGCTTTTTTCTAAAACTTTCACTTCTTACAAGTAAAATCGCACTGAAAGTGAAGATGCAGCAGAGGAGTATCCCCTAAGACCACAGGCCTCTCCGACAATTAGTGTGGTGCCTCTTTGTAGAAACAAGAAGGTTCGTCATCGTTTCTGTATGTTACCTTGTAGCTTGGCATTATTGATGGAATGCTTTATGAAAAGGAACCAATTTGGGGTATTTGGCTTAAAAATCGTATTACTGGGGCACCTGGGTGGCTCAGTCGGTTGAGCGTCTGCGGCTCAGGTCGTGGTCTCGCGGTTCATGAGTTCGAACCCCACATCAGCCTCTGTCCCCCTTTCTCTGCCCTTCCCCCACTTTCACTCTCTTAAAAATAAACATGTTTTTAAATCTCCTTTCTTTTTAAACCAAGTGCTCTTCCTTAAAGAGTAGCGAAATCATGTTCAAGATTCCTGCATGAGCCCTACACTGGAACAAGGCTTCATTCTTCTAGATACACTCTTGCATCAAAAGACATCTTCCAAATGGTGCTCACCAAGCACCATTTGTGAGAGCCCCAGGTTGCTTCTTCTTGCAGTTTCTTTACCTCTGTAGCCTTCTATTCCATTCTAATATGTTCTTTTATTTTACTCCATACTGTGTACCTGTTGACTTCTTGAATTTTACACAGATCTGCCCTGGAAAGCAATTTCATAGATTAGTCAGCCAGTACATTAAAAAGGTAAATAAATATAGTATCTTAAAATAATTTTGGGGGGGTTGAGTTTGGTAAGTCCTTCATAGATTCTGGATTCCTTTTATCCATTATGTCATTTGCAAATATCTTCTCCCATTCCATCGATTGTCTTTTAGTTTTGTTGATTGTTTCCATTGCTGTGCAGAAGATTTTTATCTTGATGAGGTCCCAATATGGATAAAGAAAATGTGGTTTATATATACAATGGAATACTACTTGGCAATGAGAAAGAATGAAATCTTGCCATTTGCAACAACATGGATGAAACTGGAAAGTATTTATACTGAGTGAAATAAGTCAGTCAGAGAAAGATAGATATCATACATTTTCACTCATATGTGGAATCTCAGAAACTTAACAGAAGTCCATGGGGGAAGGGAAGGGAAAAATAGTTTCAAACAGAGAGGGAGGAAAGCCATAAAAGACTCTTAAATACAGAGAACAAATTGAGGCTTGTTGGGAGAGAGGGGACAATGGGTGATGGGCATTGAGAAGGGCACTTGTTGGGATGAGCACTGGGTGTCGTATGTAAGCAATGAATCATGGGAATCTACTCCTGAAGCCAAGAGCATACTGTATACACTCTCTGTTAGCTAACTTGATGGTAAATTACATTTTTTAACAAAATATTTATAAAAAATATAATAATTTTTTGACATCAAGTATTAGGATAACCACACACTGTGCCTGCTTCTTTCTCCATACTTAAATGGTGTCTCTTGTGGGAGAGTGAGGCAGGAAGATCCTGTCTTTCCTCAACCACTCTGAGTGCATCTCCTCAGCTCAGGCTCAGGGTGGTGGAAAGTGCAAGGGCTGTTCCAGCTGAGCAACCTTCAGCAAGTTCAGTAATTTCACTAAGACTCAGTTTCCTGGTCTGTAAAGTGGAGCTGATAATAATACATACTTCATAGGCTGTTGTGAAGCTCAGATGAGATATAAACATGCTTTATAAAATGCAGACTAAAAATTTATTAGGTTTTTCATTTTTATTAAAACATATTAGCTTTTATTATTTTTTAAGTTTTCATTTATTTTGAGAGAGAGCGAGCACAAGCGGAGGAGGGTCAGAGAGAAGGAGAGACAGAATCCCAGTCAGGCTCTGCACCATCAGCACAGAGCCCAACATGGGGGCTCAGACTCACAAACTGTGAGATCATGACCTGAGCCAAGATCAAGAGTCAGATGCTTAGTGGACTGTGCCATCCAGTGCCCTTAGTTTTAATTATTTTGTTCATCAATTATCTGCTTTTTTTCTTGGTGCTACTTATTGGCCTAGAATCTCATGAATTTTCTTTATCCTCACTATAACAAGATTTCTTTCACAGATTTTTACAGCCTGGTCAGTTACCTGGATTAACAGATTTTTTTTAAGACCTTAAAATTTGGAGGGCTGACAAGAGTCCTTCAAGATCTCCTGAACATGGTCTCCTGTCCTGGTTTGCTAACTACAGATGTGTGATTCCTTCCATGTTCCATCATCCTTCAGTCTAGCTCCAATTGCCCTTGTTTTGTTTTCTAGCTTCTTCTGCCAGAGCTTATTGAAGAGTCTGACCAAGTACTTTGTGTTCCCTCTTCTTCCTTTCCTCTGCATCTGGGTTATTCCTCCATGAACTTAAAGCCATCTGAAACTTTCTGATCCCAAGTCGATTATTATTCATGATTTAGAATTTTTCACCTCACATGTGTTACATGTATTGATGTAAATCCCTTAATAAGTGAAGGAAAATGACAAGAAAGTGTGAGGAATAGGTGTCAACTCAGGCGGGTAATGAATAGAACCACAGAAGTTAAATTCTGTGAGGCTGTCTCAGGAGACTAAGAGAGGAAGAGTCTTTGAAACCAGCTTCCCTGGTAGTATCATGCTCAGAAGCTGAACACTGCATGCCGGACACCTCAGACTGACTGTCACTTATTGACTAGCCTGTGAAAACTCAGAAAAAAAGCAAAAAGCAACCCATAAATGCAACTGAGGAAAAGCTGTAATGAACTTATTTTACAAAGGCCACAGCAACCAAACATAAAGGAGATTTAGGACCAGTGGCCACCAAACAGAATACTACCTTCACCCACCCTCCCTGCAATCCCGTCCTCTGCTTTGTACATTTGAGAGATTGTGAAGTGTGTGTTTGTCACTTGTCTGCCAATGCATGTATGCCAGCAATCTATTGCAGATGGAACGTCACCACCTCCAGCATGCAAATATTAAATTTTCTCCAACCTCAGCCACCCAATCCCCTGGGGCCTTTATCACAGGTACCTTAATGGAGAAACCTTGTAAACTTCACCTGGCCTGAAATTCACCCCTGGTAGCTATCAGTCTCTAGGCTGGAGTTTGGTCCCTTTTTCCAAACAATTGGAAAGAACTTGAGCTAAAAGGAAAAGGGAGGATGGGAGAAGTAGCAGTTGAACAAATGATGTTTTTAAAAACTCATTGATTTGGGGCACCTGGGTGGCTCAGTCAGTTGAGCATCTGACTTCAGCTCAGGTCATGATCTTGCAGTTCATGAGTTGGAGCCCCATGTCAGCCTCTGTGCTGACAGCTCAGAGCCTGGAGCCTGCTTCAGATTCTGTGTCTCCCTCTCTCTCTGCTCCTTCCCCACTCACACTCCGTCTCTCGCTCAAAATTAAATAAACATAAAAAAATTTTAATCATTGATTTTCATTTTAGGTTGGCTTAGCAGGAAACCAAGCCAGCTGCCTCTAAGGGAAGCTCACAGGCACCTGGCAGGTTCTGCAGGAGCTGTGGCCTTTTTGCAGTAAGATTGCTTGGCTTCTTGTACTGTTAGCCTTGTGCTGTGGTGTTGCCAAGTGATTTCTCCAATTCTCTTTTCTCAGTGGGCTAGAACGCAGCTGATTAAATAGGCCGTGACTCACATAAGCTCCCGTGTCTTTTTTATTGACTGCTGTATGGAAATGTATCACACTCAAAGGGTCCCCATTGTTGTTGCTGTCCATAGCTGACTGAGGAGTCATGTTTAACACTGAGAGACGAAATCCTACTCGGTCGTGTTTTATTGCAGAGTTGGGTATGGGTGGGATGCAAGGGTTTAAAGGAATCTGGATGAGCAGAGAAAGATGTCTGAGAATTTCTTTTATCTTCATCTGCCACGAAAGTTGGGTGGCCATCACTTCTAGGTAACACCTTCTCTGCTGATCTTATCTTTATGGCCCCACATCCTTCAGCTAAGTGAATCTTTTCTTTATATGGGCTATTCTGGGAGATTTAGTTAAGTGCAGTGGTAGAGAGAGATGATGACACGAATATAATTCTGTTCTGTGCTGATACAACTGTGATGCACCCTTAGGTTTATCCAAGAAGGCCATTTCTTCCCAATAAATCTAAATCATTTCTATTTTTTCATTAGGATGGTGATATCTTTTTTCAGGTAATGGACAAGAAGCCTTGATTGTTTTTAAAAATTGTATACTTACATATAAATGTTTTTGCCTTAAAATAGCAATTCATGCAATTATTTGTGGCTTCTTCCTGTTTCTATTATCATCCTGTGAAGCATTTACATACTTTCTATTAGGCACTAAGTAGCTCTGCAGACCTGTTCATTTGCCAGTAGGTGTGGATCCAGGCATATAAGCCTCTTCCTGCTTCATCACCCCGGGACCATAGCCAACGTGATGCGTCCCCAAGATCATTGGTTCTTGATCAACAGGACACTGAGCTGACACCGAACTAGGAGACAGCTTGATTGCCCCAATGGCTTCCTATCCTGGTTGTCTGGATTCATCTGATAGATAATGGAGCTAATGAAATTGAGCTCAGTGTCAACTTACACTGAGAACAATTCTGTTATTAGACTCCCCAAACAGTGCCTTATACACAGAAGACAATCACTAGAATAGAGACTGATTTGATTTGGTTTCCTAATTGTTTTCCATAGCTATTTCAAACTTCACCTCCACTGCCCGAAAGGGAAGCCAGGCCAGAAAGTTCATCAGTACAGATTCCCTCTAATAAGAAAGCAACATATCTTGCAAAAACCCAGCACGTAAAATACCATGTTTCTAGCTCTTCTGAGCTAGAGAAAAGCCAGCAACTCACTTTTTGCCCAATTTCAGCAAACTGAGTGTGACTCTTTTGGAGAGAAGGTGGTGATGGTAACTGACCCTAGTTTCCTAGAATCAGTGACTTGGGGTTCAAACGTCTCTACAGCATTATGTCTTTGTTTTCTTGGTGGTGGCATTCTTGGGTTTCGGTTGGTGGGGAGAGAAAAGCCTCATGCTGATAATGTACTGAAAGTAAATGAAATTAAATAAGCGAAGCAGTGCTCATCACTACTTCCTTCCCCCCTGGGTAATTCAATTCAAGCTCTCTTTCTGATGGCAACTCACAGGGACTGTCTCTGTCACCCCGCTGGGGCCTGGAGTCTTAACATCTAAATAAAAGTTTCACTCAAGCATTTTTTATGCTCCTGCCAGCAGGATCAGTGAGCTGGTGTGGGCACATTAATGTAATATTCATACTCACAGACTCTCCCCGCACACGAGGCAATGTCTTCCCATTTTCATAATTATAGATGTTCCATAAAATGGCATTTAGATTTGCATTAAAAAAGGAGGTTTGAATTCTAATAGAACGTTTAACATGTCTTTTATGATTCAGACTCTCGGCATCTCTAACTAGAAGCTGTGTCTCTAAGTTTAACAAGACCTTAAAACAAGAAAAAGAAAAGAAAAAAAAAACTGCAAGAAGAAATAGAAACTCCAAGCTTAGGGGATCCTGTGTTTCTCATCTCCTGTGTCTTTCATTTAATTTTTAGGCCTCTAGGAGCAATTTTTGGTAGTGATGCAGAGAGGATGGGCTCTCCTGAAAAGGGCCTCTCAACCATATAGAGTCCTCAGCCTGACCACTCCACCCTCCATAGGATCAGTTTCTATTTTCATAGAGAGAATTTACAGAGAGATATTAGAATTTTCAGAAGGGTGGGAGAAATGAAAGGGTCCTAAACAAATGAACTTCCCTTTGCTGCTGTTCATCTCACGTGTGTGCGCTGAGACCCATCTGGGAGGATTTATAGCAGTCACAGAGTTCGCTAACCGTAGAGCACACAAATGAAAATAGTCTATGAACAAGGAAGTTGACAATAAGGACAAATAGAAAAAATCGGGCACTTAGACACACTAAAAAAAAAAAAAAAAAAAGCCTCTTCAGATCTCTATGTTTAAAACTAAGTTTGAAACAGCTTAGAAACAAAAAGTAATCTTAGTTGTATTTTAAATTGTCTTAAAATGTTATTTTTAAGAGTGCCTGGGTGGCTCAGTCAGTTGAGTGTCCAACTCTTGATTTCGGCTCCGGTCATAATCCCAGGGTTATGGGATAATGGTATATGGGATAATCCCAGGGAGATTACTCAATCCACATTGAGTGTGGAGCCTGCTTGAGATTCTCTCTCTCTCTCTCTCTCTCTCTCTCTTTCCCTCTCCCTCTCCCTCTGCCCCTCCCCCACTCACACACGCACTTGTACTCCCTCTCTCTGTCTCTCAAAACCACACTGAGATATCACCTCATGCTGGTCAGAGTGGCTATAATGAGCAAATCAGGAGACTATAGATGCTGGTGAGGATGTGAAGAAATGGGCACTCTCCTACACTGTTGGCAGGAATGTAAACTGGTGCAGCCCTTCTGGAAAGCAGTGTGGAGCTTCCTCAAAAAAATTAACAGTAGAATTCCCCTATGACCCAGCAATAGCACTGCTAGGAGTTTACCCAAGGGATACAGGAGTGCTGGTGCATAGGGGCACATGTACCCCAATGTTCATAGCAGCACTCTCCACAATAGCTAAAACATGGAAAGAGCCTAAGTGTTCATCAACTGATGAATGGATCAAGAAGATGTGGTTTATCTATACTATGGAATACTACATGGCAATGAGAAAGAATGAAATCTGGCCATGTGTAGCAACATGGATGGAACTTGAGGGTGTTATGCTGATTGAAATAAGTCAGGCAGAGAAGGACAGATATCATATGCTTGCACATATAGGAGGATTAGGAGGAACTTAATGGAGGACCATGGGGGAGAAGAAGGGGAAAAATAGTTAGGGAGATGGAGGAAGGCAAACCATGAGAGACTCTTGAATGCTGAGAACAAACTGAGGACTGATGGGTGTGGGGGAGAGGGGAAGGGGGGGTGATGGGCATGGAGGAGGACACTTGTGGGGACGAACACTGGGTGTTATATGGAAACCAAGTTGACAATAAACTATTAAAATAAAATAAAATAATTTTTGTTATTTTTAAACAAGAAGTATTTTAAACAAGAAGTAAATTGCCAGCTCATAGCCACCACTGAATAAATGTTAGTTATTGTAAATTTCAAAAAAAAAACAATTGTGTAAAAAAAAAATTATTTCACCCAAAAGTCTCAAGATATTGTATAGGGGACCAAGTTGATTCCTAAGTGGTTGTCCCTTCAGTTGGTTTGTATTTTGTTTTGTTTTCTAAATCATTTAAGGGAAACCAAAGGAGCTTTGGTTTTGGAGACTAAAAAGAATAAACATTAGGATCCTGCCAGCCCACTCTCTTTATTTCTCCTAATTAAGAAATATGGACTTGGGAGCACCTGGCTGGCTCAGTCAGAAGAGCACATAACTCTTGATCTCAGGATCATCAGTTCAATCCCCATGTTTGGTGTAGAGATTACCAAAAAAATAAATAAACTTAAAAAAATAGAAATACGGGCTTGTATTTCTTTTTTTTTTTTAATTTTTTTAATGTTTTACTTATTTCTAGGAGAGAGAGAGAGACAGCGTGAGCAGGGGAGGGTCAGAGAGAAAGGGAGTCACAGACTGAAACAGGCTCCAGGCTCTGAGCTGGCAGTCAGCACAGAGCCCGACGCAGGGCTTGAACCCACGAACTGCGAGATCTTGACCCAAGCGAAAGTCGGACGCTTAACCGACTAAGCCACCCAGGCGCCCTGGGCTTGTATTTCTTAAGCATTTTTTGTGTGTTTTTGTTTCATTTGATTTTTTAAGGAGTAAATTCCTTCTTTTTTGTCCTTTACTCCTCCCTTCTGTAAAATAAGTATCAACCCTAGTGGTGAAAGATGGATGAGGATCTTGACTTCTCAATAAATTTGTACCTAACAAGGCTAATTGAAAGTCAAGGATACGATTAAAGGCTGATGTCAATTCCAAAGTCTTCTCTTGGTAAAATCTTCTACCATTCTTATGCTCTTTCCCATACTTGGACAAATCCAGGATTTGGTGGCTATTGCCAGTTCAGCTTGTACAGCCCTTCTTTGTGTGTGAACTTAGTAAAATTTATGTTCACTAGGTGGCTTTCTGTTTTGTTGTTGTTATTGTTTTTAAGAGTGAGTGTGTGTTTATGGCTCTCACGGAGGTGGCTGCATTTATGGTGAATTCTATCACTCATTAAAGTGTCTCTGCTGGTAGCTATTCATTTGACTTTTGATGATCTCGATGTGGTTTATCCAATTTGGAGCTTATCTCCGCTGCAAATTCTTAATTCTCTGGAGTCCTTTTCTTGCCAATCAGTACATATTTAGGCTACCTCTCCTTGCACAAACTAATGTGTGTTTAGATCATTATAAGTGATTTTGGCATTAGATATAATGAGGAAGAAAGAAAATTTACTGGTTTTCCCCAATCACATAAAAATTGTCTTATTTAGGCTGTGCTGAAGCAATTGGCCTTCTGCACCCCCTTCATTAATGTAGATTATCTAAAGTTGCCTAAATAAATGAAAACTCTGCCAGGTTTCAACAAAGCATTTTGCTGTTGTTCCTTTTAGGAGTGGAAGACATCACAAGAGGAGCTCAAGAGCTGGATAACATCATCAAGCAAGGATACTTGGAGAAGAAAAGCAAAGGTACTGATCAGACCCACAGGTCTCAGAACATTCCAGGAAGGGAAGGGAAATGAGGGAAAAGAGGGCTAACATAGCAGGGGCTTTCTCTATGCCCAGTTCTATGCTCAGGAGCTGGAAGGCCAAAAGGAAGGCAAGAGAGAAGTCTTGGGGGTGTCTTTGTGTAGTCTGACACCCCCAAAATCTTCATCAGACTGTGAGCTTCATCAGGATAGGAACTGGTTCTGCTTTGCTCACCTGATACACAACAGGTGCTTAATAAATCCTTGTTGAATGAATTAAAGATGATACTCTTGTTCTCATCTCTCAGTGTGCTCCCACAGAGCAAAACTCTGTTGCCAAGAGTGTCATTTTATATCCTATGTGAAGAAGCCCAGTTTCAAGTTTCAGAAGAGCCCAACTTTTGATCTACCACTCACTGGATGAGAATACATACCACTATCCTAAGCCCGGGGTCCCAAGTTTAACACTCAAAAGGCAAATTGGAAAGAAAGCCTTTGCTGTACCCGTGGCTTGAGCATCAGCTTGGTTTGCTAAAAAGGCACCGCATAAAGCTATCATATAGAATTTGAAAAGTACTGGATGAGACTAGAACCTGAAAGATATGAAGGAAGATAAATAGCGAGACAGCTGTGAGAGGTCAGAACAGGCAAACCCCATGTAGAATTTGGACCTTTAACGGAGCGAGCCCTCTGGTCTCTGAGTCAATATGGGATAACCTGTGGGAGTGAACGGGAGGGTTTTACAGTCCATTAACCTAGGAAATAAAACAATAACACACTAGACTGTGTGTTGTTGGACTTTACAGACTCTTCAGTGGTTGTAGTTACCTGAATTTATGTCCCTTACTGCTGTTCCATTTAGATCATAGTTTCTTTGGATCAGAATGGCAGAAGCGGTGGTGTGTTGTCAGCAGAGGCCTCTTCTACTACTATGCTAATGAGAAAAGTAAGTGTTCTTCATCTGCACAGCAGCAGCTCACTCCTGGATGCAAGCACTTCGTAAATTCTCAAGCACTTAGATCTCAAGATAGCAGTCCTTAACTAACACCCATAAAGGGACATGCTTGGGAAAGGAAGAGGCTTGGGTAAGCCATACCTTGCCCATCATCAAAAACACAGACGCCAATTTAGAAATTATTTCTCCTTTAAACACTAGGCCAGCATATCAAAAAGTTGTCTTTTATTATGACTAATAACACAATATTATAAACATTGAACACTTTGGTATTCTTTTTTTTTAAGAACCTCCAACTCTTTGTAGACATTAATAATATAGTTAAAATACTGGGGGGAAATTCTAAGAAAGATTTAAACAGCTTGCAAATGGCCCAGAAACAGAACCCTGGGTCCAAACTCTCTAAGAATATGCTCTCAACTTCATCCTATGGAATGCTGGGAAGTAGTCCAGTGGACATCTCTAGAGCCATGGAGTGTTGAGACCCAAATGGCGGCTGTGCCCAGGAGACACCCTCCAGCCAGATGGCGGCAGCAGTAAAGTGTTGACTCAGGCCAGAGGCAGCTTCCTAATGAGCCTCCACTGAGTCAATCAAGCACACCACTCATATGCTCTTCCTAGAAGACCTCCCATCCGTGCTTAGCACAGTCGCTAAGTTCATGAGAAGGAACAGAGGATATAAGCATAAACTGTATGCAGCTACAATTAAATACAACCCAAAACTGATCATTGTCAGTGAACATAAACTTTCAAAGAGGGGATACCTTCCTGCAAACCCTAACCACCCTGGGAGTAATTCTACAAAGCAAGAGATAGATACAGGAAAGCAAAGCATCAGCTCTTGTGGGGGCTTTCTTGGGCTCTGCCACCTGGGCACAGAGGCCAGTGACTCAGAGTACACCCTTCCTTTTCCTTCCAGCCATTCCCTGTTTCTCTTCTCTTCCTTCTTTCCCAGGATGAAGCATCTCCCAATGCCGAGATATCTAGTCTAGGGAATAATCATATATCTACCCAATTGCCTTTGGACTTCCCGTGTTGGCATCAAGGTGGCAGAAAGAACAGCACCTTTGCCAGGTGACCTGGCACCCTTAAGATTTGTGCTTGGGCTTCAAGGCCAATGGCTCACCCTGCCTTTCTGCCTGCCATGGACGATCGCCGACTTCCTCTTGGGTTCACCCTTTTATATTCCTCAGAGACTTTCACATGTAGGGGTGAAGTGTGAAGCCCTACCTGGAGATCTTCACAGCATAGCTCAAAACCTGAGTAACACACCCCCAGCATCCTTCCAACGCCCAGACCACCATCCGAGCCAGCAACCACAATCTGTTCCCTGAATTCTAGGCATACAAGCCCACCAGGAGCTATTTTCTTATTTTAAACCTTCAAACTAATGTAATATGTATGTCATTGTAAAATGGTCCTTCATGCCCCTTGCATTTAAATAAGTGGTGGGCATATCTGGATATAAAACCAGGTGTCACGTTCATTCATTCAGAATCCTCTATACTCAAGGTGAGAGAGCGGGAGAGAGGGAGAGACTTGGAGACTTTTATGGACCATTTTACCGTCAGGGTGAAATAAAACCTGGTGACCAAAGAAACAACAGAACATTTTAGTGGCCAGTTAGAACAAGGAGAGATACTTTAACAAAAAAGATTCTGGTGTCAAAAAGCACTGTTGCATGGCTCCCTTCTCGCCAGTTACTTCTTATTGTGCCCAAGACATTTTCTTGGGACTTATAGAGTGTTTGTGTATTTCCTTTAGCTCAACCAGGTAAGGATAGAGTCTTTTTTCTTTTCTTTTCCTAATATTGTCATCCCATTGCCTCTTTATCACCATCAGCCTCAAAAAGCACGTATTCAGCAATTCATTCCACCTGCTAACGGGACACAAATCATCACCCAGACACTGTGGTCCCACTCCTCTGTTATGTTCTGCCTGAACTATGCCAGGAGGACACAAAATCACAAAGAACCGCCCCGTCTTTTCCCCTTCCTGGTATTTTATTTTTTAAAAAGAGAGTGACAGCCAGAGTGGTCTCTCCTTTCCTTCACTTAGGGTCCTTTCCCTCCTTCCTCATCACCCAGTGCCACTTCCCAATTTGACCTCTGGGAAGGGGGACAAAATACTGAGTTTTAATTATTCTCCCCCTCACATGAATTCCCACCAGACCAGCAGGAGGCAGAGAGTGGTCTAGCCCAAATGCCACATAGGGCAGAGGAGGGGATCCTGGGAACTCATAATGCCCCCTGAGCTGCTGTCCCTTCCCCTCAAATGTGAGCTCTGCTGGCCCTGATAATAATAACGCTGCGGTTCTGTAATAACTGTCAAGAGCCTCCCATTCACAGCCACACTCTCCCTGCTGTAATAATTCCTTCATTCTGTTGTTATAGATCTCTTAACATTCTAATAAATTCTCCGTCTCCATTGTCCTGTTTTGGCAAAATAACCTTTCACGTTGGATTTCCCCAGCTTGGCAGTGCTCTCTGCCTCGCTGTCACAGTAGCCCCTTCCTGAGCCTTCTTAATGACCTTTCCTTGAATATCGTGTCTCCTCGGGGACGGAACAGCTGTTGCCGTGCTTTTAGCTTACGTACCAGAGAGGACGCCTTCCCTTGGTCGCATCTCTCTAGGGACACAGGGGGTCTTCCTGTCTTGCAGGCAAGCAGCCCAAAGGGACCTTTCTCATTAAGGACTACAGTGTCCGGATGGCCCCGCACCTGCGAAAGGACTCCAAGAAAGAATCCTGCTTTGAATTGACCTCCCAGGACAGGCGCAGCTATGAGGTAGGTTGAGCCGAGGAGATGGCTGGTCCTCACCGTGCGAGCTGGGGGTGCCACACTGGGTTCCATCCTTTCTTCGTTACCTGCTCATTTCTTACCAGGACCTTCCTTCTTGACATGTCTTCACCTTTGCCATGTGGTGCCCTCCCTCCTGCTCTCTGTTGTCACTCATCCTAGATGCCCCCTTCGGTTGGCTTCTGCCTCCTCACCCCTCCTCTTCCCGGTCTCACTCCATAGATGAGTCTTGTCTCCTTAGCACACAATCCAGTTCCTCATTCATCATCTCTAACTTCACAGCTTTAATTCCCATTCCTTTATTTGTTCCCTGATTATCTTCACTGACTTCCATGACATCCAGGAAAAGAAAAATCTGACTGTAGAGTGAAAAATAAGTTATTTTCCCATACTCATCTCGCTATCCAAAATAATCTTCCTGTGTATAGATGCACTGCGTATCTCTGGAAGGATCTCTAAGATGCTGGTAACAATAATTAGTGAATAGTAACAGTGAGAACTGGAGGGACTAGAAGACCTGGGTTGGGGTGGAAAAGGTTGATTCTTCAGTGTGTTCATTTTTATATATTTTGATATGATATAGGAGGTAATATAATAAGTAATGCATTTATTAACTAAAGCAATAAAAAAATTCTGACTAAGGGATTGTCACAATTTTCACCAAAAATCTATTTTTACATGTGTGTATATGTGTACAAATATCATTTCCTGCTTGTTAGTAGTTTTTATCTTATCACGATTTCACTAAAACAATTCTTTAGCTGACTTATGAAAAAGAGAAAAGCCATGCTAAGGTTAATATCACTCACTTGAGTAAGGCTTTGACTCTTCAAATGGTTCTCAGTACCTGTCCTTTTCTGTTTCTATAGTATCTTAACCCTTGTTTTGATAAAACAACCTAGGTCTTCAATATGCAATTTCGAAAAAAAATTTTATTGATTTTTTAATGTTTATTTTTGAGAGACAGAGCGTGAGTGAGGGAGAGGCAGAGAGAGTGAGGGAAATACAGAATCCCAAGCAGCCGCCAAGCTCTGAGCTGTCAGCACAGAGCCCGACGTGGGGCTCAAACTCACGAACCGTGAGATCATGACCTAAGCCGAAGTCAGATGGTTAACTCACTGAGCCACCTAGACGTCCCCAAAATTTTTTATTTTATTTTATTTAAATGTTTATTTATATTTGAGAGAGACAGTGTGTGAGCAGGGAAGGGGAAGAGAGAGACAGAGGCAGAATCTGATGCAGGCTCCAGGCCCTGAGCTGTCAGCTCAGAGCCCCACGTGGGGCTTGAACTCAGACCACGAGATCATGATCTGAGCTGAAGTCGGACACTCAGCCGGCTGAGCCACCCAGGCACCCACAAAATTTTTTATTTTAGCACTGCACTTTGCTAGAGAGTCCTTTATAGATATTATGTATTAAACATATATACTTGGTCTGTTTCTAAATTATTTTTGTTATTCAGTATTGATGGTGCCTCCTCCAGATAAAAATTTATATGACAAGTCTAAATCAATTTCCTTAGACATTTTTTATGGAAATGAGTTTTTAAGAAATCAAGAATGACAGTGTCTATTAATAAGTATTAAGCAGGAATCTAGGTTTCTTACACAGCACATATCTTTGTCTTACCCTAATGGCCAAATAATAAAAATGTTATTGAGGAACAGTCATTTCAAGTTCATTCATTTAAAATAAAAAATTACTAAGGCTTGCTGCCTGACTGGCTGGTTTTGTGAATCAGAATGTAGAGTTTGTTTACTTCTTCTTTTCTTTGGCCCATTGAATCCAAGTCATTACCATGGTCTGTGGATTCTTCCTCCACGATATCTTTTGGATCTTCGCCTTCTTATTCCCACAGCCATCACAATGGCCGTCCTTATCACCTCCCCCAGAGGACTGGTTAAATAGCCTTCTAGCTGGTCTTCTGTCTCCCATTCCTCCCTATTCTGATCCCTCCTACCCACAACTATTGAAACAGTCTCCCATTCCTTTTGCTAGAATTTACAGTGGTTTCCTATTGCCTACATTATAGGTTGAACTCCTAGTACTCAGAGCCCTCTCATCAACTCCTCCCTGACCCGCAATAGTCCAGCATCACCTGTTACTGTCCTCCAGTCAAGCTGATCTGCCTTCCTTCTCCCATACACAATGGACTCATTCCTAATCCTCTGCACATGGTTCCCTCCACCAGGCAGTCTCCGCCAACTCTTTTATTTTTTTAATGTTTTATTTATTTCTTTTTTTTTTTAATTTTTTAAAATGTTTTATTTATTTCCAGGAGAGAGAGAGAGACAGCGTGAGCAGGGGAGGGTCAGAGAGAGAGGGAGTCACAGACTGAAACAGGCTCCAGGCTCTGAGCTAGCTGTCAGCACAGAGCCCGACATGGGGCTCAACCCACGAACCACGAGATCATGACCTAAGCGAAAGTCGGACGCTTAACCGACCAAGCCACCCAGGCGCCCCAATGTTTTATTTATTTCTGAGAGAGAGACAGACAGCGTGAGCAGGGGAGGGTCAGAGAGAGAGAGAGTCACAGACTGAAGCAGGCTCCAGGCTCTGAGCTAGCTGTCATCACAGAGCCCGATGCGGGGCTCGAACCCACGAACCATGAGATCATGACCTGAGCCGAAGTCGGACGCTTAGCCGACTGAGCCACCCAGGCGCCCCAAACCCTTTTAAAGTCCAACCAAAACAGGGGTGCCTGGGTGGCTCAGTTGGTTGAGCGTCAAACTTCTGCCCAGGTCATGATCTCCCAATTCATGACTTTGAGCTCCGCATCAGGCTCTGTGCTGTCGGAACCTGCTTCGGATTCTGTGTCTCCCTCTCTCTCTCTGCTTCTCCTCCATTCGTGCTCGCTCTCTCTCTCTCGCTCTCTCAAAACTAAATAAACATTAAAATAAATAAATAAATAAAATCCAACCAAACAGTATTACAAGTATCAACAAGCTTCTCTGGCTTACTCTCGGCAACAGTAATAGCTCCTGTACTCTCTCAGCCTCCAGTTGTTACCAGACGCACCTTCTCTGTAGTGTTCCCATTCCAAGTGTGTATCTTGTCTCCATACCTGATGATGCATTGTTCTTTGAACTCAGGAATTTTGGTTTGCTTTTTTTTTCCTGTAAACTTTTCTTGAAGTAATGTCTGATGAATGCATGGATAATCGAATGGATAATTGCACATGAACACGAACGTCCGGACTCAAACAGTAGTCCACATTGGGTATACAGAATTGCTGAAGGAAAATATTACTGAGTAAGATTTTGATCTTTTTTCTAAATATTAAGCAGAGAATCCTAAGCTTTCAGCTTGACTCTGCAACTTAACTCACAAGGCTCTTCTCTTTGAACCTCCCTATAGGATTCATGGAAATTTTATGAATTCAGGGAGGTGGCAAAGTAATTCACTCATTTTTCTTTAGTTTACAGCTGCTAATCCAGCCGAAGCCAGAGACTGGGTGGATCAAATAAGTTTCTTGTTAAAGGGTAAGTACCGTTACTACAGAAACAGTACTTAAGTGGACTTGGGGTTGAAGTTATCTTGCATAAATATAATCCACAGGCTTCGGTCTATACTTTTTATCTGCTTGTTCTGCCTCCTACCAGCCTTATGTTATAACAACAAATAGTACCACGTATGAATCAGAAGGTAAAGAAACCATCAACGTGGAGATGACCTCTGTAATATTCGTAACCACTAGGAAAGGAGATTCTGAAAACCAGCTCAGCTCAGTTAGGTGTCTCCCCTTATGTTCTGGAAGAGAAATTTGTGATATCAAACATGAAGTTGCCTAGATACAATTTAGGTCCCACACCTTCTTGTTTTAAACTTAGTAGGAAATAGAAATCTATTCTCATCAAGGTGGCCTTCGTGGCCGTTGGACACTAGAAGCAAATTGTTCTTTCCCAAACCACAATAAAATGTTCCTTGCTTTGGAATGGGAAGAGTCCTTCCTGAAGATGTTAAATGACCACTCTTAGAGTGCCCTCTGCTGGCCGACCTGCAAGCACAGCAGTGGCCCTGGCCCAGGAAGTCTTGTATGTCTGCGAGGGGCCAGGCAGGTAGAGGTAGCCGACTTGAGTCTATCACTTGGCACCAGATACCCCATGATATGTCATCATGGCAGGACCCTGCCGCTGCAGAAAGGTAGAAACACCAACTTTATACATGGACCAAGACCTAAGGAGAAGCACATCAACCCAAAAACACCGAGACTTTTCGTCTCCGTTTTTTATTCTGCTGTAAGATTTTATTGTGGAGAAGAAGAAAGAAGCACCAGAGCTTTAATTACAAGAATTGCCTATTTTACTCAGTTTATGCCTTTGCTATCACAAAAACAAAGTATTGCATCTACCAAGAGCGTCACGTATAATAGACTGGAACTAGGCAAACATGAACATTGATGGTGAGACTACAGGGTACACTCTCATCTAGGTGCCTTGGATTTATGCGTGTAATATACCCCTAAGTGTGTGAGCCTCAATAAAACTCAAAGCAGCTTTATTGAGCTGTACCCTGTGGTACTTTCAGAATCCCACATTGAAGAAATTATTCATTCCATTTTATTTTAAAACAAACAAAATAATAACATATGGTTTAAGCCACAAATGTGTCTTTGATCCCTTCCTCAAATGAGGTGGCACAGGATTCAGATGAAAATTGTTGCAGAATCTTTATTAAATGCCTAATCAAGCCAAACAGCTTTATTGTGTTTTGAAATGAACGTTGGATGTCTCTCTACCCTTTCCTTCCCCAGAGTACCCTGACGCCGCTCGCCCATCCTGAGGAGGCCCCTCAGCAGGGTTTCAGAGAGCATTCTGTACTAGACGTCAGAGAGCGAACCTTCCCAGCTCCCCATTAAAATAAAAAACCAATCTCCCTCTCCTGCCCCCTGCTCCCCAGTGCTGTAATGGCTCAGCATCCTCTATGCAATGACCCACTTTGAGGTCAGCCAGACTGTTCAGTTGCAAAAGGGCATGGTAACCACACAGCTTGGCCATTCCATTTGGCCTTGCGTTACTGTTACATTTTCCAGGATCTCGCTTTCTCCTCTTCTTCCACTTTTTCCCGTTTTTTTTTTTTCTCTTTATAAACAAACTTGTCTGACATTCCGCAGTGAGATCATGCAGGAGACGAGCTTCTGATGTCTCAGCTACCCTGTGGAAGCCACCATAGTCCCCACAGCTCTGTGCCCCCTGACAAAGCACAGGCCATCACTCACCCTTCCAGTTTCCTACTTGGCGAACAGTGCGCAGCACGCTGGCATTTCTTCTTCTGGCCTATTATCTTCCCTTTGCTTCATGTGCTCAGTCGCACACTCATACTTTTCAGAGCTGCTTCATCCTGATCAAGTTTTATTGCGAGAAAGGATTTATGTTGATGGTTTAAACCTGACACGGTGCTAGTCTGGCCTTTTCTGTAGATTTCCTGCCACCAAGGCCCACATTAGAATAACAGCACTTAACCTAGTGTTTCATTTTCTTTTGACATATTTTATTCTCATCCCTCCTCCTCCTCCCTCTTTCCTTCCCTGCCTTATTCTTTTCTTTTTCTCCTGATCTTGATTCATTCTCATCTCTGCCCTGGCAGATCTGAGCTCCTTAACCATTCCATATGAAGAGGAGGAGGAAGAGGAGGAAGAGGAAGAGATGTATGATGATATTGATGGCTTTGACTCGCCGAATTCCAATTCTCAATGCAGACCTGTCGTCTTGCCTGGGAGTGTGGGGCTAAAAGAGCCCACAAAGGAGAAAGAAGAAGATATTTATGAAGTCTTACCAGGTAAGAAATTTTATCTTCTGATTCTCTTCCCTTAGTTTCAGAAACTCTTGACCTGGTGGAAGAATATAAGTTTGAAACCTCCAGAGGAAGCCAAATCTCTAGAGAAAAGAATACAAGGAAACTTCAGTGGGGTTTCCATGACTCCAAGCCCAGAAGCTCTCCCCAGCTCCAGGAGCAAGATGGAGCGATCAGGGACTGTCTTTCATCTTTGCCATGTGAACTTATTACACATGTCAACAAGGTTAAAGAGTCAAGAATGCTCGTGTTGGCCTTTGTTGGTTCACTCTGGATCTTGAGATGGGTCATTGAAACTCTCTAGTTTCAACTTCTTTTCTGTGTAAATGTGAGAAGAATATGAAGTCACCTCAAAATGATAACGAGGATATCAAAACTCTGAAGGAACATAGATCAGTGCTGACAAACCTTCTCCGTAACCTAAGACCCTGACAGAGCACAACACAGTAGGACCTAGTTCAGATATACCACCAATCAAATCACATCTCTTACACATAAACCTGTTTCCTCTGCCCACGATTACAGCAAGCCCAGGTACAGATTTCTTTTCTTCCAAAGGCATGCTAGCTGGCATCTCATAAACTGTACAGTCATCACTGCTTCCTCCGCCTAGCCACTTCTTGTGGGAATGACAGCAGCTGGTGAACAGCGCGGAGCACAGTGGGGGTCAGACTGTGGAAAACTGAAGCCTGAGCCTTTTAATTGTGAGGTAGTTAGACCACAGGAATGCTGAGTCTTCAAGTCCATTCAGAAAGATCGCTCCTGTGGAAATTTGCCAGGAGTTCAGTGCTCTGCTGAGAAATTCAAGTTAAGCCTAAATTTATAGCAATTGAAACCTCAATCCCAGATGAACTTAGGAACTAAGGTGAATCTAACACTCGGGCCCCTGAAAAAGCATGGTCAGTAAGCAACTTGCATTTCAAGGCTTCCTGAGAAGAGGGTCCAACCCTGTGAGCACTGCATTTATCTCTTCCCTGGGGGTTAGGGGGGGTGGGGAGGCCACGTCATTGCTTCCTGAGTCAAGGAGCGGGGCTGTGGCTGCACGGCTGGCTCCTTCCTGCTGGGGACCTCACCCACCTCCCCACCCACCAGGGAGAGCCTGCTTCTCCTTGCACTTCCAGCCTCTGCCAGCCCCGACTTCCCCAGCCTTTTTGTTGTGTTTTATTATGCAAATGATATCTTGGTTGAGGTCGAGCCATTTCTTGTGTCTGAAGTTAAAAAAAAAATGATAATTTCCTCAGCAAGTCATCGTCGTTAATGAAGTTTTACAAAAACAGATACAACCAAAGGAAAATAAAATTTCACAGGTGATAAATTTTTCCAATTTCCCTGGCAGAATTCGATAGGATTGTTAAATTAAGAGTGAAGGTGTCTGTTAGAAAGCAACGAGCAGTGATGGGTAATTTTATAGAGTGGAAAATTGAATCAAATTGCTACATTAAAACACAGCTCCTCTGAGAATCTTCCCTTTCACAGGCTGCTCCATTGCAACAGCAGGGTGCAGAAATGGATCTAATTCACAACACTCCCTAAAAGGAGATGTACTCCCCAACTTGGCCAGAATCTTCTTAGGGAGCTCACATCCTACTCACTCCTGTCTGGGCTGGGGGAAATACCTGGGGTCACCCCACTTTGGGTCACAGCTGTGGAAGAGTGCCCTGGGAAAACCTCACTGAACCACTCAGCCTTCTGGGGAGCAAACAAGGGCCTTTTCATGTACTACATTTAGTTCTCAAAGCAGCCATAGAAGAGGGGGCTGATGCTCAGAGCAAAAGAGAGGAAAGAGAAGGAGCCTCAGGAAACAAGATGAGTTTGAGACCATCGCCTTAGTCCAGACAGTAGTTCGATGACTGTATGATTGGCTTCTTAAAGACCGTTCTTCCCCTGCCTCCTACCCGTGGCCATCATGGCACTGCTGAGGGTCCCAGGGCATTCCTCCGAAATTCATGTGAGTTCAAGAGCATGGAACTAGTCTTTCTCCAGGAAAGCTAGAGCCTATGCTCACAACTGTCCCTTGAAAATGAGGAAGGCCACACTGCAGAGCCAGGATCTCCTTCTTCAGAGTAGAGAAACTGTACTAACTTGCTTTTATAAGTTTCCAAAGGACAGTGTGGTGTCCAGCCAACAGGTTCTCTTCTGAAAGCCTCTCTCCATCACAGTCTTTAGAGACAGCATTGTAGGTGGGCTCTATTGGCATTGAATGATGATACAAATATTTCAGCCCCAAGTCTCTATCACCCAGCCTCCCTTCCACACACTCAGCTGGTCGCTTCTGAAGTTTCTGTTGGTTATACAAGTGCCACACTACCAGTCCCGGAGGAAGTGAAAGGGAAGGTGAGGGCGCCTGACATTGTCTACCCACGCTGCCATCTCCCAAGCTCTACCAAGCAGTGGCATGTGAGAGAGAGCAAGATACTGCAGGTAAAAGTGCAGAATGCACCTGCTCAGCCACCTGCTGGCTATGAGACCTTGAGCAAGTTATTAGCCCTCTCTGTGTGTGATTTTCCCACCTGTACAACGGGGCTAACAGTAGTGCCCATCATAGAGGGATGCTGTGAGAAGCCTGGGAACTGTAGTGTGTAAAGCACTTAGAACCGAGCCCTGGCGTACAGTGAGTATTCAGTAAATGCTGGCTATGGGTAATTTGGTGGTGTTTCATTAGGAAGTGTTACCTCCTTGAAGACTTGAGGGATGGCTAGTTCCCCGCCCCCACTAACCTAACTGAGACAGTCCAGTTGGACATTTTCAGCTATACGTACGAAGCAGGTAAAATTGAAAATCCTGAGCAGATGGCGTATGGACTGCACCTTCTGCTCAGGCCCGTTTTTACTGCAAGGACAGGTGCTGGGTGGAGGGATGGCCAGCGGGAACATTGGACTGTGCTAACACTGCGTACCCATCCCAAGTCAAATGACTTGCGCTCCTAACATCCGTCTCATTATAACAGGTAAATGGGCTTTGCAGAAGATAGTGTTGGTGGTTGTGCCCCTCTTTCCTCTTGGGCTCGGGCCACACAAGCCTGCTTGTCTCTATGGGACAGGCATCTCCCTCCCAGCATAGGGTTTTCATGAGCTTCCTAGCAGAGAGGAAAGTACTTATCACACCTACCACGTCAATACAAAAATGTTTTTTTCCTAATCAAAATAATGTATGGGTCATCAAATTAAATGCACGACATCACATTGATCATGGGGTAATTAGCATTTGCTATGTGGCTGGCACCGTCCTTCCCACGAGGGAAAACCAGAGCAGTCGAGGTTTTCGGCCAAGACCACAAAACTGTTAGCCCTGGGTACTATGCTTTCAAGGTTGGCATCCGGTGGGATTTCTGAACATCCGTGTTGAGCATATGGGGGCCCTTGATTTTTAAGATCTCATTTGCAGTAGATTAAACTGTAGGGACCCACCACAAAGAAATGCTTTTACAGCAGTATGTGGGAGACAGGAGGCTTTTCTGAGCCCTCTCTCACCCCTCCTCGAAATTATTTTACAGGCTAGCAAAGGCCCAGTTTTGTGTTTCAATATTCCATAAAAGGACAACTTTTATCAGGTTTCACTTTGTCTGGGGCCTCAAAGCTGGAATCCGGCAAGGCGCCGGAGACCACTGTGCAGCTCTAACTGGGGCCTTACAGCAGCTGCTGTGACAACAGACTCTGGCTCTGTCCTCCAGAGAGCTTTCAGGAGAGCAAACGGGAAGAGAGACACGGCGTTCTCCCAGGAATTGCTGTGTGCATTCCGATGCTGCCCACACTGCCCCGGAGTGTTATTACAGACCCAGAAGCCAGATTGCTTTATAATAAAGCATCTGACTGGTGGGGTTTTTTTTAATTTGAGTCGAATGGAAACAAGCATTCTGTGAAATTCTTTTTCCCCCTGTACCGTTGTTCAGATGCACAGGAAGAAGGAATGGTGATAGTGGGTCTAAGGAAAGAAAAGAAAAAGAAAAACAACAGACACCAAAAACACAAAGTTTAGGGGCACCTGGGTGGCTCAGTTGGTTGAGCATCTGGCTTTTGATTTTTGGCTCAGGTCATGATCTCATGGTTTGTGGGATCAAGCCGTGCATCAGGCTCTGCACTGAAAGTGTGGAGCCTGCCTGGGATTCTCTCTCTCTCTCTCTCTCTTTCTCTCTCTCTCTCTTTCTCTCTCTCTCTCTTTCTCTCTCTCTCTCTCTCTCCCTCTGTCTCCACCCTTCCCTGCTCATACTCAGGCAGTCTCTCTCGCTCAAAATAAATTAATAAACATTAAAAAAAAACCAAAAACCACTGGGTACCTGGGTGGCTCAGTCAGTTAAGCATCCAAGTTCAGCTCAGGTCATGATCTCACAGTTCATGAGTTCAAGCCCCACATCCAGCTCTGTGCTGACAGCTCAGAGCCTGGAGCCTGTTTCAGACTCTGTGACTCCCTAGCTCTCTGCCCCTCCCCTGCTCACTCACACGTGCATGCGCACTCTCTTTTTCTCTGTCTCAAAAATAAATAAACATTAAAACAGTTGTTTTAATAAATAAATAAATAAACCACAAAGTTTACGAAGAAAGTGATTTTTCTATTTCAAAGAAAAGCAACACTCCATCAAAGCATCAATGCCATCATCAGGCCTGAGCTTCTTGGCCAGGTTCTCTCTCACTCCCATGCACACTGGGCCCTAGCCACAAAGGCTGTTTGACCAGCACCAAAACCAGAATCATGCTGGCGTTTTGTTTTTGTTTTTTTTACCTGGAATATCCCCACTGACTTCACCCTATGAAGCCCCTCCACCTACGCATTCTGCTCAGACATGTCTCCTTACTGACACCCTCCCAGATACTCAACTGGAATTGAGCTCTGTCTTAGCCTTTACCACGGTGATTTATATTCAAGTCTTTCTCCTCCAATTAGTAGGTGCTCAATTATTATTGGTGGAATTAAATTCAGCGCATTCCAAGTGTTGCAGTTAGCACAAATTAGATTTAATATCTTGTACATCAAGACCCATACCATAGAGATAGGATGCAAATATTTTCAAGTAACAGTTGAGATTACCAACTATACAACAGAGGATTAAGTGTGTTATTAGCATCTTGCTCATATTTTCTACATTGTCTGAAGAGGTGCTATAACACCCACAGATTTATAGCATATCTGTGCATGCCGTGGAGTGGTTTCTATTTCCACTCTCCTGCACGTTCTCTTTATACCCTGAGTCTATCTGCATTTCTCTTGCATCTGTCACCAGAGCACCTTGACATCTGGTTGCACATTGATACACTTGGCATTTTTTAAGCTTCTGTCACCTTGCTTTGTTTGGGGGAAGTGGTTTCCTTCCTTCTGATCTAGTCATTTTTTTCTTTAATGTTATTCTCAGTTTAGCCGATGTCACAGCAGCACTTCAGAAAGGAGCCAGGTGTCATGGGAAGCCAGCCCCTCTCTGCACCTCCACGGTGGAATCAGTGTCCTGTTCTTTTCAGCCTCTCATTAGTGTTCCTGACATTGTGCCAAGACTGTTGATTGAAATCAACTCTCTGGGTACGGATGTTCATTTGTGATGCCCCGTGGTTCTCTTACATGTTCACATAGCTAACAGAATCTTCCTCAACTGTTTTCCCAGTTGAGATGAGATATTTGGGAATCAAGTAGAGCATTTAAAGTAATAAGTGGACAGTAATCTTCCGAGGTTAATTTGTTTAAAACCTATGTAAGGTTGGGGTCCCATATGCCTTGTTAGGAGCAAGGACCATTATAATCTATTACTGTTTAAAGTTGAGCTAGCACATAAATTTTAATTCTCTCTTAAATGAAGATGTATTCCAGTAGATATAATGCTAAAGTG
The DNA here is from genome assembly GCF_003009895.1 of Hyaena hyaena. Classification (NCBI taxonomy): domain Eukaryota; kingdom Metazoa; phylum Chordata; class Mammalia; order Carnivora; family Hyaenidae; genus Hyaena; species Hyaena hyaena. Next base: position 2,472,648 of record NW_024080661.1, on the reverse strand, counting down.
CCTAATAATATTCTCATAAAGAAGTTCAACAAGCTCTTTAGCCTAAAGAAATTTTTTTTCAAAATAATCTCTTTAAAATGAAAGGTTCATTTTACAGATGGGAAAAAGAATGAGAAATCTAGCTGTTTAACCCACCCTCTTTTGTGAGCAAAGAGACATCTCTTTCTGTTGCCATGTAATCAGTTTTCTCAACATGGGAGTTTGAGGGATGCCAGTTAGATTTTGTTGAAGGACCTGAGGTACAGTGTGTGCCTCTCTGTTTGTATTGTGCCCCTCCCCCCTCCCCGCCCCCCCCCCCCCCCCCCCCCGCAGCTGGGAAGGTGCTGAGAAGTACTGCCTTTCACAAACAGCTGTAGAGAGAGCATTTGCCTCCACTACCTCTACTCATACTTTCTAAGGCACAGCACCCAGCCTCTCACATCAGTATCTGGCCTTCTTGACTAGAGCCCACTCTCAGCCACCCGGGAAGGTCAAAGTTAGATAGAACAGATGTGGGGATTAGAGCTTCCCCATTCCCATCCATCACTGAAGAGCTTAGTAATGGTGGTGAATGATCTATAAGATCTATGGCCAGCATTCTGCTTTCTTTCTGGGTGACTCCACAGGCGCAATGGAAATCATAGTATCTGGTCTGGAATTGAACTGCATAGAACAGATTTTTATTTTTCCCATTTTTGTATCATGACTAGATTAAGTGCTGTTGCCTGAAAGGATAAAGGAATCAAGTTTAGTTTTCATTTTTATCATTGCAAATACATTTACATTCTCCTATTTTACAAATGCAAAGAGCAGGCAAGCCACTTTCAATAATTTATTTTAAAATCAATGCTAATGAGGTTCTGTCTCGTCAGTGGCCGAGTTTTACAATAAAGCCTGATTTATTTAGAAAAGATCTTTGGTGTAGCTTCCCATCTAATGGTGGTGGGAAGGAGGTGGAGTCACAGGCACGGTGACCCTCCAACTTCGGGTCCAATTTGTAATTCACAGTGGAGATCTGACCCAATTTACATTGATTAGAATTGGGAGGAAGAGACATCTGTGCACAGACAGCAGAGGTAGAATAAACCTTCCCTGCAAAAGTGCCTAAGCACAGCAAATTATTGGTCTTTGTGATTGAGTTGTTTGGTTATCAGCAGAAGAGATGCTCCCTGTCCAAATCATTGGGTATCTCTAAAACGGACGCAGCACCAACTCTTCTAATGTTTTCAATCCTGTGAAATTGGTCCCATGTCATAAAGGAAAAGCATCACAGCAAAGGAAGGAAGGAAGTGGGCAAGTGATAGGAAGACAATGTGCAAAGAATAATGTTTAACGTGATTTATTTCAGCATGGTCTATTTCCGATATTTGATTTCACTCCTCCATTATCTCTCATCTTTATCCCTCCTGGTGGGGTTGGGGAGGGGCAGGGATCATTACAGGTGGGATGTAGGAAATTCTCCCCTGTGAAGCCATACGTGAAGGTAAGAAGAACTGAGTTCTTTTCCCACAGAATCTTGTAAGACAAATATATATTGTATATGACATTTTTTAATCTTGGTGACATATGACTCATTTCTCCAGAATACTAATCCCTTAATTTTTATTTTTGCACGGAAACTGTATCGTTTTGTATGTGAAATCAATTACTTCTTTAATGTTCTATAGTGCTCTCATATACTTTTGTGCTGTTTCTTCTTATTTATGAGCTTGCAGTTTACTTCCCCCACCCTGACATACCAGAATTCAAATTGCTCTTATATTTAAAAAAAAAAAAAAAAAAGGAACTGTCCCCAAGCCATCTCCTAAAAAGTTTCAGTTAGTGGCATAACTATAGGGAAACCAGTCAGATAAGTGCCCCCACACCAAGGAAAAGAAAGTATATGTGGACCAAAAACCTAGGTCTTCAACCCTCAAATGTTGCATATTATGCCCCATTTTGTGTGTGTGTGTGTGTGTGTGTGTGTGTGTGTGTGTGTATGAGAGAAAGAGTGAGAGAGTTGAGGTGATGAAAAGGAGAATAGCAACTGTATTTTTGCTCATTTTACTCCCCATATAAAATGACTTAATATGATTCTGATTCTCATGCCTTCTTTATAAAAGCCCAATTCCCATGTTATCAGGTATTTTGAGATGAAACAAGTTAATGAGGGTAAGAAACAGGCCAATCATGTCGTGTCATTGACCATATAAACACTTGATCGGAGTTAGACAATAGCACTGACTTAGAACCCATTGTGTACCTGCAGCAATTAATTAAAAGACCATTCCAACTGCCCTCAGGAGCTTACACTCTAATGAACAAGGCAGGCTGAATAACAACAGTAAAAGATAACTACAAGCCCCAAGTACTAGGAACATAAAATTACTTACATGACCAGCTTCTGCTACAGCTGAACAAAACTTGATACATTAAGGACTAATTAATCATGGAGGGTTTAAACACATGCTTAGCTAAACACACACACACACACACACACACTGTAATTCTCGATGCTTACACTTAGAAAGAGACAATACATTTAGAAGAGAATTCTAGAAGGAGAGGAGAAATAGAGCTTGAGGGATATTTAGTACCTAACTAACCAGTGGTTTGGAAGCTCCACAGGACAGCACACCCCCAAATCTTACCCACTGCTCCGTCTCCAGTTCCTGCTGCAGCACTTGGCGTATAGTAAGCCCTTAAAAATGGTTATGAATCAATGAATGAGGAGAGAAGGAGAGGGCCAATTTTAAGATGAGAGATAACTATTAAAAAAAAAAAAGAGAACAATTATTGCCTTGAAAAGAGCACGTTGAGCTCTGAAAAAGAAGACCCCCATCGGTATAAAGAGTATAAGACTATTGTCCACTAATTGCTAATGCTGCTCATGTTTACCCCCTCAGATGAAGAGCACAATCTGGAAGAGGATGAGAATGGGACTCAACACAAAGGAGGTATGAGAGCCTTGGGCATTGGGTAGGATGCTCAGGCTTCACTAATTAAGAGGCTACTGGTGTGTCAGCCTCAAAAGCCCCCAATAAGGTGACTGGATAGGGAAATATCTCAACCTTAAAAGCAGCCACCCACTCACCTTAATTAATGTTCCCAGAACAGCTAAGATTTATCCTACAGAGGGTAGGCAACCGAAGCAGATATTTATTTTTTCCTATCAGTATTTCCTAAATCAGTACAGTGAAAATGGAATCGCCTCATCTCTAAGAGATCAGAGGATTGAGAAGGGAAAGAATGGAAATGTCTCCTCTCTGAGAGGCCGGGAGATTGCGAGTTCAGAGGGGAATGGAAATGTGTCAGATCTGAAAAGTGAACGTGGGGTGAAGGATAGAATTGCTTGGTGGTGCTGACTTCTGATGGCCTGGTTTGATTCCAGGCACATTTGGAAATGAATATGTAACAGGTTTGTTGAATACAAAATCACATCTTATTCATCCCAGACCGTTAACCATGCTGTAGGCTGTTAGTGAGCCTATCTTTTTTTAAGGTCAGATGCCCCTCTAAAGCCTCCTTAAGTGGACCAAGGACCTATTCTGTCGTTGTCACTAAAGGAATGTGAATCGCAAGGGCCACCTCAAGGACATTCATCCTATCAGCAGAGCCTAAATTGTGGCTGATTTAGATACTAGCTGATTTTTTTCCTTAGAGATTCTATGAAGGTCTTAAACCTCGTTCTTTCCATCCTTCCCTCCCTGGTCCCTCTTCATTTCCCTTGCCCTTCCTTTTCCCATTCTCCTGTCTCTTCCTTTCTTGTGCCTTTTGTTCTCTTCATTACCCACTCAGCAAGGCCCCTTTCTGCTAAGGTTCATGTTCTTTGGGAAGCAAATATGTAACAGGCTTAGTGAAGTACCTAACTTCATTTAAGTGCCCAACTTCTCCCAGGGAGAGAAAAGACAGCAAAGAGGTGGCATCAGAAGTCATGTGCCAAAGCAGGAGAGAAAGAAAGAACCATGTGGCTCTCACTCAGTAAGCATTTCGTAACACTTAGCACCTATAACAAAGTCCATTCTGAAACTTATCATCTACAGTTTCCTACTTGCTGTGCATAATTTCAACAGAACATCTGTTTTCTGACCAACCTATGTCCCATGTCCTTTCTCAACCAACTCCCATCATCGGTGCAGGAAAAACACCTAACATGGACAGCTGGGGGGGAACAGCCGTAAGCTCCCTGTGCCCAGCTTTATGTTAAACTCCATTCAGGCAGCAGCAGTCTCCAGCAAAGGTCTACAATTCTATTTTAGAGGGCACCTGGGTGGCTCAGTAGGTGAAGTGTCCGACTCTTGATTTCAGCTCAGGTCATGATCTCAGGGTTCCTGAGATCCAGCCTTGCGTCAGGCTCTGCACTGATAGCATGGAGCCTACCCGGGATTCTCTCTCCATCTCTCTTTGCCCCTCCCCTCCTCTCTCTCTCTCTCTCTCTCTCTCTCACTCACTCTCAAATATAAATAAATAAACATTTAAAATTCAGTTTCAGACTCCTCCCTCATCTCATTTCCTCTTTCCACCTTTCTGGGGTTCTGTCTTGGGTGGGGGGATGGTGAGGGAGGCTTATTTCTTAGCTATTCCAATGACTCTAATTCAAGTAGTTTTACAAAAGAAAAAGAAAAAAACAGCCTTTTGTTCCTCATGCTTCCTGCTCCCAGAATAGGTGTTGTTAAAGTGTAGTGAGCTCTAAATATGCTTCTGTGGTTTATGTTTATACTTCCCACCAGTTATAATGATTGGTGACTTAGTGATTAAAAAACAGAGGAGGACTTTTTGCTCTCTCTGCAGAATCTGAGGCAGGAATTTTTATTATTTGTGTTTACTTATTTATTTATTGAATTTATACAGTGCCTCTTCTCCAAAGGAGCTATAGAAATGGCAACAAATACAGAGCATCCAAACGTCATCTCTTAGCTTTATAACAATAAAACTTAGAGGTCCAAGGGAAGGGTAGGCAGCCCCATGAAGGCATATTAAAGGGAATTCTAGTACAATGTGCACTCTTACGTAATAGACAAGCTACCCAAGTTTGCCTCACTTAGTTTTTCGAAGGTGTCACATGTCTTGGGGCGGGGGGTGGGGGAGGGAGGGTGATTTCTCTCCTAAAAGATACTGTGACTAGCAGGATGACCTTTAAAATCCACATACTTTTCTCCAGAACTTTTCCAGGGATCCTGTTCCCAGAAATGCTGTGCTTTCCCATAACGGAATTGCTAACATTTTTAAAGTCCAACTAGATCTTATCAGAAGAGAGAAAAAAAGGAATTCAGTTTATCCTCATTGGGTGTTAATGACCCTGTAAGATGTAATTTCTTTTATTTTATTCTGTTACCTAGAAAATCTATCACAGCCTTGTCGTATTGATTGTTCAATCTATAAAGAGCTCAGTTTACAGCATGACTGTTAGTAACAGGGTTATTTTAATGAGTGACTCTTCAACACCTCAGATTCTCACTAAATTGCAACCCATCAGCCTAACAGTCTAACACTAAGTGTCTTCCATGATGAGAGTTTATCTCCCTTCCCTATTATGAAGGCAGTGTGCAGGTAACCAAAAATAAAACTCATTCTGTGCTGTTTATATGAAAACTACTGGCTATTGGCTTGGGTATGCCACGTCAAATAAAAAGCCAAGCTGGAGGCACAACTCATTCTTAGGTCCATCAAATATCTGACCAAGAAAGATCTTAAAACAGTTGTTTTCACTCTAAAATCGTGGGCAAACTCAGCCAAAAAAGGAGCCCATATGCAGTAATTTCCACAGGACAGAAAAATGGTTGCTGACAAGCTTCCATTTCCTAGGCATTTCTTTCCATTTTAGTATCTACCAATGGAGTGATCACATGAAAGAAGTTGAGGGAAGCCACAGAGGTATTTGCAACTCTTACTTTTTGAAGCTTGTTTCCCAAGGCCAAACGTGAGTTGATCATCAGCCAGCTACAATTTTGGCCCAATAAAAGGAGCCTAGTCGAGATGAAAATCAGGATCTGTAGGTGTTCTCCACTTCAAGGTCGTACTTAACAACATTAAGGACCATAGTAACTTCCAAACTCAAGATGAAATGGCTATGAAAACAAGCAAATGGTAATGTTCAGTTGCTCTTCCTATTCTTCAGTTGGTCATCGTCAGTGGAACTTGGAAGATTTTTTTATGCCTTTCCTTCTGAAATGGTGAATACAGTGTCAGACTGAGTCTGCTTTAATGGGCTGAATGAACATGATGGCCTTTACCAGCCTGGCTTAGAGAATATTTCAAGTCCCTTACAGTGGGTCACTGCCTTAGCCTTTGGCAACCATTTCTCACCTACCCATGGTCTAGCAAGGACTGGCTTTACCCATCTTCTCATTCTGTCTCTTGTTTGCATAATTTGCTAAGTATTTGCACCCATTGCCCGGCCTCAGGAGCACAGTCCTTGGCTCATCAAGCAAATGTAAATAGTATGCTGACCTGACTTTAGCCTCTTTTTCTTGTTCACAGCTTGAATTCTGTAGCTACCCAGTGTCTCCCAAACAAAAGCCCTAGGTGACATTTGCACTCTGAAAGGAACACAGTCAAGTCCTGTTGTTCCTAAGGAGGGAGAGAGGCAGAACAGTATCCTGGTCCTTTTACTTTAAAACTCTCCACGTCATAGAGGTGTTTTTGTTTTTTGTTTTTTTTTCAAATTCTGCTTCCGTCAACAGTAATACCAGCTTGGCCTCAGTTACAGGAGAAATGACTATTACAGGTTATAAAGAACTTGGTGTGGAATGACAAATGCTTTGGAACAAATACCTAGAGAAGAGAGAAAAACACAGTATATTTGTAAACTTAGACCGTCGCTATTCTTCCTATGACATTTTGTTTGCTGGGAGCTTAGTTTCTTTTAGGTGGGATAAAGAAAATAAGATGCTGCCCCTCCCCACCCCACCCCCTTTTTTTTCTCTAGAAAAAGTCCTTCTCAGCTCTGCTAGCAATTTAAATGCAGTGATCATACCCATTAGCTTCTCTATCATTGTAATTGTTGTTAATTGTTATAACTGTTTTAGTTATTAGTGGTGTCATTATTGCTCTAGGTCCTCTGTCTGTTTTATGCTGAATATATTAGTGCTTTGCTTTTGAATTACCAGGCTTTATTTAGTGCAGAGTTACGTTTTTTTTGGAGAGACGTTGAGAAATGCTGGCATTAAGCTTTATTCTTTTGTTTTTCATTCCAAATGGACAGGCTGGAAAAAAAAATAATTAGATGGAATAATGTCCTCAAAATGAGCATGAGGATGCTTTGAATTAATTAAATGGTCAGAATGCTGCACCATTTCTGATCTCAGACTGCTGCTAGAGTAATGTAAACCCAGAGGAGCCTCGGTCCAGCCCACAGAGGAAATCCTCTCTCTCAGGCTCCCAATTCCTCACTGACCTCAAGACATCAAAGCCTCCTCATGCATTCCCTCATTTACAGAAGGACCTGGGCAAGTTTAGGGAGAAGTTGGACTGGCCCTGCAAACTTCCAGCCCTCCCAGCTCTTCCTGAGGCCACGCGTCAGGAATGAAGCCCTCCTCCACCGTACCTCAACCCACTCTTAGTCAGGTTTTTATAACACAACCAAAGCTTCTGGGAAGCCTTCCATGAGATTAGCTTCCCTATTACACGCAACACCCTCAACTTCGCCTTGGAAAGCCTATCACAATCATAAATAAGTATGTATCTGTGTGACTCTTTGTGTCACGGTGCCTGCCCGCCTGGACGGCAGCCTTAGAGCAGGGACTCTGTGTGTGGCCAGTGCGGAATTCCCAGCATCCAGCACAGTCCCTGGCACTTAGTAAAGTGCTCTGTATGTGTCTGTTGAATGCCGAGGAAGGAATGTAGTGAGGCCGTGTGCACGCATTCACATAAATGCAAGTCACCCATATGTTAAATAGGGTGTCTGCAAATACACAGCCCAGTCTTGTCCCACTCAGGCGTGCCTCCTCACTGATTCCCCTCCTACCAGAATACCTCTGTCTAGAGAGCAAGTCCCCATATTTAGCTCTTCATTCTGCTCATTTTTCAAAGCTGTGCTTTTGTGGTACCAGTTCTGACGATCCTGGTTCTTGGGCTGGGCAAACTATCTGCTGCATTCCTGAGCTCCAGCTTCTTTTAGCCTTTAGCTTCTGAAGGACCAAGGGCATTTTCTATATTTGTTCTTGGAAGGCTTTTGTTTTCCTCCTAGCTTCTTGCTTTCCATGTGCTTTTTAGACTAGATCTTTTTCCATGTATTCTTCCCTGCTGTCTTACATGTCCAATATCAAATTTTACATATATATATCCAAAAGGTACTCATAATCTTAGGAGCTATTCCATATCCAGGCTCATGGGGAGCAGTACCCCACAGTAACCATCTGCTAGGCTGGAAAGAGCCAAGACAATTTTGTTAGCCTTCTTACCATTCAGAAAAGTCAAGTTGTGTTTTAAAAATCTATTTTTATAGGGGTGCCTGGGTGGCTCAGTCAGTTAAACATATGACTTTGGCTTAGGTCATGATCTCACGATTTGTGGGTTCAAGCCCCGCATCGGGCTCTGGGCTGACAGCTCAGAGCCTGGAGCCTGCTTCAGATTCTGTGTCTCCCTCTCTCTCTTTTCCTCCCTTGCTTGCTCTCTCTCTCTCTCTTTCTCTCTCTCTCTCTCAAAAATAAAGATTAAAAATGTTTTAATAAAAATCTATTTTTATAAAATTATTTTCTATAATATATAAATACATGAAGAATATTGATGTCAATATACTTATCATTTCTAATTCTGTCCAAATCTTCAGGTGATTTATCAACTGCATTCTGACTAAACAATATATTAATATATCCTCTAAGAAAACTATTTTCACTCTTCAGGAACTGATATTTCTCTATTATTTGATGCCCTGGTATCCCCCAAAACACATGCCTTGTCTCTCCAGAAGTTAGCATTTTTCTCGCTATGTATTTTTCTTCCAAATACATTCTTAACTCTGTGGTTTCCAGTGTAGCTGTGCCCTCTGTCGTCTACTGCTTATATAAACAATCATCTTTGTAAAAGAAAACATGCCTGATTTCCATATAGTTAACATTTTTACTTCTGTTTGCAATATCTGAGTCTTAATTACATAACTCTGTCCCTCCTCGAATTTTGTGCACTTTAAGGTCCCTACCAAAGTTCTTAAACTATAGGGATTTTGTTCTCCTGTGTCTTTATTATTTGAACTGCTGGTAAGTTAGGAATGAGTTTTTTAAAAAGCAAACATAGCCAGGACCTCCGTCCACCCACACTGCCCACTTGGCTTCCTCCATCTATCCTCATCCTCAACGACCAGCACTATCATTCCTCACGGGAGGGTCAAAACAAATGGAGGGAAAGGTAGAAACTGGTGCTAATAGGGTGCCCAAAAGTCACTTGAATTTTCATCAGAAGCCAGGACTCCTGACTCCCACTAATAAGAATCTCATCTTTGGTGGGTGCCTTGCTGACAGCACTCACACATAGCATCCTAAGGAGCGGGAGCACCACCACATCATGGCTAGTCTAGGGGCCATTCGCTGTCCTGCCATTCATATCCCCAGATCCTCTCCCACTTTGTGCTCTAGTGTTTAACCTTTCCGGGTAGAAGAAGATCAATACAGATTCTTCATTGCTAAGAATCAATGGCTGTCCTGTGGCATCACTGCCATCTAGTCTTCCTGAGAAGCCCAGTAACTCTCTCCAGCTGCTTCAAAAAGCTTGGTGTGTTGTCTTCAGTTGCTTTCTTTTTTTAATGCAGATCACTTTGGTTTCTGTCCCCCTGGGGGTTAGCAGATAAATCTTGGCAGACATGTTCAGGGTCTATAAATGAGATGCTGGAAAAGGGCCAGCCCACCCAGAATTTAGTTGTAATGGATGAGACACCCCCTTGGTTCCACTTAAAGCCTGGGCTCTTCGTAACTATTTATTGGGGATTACCTCATATAATACCTGGGTGGGAGGTGCCTGCAATGAAGTCTCCTGTGTAACAGAAGAGATCAACGTGTGAGACTGTGATACAGACACATCCCAGCTGGCTCAGCCTCTCAGTAAACAAGCAAAAGTCCGAGACTCAGCCCATTCCTTGAACTGCATTTTGAAGTTTAGAGGATAGTTTAGAGGCCCTGGATCAAAAAAATATGTGACAGGAAATCTCTGCACTGCTTATTTACAAACCAAGCAAAAAATTACCTGCCTGATTTTCTTGTATTAATAAATGAATGTATTTATTATTGAATAGCATCTGACAAAGGGTGATCTATAAATATTTAATGTTAGTTGATCATCTCCTTTTCCCACAGTCCTTTGCTCATACTGCCTGTTTGGCTTTATCTCGTCCCAACTCCCCTGAATCTTAAGTTTCCTAGGGGCAATATCAGAACCCTTATTTCCATTTGCAACAAAAATGTGGGCTCCATGGAGAAAGACAAAGTCCTTTTAACTTTGATTTCTCCTCTCTTTGATCAGTGGACTATACCAATTATTACCAGGGCCTATGGGATTGCCATGGTGACCAGCCAGACGAACTATCCTTCCAACGCGGTGACCTCATCTACATTCTGAGCAAGGTAAGGATGTAGAGTGTGGGGCTTGGATCAAAAGTTGATTTTTTTTCATTCTTGATGATGTAGTCATCATAACCAGAATCATTCCATGTCTTACATTTCTCTCGTGTATATTATGTGTCTCCCTCACTCATAAATTCGCATTGATTTGTAATTGTTAGGGAAAAGTTTAATTGAAAATTCAGGTTCAGGAACTAATTTTCAAATGTAAAAATACAATAAAGTAGACATAACACTAAAACTATGCCAATCAGATTTATTCTTTTTAGAATCTTATGGTGCATAAAAGATCATCATTATGTACATAATTTATTACTGTATTAATACTCTTGAGAACATTCTGCTTGGTAAACCACCTTCTTATGTCATTCACAAATAAAGAAGACTCCAGTATACTAATGAGTTCAGAGCCTGTTGGCTCACTTGGTTTGAACAAGTGTTGATAAGGCCAGGATAGTGAATCCAACCCCACAAGGGCCAGCTAACTTTATTCTCCTCCTCAGTCATAAAGTTAACTAACCCCTAGCCCCAACTAACCCTCTCACAGTTAGTGTTGTTGATCATAAAAGAATTGGGAAAAAGTAAAAGGATAGATTATCGCAGATCCATCACTAATGTGAAGAAGATTCAGAACTCACAGGCTATTGTTTGAGGGATCTGTAGCATTATCTTTATAAAGAAAGATACACATATTCTATATATGTGAGTTAAGGAAATAGGTTGTCCCTGAAATAACTTCCTAAAAAGTTATTTCTTTATGAGGTCAATCAAACACATTTTTGAAAGAGGCACACCTTGCTCTTTAATTAGTGTGTGATCCCATAAAGGCAAATTGAAAACCCATTGTGTTATTAACCCATCATTTGCCACTTATCTTTATTCTGTCAATGGCCAAGGGTTTGTCTCAATTTGAAATATACCACAAGATCCTTAGGAAACAGACTGGGCTGACTTAATGGTAACTTACAGTGGTTCCAGCAAGTCCCCTTTGAACGAGGACCAAATTCAGACCCCGATCTTTTGCAGTAGAGTGGGGAGCCGGTAAGCCCTGCTGACCGAGATCACAATCTTTTAGTGATTTCTTCCAGAGTCCTAATTCAATGCTATCCTGGTGCCATTCTGGTGCAGCTCCAATACACCAAGAATAAATTGGAAGCAAAGAAGGGAGTGGACATTGGCCTGATTGGTATTTCAAATGCCCGAAAGCAAGGTTTGCCTTGTAATAGAATTTGTGTACATTACCACGCTGGCATTACAGGGGTAATCGAGTTATCCACTCAGGTGTGACCAGGCCTCTGTTTGCCCAGAGCCTGCAGGTGAACAAATTAACTGTTTACATTGTCTGAGGTGCCTGCAGCAGGAGGAGGGGGAGAACAGAGCCAGACTGTCTGCTGGCCTTCTCTCTCGGTCATGATTATTTTGTTTGTTTTGCATGTCTTTTTTGCCTTTGTTAATGGCTTCTCACTGGGGGTCCTTCTCCTCCATTTAGAAGAGGCTGTGTGGTGACTTGCCCTGCAGTACAGAGCTGTCTGCAGTTACCATGGCTGTTGTATTTTTAAGAGATGCCAAAGAACATGGAGAGCCTCCCCTACCTGTTTTTATAACCAGTCCCCCTTCCCCTTCTCCCTCACGGAAAGCTAATATATCAAAATTTGATTCAGGGTTAATGCCTTGCTGCTCTGGTTCTATCTGGTTTCTTTCTCTCTCTTTTGGAAGGTCTTAAGTCTATTTTCATCCCTTACCATTGTTGCACTGCATTTCTCCCCCCAAAAGCTACACCAGCTGCCTCCTTCCTCCACGCTGTTAATCCCTGCATGTCAGAGAAGGAAATGAGAAGCTAGAAACTCAACTGGAGTTTCCCTCATAAAGCTTCATTCCACTTAACGTTGGCTTGGGGAACATTTCGGATTGGATTTACCTTTATTATATCACCTAACTCAATAACAGTCCTTGGACAGGAAGGAACCTTAAAAGGCCACCCAATCCATTCCGTTGCCTCTAAGAAGCACAAATGAAACAATTCAGACAGATAGGAAAGGAGATCCCTCTACCATGAGGTGTTTGTCTATTCAGACCTTCAGTGACTCTTAACCTCCGCAATTTTTTTCTCATATGATCCTAAATTCATTCCACTTTAACCCCAACCGGCTTCCTTTGTTGGAATCAGTTACCCTCTGCAACCTGCCTCTCACACCTGGAGGAAAAGAACTGACCCACATTGAGGTTAGTCCAGAAAAATGGTATCTAGAAATCTTCATGTTACTTTTATCTCTGGCTAATAAAACCTTTGTTGGGCGCCTGGGCGGCTCAGTCAGTTGGGTGTCCAACTTCGGCTCAGGTCATGATCTCACAGTTTGTGGGTTCGAGCCCCACGTCGGGCTCTGTGCTGACAGCTAGCTCAGAGCCTGGAGCCTGTTTCAGATTCTGTGTCTCCCTCTCTCTCTGACCCTCCCCTGCTCACACTGTCTCTCTCTCTCAGAAATAAATAAAATGTAAAAAAAATATATTTTAAATAATAAAAATAAATAAATAAAACCTTTGTTAAGGGAAGAAAGGCCTGCTGGTTTAGGAACCTGGAGAAGTCTATTTCCCCCTAGAAACACAAGACAAGACATAACTGGGGCAGCTCAGCTCACCTCGACTCGTTTCCTCACCCGTAAAATGAGGGAGTTGCGTTGGGTGACCTCTAAGTTTCCTTCCACCTCAAGCATTCCTGTTTGTAAACACGATGAGGCAGACCTCACAAAACTGCTAAAGAAATCCCACACAAAAAATGAATTTTGCCTTAATTATGTATTCAGATTAAACGAATTTAAAAATTGCAATTATTAGCTCTTTTGTTTTGGGCCCTTATAAATGCCTCTGGTTTTCCCCTCTCTCTTTGCATGATAAAAGAAATATGTTGGGGCACCTGAGTGGCTCAGCCAGTTAAGCATCCAGCTCTTGGTTTTCGGTTCAGGTCATGATCTCACGGTTCCGGAGTTTGAGCCCCGCATTGGGCTCTGAGCTGGCAGTGCAGAGCCTGCTGGGGGTCCTCTCTCTCCCTCCCTCTCTGCATCTCCCCTGCTCACTCGCACTCTCTCTCTCTTTCTCTTTCTCTCTCTCAGTCAAAATAAATAAATAAACAAACTTAAAAATATATATTAAAAAAAGAAAAGAAATATGGTGGGAGCAGGTTAAGAACAGGCAGTGGCTTCTGGATGAGGAAGTGGGGTGAGGTGAGGTGGGCGGCTTTATTCCTGGGCACCTGCTGCTCCCTGCTATTCTTAATAGCTGCCTAAATATGACCCAACCTTGACTCCTAGAACAGTAGGGCCAGGAGAGGCTGTTAGGGCCTAAGGTCTTCAGGCAAGAATGATCCCAGAAAGAGAGCTATTTGTCCTTTTTAAAATAAAATCTCCAGAGAGGATGATTGGCTGGACAAAAAAGATACCAAATACCCATCACCTCCCCTATTCTTAAGGAAGCAGGTCAGTAACAGATGTGTTACTTATGTGACCCTGAGCAAAGTCACTCAACCCTCCTAATCTTCAGTCTTCTCATCTGTAAAAATTGGAATAACTTCGTTCATAGAGGTTATGATGCTTGCCCTACAGAGTGTATGTAAAGAAGTGCCTGGCATCCTGGAAATGGCAACTATTATTATATTCATCTCTTTTCCCCTAACAATAAAGTAAACTTCTGGGGTCAATACTGGGTACATACTAGGAGTTCAACAAACTGTTGGTGAAGTGAGAGAGAAAAGCCAGGTAGCCTGTCCTGCCGAGAACTCTTCACAAAAGCACAGAAGCTTCTTACTTGGAAATAGAAAGCCATCTAGTGCAGAGGCCTACATGGAAATCCACCCAACCTTTCCTGGTCTGATAGATTGTGTCACTGACAAAATTGATGGATTGTTCACACTTCTCATCTGATGAGAGGCCAGAGCCATGTATCCAGGCTCTGAAACAGTAACCAACGGGGCGCAGTCTGCAGGACCCCTGCTGACCTCCCCTAACACAGCCATACATTCCTAGGCCCCATGCAGTTTCATGCCTACTTAATTCACCGAGTTCCAATTTGTGTCTTAAAATATATTAAAGGGAGATTTTAATAACGAAGCAGATCTGTGCGTCCAGTGGATGTTCTCTGGGCCCGGATATATTCTGAACAGCTTTTTCTAGTCCAGGAACTGAGCTCCGCTTGCAGCCGACGCAGGGACGCAGCTCAGGCCACAGCGGGGTGTTTAGCGCTCTTCAGTGGCTCCAGATTGTGGCGCTTGTGCAGCTCTCGTCATACGTAACCGATGGCTCCGGAGAGCCTGCCTCTCGTAAATTACTTCCCACGATGCCTGCGACCACCGCAGAATTCAAGTTTGAATAGAGCAGGAAAAAGGTGTTTGAAAGGCCTGTTCACTCAGCTGCATTTTAATTTCCTTTTCAATCTTGTCCCAATTAATTTCACAGAATTAATCTCACAGAAGCAAACTCGGCAGCACTGAGGCTGCGGTTTTAGTGTGGCGGTCGCTCTGCCTGAACATGAAATAGGAGCTAATATAAAAATCCATCTGCTGTGTTTGAAATACACGCCGGCTGCTGCTCAGTCCTGTCTGACATTCCAAACATCAACAGCGGGGAACAGTGATTTGGGGGTTAGTGGCCATCAGTACTTGGCCGGGCTTCAACAACAGGTGTACTCCAAAAATCCATTCAGCCTGGGCACCAGGCATGACAGGGCAGGTGCTGAATCACCCTCCGTGCAGTAACACTGCACCCTGGCTCAGTTCCTTTTATCTGCAGACCCGAAGACCCTTCTGTGGACCAGCACTGCTATGGGCATTTATTTTAAGTGGAAGAAAGGGAAGTACAAAGCCCCTATTTGGATAAGATGCATCACAAGTCCCAACTTTCAGAGAAGTGACTCGCTTGCTGGCTCCTAGGTCTTTCACTAGGGTATCTTCTTTCTAAGGAATAAAGGTGCTTGTTCTGCTACGTAAGAGAACTTCAATAAATGCCCATTTAAAAATTAACCCACCTGGGGGCGCCTGGCTGGCTGGTTCAGTCAGTGGAGCGAAGGACTCATGATCTTAGGGTTGTGAGTTCGAGCCCCACGTTGGGTGTGGAGATTACCTAAAAATTTTAAATTAAAAAAAAAATTAAGCCTCCTATGCTTCAGCAGAATAAGAGAGAAAGAGAGTCTCTTTCTCAGTTGACAGGGTCCCTGAAAGAGATCTTCTATTTAAGGTAAACTGAGTTGGTAGGCCACATCTCTTGGGCTTATTTGGTGTGCCTCAGTTTTTGGCCTTAGGCTCTTCCAAGATTTGCCCAACTGCTTAACCCCATGGCAGTCAGCCTTGAAGCAATGAGTTGGGTACCGCAAAACATTTATATATACATATATATGTGTGTGTATATATATGTATGTATATGTGTGTGTGTGTGTGTGTGTGTGTGTGTGTACATATGGTGGCTTAGCTGGGGTGGGAAGATGTTCTCATGCACCAAACACACCAAGCTTTTGTGGTATTCTCTGCGAGTGCAGTGAACATGGAAACAGAGAGCCTTACAGGCAAAGTTAAGTTTAACATCAAACTCGTAATACTGTCAAGTGGCTTTGGGCCTTCTGAGGATGAGGATAGACTGACTTTGTCACCCTGAGTGAGGGATTGAAACTACTTAAAATTAGGCTGGATCCTAGCTCCAAACCCAGCTCCTTGTAATCTGAATGTAGCAGGTCTGTTCCCGGCACACCTGGGCTGTGCTGCATCTGTTATAATAGGGTTTTTAAAGCCCCATGTTCTCCACCTACTCTCTCAAAGGACTACTTAAAGAACGTAGGCCTCTCCCCTCCCTTGACCCCATCTCCTCCAAAAGAGATTTGTATGTTGTAAAAATTATCTGAATGCAGCTGTACTTCCTCCTCTAAGTGTGCTTAGTTGAATGTGACAACAAGCCTCATAAAAACAGATAAGTTAATTCCTTCAATTGCTTTAAATGAAGGGTTGGGTTTCTTTTTTTTTTTTTTTTTTTGGTTTTTTTTTTTTTTTTTGGGGGGTTTTTAAATTTCAGGGCTCTGAGGGAAAGGAGGTGTTTGGTGACATCTAGTGTCCATTTAGGACTTCCTCAGGCACCATTACCCTCAGCCTGGCTGAGTGGGGGGATGGGCGGGTTATTTGGGAGGTAATGCAGGGGTAGTAAGTGGGGAGAATACAGGCCTGGGGCGCAGGCTGCCCAAACAGTGTGATGAAACTGATCAATGACTGTCAAAGAGCAATTATTCACCTCTGACCTAACCAAAGGGGGCGAGTGAGGGGGATACCATCGGAAAATATCTTTCCTTATTTATGATGATATGAAAGAGAAGCAGAACCTGTCCCCACTACCCCATTTCATGTTAACAAGCAGGTCAACACTGTGCTGTGATGACGAAGATGATGATGATGATGGTGTTTTCTCTCATTAATAACCCCAATGGGAGTCTATAGAGTTAGGAGGATGGGAATGGGATTTGGGGTCAGCTGGAAGGCAACGGTCACACACCGGTCAGATTCAGTAGAGCCCATTCCTCTCCCCCAGACAGGAACCAATCGTCTAGAACAAACCCTGGCAGCCTCATTCCTTCCAGGTAATTTTTATAAATGAGGGGACACCCATTCCAAGAGAGGACAAAAGGGAGAGGATGCCTGTGTGTGTGTGTGTGTGTGTGTGCATATGCGTGCATATAAACCTGCTAACAAGAGCCCCAATTGCATATCAACCCTGTCCTCCAAAGTCTGGCCATTCATTGTAAAACCCATTTTTTAAAGAGAGAATAAGATTGGCATTTTCCACTTTACTCACTTTACTCTTAAACCGTTGTCCTGGACAGGAGCCTTTACTTTCTACACCGACACACACACACAGACATGCACGTGCATGCACGCACACACACACACACACACACACACACCTTTCAGTCAGGTGGAAAGTCCCAAATCAGATAATTCACTATGAGGCCCAGACAGAAATGTTTACCTAGAACCATATAAGCCATGGCAGGGTTAGGTTAATGCCCAGAATCGCCTGATGCTTTACAAACTCCGGTGTAAAAAAATTCCAGCCATTTATTTTGCAGTGAATTTATAACAAATGCTGTTAAAGGCTTCGTCTTTTGACAGAGGTAATAATAAATTCACTGTTAAAGACGGTAGTTTAATTCCTTATACCTCCAATACTGCACAGAATAAACCATATTCATCACTGAGTAATTTTTTACCACATAAATCTTTAAAACTAACCGGTGAAGGCTGTTGAGACTGAAATATTGTGAATTTATTAGATATGCCCATGTAGTATTGGATTCAGAGGTTTCCATTCGAATACATTATGGGGAAAATTTGTGTCTTTAACTGTGACATTCCCTCCATTTCCCACTGCCAGTATTATAACAAGCGTCTCCTCCAGAGTCAACTGCACGTTTATTAGACAGAGATTTAGTAATAAACTCCTCACTAATCTGCCAAAGAGGCTGGATGACATTTCGGTGAGATGCTCTATTTAAAAGGAGTCGCAAAAGCTTTGTTTCTGTGTAATTATTTTCTCAAAAGGAGCTCAGCCTCCCCAGACCTCTGCCTGCCAGTGTTTCTTGGTAGTATATGGATCCGGCTTTCCAACCAAACTAGCAAAATATTAAAAGCCAATTATAACCTCATTGCAAACATACAGGGCAGTAACTTCCAAGCAGTTTATAGGATTAAGGAGGGGGGGAGCTTGGGGCAATTGGTGAGAACACAGAAAAGCTGAAATTAGCAGACACTGCCAGACGTACAGTATTTAGGGGCTAATAAAAAGATTATATTGATCCTCAAACTAGAAATAATAGACAACAGTTTCAGAAAACTTGCTATTTAAAAACTTTCATCTTGACATACGACACATTAAAGATACAATTAAATCCTCAGATCTGAGCAAAAATCCTTTTACTCTACCATATTAATTTTGAGCGAAAATTCTGTGCCTGGTAGATGTTGCTATTCTGAACCTTTCTCATGATTTGCTAGTGAAGTGACATTTAAACTAACCAATTGATTATATCAAATTGTAATGCCCTCTCCAGTTTCATTAAGGAAACATTAATATTGCCAGAATGAAAAATATTTTTTTCATTTAGATGCAGAAATGTGCATCGTTTTGTTTTAGGCTTTTTTTTTTTTTTTTTGGTTTTGTTTTGTTTTGTTTTTTTAGCAAAGACCTTCGGCAGTTTCTCTGTTCCCACTAATATTCTGCATTTTGGGAAGAGTTCCAGATACTAAAACTTCCAAGGAGCATTGTGAACTTTAAGATTCTTTTTTAATAAAATCAAATCAAATAGGTTTTTAACTGTTAAACAAAGGAGAAAAATCTCTTGGCAGAGCAAGACTGCAGCCCATCAGAATAATTGTTAAAAGACAGAACCCGGCTAGAAAGATAAGCATAATACCAGCAATTAATATTCAGCATTTCACATTATAGTCAAGAGGATGTGTTTTTCTTTGTGATGTGGCTCATAAGCTGAGAGTGTTTGGAGCCAGACTCTGAGCTCTGTCTTCTTTTTTGTGCACGAGGATTAAGGAGGGGGGAAAAAACCGGCAACAACAATCCTACTCCATCTGTAAATGAACAAACATCTTGATTTTATAGCTATTTGCTTTGTAAAACTGAGGAATGAAACAAAAATTACTGGATGCCTAAGTAACACTTTAATTCCAAATTCATTTACGCTGTAGCTATGTAGTTGTCACAAACCATAATGCAGTATTTAATTAAAATAACAGAAGTGCATCTAGATATGTCCTGGGGTAGCTATCACCAAATTATAGTCTATGCCACCCGTATTTTATTTATGAAATGGCAGATTCTAAGGTGCAACTAGGCTGATACAACAGCATAAACATTTTTAAACCTGCACTCTTATAAAAGCTCTTTTTTTTTTTCCTGCTGTGTCTTTAAATATTTTCCTCCTATCGTTCCGGGTTTTTTAGTGGGATTGTTTTGATGTCGATAAAGATCTCGCTTTCTAACTCTTGCTCTTCAACTATTGACCTCCTGAGTCTTCTGGCTGTGAAGTCCCCCGTCTGTTGTCATGGAAAGGCATGAGTTTTCACTGGAGCGGCAGCAAGCATGGGACATCTTAGCAGAACTTGGACGTGGATTCCAGGAGGGTAGGAAAAAAAAAAAAGCAAACCCCTTTTCAGGCTCTGTATGCTTGTTCCCATACAATCTTCCTTGCACCTTTTTTTTCCACCTATAAATACCCATTATAGTTTACACACTTGCTTGCTCTACTTTGTGAATGTTCACATGCAGACAGACTGCTCCTTTTCATAAACGCATAGCATCTATCTTACACGCGCCCACCATCTATCTCCTCGTTCACATTGGCTGTCCCATCCACCTCCTTGTCTGCAGAATTATGTTCAGCAAGGTCCCGATTTATAGGAAATAAATAACGAAAATGGAACGGACTGGGAAAGATAATCGAAACATTCAAATTGTTATTTTTCACTGTACTTTCCACAAACACAGCATCTGTAAACACCTAGCAAAGGTGCTGGCCGATACCTAAAACACAGTGCCTTATGGAACATTCTGAGCGGGAGGGTTTCTGCATTGTATCTTTCCTGTTCTGTCTCTCTCTTTCTTGCCTTTTGGTGCTCCAAGATCTCACCATTTTTAAAGGGCAAATGACACCGTGCTGTTATTTTCATTCTTTCTGCTTCTTATTTATCCTCCCTCTAACGACAAGTTTTTGTCATCATTTATCCTCTATAAGACAATACTAAGCATTTTAAAACAGAAACAATCATTGCAATCACCTTTTTAAAGAAAATAGCCCTTGCAATTGCTGTGTAAAGATATTCCAATAATGCTATCCTCGGATCACAGCCTGATCCTACAGTAAAGGTCTTTTTGGAGAGAGTGTTTCTTATACACACTTGTAATTATTTTAGCCCCTTTCACAGGTCACATAGAAAGTTAATTTCAATCGCTGCTAATTTCCGTCCAACAAGAGTGCGGTACTTTCAACCACCCAAAATAATTGGATTCAAAACAAATTTAGGAAATTGAGTGTGTTAGAAAGCAAATAAAAATATCCTTTTGGTAAGGAGGAGGGCGAAAGTAGTAAAAATGGCCTTTTTTCCCCCTCCCTTCTTTCCCCTTCACAACTTTGCCATTAAAGTTGCACCTACAGCTAGAAGTTTGTCCGTGAAAAATGGTCATTTTGTTTCTCTGCTCAAAGAATGTTATTAAAATGCTAATTTAAAAGAAAAAGGAGTTAAATATCTAGCGATGGTGCATTCTAATTGCAACCATAATGAGCTCTCTAAATGTGCGTGCCCCTGACACACACAGAGCATAAACAGCAGTAAACAGATCATTAGTACCCGCGTTCATTTATTCTGGCGACCTTACCATGACCCCACCGAGGGTAGGGTGAAAAGCAGGTGGATCTGGCTGTGACACCCCCTAGAGGGATCCAGGAAATGAAGCTATAAGCGGTTGTCATGGAAACGCCTATGTGTGCAGATGATGTAACACACCGACAGGCTGTAGGGCTCCGCAACTGGGACGTTGCCTTTCCCTCGCCGGAACAATCTTGAGGATTAAATTATTCATTTCTTTAATTCACAAAGCAAAAGGAATCCTAATTTTCTTGGTGATGTGCAACCCTCTCTCATTTGTCTAAGGTCTGGAACATGGTGACTTGCCATCCCCTCTTTCTCCGAAAGCTACCCTAGCTATCTACCTCCTCGCCCCAAGTCACTGAATCTGCCAGAATCAAGTGGGGGAAAGGCAGAAAGCTGATGCTCAACATCTGTCCTTAAAGAGAGAAAACCTAAGGTTTTAAGCTGAAATTAATAAAATGGACAGCGTCCCTTTCTGGTGAGGGCATTCAGTTGAGCAGGGACCGAGAGTGTACCTATCCTGAACAAGATGGTTTTGTTTGGAGCAGGGCAGAGTTTAGCCAATACTCCATTCAGACAGAGAGCATAAAGCAGAGAAGGCACCAGCCCCAAATGAGCACATCACCCTCGCAAGGTGCAAGAAAAAGAGATAAGAGAAAACAAGCATCTGCTCACCCCCTCCCATGTCCAATTGAGGGAATCGAGATTAATAAAAATAATTCTTTGGAGAATGATTCCACTCTATCCTACCCTGCTTTGTACCAAACAACCTCAATAACCTTACGGCAATCGTGGAATAACGTTTCTTCTTTTTTTTTAAGAAAGCAGAAAAGACAATCTCTGGAAATTATTTTAAAATAAAAAATATCCTGGCCTGCGCCTCCCCCCCCACCCCCCCTCCCCATTGCACTTTAGATGAACCTGTGATATTGTAGCAATGGCCCTTGAAGTGCAGTGGGGAGGTGATTTAGGAGAATATTAAAGGCAATGTGGAGATTCAAGGCGCCTCTCTCAGGGAGATCTGGAGAAATACGCAGCACAGATGGGCCGAGCAGATTAAACATTTCCGTCACATTGTTTCCAAATTGTGTTGTGGTGCCTGAGGCTGGTACTGCGGTCAGAGCAAAACAGAGCTGTGCGGAGCTGCTAGCTGCAGTTTATGGAATACATATTAATACGCTGGTCTCACATGGTATCACAATTCTATCAGCTCCAAAAGGCTGCCGTCTCTATTGTTCCTGAATTCTGCACTTGGCACCTTGTTTTCTCCCATCTGCAAAGTGTTTACCTTCCCTTTATCCTTCCTCTCTTTTAGGCAAAGTTCAAGTCGTGTGTGTCTTTCTCATTTCTCTTCTCACCTTCCCTCTTACCTTCACAGCTTACGATTTTTCTGTCGTGCACACTCTGTGTTTTGCACACCCTGTCACCACCAGCAATGTCCAGTCTGTGCACGCGGTCCCGCATACGAGCCTGGCCTCGATGTGATCCTTATCCACTCACACCCAGTTTAGGACATGAGCTCCAGACTTGCGGCTGAATTTCCCCCTTGCACTCCAGTGCTCTTGGACCCTCTGTCTAGCTGACACAGTCCTCCCCAGAACACCAACTCTCAGATGTACAGTCGTCACCTGTGCCGCCCGCATGCTGTCGCTGACCACCCAACCTTTCTGCACCCCCTTTCTCACACTCACATACCTTTCCCTCCTCCTCAGTCCAGGCCCATCAACCTCCAAGTTAGCAAATTCCATGAAATGTAACAATAAATAAAACTGGTTCAATTGAGACAAATTTAATGATTCATTCTTATGATTTATAGACCAAAACTCTGAATAATGGAAAGAGAAAGTGACTGCCAAGAACTTAAAACATGGTGTGAAACAGCCCAGGAGGCAGCCAAGCTACCCAAGGTTTCAGCCGAGCACTTAGCACTCGGGTCCTCTGACAGCTTCCAGCGTCACAAACCCCACCATCCACCCGACTGACCACTTCCTTTTTCCTTCGGCACAATCTCTCCACAAAATCTCTTCTACTGAAAAGCAGGCACCTGCTTGTCTTTGGTGAACGATCCCTGTCCCCCGCCTTGCTTTCCTCAGCAGTTGGAAGGGCGCTGAGTTAGAGCCCTCAATTTATTTAATAATTTATGACCTCCTCAGAAAGCATTAAATTTCCAAAGCTGAATTTTAGGAGTAGAGAAACTGAGGGCCAATCCAAGAGTAAAAATACGATGTTTTTGGCTGACCATGGAATATTACAATCTACTCTGCTCAGGAATTCGAATTTCCCATCTTTACTAATGATGATGTCGGATGCACCAGTACTGATAAGAGAAATAAGCAATCATAAACCAATAATTCCGTGATTGATTGGCCCTTCCCATACATATATCAAGCATCTATCGATCTTTCATGTCAGGGGCTGACTGATTGTTCTCTTGAAGAGGAATTCTCTTATTTACAAGCACTGATACAGTGAACTTTGATGGTTAAAAGAGCAAAATGTGAGACATATTCTGAGAATCTTGTTCCGTGGAGGCTTATTGAAGCCCAATTCAATGTGAACAGAGAACATTTCTGTGAGGAACATTCTCAGGGTAGACTGTGGCAAGCAGCTTGCTCCCAAAGCCATCACGTGGATTTGAATGGGAGCAATGAGAAGACAGCACAACTTTTAAGTCACAGTTAAAGGGATGGTGCCTTAGTGGTACATCTGAAAGTAATAAAACATTGTACATCTATTATATGTCAGTAATAAAAGAAAAAAGAGAGAAAGAGAGATAGTGCCTTAGAAGGAATGAGCAAGCCTGGTCAGCTTTAGAAGAAGGAACAGACTCTGCAGCTGAAAGGCTGAAGCCTAGGAAAGCCAGCATGGCAGGAACAAGGATTCTTGATTTCCTTCCACTGGATTTTGAGAAGCGGAGGCTGGGGAAAGGGTGGATGGAGATGGCCAAACTGGACCAAAGTGCAGATCCAGGCCACAGAGATCATTGTATTTTCCCCCGAGAGCACTGCTTCATCAACCGTAGAGGGTTCATAAACCCTTCGAGCATCTGACGAAAAGTTCTGGACCTCAGCCCAGGGACAAGACACATGTATACATGCACACAGCATTTTACACCAATTTCAACGGACCCAAAGACCCCTTCATGTCCATCCATGGACAGGCCAGGGGCTTCACAGACTCCAGTTTAAGAATCTGTGCCCTAGAGGATGGTGCTTTCCTTTTGTTGGAACAGCCTAGGATTCACTGAGCCTAGAAATTGAATTCTTATCCCAAGACAGGATGGTCATTCCAGGTCATGTCTGTGCTACTCCAGGGGAGCCATGGAAGAGCTTATACAAATAGGAACCAGCAGGGAGGAGAGAAATTAAAATGTAGCAATCACGAAGTAGGGGTATTTAATCTCTTTTAAGGCTTATGATAGGCGCCTGCTGGTTTCCCCCTGATATCCCCTGACACCTACTGACAGGGTATTTGCAGCACCACACAGGGACTCAGGGCCCTGTGACAGGAGGAGCGCCGAGGAGGTCCATGATAGTCTTGAAACCATAAACAGCAATAGGAAACCACTGGAGGCAGAGTCAAGCTGTGCGACGTGCCCGTGGTTGGTGGCCATACTGCTTTTTGTTTATAGAATTTGCTGTTCTTTTTATGGCAGGTTTGGTAGGGTTGGGTTTTTTTCCTTGTGGATGGAGATTAGCGGCATAAATCCTTTTATGGCAGTGTGCAATCCCCCATAAACACTTTTGATTGTTGCTGATGGTGAGCGCTGTGTCTATTTCAAGTTCACTCAATGTTCTGCTCATCTAGGCCAATAACTTCTCCAACCAGATAAGGGAGTCCAAATAACCAGCCTTTACTCTTAAGATCAAGGAGTTCAAGGAGGTGGGACAGGGTTGGGGTTGAGGGAGACGGATATTTAATCAAGCCTCGAAATATTAATGATGAGAACAAACCACACATTGTACTGTTTTTGAGTGAAAATCTCCTAAAAAGACTCTGTGATGACAAGAAGCAAGTGTCGATGTAAAGGGTTTGTTTGCTTTAAAAACAACAACAACAAGAAGGGGCGCCTGGGTGACTCCATCGGTTAAGCATCCGACTTCAGCTCAGGTCATGATCTCACGGTTCGTGGGTTCGAGCCCCACGTCGGGCTCTGTGCTGACAGCTAGCTCAGAGTCTGGAGGCTGTTTCAGATTCTGTGTCTCCCTCTCTCTCTAACCCTCCCCTGCTCATGCTGTCTCTCTCTCTCTCAGAAATAAATAAAACATTTTTAAAAAACAGCTTTTTATATTCTTATCTAAAGCATCTTCAGTTAACAATTTTGTGTAATTAACCTCTTAGCTCTACGATACATGATGTGTATAGAGTTAAGGACTGGGGAGCCTGTACAGTTCTGATTCCTTAACATTGTGGGCGTGTATCCCCACCTTGGAGGTAGAAACACTTCCACGTTGAGGATTTCGGGTCTCTCGGGAGCATCTCAGCACTTTTTCTGGGTTTTCCAAACAATCTGGGCACAAGAAGTCAAACTTTATTGAAAACGTTGATCCCAGGAATTCAGTTCTCTCTGCCATCTCAAAACTAAAATCCAAGAATCAGCAACTTAATAAAAATGCAGTAAATGAGCACCTCTACACAAGAGCAGAGTTCATTCAGAGCTGGGGTCTGCCTGGCTGAGCCAGTACTCTCTCCATTTTAATAGTTTAATAAAAATTAGCATAATTAACGAACATCTGTATGATCCAGAGTGGTGCAATTTGGCACTTGGAAACGAGGGCTTAAACATGATTGCTGTGAGTTTAATGTTGTTTTAATTCTTTTTGGCACTGTGCAGTGAAATGAATGTTTGGTGGTGATAGTTCTCGGCCGGATCTCATCTGCATTTTTCTCCCTTTGATTATGAGCAATTGTGGACTCCCCAGCAATTCATCAAAGTAGAAATTATTTTAAAATACCTCGTGGTGTTCAGACTGGGCTGGGGCAATGCATGGGGGGTGGTAGTGGAAGAGAAGGCTAGAAATTTTCCATTCATGCTTTAAACATCTCAGGCCCTGCAGCCCTTTTTGCGTCTCCAACCAAGGGATGAAATCTGGAAAAGCCAGTCAGATCCCAAGACCTGTAGGTGCCTCGATTAAGCTCCTAGGCTCCCGCAGCGGGATGCTTATGGTCTCTGAGACTGTGCCATCCTCCTTACGCTCTGCCTGCTCTTTTGTTTTGAAGGGCAAAGAGTTGATTTCACTCATTGCGGGTCTCACCACTGTGGTGGGGCTACTACATCTGCGGTCGGCATGGTCAGTGCTCCCCTCGAGCAAGAGCCCGCTGGCTGGGAGCCTGGCCTTTGCAGGTGCCCTGCTGAGGCTCATCTGCTCCCTGTTTGCACCCTCTTCGAGTTGGCAGAGAGCACCTTCCCAAGGCTCAGTCCCTACTCCTGGCATGACGGCCAAAGGCAGATGCGACGAAGCATGAGTCCAAGTCAGGAGGAGTCTTGACCTATCCCTAGGGAGGGATTGCCTGATCTGAGCCCCTCAGGTGATGAAGATGACACCATATGGCGGGTGGAAGACCACACTTCACACATGTTTCAGAAAGTTGACTTTGATCAGAAGACTGTCAAACAATGTTGTGCCCACCCTCTGCCTGTGAGGAGGGGTTTATGGGTAACTGTGCAAGAGGAAGGCAGAGTACATGTTCCCTTTCACAGCAAGGCTTTATGGGAATGGTGTTCCAGCAACACACTAAACAAAAGGCAACACTACAAGAAAAGTTAAGGCGGAAACTGCCCTAACTTCAGTGTTGGAAAATGGACAATAACATAATTTGTACGGAGAGGAGCTTAAATCGTCCCAACAGGCAGAGGCCAAGGAGCTCTGGGTAATTTCCCACAAGGCAGTGCAGATGGTAGGGAGAAGCTGGCCTGAGGGACGGAAGGAATGAGAAGGCATGGGGAGATGGCGTACTGGGTAGTAGATACATTCATTTATTTAAGACTGGCTTTCAGGGGCGCCTGGGTGGCTCAATTGGTTGAGTGTCCGACTTCAGCTCAGGTCATGATCTCGTGGTCTGTGAGTCTGAGCCCTACATCGGGCTCTGTGGTGACAGCTGGGAGCCTGGAGCCTGCTTCAGATTCTGTGTCTCCCTCTCTCTCTCTGCTTCTCCCCTGCTTGTATTCTGTCTCTCTGTGTGTGTCTGTGTGTCTCTCTGTCTCTCTCTCTCTCTCAAAAACAAATAAACATTAAAAAAAATTTTTTTAAAAACTAGTTTTCAAAAGCCAATTCCCTGTTCTTTGTAGGATCAACTCAGTCTCACTCATTATGGCATCTGAGACTCTCTTCATGGTATTTAGGGAGCCACTGGGGGAAAGTGTCTCCAAAGGCAGCTGCTCTCTTCCTGCCACAACCAGTTTAATCACCAGGGGAATATCTCGGAGTTAGTTGTAACTAAATCTGCTCAACTGAATAAATCCCACTGCTCCCTTCCTTTCTTCATAACCTCATTTAACAAGTATTTTTTGGCCCCATTCTGTGCCAGGTACCATGCTGAGTACAGGGAGTGGAACAGCAAACAAAACCAACAAGGTCTCAGCTCTCACAGAACTTTCCCCTTAGTGAGTGGCACTGAGTCAAAGGCAGGCAGATACAAGGCAGTGAGATGAACTCATTTCCAGGGAAGCACAGGGCACAATACTGTGGACCACATTGCTGGGGCCCCCACACAGAGAGTGGCAAAGAGAGGCTCCGAGAGAGTCTAGAGACACCCAGGAATTGAGATCTGAAGGCTGCTTAGGAGGGAGGAGGGAAGTAGAAGCTAAAGAGACTGAGGACAGGCTTCAAGGTAAGAGAGCCTGTGACCCATGGGAATAGCTGAGCCAAAGTCTGTTTTACTAAGGGTCCACTAGATTTAGGGGGTGCACGTCAATGCTGAGCAGTCAACGGGAGAGACCAGGTCATGCACAGCCTCAGCTTCGTCCACTCTTGTTAAGACATTGACGGAAGGCAGTGGGGAGCCACTTAAAGGTTTCAACAGAGCAGTGATATTATCAGTGTGCACTAAAAGGAGTCTGGCTGCAGAATGAAGACAAGATTGGAGGGACAAGAATGGAGGTACAGAAACCATTGTGGGGGTCATTTCTGTAGTCCTCAAGAGAGATGACAATGACAAGAATAGGGTATCAGCAATGGGAATGGAGAGAAGTGCATGGATTCCGGTAATGCTCTGAAAAGAATCTACAGAACTCAAGGACTGACTGGAAGAGGAGGGTGAAATTGGAAATGACTCTTGGGTTTCTGGCTTGATTAACTGAGTGCATGGTGCTACCTCTCACTAAGATGGAGAACACAGGAGGTAAAGATAGTTTGGGAGTGGGAATGGAGATACAGGCAGGATGATGGAACAACTTTACGATACATTGAGTTTGAGTAGCTTAATATATGCACTTGTGTATTAGGTGCATATGATCCAACACTTAGATCCGGGCTGGGGCTGTGGTTGTGAGTCATTTACATGGCGGCTGAAGCATGGACGTATATAAGGTTGCTCAGGGAAAGTGCAGTAAGTCAGAAGAGGGCCAGGATGAACACTGGCAACAACCATACTAAAAGGAAGGGTAGAGAAAGATGCAAAGGAGAATGAGAAGAAGCAACAAAGGAGGTAAGAAAGAAGCCAGGAGAGTGTAATTATCATAGAAACTAAGAGAAGAAAATGCCTCAATAAGGGTCCATAGTGCCAGTACTGCTGAAAGATCAAGTAAATTAAAGACTGAGAAGTACCATCCAGTCTGAGCAATAAGAAGATTATAGGAGACCTTGGGGAAAATGTATACGTGGTGTGATAAAAACAGAAGCCTGAGTAGAGTGGCTTAAAGATTGAATAGAAAGCAAGAACTTGGGGTAGACAGTGAAGTAAAGTCTTTTCAGTAAGTGTGACTGTGAATTAGCGGTTAGCATAGACTAGTAGAAATGGGAAGTAGATGGGGCACCTGGGTGGCTCAGTCAGCTAAGCGTCCGACTTCAGCGCAGGTCATGATCTCACAGTTCGTGGGTTCCAGCTGTGCTGACAGCTCAGAGCCTGGAGTTTGCTTCAGATTTTGTGTCTCCCCCTCTCTGTGCCCCTCCCCTGCTCACACTCTGTGTCTCTCTCTATCTCAAAAATAAATTAACATTAAAAAAATTTTTTTAAATAAATGGGAAGTAGACCTGTGGTGGGAACTATTTAATAAGTGTTTGCAAATGGGGCCTGGGTGGCTCAGTCGATTGGGCATCTGAGTCTTGATTTCAGCTCAGGTCATGATCTCATGGCTTGTGAGTTCAGGCCCCACATGGGGTTCTTGCTAACAGCACAGAACCTACTTGGAATTCTCTGTCTCCCACTCTCTTGGCCCCTCCCTCTCGCACTCTCGCTCTCTCTCAAAAATAAATAAATAAATTTTTTTAAAGATACAGAAAATTCTGCTTTTAAAAAAATTAAAAAGTAAGTTTTTTTAAAGATAAAAGAAACTTGAACACATTTCATGCTGATGGAAGGAGCCATTTACATTAGAGGCTGAGGTCAGACTCCACAGAAACTCATCTCTGAGAAATAGAGGAAGTGGAAGGGTTACAGACACACGTAGTGAGGAATAGTCTTAAACCAAAGTACACATGGGGAGAGAGAGTCTTAAACCAGAGGAGGGACACTTCCTCCACTTTAATGGGAAAGATGGGTGGTTGTCCGTACAGATTAGTTCCTCTTTTGGTGGCTGGAGGTTGACACATATGATAGGTTCTCTTTCCTTTCTGAAGGTGGAAAAGAGGTCATCTGCCGAGAAGGAGGGGGGAGGCAGGGTTGGAGGTGGGGAGATACTCTATCAAAAAAGAAACAGAAAGATACCCAGTTATCATGAAATTTTCTTGTGTCACCAACCCGGTTTTCTTTCTTTCTTTTCTTTTTCTTTTTTTTTTTTCCTAGTAGAATTCAACAGCCAGGTGTGCAAAAAAAGCAGACAGGCAGCTTCATGGTACCCCAAAGCCAGCTGAACCAAAATACATATTTCCTATAGTATTCCTAAATTTTACTTCCATCAAAAGAAAGACTATTTTCTGGTGCTTTCAGAAGTACTCCCATAATGTTTAACATCCACTGTGCTTTTGGAAAAGCTCTTCTGTATCCGAGGTGCTCCACTCCCAACCCTGTAACCACCCCTTCTTTTAAGCCCTCTCATTCTCTCTTATTTGCCCCTCTCTGGGGCCCTTATGTCCTACCTGTCATTACTAATATACCTGTCAACCTCCCACCTCTTCCCGGGGAAGAATCTAATGTTTAGAGCACCTCCTATGTATCAGATTATTATACTCCCACAACATAGGGGAGAGATATTATCCCTGCTCTTACAGAAAAGGAAGCTAAAGCTAGGAGAACATAAGGTCACACGGCTGTGAAATGACCAAGTGGGGATTAGATCCCAGTCTGTCTGACTCCAAAGCCCATTACTCTATATGCTCTCAGCTCCTGGGGAGGAAGCAACACTCTGATCCATCATTACATACCTCATGGGAACTCAAACAGCACTTTGCTTGGTAAATATTATTGATTTGAACTGTGACCTGATTCCCTGAATATCTTTAGTGCTCTGGCATTTCGGACGTGCCCGACTTTCTCAGAAGTAGCCGATCCACTCTGCTTCGTAAAAGACATGCTCTTTACAATGCAATGGCATCACCTATACTAGGTTTACACTGTTGAATGTAAACATATTGTCCCATGCGATCACTGTAAAAGATGAACAGAAGTGTGACCGAATTCCAGCTGAAACCATCCTTTTTCCTGTTTCAGGAGTATAACATGTATGGCTGGTGGGTAGGAGAGCTGAACAGCCTCATTGGGATTGTTCCAAAGGAGTATCTCACCACTGCGTTTGAGATGGAAGAAAGATGAAGCCCAGGTATCAGAACTATTGCCAGTCTGTTGGCCATGCTGTCCTCTCTCTGTGAAGAATAAGAGTTGCCAGTGAAGTGGCTTTTCTTTATGATTTAATTAGCATAGAAATTTAATTTTTCTCTTCTGCAAAAATCTGAAGGTAAATGATCCAAGGTATCAGGTCCCCAGAGATCTTCTCTTTTGGCTCCACTTGTGTGTGGCCAGCATTCTAAAGCTTACCTCGTGGCCCAAGATGAATGCCGCAGCTCCAGCTGTCATGTCTGTACCCTGCCCGGCAGGAAAGATCAAATGAAAGAAGGACACACCTACTTGTCTTAAGGACATTTCACAGATGTTGCACCCACCACTGCTTACATTCCATTGGCCAGAAGTTGGACAGATATTATTCTACTTATTCTAGGTAGAACCTGTGTCCAGCTTAAAAGTGAAGAGGGGAGAGAATTCGTTAATACATGAAGAAGGGAAAATGCATATTGGGAACAACTAGGAATTTCTGCCACAAGAGTGGGTCTGGGTTTCTTTATCCCCTGTTCCTCAATCCAGAGCACCATTTCCTCCAAATGCCCATGTATTACGGTATGACTGGCCAAGACTAGGGCTCCAGTATGAGGATTCCCATGAAACATAATCAAATTTGCTTCTAGGTAATAAAGAACATGGCTTGTGTTTTATGAGCAACAACCACATCATCTTTAAAACTGTGGAGTGAGTGCTTGCTTTGGGCGGGGTAGCAATAGGGGTTGCTTTGGAACTTCGAGGTTTTTGTTTAGAATTAGGATATTGCTGGAGGGTACCCAAGGCTAGCATGGTGTCGCGAGCTCCATCTTCCGGCCTGAAATGAGAGCAACCTGTATTACTGGGGCTGAAGGATGAGTTGTGCGACAGTGACA
Source organism: Hyaena hyaena (assembly GCF_003009895.1). Taxonomy (NCBI): domain Eukaryota; kingdom Metazoa; phylum Chordata; class Mammalia; order Carnivora; family Hyaenidae; genus Hyaena; species Hyaena hyaena. Next base: position 2,440,936 of record NW_024080661.1, on the reverse strand, counting down.
CAAACTGTCCTTGGAATCTTCCAGACCAGGGCCCACTCTAGTGTGCAGCAGCTGCTGCGTGGATTCATTGAGGGAGATACATAAGTATAGATCTTACTCTCTGATGCCCTTGTACAACGTAAAGCACTAGCTCAGGCCTGTCGTTCAAGGTTTGACTTTATGACTTTCCTGATGAGGACTTTATTTCCTGGCCATGAATGCAGAAAGGTTGGGATTTTTCTGTCAAATCTAAACAGATTCACTCTACTTTGCTATGTCATTTACTTAATGACACAGTTGTTTATCTCCTCATTCTCTCTAATCCAACAATTCTACATCTAGGAGTTAATCCTATTGCTGCACCTGCACACGTACAAAAGGATATACACCTGGCACCCGGCTGGCTCAGTCGGTAGAGCATATGACTCTTGATCTTGGGGTTGTGAGTTCAAGCCCCATGTTGGGTGTAGAGGTTACTTTTTATTTATTTATTTTTTTAATGTTTATTCATTTTTTGAGAGAGAGAGATGGAGACAGAGTGTGAGTGGGGGAGGGGCAGAAAGGGGGAAACAGAATCCAAAGCAGGCTCCAGGCTCCAAGCTGTCAGCACAGAGTCCCCCCACCCCCCGCACGGAGCTCAAATCCACAAACTGTGAGATCATGACCTGAGCTGAAGTTACACACTTAACCGACTGAGCCACCCAGGTGCCCCTAGAGATTACTTTTTTAAAACCGCCCGGGGAGTGTCCAGTTGCCTCTGGGTGTAGAAGATATCTCTGGAAGGACAGAGGGGCGCCTGGGTGGCTTAGTCGGTTAAGCGTCCGACTCTTGCTTAGGTCATGATCTCACGGTTCGTGGGTTCGAGCCCCGCGTCGGGCTCTGTGCTGACTGCCAGCTCTGAGCCTGGAGCCTGTTTCAGTCTGTGACTCCCTCTCTCTCTGACCCTCCCCTGCTCATGCTGTCTCTCTCTCTCTTTCCTAGAAATAAATAAAACATTTTAAAAAATTTAAAACAAAAAGATATCTCTGGAAGGACAGAGACAATAACCCTGGTTGCCTAAAAAGACAGAGAAAGCGCATGAGTGTGAGGGTAGGAGGGGGACACCGTTTACTTTGTACCCTTTTATGCCGTCTTTATTTTGCATCATAAAAGCAAATTTATGTATTTTTCCTCCTTTAGGACACATAGCCTTGTCTCTGTCCTGCCTTTTTGAAGAGACTGATCATCAAGAGTTCCTATTCCCTCCCCCAGCCGCCCCACCAACACCATGGACTGTTCTCTTTACTGAACGGACCCAAGCCTCGGTCCCAAGCCTCGGACACCTTGCAGTAACTGAAAACCGCCAGTAAGATGAGTAGGAAGAGGCACAGTCAGCAGATCGGTTACAAAACCTGCCCTGTCATAGCTTCGCCCACCTTTACTTTTCTTTTTCATCCCGCCTTTAAACATGTCCCCACATCCACACCTGCCTTCTCCACAGGCTTGTCACAAAGGTGAGAGAAAAGGAAGCCTTTGGACAAGGAAGTTGCTAGTTGTTTCGGCTGACTTGAAAAGCGCAAATAAACTTCATATTTGGTTCTTTGCAGTGCATGATAGTGTCAGGTTTTCTTTTTGCAGCGGTATCAAAAATGCTGGTTCCGGGCACTCTTGTCACCTCCAAACAAAGAAGAAGATAGCCAGAGAGAAAACACAAACTCAGGCAGAGAAGGAGAGTTGCAGTTACCTTTCGGGCAGAATCCTCTCTGGAACCCGGGCCTGCCTGCTTTCTGGGTGGCTTCTCAGACTTCTTCTGGCTGCATACTTGGTTATTTTTCCTTACGTGCTGACTCTGAAATGAGACAGAGTTAGAAGCAAGTCCTTGGAGTCAGCACATTGGAGAGCTCCTTTTCGGGCCCCTGGTGAGCAACCACACAGTGTCTTGCATTACAAGTCCCAGATAAGGACCAAGGAAGTGCTTTGAGGAAGTCCTGTGTGTATACAGCCCCGTTCCTTTCCCTGCTGTCTGTACCTAGTACAGGTTATCTGTGTCTTGAAGAGGCGGCAAAGCAAGGTGGTTAAGAACATGAGAATAAACCCCAGTTCCCCATTTACTACATATGTTCTCTCAAGCAACTTGCTAGACATTTTATGCCTCAATTTCCCCACCTTAGAATCTAGTGGGGACTCCATTTCAGTGGGTCACTAGGAAAATTAGAGTCAGCATGTGTAGCGTACTTGGAACAATGCCTGGCATGTAGTAAACGGCTCAGTAAAGGCTTAGGTATTGTTATGGCCAGACTCACTGTGCAAGAAATTTTGGGCAAGGTACAACTGAGCGGCTGTAGAAATGTTACCTCTGAAACTGCCTGTTCAGAGCAGTCCCGAGCAGTCCTGGATTGGCAGTAGCCCTCCTCACCCCTGCGACAACCGTATTCTAGACCTGCGGTGAGATGCCCATTTCACACCACCGAGAGAGAAGCTGGAGAGCAAACGGGGATGCTGTCAGTGTTTCCCAAGTTCCTCAGAACATTTTCTGCCAGCCATTCAGTTCCAGATTTCCTGACCCGGGAATTAAAAAAAAAAAAAAAGGACACTTTTTGTGTATGTGATGGATAAAGAGGTAAGAAAGGGCGACAATTGAGGCGTGGGAGAAAAAACAAAAAAGAGAAAGGGAGCTAAAAGGCAATACAGAGCTGTTGATAGCGTGCCCTCCACTTTACACAGGGCGCTAAAGGAGACGGAACCACTAGGTGGCAGCAGAGGAGCAGATGAACCAAACACAACCAATTGCCTCCTGTTTCAGGAAGCTTTGCACCAATCCCAACACAGGTAAACACAATGGGCATTGTTCTGAAGTGTTTAAGGGAGGAAGCAAACAGAAACCCCTCTATGCCCCCAGAGTGTTCCCTCCCTTAAAGAAACCCCCAGGGACCCAAGGCTGGAAGGCTGGTGGCTAAGAGGAGAGCATTCCGTTGTGCCCCAGCTCTGTGACTGAGAGACACCAGAAAAGGGGAGACCAGAAGAGGAAGAGCAGGTATCTGGGGCAGGGTCAGAAGAAGGATGAAAAAGGAGGAAGGTCAAGATAACTTCACCACTCTGCCCAGTTCAGGGATCTCTCTGTATCATGGTCATTGGCGTTTAAAACAAAATCCCCTTAGTGCAATAGTGTCTTCTATGCCTGGGGGCCGGAAGAAACAACCATGTGCCCTACTGTGAAGGTCTTCTGCACCTCCATCAACTGCACGGTGGGCGCCACACTCAGACCTCTGACCCTTCTAGCTGTAAAACTCAGCAGAAAGGGAAATTGGACTGGCCCTCAAAGATATGAACAAATGGACTAATCAGGAATTTGGTCCATAGCCATCTGGCGACCTCCGATATTGCTACAGGAAAGGATAGAGGAAGTCCGATGGGTTGAAGACTATCTACAGGTTGAAGAACATTCTCTTTTAGGGGAAAGTTCTGAAGGAGACCTTTTGGAAGCAGTGGATTCCTAGTTTGTCTGAAGCTAGACCACACCCACCCAAACTGCTCCCACTCAATTTGACAGCCACTATGTTAACCAACAGCCTCAGAAAGCAACTGGCTAATCAGATTACCACTTCTCTGGCTCCGCTAACCAAATCCTCACCTTACTGCCTGTGACTAACTGGATAACTGGGGCATTAGACCACTTATCTAACCACATTATATGTAGGGTGGCTCCTTGATTTCCACTAATTGCTCTGGCACGGGGAAATAGGAGAGGGAGGCTCTTTTCCTTCCCTGATTTTACGTAAAGGAAGGAAAAGAAGAAAGGAAAGATCCTAAATTTAAGAAGCAAATGTATATCTGCCTTTTACAGATAAATAATAACTAACCAAGGACGTCTAACATCCGAGAACTAACTTTGTGTCATCCACTGGATAATCTGACCTGGGACTGGCACCATTTGGCCTGCATTGTCCAAGCTGCTATCAGAGAATCCTAAACGCTCTGAAAGCAACCTTTCAGCTACATTTCACTAAAAATATTTTTTTCCTAGTGTGTTTTCTCTGTCATCTCTGTATAGCAAAATAGCAGAGATATTGTTTTGGACCACCTCCGTATTAAATTTTCTCATACTATTGTCTCTTGTAGAAATCTGTATTTATTTATTTTTAATTTTTCTTCTTTTTTTAATGTTTTATTTATTTCTGAGAGAGAGGCAGTGTGAGTGGGGGGGGGTCAGAGAGAGAGGGAGACACAGAATCTGAAGTAGGCTCCAGGCTCTGAGCTAACTGTCAGCACAAGAGCCCGGCACGAGTCTCAAACCCACAATCCAGGAGATCATGACCTGAGCCGAAGTCGGACGCTTAACTGACCAAGCCATCCAGGCGCCCCGTAGAAATCTGTATTTAATTCAAAACCCATACACTTGTTCCTCTGGCAAAAAAAAAAAAAAAAAAGTGGGAAAGAGACAGTAATTCCTCTCGCATCTCACTTCCTAAACCAGACAGTCTGATTCCATTTGAAGTGAGCGCAGTGGCAAAAGCTGGACCTGATGAGATGCACCCCCTCCCATTCGAGACAGATACTGGATCTCAACATAGCATATGAGGAACTGCCTAGATTTCAAGTTATCGCTCGCTTCTTTTTTTTAGCTTGCTCAGTTGTACCGCCTCATTTGCCATCGGTCTCTGCAAGTGGCAAAGCTAAGGATCTGAAAGGTGTTGACTTGGACAAAAATCATACAGAATCTTCCCGGGAAGGAGCAAATGCAATGAACAACCCTGGAAATTCTCAGTCTGCTGCTTTGCTTGTTGAATCACCCGAGCCCGGCTGCAGTTAGACACCTCCAGTGACACATTTTCAGAGTCTACGTTTCATGCCAGTCACTTGCATCACAATAAAGCAGCGGTTCCGTGCAGAGCAAGATCACGCATGTGCAGGGGGAAATCGGCGGGGGGGGGGAGATGTTCCTGCCTTGAAAAACCAGTCTGAGAGAGATGGAGTTCAAGAGAATCAAGAAAGAAAAAAAAAATGAAAGAAACCCAAGTATGTTTTTTTTTCATATAAGAACAAAACTCTCTCAGATGTCAAGGTCAGAGGTGCTTTCATCTCTGGCCAAAGAGAAGCCCTCCCCACAGGTCTCGCCACAGAGAGTGGTTCTGGAAGGATAAATCTTACGTGCCATTGATTTGCTAATTCCTGGAACACCAGCCAAATCTGTGGAGCTGATTTAGAAAAAGCAGCCGTCTACACAGAGGATTATCCCTGCTACACAGCCCAGTGACTCAGACTCATTTTCTAGTTTGTGGATTACCATAGTCCCTTGCTCCTCCCCCTTCCCTCCTGCCCAGCTATTTCAGTTCCCTTTAGAATTTACAGAGATTGGTAGGGAGTTTGAAATTTAGCAACTCAAAAGAGATTTTTCTTCTTCGAGGGATTTGAAGTGTTCTCCATATTTCCCTATCAAAAACTAACCGTTTTGGTGAGCGGGTTTTGTTGTTATTAGCGACTTGATGACCATTCTTTTGCGACTCTATAGGATTCAATTAGCAATATATTTTAAGCTGTAGCCCATTTTGTACGAAAATCGTTTATAAATGTAATGCCTCCCCCTCCCCCAAAAAACTATTGTATTAGAGGAAGCTGAACTAGAAGTAACAGGGTGACCATATAACTTATTTCCCAAACAGAGGTTGTTTTGAGACAAAAGGGGAGTCACTGACCATTGATCATGTGGCCAAGACCACAGGTGTAAATCAGGATGAGAGGTCCCCCTAAAAATCAGGCAAAATGGGGCATCCAGTCACCTGGGGAGGGAGGGAGTGGACAGTAGATAGAGATTATCTGGCTCTCCGGATACGACACTTGGGAACATTCCTTCTAATGAACTCCTCCCCTGCCAGCCTGGTTCCTTGGCAAACTCTGCCAACTAGGCTTTCTTTTCCTGATGCCTGGGCTGCTCTGAGGGGCCTGGTATGTCTGGCCTCGAGCTGCTCCTGGGGCTGGCCGGCTGTCGGCCGCCGTGTGTGTTCCAGTCGGTCACGGGGCCCCATTGCGGCCGGCCACCCCTCCACCTGGCAAGGCGCCACGAAGGAAGCACGTTTGTAGCCCTGGGCAACGGTGTGCCACTCCCTTGCCTCCTGTGATGGGAGCGAGTTCCAAGAGGCTTCTAGTGCTGGTCCTCAAAGGGGGCATCTGGCTCTACTGCAGACAATCTTAACCTGATGGTGAGCAGCTGGCCCTCTTTTATCCCCTCGTCAGATCACGGAACAGAAAACAGGCTGCAGACACTTCCCTCTTACCTGCGATCGGTCAGACACTCCAGCCTTGCTCCGCCTTGAACCCACCAGGCGGCACATGCACACCACCCACCTGTACTGGATGCCTCCCGTGGGTCGGCACCCCGCTGGGCCTGTCACTGACATACCTCACCTCTGGGAAAGCGCCTGGCGTCTGGAGATTTTACATCATTTCTTTGACATCTCTAGGGCTGGGGGGGGGGGGGGGGGGGTGGGCAGAACTTGGAGCTTCCTACTTCATCTGTTAGTGCGGGATTCTTAACCTGGCACTATTGACACTTGGGGCCAGGTGATTTCATGTTGCGGGGGGCACTGTAGGATGTTCAGCAGCATCCCCGCTCTCCACCTACTAGATGCCGGCAGTACTCCTCCCACTTCCCCCACTCCCCACAGTTTTGACCCCCAAAACTGTCTCCAGACAGTGCCAAATGTTCCCTGGGAACAAAATCACCCCTGGCTGAAAACCATAGTCTTGGGACATGGGTGCGCTTAGGGCCAAGCACAGAGGAACGGTCCTACTTTCTAGCAGTGTGTGCTTTGGCCACTGGATTATAGTGATAGAAGTTTATGGCTAGGTTGGGAAGGCCTAGGGGGAAAATGCCAAGAATTCCTCAGGATCTAAGAACCAGCAGGCCAACCCCTCTGCTCCTTGGAGATCGGCTTGCCTGGCTGCTGCAGGTTTGCACTACAAAAATGTTTGCAAATGACTGAGCCTGTAATTGCTGATTTAGAGAGCTGCGTGCCAGTCTCTCACATCTTGAGCTCTGTGGTTGTGGTCCTTGCTCCCCCTTCCCATTGCAGAAATCTACAAGGGGAGCCCTGATCAGGACTCTTGATCAGGATTGATCAGGACAGAGTGAGATGCCGTGTACGCAAGAAACCAGGTTCACCCAAACACAGCCCGAGGGCAGGTGCAGCCCAAGGGGAGCACAGGTTCCCTGCGCTTTGTACTGGGTAGCGCTGGGCGGTCCTCAGGCAGAAGTGGGGAGTGTCAGGGCACCTGTCATCTTCCAGTGGGGCGATTACCCTTCCTGGTCTTTCACGTTAGTTTTCACGGGGAAGTTTTCTCATGCAAAACAACTCCTAAGAGCTCTGTCAAGAACTAAATAAATAAATAGAATGCAACCCAAACCCACTACTCTCTCCGGAGGCCAAGACAGGACAAGGGGTCTACTGCCTTTGTTGGTTTTGCCAGCACGGGCCAGACAGCAAGGCCATCGCCGGCCCTGGTGCCAGCCAGAGCCCCGTCGATGCTGCCTCCCTTGGGCTCTGAATCCGAGGCACCTGGAAGGGTTATTAGCAGGATTGGAACTCATCCCTCTGCTGGGACCGGATCATAATTACAGTAATTTTCTAACAGAGCTGGGCAGTAGGACTGTTTAATCAGCATCGACTCCCTTGTGCCCCAGCCCTCATCACTCAAGGAGAGGAGTGGGATGGCTCTTAAAGAGACAGTGCCCGCCTTTCAGCACTTTGAACAGATGTGCCCTAATTGGTAGAATATATCTAAGTCTCGTAGCTTATAGCAGGCAGGTTGCATTGCCTTCAACAAACCGCCCTGGGCTCTCACTTTTCTGGGCCTTCTGCTCAAGGGACTTGGGTCAGGCTGCTCGTGGGCCTGGCTTCCCACACCAGCTTAGCCACCAGGGGAAGTCCGCACACAGGGCTAGAGCACTTATGGAAGGATCTAAACTAGCTGGCCCTTGGTCAGAAGGAAAAGGTGCTTGGCAGAAGGACGGAAGGAGGGATGTAAGAGCCATAGATTAAGAAATTTTGGCAGGGGGCTTCCCATAATCCAAAGATTACAGAAGCGTCTCATGTTCCTGCCCTTCCAGGGGGAAAAAAACTTAAAGACTTTCAGGTAGTTTCTTAATTCTCACACTCTGGATTTCCCATGTCTCCCTACTTATTACTCCTGCCCCTTTTACTGCTGTGGAAATGCTCCCTTGTTTTTCTCCTCCTTTGCTGTTGGAGGTGGACCAGGTCTCCCCTGAATGGAAGGGAGTAAAATTATTCACTTTGCTCATGGAGTCAGGAGCATTGTCTTCTAAAAAGTGTTATCCTTTGGAGCATAAACTGTCCATTGTTTATTAGATCTTGAGATCTGAGGTTCCAGCTTTCAGCTCCAAATCTAGCCATTTCTAAAGTGGAACTGATTTTTCCCAAGAAGTTATTTCTCTAATAATATGCTAGTAGTGGCTCCTGCTGACCTGTTGGTAAGTCAAATGCATACTTGGTCTTGGTAGCAGTTCCTCAAAGAGCTGTGCAGAGAAAAGAGCTAGGGCAGGGAGTAAATGAGAAGAGGTGAGTGGGGGACCCCCAAAGTGGGGTGGGCACACCATCAGGGAAGGTAGAGTTGGGTGAGAATAGGAAACGGGGGGGGGGACGCTCATCCACAATTCAAAGAAAGGTTACTTTGAGCCAGGTGACATGCCCTCTGCAGACTGAGTCCTGCCCAGGAAGGTGGCTTAGGATCTGTGGCCAGGCGGGACTGCGGAAGTCACTGTCCCGCACCACACTGGTTATCTGCTTGGCTTCAGCAGCGTCTCCGCTGGCTGCTCATGCAGAAATCTGCAGACACCGCCCAGTCCCTGACTGAATGGCCTCCTGTGGTCTCCGTGAGGCGGGCCAGGTACCGGTCTGTTTCCATTTCTCGCTTCAACCCCATTTCACATCCTCCTGGCCCCCTGTCCTCCCCACCCCTAAGCTGTTGAGAACATACAGCAAGAGCTGAGGCATATAAACAAATTCACAGACGTGCAGCTAACTTATTGTCCCATCAGACTCTTAGAGTCATGATGACCTTCCAAGCTAAGCCACCAGAGGCGTCTAGGACTTGGTGGTGTGGATCTAAGGCCTCAGCAGTCAGAAAACCGAGGACTGCAGAGGAGCTCTGACTTCTGAGAACAACTCCGGAAAGCTGTGCAAGTGGACTTGGACATTTTTTCTTTTACTCTGAGTAGTAGTGGGTTTATTTTAGTTCAAACACCTGGTCTCCCAGAGCTTGGAAAGAACTCTCACATGAATGTACTCTCCCACCACCTAACCATATGCTTTTTAGGGGCAGCTGGCTGGCTCAATTGGTAGAGCATATGACTCTTGATCTTAGGGTTGTGAGTTTGAGCCACATGTCAGGAGTAGAGTTTACTTTTTTTCTTTTTAAATGTTTTTATTTATTTCTGAGAGAGAGAGAGTGAGTGAGCAGGGGAGGGTCAGAGAGAGAGGGAGATACAGAACCTGAAGCAGTCTCCAGACTCTGAGCTAGCTGTCAGCACAAAGCCCGACACGGGGCTCAAATCCACGAACCGTGAAATCATGATCTGAGCCGAAGTTGGACACTTTAACCGACTGAGCCACCAAGGCGCCCCTACTTTTAAAATAAATAAAAAATTTTAAATAAAAAAATAACATGCTTTAAAAAATTTTGTTTTCTTTAAGTAAGCTGTACACCTAACAGGAGGCTTGAACTCATGACCCCGAGGACAAGTTACATGCTCTTCTAGGCCAGCCAGCCACCCCATAAAAACATGCTTTTTAAAAACCATGCTCAGGTCAGTTTAGTTTCCTCAGCTAGAAAATGAGTACAGTAGTTGCCCTGCCTTCCTTACTGGACATTGAGGTCAAGTAAAATGATGCAAAGGAGACTTATTTTCATACAAGAAAACCTACCTCCTCCTACCTACACACACACCTACGCACACACCTACACACACACGTTCCAGCAGCCGGACTTGGGCCCCACACACACACACACACACACACACACCTTCCAGCAACTGGACTTGGGACACACACGGACACACACACACACACACACACACACACACACCTTCCAGCAACCGGACACACACACACCTTCCAGCAACCGGACTTGGGACACACACACACACACCTTCCAGCAACCAGACTTGGGCCGCTGCACGGGGCACCAAACCAGCCTTGAATCTAAATTTGAACACAAAATACTTAAGTTCGACAAAAGCTGAGGGATTACAGCTGGGCCAGCCCCTCTCCCCAGGGCTCTCCCTCCTCCCTACTGAGCTCACCAGACGCGGTGGCCGGCCCTTAGCACACACAGGAACAGAGTAAGACGTGAGAGGCAAATGGATGGAGAGGAAAGTTCAGTTTTGCAGTTTTCCTGGTAACTCCAGGCCTGCAACAGAAAATCTCTCCCCCCCACCATCCCTGCTTAGGACATCTCCTCCCGTGGCGTACACTCAACTGTGCGCAAGACGGTGAGGGGATGGCGTCTGGCCTTGGATTAACTGAGCTGCTGTTGTACGCACCGCTGGTAATGGATCATTAAAAAAGCCGGGAGTCAGAAAAATCGCATCCATGTCTTTGAATGGCTCCTGCTGTCCCAGCAGCCCACCCTGCTGGCGGAACTAGCTGCTGAGCACCAACTCCGGGAAGAAAAGGAGCGAACAGAAGAAGGCCAACCCAGCTTGCTGTTTTTTGGCTGAGTAGGGAATTGACACAGACCACCTCCGGCTCCTGTCTGGAAGTTTCGAGATCAGAGAGCTTCAGGCACAGCTGGGTTCACAGCTGCACCATTTGGAGCATTGGACTCATTAATATTCATGAGTCATCCCCACCAATCGGCAGAGCGGATGCCATTAGCTTAGCATCTGTCGGGTTTTTGTGAGGGTTGTGTATGGAGTTTTTTTCCCCTTTTAAATGAACTTCTTTTGACATTTTGGATTTGCCTCTGTAGGTTTTCTATCCTCGCCTTGCTCTGCTGCATCATATAAAGGAGAGGCCCAGGGGAGGCGGGCAGCAAAGAGGGATGGGTCCCAGCCAGGGCCCTGCATCTGCCTGTTGACAAACTTTATTTCTCTTTCAGCACCTGGCACGTCAGACAGGCTGCGAGGATGGAAGCGGCAGCAGGTAAATTATACCTAACGAGGCTCATGCCCACAAGTGCGAGGAGAGCGGGACCCCGGCCTCCAGAAGACGGCCCTTCCTCCAGCGGTGGCCTGGAGCCGCACACACGGTGCCGGGGAGCTGCGGCCCCCGGCTCTGAGCCGTTATTTCCACGCTGATAAATTCATGATTTATGAAAGTAACTACCGCCAGCCCTCACTCCCTCCTCCTCGGCTACAGCTTGTTAGACACGAATGGCAACAACAGTCTTAAATACTTGGAATTTTATTTCAGGCCAAAGCCCCTCAACTCTGAACTAAATGCCTTGACAGTCCCACAGCCCAGGCTGGTAGTAAAGGAGCCCGCAGACAGGGGTGGGGCGGCCGGAGGAGGAAGGGGTGGGTGAGAGGAGAGCCACACACCCACACCTAAACACCTAAGCGCCGAGCACCGCACACTGCCAGCGGCTCTCATCTCCTGCCCTACCCGCGCTGGCTCTCTGCGGAGAGGAATTATGGCAGCAGGAGGGCTGAATGCCTCATTGTCTGAAGGCGAGTCGTTCCTCATCTCCCTCCCCAGAGCCCTCTCTCCAGGCACAAACAAAGCCCTTGCGCCCCATTGGACTGAACAGACGGCCTCCCTGCCACACAGGGAGGGGCTCTGTGGAAGCTGAAGCCCCAGGGGCAGGGGGCTGTTACTAAGGGAGAAGAGAAGGATTCAAAAAAGCAAGGAGCCAGCGCCAACCCTGCAGGAAAGATAGTCACAGCTCTGCTTTATAACCAGAGGGGACAGCGACAGCTCAGGACCCAGGACAGCCTTTTCTAAAACAAAACCCCCCAAGCCGCTGCCCTTCCTCCGGCTGTGCCTGACCACTTCTCTTCGGCGGATGGCCGTGAGCTATTTCACGAGTCTCGGGTCCCACACGGGGAGACTGAGGTCTCGGGGTATGCGGGAACCCCCGGCGACAGGAATCACAGCACCGCTCCGTTCCGCGGTGTTAGGAAGGCAGGCGAGCAAGGGGAAGGTGGGAGGATCGACATTCGCCACCCGGTCCCCGGAGAGAAGGCAGGCAAGAGGCCAGCCTCCCAGAAACAGTGCTCCGAAGGGCCGCCGCAAAATCACAGCCCCTGGGAATACAACTACGCAAGCATTTCTGTTGGGTCAGTGTTCAATAGGACAGCTTAACATCTGCCACTTGCAGGTCCCCAAAACCAGTCACCTGAGGCAATGCTCCTGGGCCCATTCACAAACATCTACAGAAACTCAGCTCCCAAGGGAGTAAATATATGCCGTGTGTCTCCGGCAGAAGCAAACACCGCCGGCCTTCCTGACAGCTGTGCGGTGCTTACTCCCGTGGTGGAAGCTCGAGGAGCTGCTGCGACCCACCTCTGTGCAACCAACCTGAGCAGAGGCAACCGTAAGACACTGAGTGGCCCAATGGCCCCACACCTACCCTGTGCCCGATCCCAGCCCGGCCAGTCCCCCTGCAGCCTTGGAGCAGAACCCAGGACTCAGGCCAGAGCTCATTTTTCCAAAACCGTTTCTAACTGCCCAGGGTCCAAAGGCACAGCACGGTCCCCCGCCACAGCCCTCCTCACTGGCTGAGAAGCAGACGTTCCCTCTTCAGGTCTTGTAAAATCACAGCATGATGGCGAGGGGGAGGGCGGCAGAGGGGCGCTTTCCAAGGAAGGAGCTTCAGAGTCAACAACGGGAGCCCACACCTCGAAATGGTCCTTTTCTTCCCTGGGAGGTGGTGAGGGAGGGCTCCTCCTGCCCGATCTTGGAAGAAAGCAGCAACTGGGAAAGAATGGGAAGGGAGAAAGGAGGGCATGAACAGAGAAGCACAAATCAATGGATAAGCACAAGTGAACAAATGGTGGGACAGCCATACAAATGGAATATTATTTGGCCATAAAAAGGAATTAAGCACTGCACTCCCCTAAATACGAATGCACCTTGAAAACACAGAGTTTAGGGGTGCCGGGGTGGCTCAGCCAGTTGAGCATCCAACTTCAGCTCAGGTCATGATCTCATGGTTTATGAGTTCGAGCCCCAAGTCGGGCTCTGTGCTGACAGCTCGGGGCCTGGAGCCTGCTTCGGATTCTGTGTCTCCCCCTCTCTCTGTCCCTCCCATGATCATGCTCGGCCTCTCTCTGTCTCTCAATGATAAATAAATGTTAAAAAAAAAAAAAAAATTTTTTTTTAATGGAAAGAAAACGCAGAGTCGAAGTGGCCAGGCACAAAAGACCACGCATCAGATGACTCCACTTGTGTGAGATGTTCAGAATAGATGCAGATCCACAGATGCAGAAAGTAGACTGGTAGCCATCAGGGGTTAGGAGATGGGGAAATGGGGAGTCACTGCTAATGGGTACAAGGTTTCTTTGGGGATGATAAACACTAGGGTTCTAAAATGGACTATGGTGACTGATGGTTGCACAACTTTGTAAACAAATTAAAAACTACCGAATCATGGGGCGCCTGGGTGGCTTAGTCGGTTAAGCGTCCGACTTTCGCTTGGGTCATGATCTCGCGGTTCGTGGGTTCGAGCCCCGCGTCGGGCTCTGTGCTGACTGCCAGCTCAGAGCCTGGAGTCTTATTTCAGTCTGTGACTCCCTCTCTCTCTGACCCTCCCCTCCTCATGCTGTCTCTCTCTCTCCTAGAAATAAATAAAAAAAAAAAAAAAAAAAAAACTACCGAATCGTAACATTAAAAGGTTGAATTTTAAAATATGTAAATTGTATTTCAAAAAAGTTGTTACTTTTTTTATAAGATTTTATTTTTAAGTAATCTCTACACCCAACGTGGGGCTCGATCTCATAACCCCAAGATCAAGAGTCACACGCTCCACCGACTGAGCCAGCTGGGTGCCCCAAAATTGTTACTTTCACAGGGTGGGAAGGGGGCACCTGGATGACTCAGCCAGTTGAGTGTCTGAATTCAGCTCAGGTTATGATCTCGCGGTTTGGGAGTTCAAGCCCCACATTGGGCTTGCTGCTGTCAGCTCAGGGCCCGCTTCGGGTCCTCTGTTCCCTACCCCCCCGCCCCTCCTCTGTTCATGCTCTGTCTCAAAAATAAAATAAACATTTAAAAATTAATTAATTAATTACATAAAATGTCAGGGAGAGAAATAAAGAGAATAAGAATGTCTTCTCTTCTTTTCCCCAAGTTTCAATAGGACAGCCTGCTACCCAGGGACGAGTCAGCCCAGAAGTTCAGACTCTGGCCCATGAGACGAAGACAACCACGCACTAGGGGAACAAGGCCTCTTCTGAAAGGCTACCAACGCTGTGACAGTACTCTCTCTATCAAATGGACACCTCACTGGCCCAGGCTAAAGAAGTCCTAGCCCTTGGTGCCTCTGAAATGAGAGCTCCAGTTACCTCTTTGGCTGGTCTCCTTTAGCCAAGTGAGAAGAACCCCGCCTCTCCTCCTGGACCCAGCCACAGTTTGACATAGCGTAGTGAAGAATGGCGTCAGAAACGGTCATGGGGCTTCGGCCCTGGACACAGGCTTCGATCTCGGGCACCGAGAGCTGGCTTTGCAGGAAGAGGTGTAGCTGGCTGTCCGACAGGAGAACCACACTCTGCAGGACCCTGGGGAAAACACGGGACGTACAACACAGCATCACCCCAAGTAGCTGCTCTCCCCAGCCCCATTTGTTGACGGGCTTCTGGGAGCACTGAAGGCATGGGGGCGCGAGAAAGGCACCTACCACACACGTGCCTATCTGTTCAAAGGCAGCCCGTGCTGCCTGGCACCCTCCCCCTCCCCGCCCGCACCTCAGGTGGCAGGTGCTAGCCCGCCACATGCACTCACTTTTCCAGGAAGTGCTGCAGACCTTGCCGGCGCTTCTCGATGAACTCATCTGAGCTGCCAAAGAAGGTTGACTTCCCAGGAAGTTCAGGTACAGGGCTGTGGGGCCACATAATGCAACACTCAAGGTAAGTGTAACATTAAAGACAGTCATTCCACCCCCTGCTCATGGAAACCCTCTAAAAAGAAGCACAAATCAATACAAATTGCTTTTATTTTTTATTTTTTTTTAATTTCTAGGAGAGAGAGAGACAGCGTGAGCAGGGGAGGGTCAGAGAGAGAGGGAGACACAGACTCTGAAATAGGCTCCAGGCTCTGAGCTGGCAGTCCGCACAGAGGCCAACGCGGGGCTCGAACCCACGAACCGTGAGATCATGACCTAAGCGAAAGTCGGATGCTTAACCGACTAAGCCACCCAGGCGCCCCACAAATAGCTTTTAATAAGGTGGGGGGGAGGGCAAGGCTAATACTGACTGCAAGCCATCCATGTGTCAGGCACCATGCTAAATGTTTTACAAACTTTATTTCACTACTCCTCCCAAAATCCTCATGAAAAACTATTAATGTCCCCAGTTCAGTAGTAAGGAAAGAGAATCAGAGAAGTTACGTAAATTTCCCATAACTGTGTAAATATCACACAGTTAGTAACCAGCAGGGGTGGTATTTGCACCACATCTATGCCTTCAAAACTTCACTGCCGCTATACTACATTGTTTACAAAACCCACTCCCACCATCAGCTGGTTTTTTTGTTCTAAGTGTATTATGTATTTTAAGAGAGAGGCAGAGAGAGAGGGAGAGAGAGAATCCCAAGCAGACTCTGCACTGGAAGCACAGAGACCGACACAGGACTCGAACCCAAGAACCGAGCGATCATGACCTAAGCCGAAACCAAGAGCCAGACACTTAACCGACTGAGCCATCCAGGTGCCCCTGTCAGCTCGTAGTTTAAAAAGGAAGAAATGTGGGGCACTGGGTGGCTCAGTCGGTTAAGTGTCTAACTTCGGCTCAGGTTATGATCTCACAGTTCGTGAGCTCGAGGCACACAAAAGCCTGCTTCTTCAGATCCTTGTCCCTCTCTTTCTGCCCTTCCCCCGCTCGTGCTGTCACTCTCTCTCAAAAATAAGAAATTTTTAAAAATGAATAAATAAATAAGAAGAAACTTGGACACACAGATGCAGAGCATGCTGAGTCCCTGCATGTACATTAAGACTACCTCCTCCACTCCAAGCAGGTCACATGCTTAGAATTTTCTAAAGTAGTTGAGTTGTAGCAAGGCATCCACAAACTCTTTAAACCTCCCCAGCTTCTATTATGAACATATTTTTTTTAAAAAAAAACAACAGGCCAGGGGCGCCTGGGTGGCTCAGTAGGGTAAGCATCTGACTTTGGCTCAGGTCATGATCTCACAGCTTGAGTTCGAGTTCCGCATCCGGCTCTGTGCTGACAGCTCAGAGCCTGGAGCCTTTTTCAGATTCTGTGTCTCCCTCTCCCTCTGCCCCTCCCCCCGCTCATGAGCACGCACGTGCTCTCTCTCAAAAACAGACATCAAAACAACAACAACAATAGGCCAGGCAAAGGGATGCAGGATCTGTCAGAGGAAATCCCAACTGGCTCCGAGGACCTGACCCACGACAGCGGCTTCACCAGTCCCACATGTTAACTAACTGGCTAGAGCACCCACAGGCCACCTGTCCCCAAGGCACTCAGTGGCTACCCTGCAGTGAAATCACTGTTCTAAATCATCTCCAGTTTTAGGACTTCTTTGGGATCGCATAAGTGAGGAGTGAAGAATACTACTTTCCCTAAGGCTCTCAGTCTGTTGTGTCTCTAGGAAAATTTCTCTGCACAAAAAAGAAAGTATTAAGATTTTTACAGGTCAAGTGGACAGGAACACCACTGGTCACGTTGAGTCCAGGTGCTAACAGGCTTCTGGTAACTAGTGATAGGCACATATAAAATGCTAGCAGTACATTTGTTGAGCCCTGGCTGAATATCCATAGAAAAAAAAAAAAGAAAAATATTTTTGATAGTTTGTATGACTTTGTTAGGTCAAAATACTAGAAAACAAGAACTCTGTCTTTCTTTTTTCCACTGACTTGAAAACATAATTTAAGAACACGGTTCTCCATTTCCTAAGTGCCTGATATGTAGCCAAGTGTTTTTTTTATTGTAAACTCTGGTTCTCACATAAGCACCCGTCTCAGAGCCAAGAAAGCAGCAGAAGCAGACTCACACTAAACCGGCATTTCTCTGTAGCTGCTTTCTCAACCATACGAACTCACGGTAGCGGCGACGCACACAGGACGTCTTGGCAGTAAAGGCCTTGCTGTTGGTCTACAGGAAGAAGTACATGAAAAAGAAAAAAAAACAAAAAACAAGTAGAAAAAGACCAAGTGTACGTGAACTTCCCGTGGTCCCTCTCACGGAGGATCCAAGGCATCAGGCCACAGTCCTGATCAGGGGTTCCCAATAGAGCGAGGCGCCACTAGGCAGCCCGAAAGCAACTCACGCAGATCTCAAGCTCATTCCCCTCCTCCCTCCTCTTCTTCTGTCTCCAGACTCTCAAAATCCCCACCAACAGGTTCTGCCTTAGCACGAACCCTCAGCCCTGGAGAGCGCTGACCCCAGTGCAGAAGTCCGATGCACTTACATGGAGAAATATCTTATAATCCACATAAGAATTCCAGGAGCCCTCATTCTGCACGCGGGGGTCCTGAACACGCACGGTGATCACCTCCTGGAGGTAAGAAAGGCTCCTTCAGCTTCAGCTCGGCCACACCGTAAGGCAACTTTGACAACACAGGGGGCCAGATTTTTCCAGTCAGCACCACCTTTCATTCATTTATTCATTCAATCCAACAAGTATTTACTGACCATCCACTCTGTGTCGGAAGCTGCTCTAAGGCACCGGGGCCGAACGTGAACAAGAGACAAAAATTCTGGCCCGCGTGAATGTGACATCCAAGTACATTCCAGCGAATGGAAAAGGTCAAAATGGAGCCTCACTTCCCAGTATGGCTTTGCTCCGCAGTTCCTTCCACTGCCTTTATTTTGAGCTCATCTGAACCCCTGACGTATTACTGCCAGCGGAATACCAGGGAGCAACGATTTGCCTCTTTTCCCAAATCCCATCAAACTTGGACCCACCTGTTTCCTGAAGACCACACGCTTACCTCCTGCTCCTGGTTTTCCAACATCCTACACCAAACGCCCATTGGAAGAAAACATCTGACCAGGGACAGAAGGCAGGGGAACAATCATGGTTAGTATGCCTCTGCTCCTGTCACTCGACACCAAGGCAAAACCCTGAACATTCTTACTTACCCCTGGGAAAACCCCCAGGTAACTTTTTTGGTTCTAGTGTGAAACGTAAGAGGAAGCAAAAAAACTCCCCCACGTTAGCTTGGTGCCAAGCTGAAAACCCCGGATGATTTGACTCCCTTCTCAGACCACTGCCAGGACCCCTCGCTAGGCCACCTCTAGCCAAAGCATGGCTGGGTCTGTGCAGTGTTCACCCCCAGCAGCCAGAAAAGGCAAGTTCAGATGTAAAACCTCTGCTTGAGGACTGCAGGTGAAGGCAGTGTCTGGCGGCACGCACAACACACCCCTGCAAGCGAGCCTAACACTGCCCCCTCCTGGCGGCTTAGCGACAACCACACCCCACAAACACCAAGGCTTTTCAAAGTCTCTCTTTGTCTTGCTGACCGTATGGTGACCCACCTGGGGGTAAATCATAGAGCTGGAGAGCTCCGGGCGCACCTGAGTGGGCTGCCCAGTTGCAACCTTCCTTTCTCTAATCTGTTCTCCAGAAGCCAAGCCAATGGTTCCAATCATTTCCTCTCTCGACATGCTATCCGGTTGTACCTCTGCCCAAGCACCCCACAGCTGCACAGGTCAGCTGGGGATGCTTTCCGCTCCTTTGTAAAGATTCATTAAAGTCTGAGCCCCTGATTTCCCCCAATGTGGCAGTTTACGTGTGCAGCGACATCGCCCACTCCGACAAGGGGACCATGAAGCCTACAGCACAGGGTTACTCAAGTCCAAAGGGGCCCATGATGTCACCTTCTGTTAAAATACAGCACTAATCTTGTTACTCCTAGAACCACTCCAACAGCATCCACCCTGGCTGCTGCCTCCACCCCCTTCTCCTCTCTTAAGAGCCGAACAATAAGGTTTAATTTCCCTTTCCAATTTACCTTGAAATGAAAACTGACTTCAGCCAATATGTACTGCCAACAAATGGTCCAGGCTGGCTCCTGGGAAAACAAGACTATCTCTAAGCTCCCCCTCTCCCATCCTCCATGCTCATTCACACACCCACTCATTTTTACAGTCCTACAATTAATTTTAAACACATTCTCTTATTAGTTCTGCTTTACCATTAGAAGAGCGTGTAATGAGTTTCCTTGTATTTTATGTTTTGCTAACACAAGGCTAACGTTTCAAGAGAAGGGGAGCTCATTTACGCCACAAAATGAGCAGCGCAAACAACTTTCCCCAGTTCTTTCCAGTATACCAGATCTCTCCACACTAACCACTGCACACAGAGACAAAACTGCATGTGGTATATACATTACAGGATTGGGCGACCCTGTTGAGCAAACCAGAGTTTTGTGTGACTGTAACACCATCTTCGTATTCCTGCCGACAGCCTGATTTTCCATCTGATGCAGTCACCACCACAAAGGGGTCCTGGACTGGAAGGAAATTCCAATTCCATAACACCCAGGGTGTAACACCTCCAATATAAGCAGTCACATGCCTGTGGCCCAAAAGAACAGGCCGACTGGCCGTGAACAGGTAACCACCTCAGATTTTAAAAAAAAGAAAAGTAGGGGCGCCTGAGTGGCTTAGTCGGTTAAGCGTCCGACTTTCGCCTAGGTCATGATCTCGCAGTTCGTGGGTTCGAGCCCCGCGTCGGGCTCTGTGCTGACTTCCAGCTCAGAGCCTGGAGCCTGTTTCAGAGTCTGTGTCTCCCTCTCTCTCTGACCCTCCCCTGCTCACACTGTCTCTCTCTCTCTCCTAGAAATAAATAAAAATATTAAAAAAAAAAAAAGAAAAGTAAAATTTTCTCTTCTCCTTTCAGGCATTTGGCAGATTGCCAGCACAGAAGCCAAGGGTTCAGTAGTCTGAAGGGTCTTTTTCACAAAAGTAACGACGGGAAAGATGAGGACAAGGAACCTTAGTCATCCACACACTCCATGGGGCTCACGCCTCTCCTGGGACTTGAAAGGTTTGCCAAATCCAGCACCATAATTTAGTAATTGAATGGTCATCAGTCTGAGGCTCAAAAAGAGTTTGTAGAGGGCCCTGCACCACTTCCAAGTGCAAGTTCCTCCCCTTTCCTTGGGGGCTCAAACCACTTAGAAACAGCTATAAACTCGATTAAAAAAAAAAAAAAAAAACCTAGCGCCCCTAAGATGCTGTCTACTTAAATCTAAGTTTAAAGGGCACTGACAAAGTCTCAATTGTAACTTGCCCTTAAGACCACTAGACACTGGAACAAATACAAAAACCTGGACTCCAAACAATAATTTCTAGCAACTACTATTCTCCATCAGCTTCCTCCGCATAGATGCCACTCCTCACACGGAAATGCTCAGTTCTGCCTGTGAAGGGGAAGGAGGAAGTTCTTAATTTTGGCTCGCGATCTGGGAGATGGATCCAGGTCATATAAATAAGGGCAAGTCAGAGATCCTCTCAGCTCCCTTCGCATGGCACTCAGCACTAACTGCATTTCCTGGGTCCTTTTGGCCACATCCAAAGCTTCCTTTTCTTCCTCCATTTGTACCAGCATCAGTGTCTCTGGGAAGAACCCAGTTGTTTGCTTTATACAAAGCAGATTCCTTGTAAAGCTTTCCAGTTGCCTCACAATTCAAGGCAGCAATTCAAGGCTTTCCCACCATTTTCACCCCCATTTAAACTACTTCAAAAAAGAGGTTAAAAACAAATGAGGTCCGAGGGACGCCTTAATCAGTAGGTTAAGCATCTGACTCGTGATTGCAGTTCAGGTCATGATCTCATGATCGCTGAGATCAAACCAGGCGTCTGGCTCTGCGCTGATCCCAAGACCCTGCTTAAGATTCTCTCTCTCTCTCTCTCTCAAAATAAGTGAGTAAACGTTTATTTTAAATCAGGTGATAAAAGTGTATTGAGCCACCAAGACTCCTATCCCTTCTTACTCAGTCTTGAGCCCTAGATTCGCAACCAAGCAGCTTCACTCCAGCCTTCTATTTGTGATCTGCCACTCCTTACACGTGGAAGGCAAATCACAACAGCGACCACAATCTAGCAGGAACCGCCTCTCTCCCCGCAAAATATGTCACTACTCCTACCCCTAGCCGTTTGGGTGAATGTCCCCAAACTTTTACTCTGACCACTCCCCCTCCATCCTTAACGAACTAGGAGCGAAAGGACCCCATGACCCTTCTTCTCCTTTGACTATTAAGCTTGGGGAGTGGAAACGAAAGATGCTCTCTACTTGGAAAACAAATGAAAAAGCCGGGCTTCCTCCCTTGGATCCGGAGCAAGCCCCCGCCTTCAGCCCGGGACGTGAGACAGCCTCTTCCCTAAGAGGTCAAGCGAGAACCCCACCCCCAAGCGCCACTCTGGACGCTCCAGCCTCACCGGAGAGCAGCACTCTCTTCCCGCGACCCCGCCCACGACCCCTCACCTGAGAGCAGCACCCACTCCCCGCAGCGACACCGCCGACGCCGCACCATAGAGCCTGAGTCTCGGCTTCTCCTTCCGGGTGAGTGGCCGGCGCCCCGGTGCACGACGGGAGAAGGCTCCGGGCATGCCAATCCCGGGTGCCCAGGACGCCCCGCCCCTGCAGGCCCGAGCGCCCGCTGGAGATTCCCACGCGGGAGGCGGCGCGCTCGCCCCGCCCCGGCCCCGGCCCGAGTCCCGGTCCCCTGAGACTCCCTCGGGACAGTGGCGGGTGGACGCGGGTGAGGAGCGGTGTCTGGGCACTGACCGCCTGTCCAGAGCCGTGTCCCGCCCGTCGTTGTCAGCCGCAGCCAATCAGCGGCCAGGGAGCCTCCTTCAGGGTCCGAAAGAGGGCCCCGGGACGTTGTCGGTCTTCGTTTCGGTCCGGCCGTGGGCCATCTGCAGTGTGGGAGGGTCGGGGAAGAAAACGCCCACATTCCTGGAATGTCTCGAAGTCTCGAGAGTTTCCCCATTTGAGCCCGCTGGGTTGCAGTTCCCCCGCGGAGTTACCGCGGGCGGGTCAACTCCCTGGCGAACTCACATTGGTAAAACCACGGATCCTCAGAGCGAAAAGCGAACGGAGATGGCCCAGCGAACACCTGTTTCTCTCGCGAAGCAAGCGCAAGGAAGAATCGGACAGCTAGTTAGTAAAAACAGAAAATACGTTGGATACGATGGCTTTTTTTTTTTATGTTGTTGAAACGTCTTTTCACAACCTGTTTAAAGGTAATTTTTGCAAAGATAATAATGTCAAGGAAAAAGTTAGGGTCACAAAATGCAAGCTCTGGAGTTAGACGGCTTTGGTACAATACCCAGCACTACGCTGGACTGTGGGGTTTTAACCTGATGCTAAATCTTTATAAATCTTAGTTTCCTCATCTGTAGAATGGAGGTTATTGCAAACCTCAGAGAAGCTTTTCTCAAACTTTTTGGTCTCAGGATCCCTTTACATGTTAAGTAAATTATACGCCCAACGTGGGCTCAAACTCATGACCCCAAGATCAAGAGTCACATGCCCTGAGGACTGAACCAGCCAAGAGCCCCAACATTCTTAAAAATGATTAAGAGAGGGGCGACTGGGTGGCTCAGTCGGTTAAGCGTCCGACTTCGGCTCAGGTCATGATCTCGCGGTTTGTGGGTTCGAGCCCGGTGTCGAGCTCTGTGCTGGCAGCTAGCTCAGAGCCTGGAGCCTGTTTCGGATTCTGTGTCTCCCTCTCTCTCTGACCCTCCCCTGCTCATGCTGTCTCTCTCTCTCAGAAATAAATTTAAAAAATTTTTTAATTGATTAAGAGCATTTGTTTATGTGGGATATTCACTATATTAGAAATTAAAATTGAGAAATTAAAAAACATGTATTAAGCCACCTAAAATGATAATAAACCAGTAGATGTTAATGTTTTACGAAATATAACTACAGTTTCCAAAAAACATTAGCAGAGTGGCATTGCATTACAATTTTGCAAATCTCTTTAACGTCTGGTGTTTGGCATAATAGAAGACAGCTGGATTCCCATATTTCCTCCCCATTTTCTCTGATTTGCTATGTTATTTTGGTCTAGGAAATGAAGAAACTCCAGTCTCACACAGATAAATAGTTAGAAAAGGAAGGACTATTTTTAGCATTCTCCAATAACTGTGGATACTAGCGAAACTCCACAAACGGCAATTTCTTAAAGATTAATTACAACGGGGAATCTGAAACCACTTAGAAAATATTGGTTTACCGAATTATGCAGATCATCCAAATATTGATGCATTTCACTATTCAGCATTAAAAAAATCACATTCATTATAATCATCATTGATCTTATCTGGAAAATCTGGGAAAGCTGCAAGCTCACTTTGATGGATACCAAAGACCTTTTCCAAAATTAGTTTTTTTTCTTGAAAGCTCAAATTTTATCATTGACAAAAAGTACTTTAAGTTATTTTTCCTTCATGTGCCAGGCTCATTCCATTCAAATATTCAAGTCTGAATAACCAACCATAGTTACCCTATGATCCCCATAGTTCATTCTTTCAAACAAAACTTGTGTTCCAAAGTACACAGCCATACCATCCTGAACACTCCCGATCTCAGAAACTAAGCAGGGTCAGCCCTGGTTAGTACTTCGATGAGAAAAATGGTGTTCTTTTTTGGGGGGAGGGGAGCTCATTCAGTTCACACATTTCAATCACACAACCCTATACTTCAGTAAGCGGCAGAAGGGCTTTATATACAACCCCCATCTCATTACGCAGAACATCGAAAAGATATATACTCCAGAAGAGAGATTTCGCAAAATTAATAATTTGTACTGCTTCCTAGTCTTAAGTGAAAGTGGTTTTTCTCCTTTTAAGATTTGTAAGTAAACTCTACACCCAACAGGGGGCTCAAACTTACAACGCTGGGATCAAGAGTCTCTTGATCAAGTAGTCTGCTCTACTGAGTGAGCCAGAGTAAGCCAGCCAGGCACCCTGAAAGTGGCTTTTTTTTTTTCTTTTTGAAAGTGGCTTCTTAATACTTTTGTTGCCTACACGTGACGGCGGAATACCATGACTCTAGCGTCTTGATTCACAGGCGGTGCCTACGGTTTCACCTGTTGTTGCCTTTGCACCATTAGTGAAAATGTAAACACAGTGAAAACGCATCTCATGTCTTCTTATTATCATGAAAATAGTTCTGATCTTGCAGACTCGCTGTAACTCACTTAGGCATTCCCAGAGTCTGTGGACTACACTTGGAGAACCACCGAGCAAAACCGCAGAATGTGTCCATTCATTCATCAAATATTTATTGAGCCCTTTCTGAGGGCCTGGACACCGCTGTAGGCATTACAATAAAGCAGGGAGCCAAACAGGAAAACACCCTGACCTCCTGCAACTTGTAAGTAACACGAGGGTTTAGCATCATTACCTCATACTTTACTCAACAGATGTTTTTATTTTTTCATTTTATTTTTTAAAATGTGTTTATTTTAAGAGAGAGAGAGAGAGAAAACGCGCACGTGTCTCGTGTATAGGGGAGGGGCAGAGAGAGGGAGAGAGAATCCCAAGCAGGCTCCTCATGCTGTCAGCACTGAGCCCAACTCGGGGCTCAGATACACAAACTGTGAAATCACGACCTGAGCCAAAACCAAGAGTCGGACACTTAACCGACTGAACCACCCCAGCGTCCCTCAATAAATGTTTTTAAATAGATTTATTAAACAATTTGAATGTAATAAGTTTTCATTAGTCAGTGCCATATCTTATTTTTTATTGATCTTATTTTTTCAACCGTAATTTCTAACAGTTGACAATGGGACCGATCTTTATGATACCTGAAATTCGAGTACTTCTCCAGGTAGTTAGCACTTTGCATGAGAAAATCAATCAATGTCAGGGCTATAGGTAGATGATTTGAGAAGCGTAGAGTTTACTTAGAGTCCAGTAACTACCAGGAAGTCACGTGAGAATCAAACTAACCAGGGGAGATAAGAAGGACAGATAGCTCTTAAGTATATTTGCCTTTTAAAAGAAAGTGCTTGTTAACCCCAAATGAATAAATCTTTAACAACAGAATTTTAAGTAGTGGTTAAAATGAAACAAAGAATCT
Source organism: Hyaena hyaena (assembly GCF_003009895.1). Taxonomy (NCBI): domain Eukaryota; kingdom Metazoa; phylum Chordata; class Mammalia; order Carnivora; family Hyaenidae; genus Hyaena; species Hyaena hyaena. The sequence continues at coordinate 2,415,743 of NW_024080661.1, read as the reverse complement.
CATACGCATAGGAGATGACTACTATCAAAGAAACTAAAAAGACAAGTATTGTGGGGATGTGGACAAATTGGAGCCTTTGTGCACTGTTGGAGAGAAAGTAAAATAGTACAGCCACTGTGGAAAAGTTTGGCAGTTCCTCAGAAAATTAAAAACATACGATCCAGGAATTCCACTTCTGGAATTGAAAAAGTGTTAAACAAACAAGCAAAAAAACAGACCCAAAATGGAGTCACTTGTGCTAAACACTATTCAACAAACCATGACTTAAAATCTAACCTAATTACTGTTTCAGCCCCTCCCAGGAATGTAATCTTAACTGTTCAGTCTAGTGAGGTAACCTTGTCAGCACCAGTGAGGTAATCTGCCTGAAAGACCCTTCCATCTCTCAAAGAAAGATAAGGTAATATAATTTTTCCTGGTCCCTGCCCCCTTCTATCTATAAAAGCTTTCCATTTTGGGTCACCTGGCTGGCTCAGTCAGTAGAGCATGTGACTCTTTATCTCAGGATTGTGAGTTGGAGCCCCATGTTGGGCATAGAGACTTTCAAAAAAAGAAGCCTTCCAGGGTCGCCTGGGTGGCTCAGTCGGTTGGGAGTTGGACTTCAGCTCAGGTCAAGATCTCACGGGTTTGTGAGTTTAAGCCCTACGCCAGGCCCTGTGCTGACAGCTCAGAGCCTGGAGTCCGCCTGGGTGGCTCAGTCGGTCAAGCATCCGACTTCACCGCTCAGGTCGTGATCTCACAGGTCGTGGGTTCGAGCCCCGCATGGGGCTCTGTGCTGACAACTAGCTCAGAGCCTGGAGCCTGTTTCAGATTCTGTATCTCCCTCTCTCTCTGATCCTTCCCTGCTCATGCTGTCATGCTGTCTCTCTCTCTCTCTCTCTCTCTCAGAAATAAATAAAACATTAAAAAATTTTTTAATTAAAAAAAGATTTTTAAGCCTCTCATTTTTGTATGCTCAGAGCGCCTTTATATATACTGGATGGGATGCTGCCCAATTAATAATCATTGGATAAAGCCAAGTTAATCTTTAAATTTTCTTAGTTGAATTTTGTCTTTTAACAAAATTTTGTCTTTTAACAAAATTCCAAAAGAATTGAAAGCAGGATCTCAAAAAGCTGTTTGTATGCCATGCTCAGAGCGGTATTATTTATAAAAGCTAAAATGTGGAAGTAACCCAAAGAGCCAATGATAAGACGAATGGATTAGCAGAATGTGATATATACATACATTTGGATATTCTTCATCCAAAAAAAACGGGGGGTTCTGACATATGCTGCAGCATTTAAACCTTGAGAACATTACACTAAATGAAATAAGCCAGTCACAAAAAGAAAAATACCATGTGATTCCACTTTCATGAGATTCTTAGAGTAGTCCAAACCTTAGAAAGTAGAATAATGGGTGCCAGAGGCTAGGGAGAGGAGGAATGGTGAGTTTTTGTTTAATGGGTATAGAGTTTAGTTTTAAATGATGGTTGCACTGCATTATGAATGCATTTAATACCACTCAACTGTCCACTTAAAAATGGTTAAGATGGTGGAGGGGCGCCTGGTTGGCTTAGAAGGCTGTGCATTGGACTCTTGATTTAGGCTCAGGTCATGATCCCGGGGCTGTAGGATCGAGCCCCACCTCCGACTCTGTGCTGAGTGTGGAGCCTACTTGAGCTTCTCTCGCTCTCCCTCTGTCCCTCTCCCCCACTTGCACTCTCTCTAAAATTCAAAAATAAAGTTAATGGTTAAGATGGTAAATTTTACGTAATGCATATTTTAGCGTCACTTTAAAAATTGGGGGGGGAATTGAAATAAAGAATTTCAGACAATGGGGAAGAAAATATTTCAAAAGCTCTGTACTTCCCCCACTCCTTAAATCACATGAGAAGCAACTATCTGCAGTACCTAAAATAGCTACTGTTTATTAGTGCCAGTGTATGGCATCCCCTTTATCCATTACGGTCCCTCCCACAGAAATGCTGCAAGGTAGGTCTGAGGTCATGTTGCCATGTTTCAGAGTTTTCTGTTGGCCGAGGCTCAGAGAAGTTGAGCTTGTTCAAAGTTACACAGCAGGCAAAAAGTAGAGACAGAATTAAGTCCAGTTCAGCCCGATTCCAAGTCCTTGTTCTTTTTTGCAGCATCAAACTTCCTCTCTTCCCCACATTCCTTGAGATTTTAGGAACTTCATGTGAGAGACACATTTCCTGTGGGCATGAGCAATGTGACTTCAGATGTTGTCTTGAGCAAGATTATTATGACCGAGTTGCTGTTACCCTTAAAAGGAAAAGAAACTCTCAGGGTCTGAATACCTTAAAATGCCACCATTCTTATGGGAAGAGAAAAGAATTACACCCATTTGATCCTAAAAGATTGTCAAAAAAGATACTGTTATGTAGAGGCTTGAGAGTTTGACATTCATCCCTTGCAGAAGTTCAGAATAGATTCCTAATGAGAGCTCTGAATTGACGGCAGAGTAGCATAAACCAGTAGTGCTCTGCTACCTAAAAAGAAAAGGTACCTTTGACTTTAAAAAAATTTTTTTTTGTTTTATTTATTTTTGAGACAGAGCACGAGTGGAGGAGGGGCAGAGAGAGAGAAGGAGACACAGAATCTGAAAGAGGCTCCAGGCTCTGAGCTGCCAGCACAGAACCCGATGCGGGGCTCAAACCCACAAACCGTGTGATCGTGACCTGAGCCGAAGTCAGACGCTTAACCGACTGAGCCACCAGGCACCCCAAAATATCTTTGACTCTCTTAATTCAAGAATGGTGTAGAACATCTATGCAGTGATGACTCCCCCTATTTTCAAATACCCACACAAAGAGCCAGAATTTAATAACAAACTAGATACGGTAGACCCAAAATTGTTTTCCTTTGATGTATGGATTAAGAAAATGGTGATATTTAGCCTGGAAAAGTAAAACCTTGGGGGGAACATAAAGGCTGAATTTCAATACTAGAAGGAGTATGAAAGAGGAATTAGGTTTACAGAACAAAACTGTGTGTAGCCACACACCCAGAACTAGGTGGGATTTTTATGTGCAAGCAGACTTCAGCTCAATATGAGGAATTGGGGATGGCGGCGTTTCATGTGGACAGAATTATAGTTTGGGAGTTAGAGGTGACATCAAACTGCAATTCCACCACTTTCTTGATGAATACCATTGGTAGGATTATACAACCTCTGAGCCTTTTCTGTGAACCGGGACTAGTAATTCCCACCTCCCGGCATGGTTTAGGATTACATAACATTAATCAAGACCTTAACAGGGGCTCCTGGGTGGCTTAGTCAGTTAAGCATCCGACTTTCGCTTAGGTCATGATCTCGCAATTTGTGGGTTCGAGCCCCACATCAGGCTCTGTGCTGACTGCCAGCCTGGAGCCTGTTTCAGAGTCTGTCACTCCCTCTCTCTCTGACCCTTCCCTGCTCACGCTGTCTCTCTCTCTCTCTCTCCTAGAAATAAATAAAACATTAAAAAAATTTTTTTTTAAATAAAAAAAAATCAAGACCTTAACAGAATTCCTAGTGCTGGGGTAAGCACTCAATAATAATAGCTTGTATAATGGGGCGCCTGGGTGGCTTAGTCGGTTAAGCGTCCGACTTTCGCTTAGGTCATGATCTCGCGGTTCGTGGGTTCGAGCCCTGCGTCGGGCTCTGTGCTGACTGCCAGCTCAGAGCCTGGAGCCTGTTTCAGTCTGTGACTCCCTCTCTCTCTGACCCTTCCCTGCTCACGCTGTCTCTCTCTCTCTCTTAGAAATAAATAAAAATATTAAAAAAAAATAATAATAGCTTGTATTATTAGAATTGATTTTCTCATCATTAAAGTGATTAAAAACAGGACACTTTAGGAGGGAGGGAGTAGCTGAATTTTTGCCTCTTCATGGACACCCAACCCAGATGTCTCAGGAAGAATTGCCCTCTTCTTTGTGCTCTCACAGCTGTTTTAGCAAAAATATTATGATATTGTTGAGCTGGGTTTCTTACATGACAATTCTCAAGAGCCCTGCACAGTGCCTGGCTCAGCAAAACCGTTACATACATATAGACTCCTGCATTCTGAGACCGAGTACAGGAGACTGGTTGCCTTTCCTCTTTACCTTATTTGTATAGTCAAAGTAAGGAAGAAAAAAAAGTCATCTTGTGGTAGTTTTTTTTTTTTTAATGTTTTACTTATTTTTGAGAGAGAGAGATAGAGACAGCATGAGCAGGGGAGGGTCAGAGAGAGAGGGAGACACAGAATCCAAAGACAGGCTCCAGGCTCTGAGCTAGCTGTTAGTAGAGCCCAACGTGGGGCTCGAACCCCCGAACTGTGTCGCACGCTCAGTCGACTGAGCCACCCAGGCGCCCCAATGGTAGTTCCATTTAGTTCCTGATTTGATTGGGAAAAGAGAGAACAAAAGAGTTAAAAAAAAAACAAAAAACCAAACCGCACAAATCTGATGTGAAGAAAAGAGATGAAGGAGAGGTTGATCACCTCCACTTCTGTCAGAACACTTCATTAATTCACTTAATCATTTATTCAACAACTATTGCTTGACAACTGTATGCCAGGGACTGTACTGGGCACTGAGTAGAGAGTGGTGAGCAACAGGAGGCAAGGTTTCTGCCCTTACAGGAATTTAGAAAATGTGAGACAGACATTAACTAATGACAATAAAGGGGGTAAATGTTATGAGACTGAATTTGCATAAGAACAGAGTTGGGGACAGGGATGTAGTTGTAATCAGAACTAAACAGTGTCTCGAAGGAGAATAAGTGTGGTTTTTGCCCGTCTCTGTGTTTTGGGGGGTGGCTGGGTGCGGAGTGCTCTTGGAGCTAAGGGGTACTGCGCTAGGGCTCTGGCTTGGCGCAGCCAGGGAGAAAGAGAAGTTCAGGAGGCCCGAATGTCAACTACCCGGGGGACCTAACCTAGTCTAAAGGGTCAGGCAAGACTTCGAAGGGGAAGTAATCTAAACACTGACCAGTAGGAGCCTTACAGAGATTTGAGGCAGAAGTTGAGGATTACAGAGATTATTGGCGATCTGATAAAGGTCTGGTGAGACACCTGTTTAGATTTAAAAATTTCGAGCATGTGAACTACTGTCCAGAAGTGGTTACTTTTCGTACCAAGCATCATGGGGCTCGCTCGTAAAACCACACGCTCTAATTCCCTAGGCTGCAACGTTCTCAACTAGAGTCGCTCGGGCGCTCGTTGCTAAAATCTAAAAACTCCCCGAACCCCGCGCAAACTCCGCGGGGCGGTGTAGGACGCGCGCGGCATTTTGGGTCTTGTAGTCTGGGCTGGACTCCAAGTCCCAGAGTACTGTGCGGAGGGTCGTTGCTCCTGCGCAGTGCGGGCGGCGGGTAGCGCCGAGTGCGAGGCTCTTTTGTTCGTCTGAGGGGAGGGCCGTTGGCCGGGGCCTGCGGTACGCCGCTTCAGTGAGGGGCTCGACTACGGCCACCGGCCTGTTGCTTTTCTGGGCGCCACTCCCCCCGCCGGCCCGACGCGACGCGCCATTAGCGCGGCACCAATTCTTCTCGGGCTCTTGGGCGCTGCTCTGAGGTGAAGAGCCCGCTAAAGGAGGGGAAACGGGGGGGGGGAGGTGCGCGGCGGCAGCGGCGGCGGCAGCGGCGGCGGGAGCTCTGGGTGAGGGGCCGCGCTCTTGCGGCCGAGCTTGGGAGCGGGGAACGCGCCAGGTCCCGAGCCTTTCCCGCGCGGAGCTCTCCGCCGGGTGCAGGGGGGTCGGGCGCCGAGCGCGAGAAGGATGGAGAGGGCGGGGCGGGCGGCGTATCCTGAGCGGGAGATAGAAGCGATTCGGGGTGGGCCGAGCACTGGCGGGGCTCTCCTCAGGGCCTGGGTGGACCAAGACAATGCTACGTGGTCAGGTGGGCGGCTGCTGGATTGGGCCGGGGAGGAAACACTGGAGTAAATTGGGAGGGGGGCCCGGCCGGGCAGCCTTGATGCTTGGACGTGAGCGGAGAGGGTTGACGGCTGCGAGACCATCGGTTTCGAACGCAACCTGGGCATACTGGGTCCGGCTGGGGCAGCCAGAGCAATTTCGCTCGCGGGGCTAAGAAGTAACTTCGAGGAAACGGCAGAGGGGGCTGGGCGGCCCACGGTGTGCTCTCCTTGGGGAGATCCTCTGCGGGATAACCTGGAGTGGGGGCTAGGAGAGGGAGGAGCAGGGATATGCCAGGCTGGGATCTGGAAGGGGAGGAGCTGTGAGGGTAAGTAGGGCGGAGGCCCCGGGAGTACTTCGGTGAGGTGTGAAAGGGACCGCCTTGCTTCCTGATGGGTCCTCAGGCACTTGAGAATAATGTGTGCAGGAAGGATGAAAACAAGATTTCTTCCCTCTGCTAGGCGGTCTCCTGTCCTTACTCTTTGATTCCTTCGGGGAGTTAATAGTCCCAAGTATAGCGCTTTTGCTTTGATTGCACGATTCGTTCCGTTAAGTTTTTATCTGGGGTCGTTACTGGTCACAAAGGGCGGTGAAATTACAGAAATGTGTAGATGCGTTCAGATTTAAGGAATTCAGTTAGTGAGAGAGCTTGTGAAGGGATGTGGGAGGTGGGGAGACGAAGAGGAAAAGTTGGTGAGATCGGGGAATTTGTTTCATGGACTCTTGTGATTTTTAGGCGCCTTTCTTTGTTGGAAAATTTGAGTACAAAATGAGCAATACTTATTCAAAGCTTCAGATGAAGGTTTTTCATGGACGGCCTTATTTGCAGACTTGTATTTGGTATAACTCAACTGAGGCGGAGTTTGTAAAAGGTCAGTTATAATGGAAACTCTGGCCAGGGTTAAGATTGCCTCCTCAGTTGTATTAAGAATCCCGCTAGCCGTGTGGAATAGCTCTGAAAAGGGCCAGTGTATTGGAATGGAAGCATGAATACATTTGGGAAATTAGTACCTGTGTTCCTCCGTGGGTGCCTGCAGACATTTATATTGTAAGTAGTATCGTTGAAGGGTGGCTTGTTGGAACTGGTAGCGCCTTAATAAAGTTTCAGGACAGGTTCAGGATCTTCATTCATTTCCGATTTTCCCTTTGGAGCCATTTCTCTTCATTGGCTGCTGTCGCCTAAATTGGTTTTCACTAAAGCTGTAAATAGTGTGTAGCCTGGTGCTTCTAGCTTCTTGATTGAAAGGGATCAAGTAAGAATACCTTAGTCTTCTGCATTTTTGATGGTAGGATACTGGTAATTGTCCAGCCAGACCTCTCAAAAGAAGCAACCATTATATAAGGGCACCTGGACTGGCTCTGTTGGAAGAGCATGTGACTCTTGGGGCACCGAGGTGGCTCAGTCCGTTAAACGTCTGACCTCGGCTCAGGTCATGATTTCACAGTCCGTAGGTTCGAGCCCCACGGTGGCCTCTGCTGACAGCTAGCTCAGAGCCTGGAGCCTGTTTCAGATTCTGTGTCTCCCTCTCTCTCTGACCCTCCCTCTGTTCACGCTGTCTCTCTCTCAGAAATAAATAAATCATTAAAAAAAAAAGTTTAAAAAAAGAAGGAAGAGCATGTGACTCTTGATCTTAGGGTGGTGAGTTTGAGCCCCACCTTGGGTGGAGAGATTACTTAAAAACAAATTGTGGAAAAACAAAAAGAAGCAACTATTCTATCTCGTGCCGTTTTAGGGACATAAAAAATGTAACTTCCCACCATTTAAAAAGAGAATTGATTTATTTTTGTCATTTTTTTAGTAGTTTATCCATCAGAATCTCACCTTTTTTTATACTGTCTCTGGTGATATAGCCAGTTTTGCATTAGACTTGATAGATTTTCACTTCATAGGTTATTTCTCTGAAGAGTTTTTGGAACAAAATGCTAATGGCAAGTAGGCGGGCTCACATAGGAGGGGGCTATGCTTCTTGTTCGTCTAAATGTCTGGCACATAGTAGATAGTTTAGATTGTTGAATATATGGCTTTGAGGTCCTTAGAATTCCATGTGTTAACAGAATGAATTAATGTGCATTTATATAATTAGTTTTCCTGTCTTTGATCAGTGACATTGGGCAGAGTATAACTGTTGCCCTTGGCATGTTTGTCTTAACAGGTTGTTGTTGTTGTTTTTAAGTTTTATTTATTTTGAGAAAGAGAATCCCAAATAGGTTCTGCACCATTAGCACAGAGCCCGACTTGGGGCTTGAACCCACGGTCTTTGAGATCATGACCTGAGCAGAAACAGAGAGTTGGATGCTTAACCAACTAAGCCATCCAGGTGCCCTGTCTTACCAGTTTTTATATACTCACCTTTATGTGCAGATTGTGCAAGTGACCGTTTTAAATATCTTATGTGAGGACCTGGAGAGTCCCCAGGTTCTGGGTTTTAACAGCAAGCTACGTAATGTGAATATTTTGTTTTATTTTTAAATGTTTACTTATTTTTGAGAGAGACAGAGTGCTAGTGGGGTAGGGGCAGAGAAAGAGAGGGAGACACAGACTCTGAAGCAAGCTCCAGGCTCTAAGCTGTCAGCACAGAGCCTGACACAGGGCTCAAACTCACAAACCATGAACCGAGAGATCACGACCTGAGCTGAAGTCAGACTCAGCTGGGGTCCAGCACTTAACCAACTGAACCATCCAGGTGCCCCTATAATTTGAATATTTTGTTTTAAAAGTAATCTTGAAAAATCTTTTGGGTCTTTGTATAAAGTTAAATAAATAGTGTTTCCAGGGACTCCTGGGTGGCTCAGTCGGTTAAGCATCCAACTCTTGATTTCAGCTCGGGTCATGATCTTGCAGTTGGTGAGTTTGAGCCCCACATCAGCCTCTGCACTGACTGTGAGGAACCTGTTTGGGATTCCCTCTCTCTGCTCCTCCCCCACTCAAGCTCTCTTTCTCTCTCTTTCTCAAAATGAATAAAAACAATTGTATTTCCAGATAGTGATGTCTACCGAAAAATTGAGTAGCCTCTCCAAAAATTGGAGAAGTTATTCACATACAGGCAAATTCAGATCATGTCAGTATTTGAATTGAATAATTGTGTTAAGTCTTTCCTGCCTTTAGCTTTTACAAATTTTTTTTAAAAGTTTATTCATTTATATTGAGAGAGAGAAAAAAAACAAACCCATGTGCACTGCAAGCAGGGGAGTGGGAAAGAAAATCCCAACCAGGCTCCAGACTGTCAGCATGGAGATCAGTTTGGGGCTTGTTCCCGGGAACCACAAGATCATGACCTGAGCCGAAATCAAGAGTCGGACACTCCACCGACTGAGCCACCCAGGTTCCCACTTTTATGATTTGCTGACCAAGGGAGGGGAGTAACCTAATTTGTCTGTGGAATTGTGCCTTTCTCTTTAATAGTAGCTAACACATTGAGGGCCAAACAAAACTGTGGTATTTGAGAGGTTAGTGTCAATAATCTGGTTTTGTTTTGTTATCTGTGAATGCTTTGGTCTCTGCTTTTAGTTCCAACTTAGCTGGGACTCCTGGGCAGTGCAGTCCACTGAGCAGAGCCTGCTCGATTCTCTCTGTCCGCCCCCCTGTAAAATAAACTTAAAATTCCAACTTAGCCATAGTTCTGGTCCAGCTCTCTAATTTTATTTCATCTTAAACTAAAAGACTTGCAGGTTATCACTGTGTCCTACTAATATTTGCACATTCCTTTGGCCTCTCAACCCAAAGCTGTGTCTGTAGTTTCATCCACATCAGCATCCTGAAGGGGGATAGCCAAGTTTCTGACACAGCTCAGATAAAGTTTTAATTTCATTATCACACCAGTATTCTAGTCCTAGATCCTGGAATTCAAGGGCAGGTATTCCTTTAAAAATGAAACTTGCTGCTACTGGGTTTGTGGCACAAGTTGTTTTCTGCTCAGTAAAGTTTTCCATCTGGAAAGCATTTACCTCCCAAACAGCCATAGCTAACAAAAAGACTAACAGTTTAGAAACATGAGTCAGGAGGACTACAAATTGAGTATATACTACACATGCCTTCACCTGCCTTTTAATGACTGGCATGTAGTTGCTAATGCTTAGCAAAGGTGTACTTCTTTCTTGTTTTCCATTTTGGGCTTGCAGATCGGATTTTACTGGTCATTCCCTAAAATGCTGAGAGCTTTAGACTTCTCTTCCCTGATTTTTGCCGTCTGAGACATCCATCCTTACTGCCCATGTAGGGTTCAACGTTACACAGGATCCATACCTATCTTTAATTGAATGTCTGAATAAAAACAGAAACGGGTGCCTTGTGGCTCAGTCGGTTGAGCATCTGACTCTTGATTGTGGCTCAAGTCATGATCCCAGTGTTGTGGGATGCTCAGCGTTGGAGCCTGCTTAGGATTCTCTCTCTCCCCCTCCATCCCCCTCCCTCCCCCTCCCTCCCCCCTCCCCCTCCCCTCCCTCCCCCTCCCTCCCCCTCTCTCCCCCTCTCCCCCTTTCTCCCCCTCTCCCCCCTCCCCCCACCTTGTCTTTACCTCTCTATCTAAAATTTTTTAAATAGTATAAAAAATAGTAACAAAGTGGGCACCGTAAGAAAAAAAAACAGTGCTTGGCTAGGTTGAGTAGGCTTCATGAAAGAAGTACCATTTAAGCTCGATCTTGAAGGATGGGTAGGATTTTTGACTGCTGGGGTTGGGTAGGAGCACTTAATAATGAGCAAAGCCTTTCATGGAGGAAATATACAGGATATGTTCAGGTTATAGTTTTGAAGGGAGTGTAGGTTTTGTGAGGGAGTAGAAGTACGGAATGGTTGGAACAAAAAGGTGTTAGGTGTTGCACTGAGTCTGGTCTTTGTTTTAAGGAGAAGGAGACTTGTAGAAAATTTTTTCGTGGTTACCTTTCCTATTCAGTCTACTCCACCCAAACTGGTTTACACACCATCTACCTCAGACAGGCCTCATTGCTTTTGTTCACTACAGTTCCTTAAGCCAAATTGCCCTCCTCAATCCACCTTTTCAAATGCTCTTAGAGCCTGGCTTCAATCCCAATCTTTTCAAAATGTTCCTGATCACCATAGTCCTTCATTCTTCCAAGCCCCTGTGGTGCTTTTGTGGTTACTTATTTTTGCTTATATTTCTTTTGCTAATTATTATATACTCTTACCATTTTTCCTATTGAAATGAAGTTCAACTTGCATTATTTTCTATGTATTTATATTTCAGGCTTGGCTCTGGGGACTTTGGGAAATTTTCTTTGCTTCATAAGCCTTAGTGTCCTCATTTGTGGAATGGGTTTAATAGAGGTGATGTGAGGATTGAATGCCTTTATATTCATTAAGTTTTAAGTATTCAGCAAATTTTAGTTTTTATTATGTTGTTATTACTCACCGTTAAGGGATTCTCAAAAGCCTGGGCTTCTTGTATGTATGCACATCCCACTGGCCTGAACAAATAGCTCCATTTGCCTGGGTCTGAGAGGTTCCTGCAATGTGGACCTCTCAGTGCTTCTGCCAGAATGAGTTGGTCACCCTGTATTCCATTCAGGCTTTTAGTGAATGCTTGTTGATTTTATTTTTTTTTAATAGGTAGTATTAAATGCTGGGAGAGTTGTAGTTAGAAACTTTTATAGTTATTAATGCCTAGTTCTTAAACCTAAGCTAGAAGGAAAATAATGAATGCGAAAAGGAGCTAGATGAGAGAAGGAGTAATGTGGGGAGTGATACGCACAATAATTACCTTGTACTTACTGGCCATTGCCTCAGTCTCTCTGACTGGCCACATTTCTGTTCCTCGGATAAAGCAAGCTCTTCTTACTTCAGGACTTTGAACCAACTATTCCCTAAACATGGTGTTTTTTTTCTGATTTTTGCCGAGTTGTCTCCTTGTCATTCAGGTCTCTATTTAAATGATACTTAATCTAAAAGTACTTTATAGCACTTACCACAATATCTTGCTATTTGTCCATGCCCTGCTCTGCCTGCACATGCATGTATACACACACCCCCACTCATGCTCACTTGTCCACATTAGAATATAGATTCTTTTTTTTTTTCTTAATGTTTTATTTATTTCTGGGAGGGGACAGTCAGAGAGAAAAGGAGACACAGAATCCAAAGCAGGCTCCAGGCTCTGAGCTAGCTGTCAGCACAGAGCCCAACGCGGGGCTGGAACCCACAAACTGCGAGATCATGACCTGAGCCGAAGTTGGACGCTTAACTGACTGAGCCACCCAGGCACCCCTAGAATATAGATTCTAAGAGACCAGGGATTTTTGTCTTTCTTGCTCACCCTCTTTGTCTAGCACCTTACACATAATAGGTACCAAACAGATCATTGTTAAATGATGAATACTGTAGGAGGTATTCCTAGGAAGAATTAACTTAAACCTAGTCAGAGAAACTTCTGACCAGGACATTTTAGGTAAGGGAATTGGTCAAGTGAAAGAATAGGGCAAAGGAAAGGGCAAGGTAATGGTGATTGATAGGTTAGGTGTAGTGGTCTTTAGCTCATATGCCCACACATAATGATATGAAGAGATCTGCATTTTATTTATTTTAATGTTTGTTTATTTTCAAGAGAGAGAAAGACACAGAATCTGAAACAGGCTCCAGGCTCTGAGCTGTCAGCACAGAACCCCATGTGAGACTTGAATTCATGAGCTGAGAGATGATGACCTGAGCCAAAGTCAGACACTTAACCAACTGAGCCACCCAGGCACCCTGAGACCTGCATTTTAATGAGGGGCTAGTATTGAGAATAATCTGGTCAGGAGTTACCCAGGCAAAAGACAATGATAGCTTGCAATAGGATGGTAGTAGTCGAAGGGCTAGAAAAATGTATGAATTGAAAGATATTTAAGATGCAAACTCAATAGGATTTAATAAGAGGCTAGATATGGAGGATGATTGGAAGGAAATCAAGGATGATTGAACGTTTTTGTCTTGAAGTCAGTAAACGTGCTATGAATTCTTAGGCCATTGTTCATTTAATTGGATGGCTGGCTTTTTTGAAAAGTTAATATCTAAAACTGAGCCTATGGGGGCACCTAAATATCTCCCTCACTCTCTTCCCCTCCTTGCTTGCGCTCTGTCTCTCTTGAAAATAAACTTTTTTTTTAAAAAAAAACTGAACCTAAAATCTCAACTTCTAAAGTTTGTTATATAACTTTACTATTTGGATCATCAAAACTGATTTTTGGTATTTACATTGACTTCAGAAATCTTAAAATTACTTTCACAAATAAACCATTTTGTTGACATTTTCCATTGGATTTAGAACTTCCTTTGTCACCTCTTATCTATCTTCATGGGAAGATATATTCCTTTTGCCAGTTACTATAAGAGCTTTGTTATTTTTATTTTCCTGTATAGGCCAGATAGAAGGAAGAGCACGAGAAATGCCTACACTTAAGATATATGATATGTGATGTGATTTTTCAGTTTCTGGCAGCTCTTCTGTCTTGGTCTTCTAGAAATGAGATCTTGATTTCTCTTCGTAGTAGTTTCCTTCATACCAGCCACTCCTTGAGTGTGTTCTGGAGTTGCTCTGAGATTTTAAAAACTTAGCCGTGAATTTTAGCCATACACACAGGATGGAAGTGCTGTTTTCCTACTGAGTCTTAATATGTTGGGCTTTTTTATTAAAAGGCAAGTGGTAGTATTATAATATCTATTCTCATTTAATGTATATCTGTGTTTATGTATAGAAACCTAAACAGGCTGGGACACCTGACTGGCTCAGTTGTTTAAACGTCTGACTTCAGCTCAGGTTATGATCTTGCAATTCGTCGGCCTGAGCCCTGCGCCAGGCTCTGCGCTAACAGCCTGAAGCCTGCTTCAGTTTCTGTGTTTCCCTCTCTCTCTCTGCTCCTCCCTCACTTACGCTCTCTCTCTCTCATAAACATTTAAAAAGAAAAACATAAATAGGCTGAGAGGCTTTGGGCCAAGGAACTCTGATTTCCTATGTGAAATATTTTTGTAATTGAATATGAATACACTATATTATGGTTAGAAAAACAGTATGTATATTTTTAAATAATATACACCCTGCCTTCTGTGTCTTTGGATCTGGGTATCTGTATTTTTAAACTCCATAGGTAATTCTGATTCTTATGGGTGAAGGCTCTCTATTCAAAGTCTGCTTTCCTGTGAATTCTTTCTTAGTAAAGGTGAATATTCTAACATTCTGAATACTTCGTACCATTTATCTAACAGCCCTACTGCTTTGGTTTCAGAGGCCTGTGGTTGTTACCTTGTACTAACATCTGGAATTTGATCTTTCAGGCTGGCAAGAAATCAGTACCAGCTACTCAAAAACAAAACAAAATACCTTATCTTGTATCTGATGCTGTACTGCCTTCTGTTTTCAAGTAGCATTGTTCCTAATTTCTAGCTTTTAACTGCCTTGGTGGAGGATGTGTGGTTTTTGTTTTTTGTTTTTTTTTTCTCTTGAAAGAGCTATGAATTCATGACACTTGCTTTGGATTTACCTCATTCCTGGATTCACTGGAACACTATAGACAAATTTTGGTTTCTTAAAATTGGCATTTTCTCCGTGTTCTCTCCAGCCTACTTGGTAGGTGTTTAACTTCACAAAGTCTGCACATCTAGTACTTGTTGATTTAAAAGATTCCAAGACTTGCTAGGGCCCTAACAACCGATGCTCTGTTACTGCCTCTTGATTTAATTAACAATGAATACCTTTGTATTCCAGTAACCAATTAAGAATCCTTGGTTTTTTAACAGCCATACCTTACAAGGTCTTTTCATAAAGAGAATCATTATCAGTCACTTCCTTATTTACCGATGACAAATTGTAGGGAGGATCCATTTAAAGATACCTCTGTCCTTTCCTTGTACGGGCTGAAGGGAAGACTTCCCGCAGATGGGTGGCCGTCTCCCAGTTCCCAGTGTGTGCCACAAGGCCCTTAGCTCAGCCTTGTTGTCCTTACTGAGGTGCTGTGCTCTTTGTTAATTATGTGCCCTTAAGTGATTTATTTCTTTTTTTTTAAATTTTTTTTTTTTTTTAATTTATTTCTAGGAGAGAGAAACAGCGTGAGCAGGGGAGGGTCAGAGAGAGAGGGAGGCACAGAATCTGAAACAGGCTCCAGGCTCTGAGCTGGCAGTCAGCACAGAGCCCGACGCGGGGCTCGAACCCACGAACTTCGAGATCATGACCTAAGCGAAAGTCGGAAAGTCGGACGCTTAACCGACTAAGCCACCCAGGCGCCCCAAAGTGATTTATTTCTTGTAAATCTGTTCTGTTATCTATGAGGTGTCGATAACATCTCAGTGGCTTGTTTCACGGGATGGTTTAGAAGGATCAGATGATGTAACGTGAGGGGGCACTTTTGTAAACTGTAAAGTTTGATAAAAGTGTATTTTTTTTTTGACATCTTAAAATGTGACAGACGCAGTAAATTTTTAGATAAAAGTTATAGCAACTTAGTTAACTCTACTTTTGTGTGTGTGTGTGTGTGTGTTGGGGGGGTTGTTGTTTGTTTGTTTTACTGTTGATTTTTGAGAGAGAGAGAGGGTGGGGTAGGGACAGGAGGGCCCGAAGTGAAGTAAAGCAGGCTCTGTGCTGACAGCAGAGAGCCCAACGCAGGGGTCAAACTCAGGAACAATGAGATTGTGACCTGAGCTGAAGTCGGACGATCAACATACTGAGCCACTCAGGCTCACACCGTACCTCTAGGGTTTTTATCTGCAACGTGGTGATAAGCCTTAAGAAAAACTGTCCAAGCATTAAGATTTGAGTTAACCAAAAACTATTCACCCTATGTACACCTCTTGTGATGTTTTGTCATAAATTTTGGCCCTTTGTTCTATGATTATGGCTGTGTTCTATGATTGATGCCATAATTTGGTTGCCAAGATGCTTGGGAGGAGTGGCAAATTGTGTTGATGAAAAGGCATTTTTCCATTGTGCTACTACACTGATTTGAGTTACTTTGAAATTTCCTTGCCAAGCAATTCCAGTTGAGAATCCTTCCAGATATCACTGCTAGTATTTGGAGACTGCCATATTCAGGGAGGGGGGTGGATTTCTCTTGAAATAATCCCTTTGGAAACCATAGGAGAATTGGCTCATAATATTTATAAGGGCTCTTGGTTCCTCTGAAGGTGTTAGGTTCTATAGGAAGAGTGGGTTGCATTTTTAATCCACTTCTACACTGATTTTAACAAACTACTTATTCAGGCCCCCAGAGAACTACCTGTAAGTAAGGGGAAAACTCAAATTGGGAAGCCCGGCTGAGAATCTCTAATATAAAGAATCTGGTACTTGAGGTAGATGCTGGGATGAGCCAGCTAAGAAAGCTCAGAGAACGGCACCTGGTTGGCTCAGTTGATTGAGCTTCTAATTCTTGATTTCAGCTCAGGTCATGATCCCAGGGTCCTTGGGATGGAGCCTTGCCTTGAGCTTGGAGGCTGCTTGAGATTCTCTCTCTCCCCCTTTCTTTCTCCCTTTCTCCCTCTGCCTCTTCCCCCACTTACACTCACTCTCTCTTAAAAAAAAAAAAAAGAAAGAAAGCTCAGAGTGAAGCTGAAGTCAGTTTATTCTTCACTTCTCTTTTGAGTTCTTTTTTATCTTTTTTAAAGCTTCTTTATTTATACTGAGAGAGGAGTGGGGAGGAAGTGAGAATCCCCAGCAGGTTCCACACCTTCAGCGCAGAGCCCGCTGCTGGGCTTAAACACACACCACGAGATCATGACCTGAGCTGAAGTCAAGAGTTGGCCACGTAACCAACTCAGCCCCCAGGCTCCCCTTGAGTTAAGAGAGTGAGTTAAGCTAGTTAAAGAAAATCAAGAGGTCTCACTTTAGATTTCCCCGTTTGTGGCGTTTTCTTTACTTAACCTAAAGGATTATATTCTTATTCTGTTCTGTGACTCATCCTCCTTGGGACCATGCGAAACCAAAAGCTGTCCTGACCCTTTTGGTTTATAGCAGGACAACTGGATGGGCAGATTTCAGTGCTGTTTCTTTTTGTAAGACAGGTATAACTATTAATGTAGATAACAGGGCCTTAAATAACTCTGAATTCTGAAGCCATAGTAATAGAATGCCTTTCCTTTCCTTTTTAATGTTTTTTTTTTTATTTATTTCTGAGAAAGAGAGCACGAGCAGGGGAAGGTCAGAGAGAGGGAGACACAGAATCCGAAGCAGGTTCCAGGCTCTGAGCTAGCTGTTAGCACAGGGCCCTACGCAGGGCTTGAACCCATGAACCGCGAGATCATGACCTGAGCCAAAGTTGGACGCTTAACTGAGCCACCCAGGTGCCCCTTCCTTTACTTTCTTAAATTTAATTACTTGGTAGAGAGGTTATAGGGAATAGTCACTGTTTTGAGGGGGTCTGTAACCCATTGTTTCCTTCCATCAGTTGAGAAAGAGAGTATCTTCTAATTTCCAAGTCCAAATTAATGCAGGGAGTTGTGGTAACCTTTGTTATCTAAAGGTGATGGTCAATTTATTTTTCTCTGAATGTTAACCAAAGACTGACAGTGAATCCTGTTTACCTCTTCAACTCGCAGTGGAAGGAAGCAAGGAATAGATCACACTCATTCTTGGGAGGAAACACAATTAACTGAATTTATCCAGAAGGGAAATTAGATTTTTCTTTCCTCATAAAATGTCACATAGCAGTCAAAATTTTGAAAACCTGAAAGTATCTCCCTCCAGAAAGAAGTACACACAGCCTCTGAATCAGAGGCACATGAAGCTAGCCAAGAATTACCCAGATTACATGCAATCCACTGATTAGTCTGTTCAGTAAAAGAAGGAAGGGGAAATGTATGGCATTTTCTCTAAAAGAGAGGGACTGGGTGGGGGTTGAAGGAAAGCCCAGCAGATTCTTTAGTATCTAAATGGAGAAGGAAGAGTGTTGAAAAAAATGCCTCTTATCTGAGCACAGGTAAGTGTTCTGAACCCCTCTGCAGAGGTGGTTCTTAGGTGTTGCCTTAGACCACACTGAAAGCACTCCAGAAAACATTGTTTCATGCTATTTTGCAAAAATTCAGAATACCTTTAAGTGGAAGTGGTTGTCTACATTTTTCTTATCAGACATTAAACATCAGAAAGGCAGGAAGCATGTCTTATTCTTTTGAATCTCCAGTGTCTAGATTTTCTAGTAGTTAAATGTTTCATAAGTCAGCATTGCTCATATATGCAGACATGGGAATGTCTTCGTATAAACCAAAGCTTCTGTGGATAATATAACTGACTCATAATGATGAGCCTGACTTCCATGAAAATTTGTTATATTTCATACGGACTATATTATAGATGGGCTTTTTCAAAAAGACATTCTGTACGTGTCACTTTTAAAGTTAATTAAATATTTTATTATTAAGTAATCTCTATACCCAATGTGGGGATCGAATTCAAACCCTGCGATCAAGAATCTCATGCTCTTCTGACTTAAGCCAGTGAGGCACCCCTAAAGAATATTTAGAAGAGTTCCTACTTAGGCTAAGTAAGACTCCTTTTCCCGAGGATGAACAACCAGTTTTAGCCCCAAATCAGCATTGTCTTAAATCCAGAGACGGTAGTAATTTGGCTTGGATTATCTGCCATTCTCTTGATTCTTTGTATCATTGTGGTAACTATGATCCTTGAATTTGTAGATGTTGGGCCAGTTTTGTAAATCAATTCTGATGTATTGGTATATCATGGCGCCACCTACTGACACAAATTGGTAAACAAATGACTTTAAGCCTACCAGCAGTCCTAACTGTATTTGAAGGACTATAAAAATAGATTTATAGGGGACTAGAATTTTAGCACTGGAAAAAACCCTTAGAAGTCACCCAGACTAAAGAAGTATTTTACAAAAGAATTAACTCAGGTTTTATTATCTGTGATAACTTTTTTTCCTGTTCATTTTCCAAATTATTGCAGTGCCCCAGTTTAGAGAATTTCATGGTCATTCTGGCATTTTTACAAGTCTTTCTGAGCCTCAGAAATAAGCTAAGTAGAATAAGAAATGAACAAGAAACTTTCACATTGTAAATTGGTGGCATTCGGAAAAGGCCACATAAAGAACCTTGTGGGTGTTCAGTTGGGTAAGTGTCAGACTCAGTTTCTGCTCAGGTCATGATCTCATGGTTCATGAGTTTGAGCCCCATGTTGGGCTCTGTGCTGGCAGCACAGATCCTACTTGGGATTTTCTCTCTCTCTCTCTCTCTCAAAAAGAAATAAACATTTTATTTATTGATTTTTTTTAATTTTAAAAATGTCTATTTATGTGAGAGAGAGGGAGAGAGGGACAGTGTGTGAGCAGGGGAGGGACAGAGAGAGAGGGAGACACAGAATCCGAAGCAGGTTCCAGACTCTGAGCTATCAGCACAGAGCCCAATGTGGGGTTTGAACTCACAAGCTGTGAGATCATGACCTGAGCTATCCAGGCACCCTGATAAACAGACATTTTTTAAAAAGAACTTTGAGACTCAGGAGAGGGTGTTTTAACAGAGCAGAGGAGTGCATTGTATTATATATGCATATACAAAGGGGAAAATTAAACCAGGTGTTTGATAAATAGGACAAGCTACTTCATGCTTGATGGAAGTATGAATCAGAGGGTTGTATGTATATACGTTATTTTTAGGAGTTTTGCTTTCAATTTAATAACATTTTTAGATGCCATGGGGTGCCTGGGTGGCTCAGTAGGTTAAGCGTCCAACTTCGGCTCAGGTCATGATTTTACGGTTCATGGGTTCAAGCCCCACGTAGGGCTCTGTGCTAACAGCTAGCTCAGAGCCTGAAGCCTGCTTCAGATTCTGTGTCTCCCTCTCTCTCTGACCCTCCCCTGCGCACGCTGTCTCTCTCTTTCTCTCAGAAATAAAAAAAAAAAACATTAAAAAATTTAAAAAAACAACATTTTAGATGCCATGCTTTATAGCAAAGGGGGCATTGGAAACTTTTATAACTTAGAATAGGTATAAAAGTGTTAGGTGATTATGCAAGAATAAAGGAGTTTTGCTGTGAGTTTGGTTGGGGCTTTTTATGAACTAACTTTCATATCAGAACATATCAGAAGACTTTATTATACTGAAGCCGAAAAGGCAGAACACTTAATATGGTTTCTAACCATCCGAATATTCACCTAACCAAGAGAAGTATGCCCTAACGCCCTTTTTATTTTATCACTTTAGCAGCGTCACCCTTTAGACCAGAAAGCTGGCGGGCACTATGGGGAAGAAACAAAACAAGAAGAAAGTGGAGGAGGTGCTAGAAGAGGAGGAAGAGGAATATGTGGTGGAAAAAGTTCTTGACCGTCGAGTGGTAAAGGGCAAAGTGGAGTACCTCCTAAAGTGGAAGGGGTTCTCAGAGTAAGTTTCATTAACCTGGGTAAATCCATCCGTGTAGTCACCTACTTTCTCAGGAGTCTAGTAATGGGCAAGGCCTAGAGTGTTCTGATATGTAGTGTGACCCAGGCCTGGCCTCCATGGCTTATAGTCTAAAAGTCCCCCGTCTCCCCTCCTGCCCACCAAGAAATTTCAACATTACCAAATTCTTGGTCTTGGACAAAACCTGGTTGCTCATTATCATTAACTCCTCTTTTCCAAGGACACCAGCTCTCGTCATCCTGTGCGTCTTCTTAGTATAAGTGTGCTAACTTTGAGTGGAAAGTGTGACTCACTGTGCCCTCTGGTTTCAGTGAGGATAACACGTGGGAGCCAGAAGAGAACCTGGATTGCCCTGATCTCATTGCCGAATTTCTACAGTCACAGAAAACAGCACATGAGTCGGATAAATCAGAAGGAGGCAAGCGCAAAGCTGATTCTGATTCTGAAGATAAGGGAGAGGAAAGCAAACCAAAGAAGAAGAAAGAAGAGGTAAGGAGAGAAAATGTTTACTAGCTTAGAATTCCTACTGCTGTCAAAGAAACTGAAAGCTCTTTAAATTTAAAATTAAATACTTTTATTCTGCTGTTTCTTAGACCTTAGCAGCCATCTCTCATTCCTTCTGGAATCTTAGATACACTAATGCTTTCAAAGTGTTTGAGGGTTCACTCAGGTGAAGCCACATGATCTATACGTATTTTATCTGAGGTTCAAGAATTAATAAGTGCAACTAAATTCATTCCTGTAGAAAGATTGTTTTCAGTGTTGTAATCATTACAGCTGTAAGGTAGCTATTTTCATCTATTCAATACCTTAAAGTAAGTTGTCTTCTGAAGGTGAAGAAACAGTTGGGAACATTTATTTTGCTTGAGATGTATGTCCCTTTTTACATATGGGAAAACCTTAAGACCTTGATGGAAGAATCACTCAAGGATGGAAAAAGGCCTGTGACTTGGAGCCAAGGTATTGGTGAAAAATTGGCAAGTGTTGTTATATTAATCAGAGAAACAGGAGCGACCCCAGTCTGGATAACAATTCTATATAATTAACATTATTGCATCCATCTGGTTTTTACAGTCAGAAAAGCCACGAGGCTTTGCCCGGGGTTTGGAGCCAGAGCGGATTATTGGAGCTACAGACTCCAGTGGAGAACTCATGTTCCTGATGAAATGGTGAGTCTGCCAGTGGCTCTGTGTGGTGGTTTTTTCTTCTCCCCATCTGTTTCATGCCAGAGGAAAAGAGCTGGACCTTCGAAATTCCAGTCGCCCAAGTGTGAAATCTTTAAGATGGCATAGTCCTTCGATAGTGACCCTCTGCCTGACTGCCAACCTGGACTCATGAGTTACAGGTAGGGGCCCTTAGGATTCTCAGATCTTTGCCCCTTTTTTTAGGAGGTGGGAGAAAATCTAGAATGGAGAAGGTACGGGGAGGAATCACATTTCACTTCTATAAATGAAGGAAAAAGATATGAAGTGTGATTGAACTACCTTCCCCTTCTACTACCACCTCCTTAATAAAGATTGGGCTGGCCCCAGGATCAGATGTTTTCTGTTAACTTACCAGGGTTAGTTAAGAATTTCTGTAGTTCTTCCTTTCTCCTTGATCCTTTCCAATTTGTGCAAATTCTGTAATTCCAGGATCAGCCAGTAGGGGTCAGCAAGTCCCCTTTACTATACTGTGTGTAGAACAGGCTTTTTTTTTCCTTCAGAAGTATAAATACCAATGGTCGTAATATTTGTTACATGAAATGGCTTATAATTCTCAAACCAGTTGTCTTGAGAATTATAAGAACTGTAATTAATCCCAAATTCTCTAAAATTCCCGTCTGTCCAAAAGGAAGGCTTTCTTCCCTTTTATTTGCTTGTTGAGAAATGCTTGTGCTATTTTCTTCCCCCAAGTGGGTCTCAGTTATTGTCCTAAAAAAATAAATATCGGGGTAAATAATTCTAAACTTCTGCCGGTCAAGGCAGCAGTCTAAGGATTTTGTCCTTTTGTCAGTCTAGAACCTTCTCAGAAACTCTTGTCTACACTCAGTCCTCTTGTTTAGAAGGTGGCCAGAGAGGCCTAACTTTGACACTCCTCGAAGCCTGTGTCACAATTAGCTGACACTCTGTTTTCTTATTATGCATTCCCTAGGTATTCACTGAATCTGATCATCTCTTAGCTGATGTATTGCTAGCCCATAGGAGAAAAGTTCATTTTTAAGGTGCTGCATCTGGGAGGAGAAGGATCAATACCGGGAGTTACAGTCCAGCTAGAATATACTTTCTGCCTGCATGTGACCATTCTGAGTTACATTAGTATCTCCATATTATTTAAGATTACACTCCTTTGGTTGAATTACTGTTATTTGTAAAGATTATACCTGAATGTAATGCTATAGGTTGAAATAGTAAGATTGGATGTTGATTATAAAACCAAATTCATTTTAAGGTGGATTTTCCTGGAGAGTTGAGATACTTGTCCATTTCCAAAATAGCAAATATTTCTTTGCCATAAAATGACTGAACTTGCCTCAGAAGGTGTTGAATTGTCAATAAGGGCAGCCTGCCTCAGGCTCGCATACTATTATACTCCTTTCCCTCCCATTCTTTTCAGTCCATTATTCAAAAACCTATTTTACCAGCTTAGTCAACTCTGGTTCCTTGGGGCTCTCTGGCTTTGGTACCTATTGCTGAGTTGTGAAAGTTTGGGGTGGTACCTCATCACAGATCCCATTGCTACCTGCTGGTACCTCATCACAGATCCCATTGCTACCTGCCTTAATGCTACTGCTCCCATCTAGGACATTCCCAGTGGCTTTACTCCTAAGTCCCTTGTAATCTGTATGTGAATTTCACATTTTGAGACCATCTTAAAATTCAGAAAAATACAGAGAATTATGTAACAGTCCCTTATTTTCTACTTCCCAGTGTTGAAGCCCCATTTCAAAGCACCTGGGAGTTGTGGAATATCTGTGAGCATGGCATTTGGTAATGTTAAACAGTGTAATAATGAGTCAGTGAGAACGTGTCCACTTGCATTGGCAAGAGCCAGTGGCATAAGATTTTACTATTGGTATTACGTCTTATTATCCAACATGGTATTAAATTCTGTTACAAAGCTGAGATATCTCCTTGGGTTCTTGGCCTGAGATAATGGATTTTGGAAGATTGTAGTAGTTTTTCTTTCTTTTTTTCTTTTTAAATTTTTTAACGTTTATTTACTTTTGAGAGAGAGACAGAGAGAGAGAGACCGAGTGCAAGGGGAAGAGGGGCAGACAGAAAGGGAGACACAGAATCTGAAGGAGGCTCCAGGCCTGTCAGCACAGAGTCCAATGTGGGGCTCAAACCCACAAACTGACATCACGACCTGAGCCAAAGTTGGACTTAACCAACTGAGCCACCCAGGCACCCCTAGTTTTTCTTCTGCCCTTAAAGAATATGAGAGTCATGATTTTTTCTGGCTTTGCGAGGGTTCAGATGTGATAGACTGAGTTAAATGAGTTAGCTTTTAACAAGATACACAGAGAGGGTTTTCAGCAGAACATCTCTGAGGGTGTCAGTTGACTGAATGCCGCCTGCTCTGTGTTACCCCCCCTCCTTCCCTAGGTTACTCATCTGGAGTTAATACTGTTAAAGCCCTGTCCCTTGTGTGATCCAAGTCAAGAGACCACCAGCACCTGGTCTCAAGGTCTCTCTGCTTTGTTCTGCAGGAAAAATTCTGATGAGGCTGACCTAGTCCCTGCCAAGGAAGCCAATGTCAAGTGCCCACAGGTGGTCATATCCTTCTATGAGGAAAGGCTGACGTGGCATTCTTACCCCTCGGAGGATGATGACAAAAAAGATGACAAGAATTAACTCTCCTGAGTACCAGCCCCTGTCACATCTGACTGTGGGTTTCAGGTGGGGAGGGAAGGAATTCTGCTTGTCTTGGCACCATAGAGGTGGCTTGAGAAGATGTCCTTTGAAGAGCCGGTATCGTTTCTGTGCCCTACAGCAGCCCAAGTGCTTTAAAGCCTTTCCATGCTGTGTAGTTTGCACACCCATCCCAGTGGAGGGGAAGGAGAAGTGTTGCAAGGCAGCCCATTCTGTACTTTGCTGAGAAAGGCAAAGGGCCTTCCATGAAGGACAGAACTTGCAGAATGGGTGTGTGGGAGAGCAAAAGATACTGTAGATCTTCAAAGCGCATCTCCACAACCCACAGCCTTCTTCCCAATAGTGTTAACTCTGCATTTTTACAGCGTAGCATGTGTGTAGTTTTTGGCTATTACTGGTGTATTATTTGGGGGTGGGAGGGTTGGGGGTGGGAAGGAACGGAGATGGGTAGGATCATTTTTGTTAAAATTTGGGGCCTGATTGGGGAAATGGTGAAACAATGGAAAGAACAAACTTGTGGTGATTCGGTTCTGTGTCCAGAATATTTTATCTTTTCAAAAAAGGTCATTAGCAACCTAAATGAGGACTGTGAGAGACTTCAAAAGCTGTGAATGCCTGAAACTTATAAGCCAAGGTGTTCCCTGCCTGAGCTTCATGCTGTTCCCAGCAGAGGACTAAGCCAGTTAAGAAGTTACCAAAGCTGCCATTTTGGGGAAGGAAACTGGTTGAAAAGGGAAAGTCTTTTTGGAGCGTACGCAGAGGCAGATGGTTCTGTCTTAGAGGTGCTAATTCTTGAAATTGATAAGAAGACCCTTTCTTTTCCGATTATGAACTTTTAAACATCAGCTTGTCCATCCAAGCCACTGGCTGAGGTATTTGGGGAGGGGAAGAGGGTGGTGTAGACGAGGAGAGAGTAGAGAAAGACAAGGGCCCACGCTCTTAGGGTGGAAAACTCTTGGAGCCTGTTATTTGAACTTTGAACTCTGAAATCATTGGTGGCAGGGTTCAGTCACTGACAGCACAAGTTCACTGAATCACTTACAGAGTTGAGTGATTTCAAAAGCCCTGGTCTCAGGAGACGATTAAACTTTCATACTGGGGCAGTGGTTCACTTTAAAACACAAAACAAAACAGTTTTTTAATCCTAAGAATTAACTGATACCCAAAATGCTGTCTTGAATCAAGAGACACATCAGTTCTTGACATCGTCTAGACCTGTATCTAGAACTCCACTGTAAAATCTTTTTAGGCATGTGTTAGGTTTCTGTGAAAACTTTGTTTAAATGTAAACTTCATATCTCATTGTCAGTTTTTGTCTTAATAAAACTATAGATTTATAATCCTTGATTTCTGTCTTGATTATCAAGTACCACCAAAAACCCTCCTTGCTTTTCATAACCTTACATAGGTTCAGCCTATAAGGAAGCAACTTCCACAATTGAGTGGTTTTATTTATTGAACACTGTTAACTTAAAAAATCTCCTGCCTGGCCAGAATCTTTGAGCGGTCTTACCATTTATTTAGTAAATATTTATTGAGCATTTATGATTGCTACAGACATTGTGTAAAGAAGGTCACATCATTCTGCCTTCATTTTGCTCAAACTGTTTATTTAGCACTCTAACCTGCTAGCACTTCCAAACTAGGATAAGTTTGGAAACACGGGTTTTTTAGTTAGGTTTAGTTCTTGACTCGTGTATTTTGTAGACTTATGTGACCCTAGCTAAATAGTCAACTCCAAAATTTGTAGGAATTGGCCTTGTGTTTGATCACTGAATTAAAACATTATCCGCTTTTTTTTTTTTTTTTTTTTTGAGAGAGAGAACAAGCAGGGGAGGGGCAGAGAGAGAGAAAGAATCCCAAGCAGGCTTTCCACTGTCAGCACAGAGCCAGACACCGGGCTCAATCCCATGAACTGTGAAATAATGACCTGAGCTGACATCAAGAGTCTGACGCTTAACTGACTGAACCACCCAGGCACCTGTTATCTTGCTTAACATGTTTTCTGCCTATGATTCTAGAGCCAAAGTGGGACTAGAATTTATTAAATTCTAGTTATTTATTAAAAGGGAAATGGGATTTCCACTGAGATCAGCTCAGCTCTACTCACTAGTACAAAGCATTTGTTCCGAATATACTGATGTGTAAATATTTTTTTCAAAAAGCCTCCTTGGGCTACCAGACTGATGCAGTCAGTAGAACATACAACTCTTGATCTCGGGGTTGTGAGTTCAAGTCCCATGCTGGGTGTAGAGATTACATAAAACCTTTTATTTTTTTAAAAAAAATTTTTAATGTTTTTTTATTTCTAGGAGAGAGAGAGAGAGACAGCGTGAGCAGGGGAGGGTCAGAGAGAGAGGGAGACACAGACTGAAACAGGCTCCAGGCTCTGAGCTGGCAGTCAGCACAGAGCCCGACGCGGGGCTCGACCCCACGAACCGCGAGATCATGACCTAAGCGAAAGTCAGACGCTTAACCGACTAAGCCACCCAGGCGCCCCGAGATTACGTAAAACCTTTTAAAACAAGCCTCCTAGGAGTGTAGGAAGACAAGGTAAAGCAGAGCTGGGGAGACCTTCGCGCAGAGGCCCAGGTGCGTCCCTGTGGTTGGCAGCAGCAGAGCCATCATCAGTTGCTAGTTAAGAGAGGGTGAGGTGGGCAGAGGTGTTCTGTACCATTAGATGCACTGAAATTAGCCCTCAGCCTTGGTGTGCGTCCAGAGTAGACTGCTATTTAGTCTTAACCTTTGGAACCTACTTGTTCCTGGCATTCCTGAACTCTCAAAAACCCATACCATTCTTGCCCTGGGAGGATGCTGAAATTGATAATGCACGTGACGTTAACTGAAGTGAGGATAGATTGTCCCAATTTTGTCATCTTTGAAAGCCAGCTATCACATATCTACATTAAGGGTCAAGGATACATTTTTCTCAACTACTTGCAGAAGTCACAAATGCATGCAGAAATGTTGAAAATAAAAGACATAGGCACAACCAGTCTCCCATCTGTTTCAGAAAGTATTCGGGAGCATTTCTTCAGGCAGCGCGGGAGCGATCTGGACGGCTTCGACAGAGCTGCGCCGTCCTACACTCCTCAGCCAGGAGGTGAAGAGGAGCTAGGTGACTACCTTAGTCATTATCACAAAAGGAAGAGAGTTTACTAATCTGGTGACAGCATCATCTGGGCTGAGCTCCACTGGCAGAGCCAAATACTTGCCTCTTCTGCTTTTCAAGTTAGTGCAGTAAGTGGACAGTTAGCAACCACAGAGGCATTCTACCAACTGATGGTGCTCAGGAAAGATTGTTTCTGCTTCTCAATATCATTTGGAAGTTTTGAGTACCGATTTTAAAGCCTTTTTTTGTTTGTATTTAATATTTGAGAGCAAGCACGAGTGGGGGAAGGGCAGAGAGGGAGAGAGGATTCCAGGCAGGCTCCACGCTGTCAGCATAGGGCTCGAACGCATAAACTATTAAATCATGACCTGAACTGAAATCAAGAGTTGGCACTTCACTGGCTGAGCCACACAGGTGCCCCTTGACTACCGATTTAAATAATTTTTAATAGTTGAATTTTTAAGTACTTATTTTCAGACACAGTCTATTCCAGAACTCATTCCAACTCAGATCAGTTTGACTTTAACATGGCCATTTGGTGTTTGGCCATGTATGCTTAGCACATCTTTATGGCCTGTGGCACTGGCCTGTGTCTCTGCCACAGAGAAAGGGAAAATGGTTGAGGAAATTGCTACTCCAAAATTTGGTGGGACTGTCAGTCTGAAATCCAGATTTTGTACAATGGCTCTAGATCCATAAACTATGTATGGACCTGGGTTGAATGTGAGATCAAATTAGCCTGATTGGTTTATCCAGTATCTCCTGTGCAAGTTGGATCTTTTCATGAGGATGTCTTCTTTTAAAATTTAGAGCTGACAGGATTGAATGAAGTCCGGGCTGTTTCCCCTCCTCTAGAGCTTGATTGAAATACGAACTCCACTATCAGGCCAGCATTCGGCTCAGTAAAGGAAGGAGTCTTGGCTTCGTGTCGCCTTTTGGCAGTAGGAAGCAATCAAATAGAGGCATCCGGGTGCTCTGGTGTGTGGGCAAGGAAGCCTGATGATAGCGGAGCTTAAGATTCCCCAGACAGTCCTCAGTCCGTGATCTGTGCATCCCTTTGGCTTGACTGTCCAGCACTGAGGTTTTCTTAACAAAGTTTCTGCTGTTTTAACCAATGTGTTCACCGTTGCTTGATCTCTCTTCTGTGGATAACTTTTCATTGACCTTGGCCTTGAGAGCTTACTGCTGGATATTGAAAGCAAATGAAATCTGAAATAAAACCATCCTGTGCTGGAATTAAAACTGTACCTGGCCCTGCTCTGTGGGGGCAGGCAGATCAAGTACGCTGTTTCTAAAGGCTTCTTTCTTTCTTCTTCCTTTTTTTTTTTTCTTTTTTTGCTTTATTAGGCCAGTGAGGCAACAGGACTCTGAGGCAAGGCTGAAACATTAAGTTTACAATAGATGCTGGTGGTTCCGTTCTAGTTTTTGTTTATATTAAATAGCTTGTGTTAAAATATTCAGTAGTATGTCCGGATCTGCACTGTTTGCTTGGTGATCTGTGACAGTACCAAAGCCACTGTTTACCCCACAAGTTTTAAATTGTAGTTGACTTTGACCATTCCTGCCACTTCCTGTTTGCATAGCCTCAGGTCAGACCGGGCAACTTTAGGGCCCAGCTGTGGGACACCGGCCCATTGTTTAAATTATTGCCAGAGCCCCTAGTTGAGGATTGGGAGGTTTAAGGCAACTGAATTAGCCTAATTAAATTTGTGTTTAAAACAAAAGGCAGAGCACCAGCTCCTTGGCCTTTTCTCTGCCTCTCTCCAAGTTAACTAGGTTCTGTTACCTTGGCTGAAATAGCATCTGGAATTAAGTAATGACTACTGTGCGACGGATCTCCATTCTGCAGTCAGACTGGAAACCAGCTTTAAGGGTTTCTGCAATGTCTCTGCGCACTCAATAAGGAAGACAGGGTTTCTATCCAACTGGTTTCGGAACACACCTCTTCGGTGGGGACCCACACGCTCGCTCCTCCACACAACTTCGTGCACTAAATTCTGTGTCTCAACTAAGTCAGGCTGACCTGAACTTTCAAAGTCCTGGCCAGAACAAGGACCAGAACTTAGATCGGGTGCTAAGTTCCACGTACATCCCAAGTCTTCACAAGCTCCGTCTGCATTACGAAGTTCAGAACTAGAGGCAAAGAGGATGGCTGGCCTCTGAGGAAAAAGTAAAAGGTTAAAAAAAAAAAAGTTCTTGTTACCTTAACAAAATGACAAATCGAAGGTCTGCATCCTTTTCATGTCCCAGATGGGTCGGTGAATAGGAAAACAAGGGTAACCGCTGGTGATAGTGAAGCACACGGGTTTTGCTAGAGAAATTTCTACACTTGGTTGGGAACGGGCCTTCCAGAGAGGCAACCAGCAATCTGGTGCCTGTGCTTGGAGGTGGGTGGTGCTGATAAGGAAGTGGACTTAGGTTGAAAAAAAATTTTTTTTAATGTTTTTATTTGTGAGAGAGAGAGAGAGAGAGAGAGACCGTGTGAGCAGGGGAGGGTCAGAGAGAGAGGGAGACACAGAATCTGAAACAGGCTCCCGGCTCTGAGCTGTCAGCACAGAGCCCAACGCAGGGCTCGAACCCACGAACTGTGAGACCATGACCTGAGCTGAGGTTGCTCAACCGACTGAGCCCCCCGGGCGCCCCAGGAAGTGGACTTCTTGCCTGTCGTGCCATGAAACTGGGCAGTCGGAGCTGAAGCCGTAGGTCAGTGCCTGCTGGGTGAGGTAGGAGACACAGGAAGGTGGTGGGGATGTTAGTTTTTTCTACAAGGCATTTGCCAAACACGCCTGAAGAGCAGCAGGGTCGGGGTCGCTGGGGCCTGAAGAAGGGCGGAGGGCTGCTCGAGGAAGGCAGGGCTCCAGGGAAAGTACTTCCCGTTCACCGGCTGTTTGACTAGCTGCTGTTCAGGTTCACCGAGTCAGGGCAGGGAGTCCGGCCATGGAAGCCAGGTCTTGGGGGCACTGAGCGTTCTCTAGATCACCGTATTTCCCCTCGGTTCTAGATTTCTCGTTTTTATGGACCCCGAAGTAGCGACCCCAGCAGCTCCACTGGTGAGACCTGTGCAGAGCAGAGGCTGGAAACGGCAGGTCTCTTTCCCAGCGCTTGCGTGAATTCGGATGCGGGGAAAAATCTGTTTGAACGGAGCCTCGTACTGCGGAAGCAGAGACAAAGCCAGGCTTCCGCCTCCGACCCAAGCAGGTCACCCTGAAGTTTGGTCCTCAGTTAACCCCGAGGCCCGTTCCTCTCCCTGCCAAGCCCAGGACCTCTCCTCACTTCCTGTCTGAGGCGCAGCAGCTCTCTGACAGGCCTTGAGTCCTCAGCTCTCCCTGCCAGAAGCAGCCCTGAAGCCGGAGCACCCACTCCACGTGCCAGCAGCAAAAAGAGGTCAACCCCACAGCAAGTGCTGACCAACTTGGCCCAGAGCCCCAGCTAATCAGCGCGATCCTAGACAGAACTGTGCATCCCTCCGTAAGGGGACATGGGGGAGGGGCGACAAAAATACACCTTCTCAGGCCAGGGGCAACAGTAACGGGGACAGGAATTCCTCTCTTGGAAAATTTTTCTCTTGAAAAACATATGATAAAAATTACAGCCTAATTGTGTACTTAAACAGACAAAAATGCATTATACGTGCACTTTTCTAGAAGGGATACAAAAACAGGACTCTCCCGAGTTTTACTTCTCACAATTTACTCTTCTATATAGAATCTGTATTTTTTATCAGCACAAATTAAAGTTCATAATGTTTAGTCGTTCTCTTTTTAAGACTCGTGGGGTTATATGGCTTCCAGACCTCAGTTAACGCCTTACTGGGGACGAGCTCGCTTGAGATGACCGGCGCTTTCCGACTAGAGATGGCGGTTTAAAAAAGCCATTGCGAACTGAAACGAACAAATGTTATTCCCTGAATTCTATCCCGCGCCTTGGGATACTCCAGTGGCATCACGAAAGGACTGCTGCGCTGAGCCAGGTGGGACCCCGGAGTTCAAGATCACGGGTTCCACTATGGGGATCGCAGCTTCTGGTCCTAAACCTCGTCCAGTAATTGCACGGGCTACCGAGTGAGCGTCTGCTACGCAGCTGCCCGGAGACGCGACGCGGCGGCAGTCCCAGGAGGCACCAGGGCCCCGGAGGCATTCGGCTCTCATAAGCGTGGTGCTAAAGCAGCCGTTTTGGTTCTCTGAGGGAGAGCAGAGTCTGTTCACCTGAGCTGGGGGAGGCCTTCTGATGCCTCAAACCCTGGAGTCTGGCCCCCCGGCCTCTCTGGTTCTGCCGGCAGTGGGGTCACGATTTACAAACGCAGTTCCTCACGAGTGCAGCGACTGGAGCCCAGGCCCAGGACGAAGCCCGCCTCAGGATTCAGCTCGGCACACCCTGTAACGCGGCGCCGACACCTGCTTGGGAGGGCTAATGCCGACCTAAGACTTTTTTTCCTTTCTAAATTCCCCGTGGCCGACCTCCCCTGTTCTCCACCCACCTTCCCCTGTAAGCTCTGCCTTAGCCACACAGCGGCCAGGCCTCCCCTCGTGGGGTCGGGGGAGGGGGGGGCGGTGGGGAGGGGAGTTAAATTCAATTTAAATTCAAAGTAGGGAAAAACTGCACTTGAGAATGAATCATCCATTTCATTTTATTTTATTTTGTCATGTGCTCACAGCATCTCGCTCGCTCGCTCGCTCTCCCCTCTCCCTGGCAGGTCAGAGATAAATTAAAAATAAAATCTACAAGGAAAATAATTTATAAAAGCACTTCCCAGGCTCATGCCTTCTATCCCTACAGCTCATTTAGAACGCACCCCTCACCCCTGCCAAGCGAGGAGGAGAAGCGGTACTTCTCCCCCAACAACTCACTCCTGCTAGTCTGGGGCTGACTGTACTCCAGAGCCAGGCAGGGGTGGGGGCAGCAGTGGCAAACAGTTAAAAATAAAGACACTGTGGTCCTGGAACCATCTGGCCACCTTGGCGCTCCCCTCTCTGCCTCCCCCAGGCAGTCCTCCTGCCTGGGGCCTTTGCTAAGCTGGGGGTGTGGAGAAGCAGCCTGTGGCCCAGAGCCTGGGGGGAGGTGCTCTCCGCCCCCCCCCCCCCATTACGTGCACTTCTCATTCTAGAAAGAAACCAAAAAAAAAAAAAAAAGCAGACGGAGACCTCGGGACAGAGGAGAAAAATCCCAAGTGTTCACACAGTTACACGGAGTCTTTATGGCAAAGAGAACATTTAGCAGCTTTGAATATTGGGGTTATCTCCTTTTTACTCAACACAAGCATCCTACACCCTATAAGTGACACAGGGCTCAAGCCCTAAAAAAAATCAAAGCGCAAGAAATTCTAAGAGGACTAGTTTTTGTTGCTGGGTTTTGTGGTTTGTCTTCCAGTGACATGCCCAGTTGTTGGCAGAGGAGACCTGAGGGAAGGGTCGCCCCCCAGTGTTGTGCTGAATACTGCCTGGCTTCTCCACACCGTCCCCCCCTCCGCAGGGCGGCCCCCAGGAGGCGAAGGCTCTGTGCCGGGGGCACCGCCGGCACCCCAGCTGCAGAAGAGCTCCGGGCAGCGGGGAGGGGCGGGAAGAGAAGAGCATTCGCATGCAGGCTCTGATGGAAACTGTGGGCACCTCAGCTCCTGGGGGGGGGGGGGGGTCTGGGCACCGAGGGAGATGGATGGAGTGGCGGGGCAGTGAGTGACATGCTTGGTGCTGGGGCTGCTGCGACACTGGGGCCTCGTGACCCTTTCCCATTCACTCTACTCTTGGACCCAAACCTCCTAAGCCAGCGTTGGGTCCCAGTGGCTCCCCTACGACTAGGAACATTCCAGGAGACCTCCGAGGGCTCCCCTTCAGGGCCGCCACAGGGCAGGAGCCGCAGGAGCCTACAGAGCCCCTCCCAGATCCCACCTTGTGCTCCACCCTCCCGTGGGGTGCAGTGGGCCGTACTGGTGCCTGTGGCTTCGTCCCACCTCAATCCCGCTGCCTGGACTCCTGGCCAGAGCCGACCTTAACGTGCCCTTTGATTTTCTTCCCGCTTTGATTTTTTTGGGTTTGTTTTTTCGTTTTACCCCTTTCCACCCCTCCTTCCTTCCTTCCAGGAATGCCACTTGCTACGACTTTCCTCTCACGGTCCTCCCGCTTCACCTCGGTCGGCCTCCAGCGAGGCCGGCACCACCCCCTCCCTCAAAGGAAACAGCAGGCGGAGGACCCTGTCCACCCAAACGGTCTGGCCACCTCTGCCCCACCCCACCCCCACTGGGGGGAGCGGAGCCAGACAGCGCCTGCGCCCTCCTCTTCCTGTCCACTGACCCGCAGTTTCTCCCGTCTGAGAAGATCTGTTGGATAAGAAGGCATTAAAGTCCCCGCTGTAGGTCCAGGTCCAGGTCCAGGCCCAGCCCTTCAGTTTCCATCCCGATGAGCGTCAACCCCCCTCTCCTCCCGGGCTCACTTTCTCCGGTCCTTTGGCTTCCTCTCCTGTCGCCGGGCCTGCTGGTCAGCCAGGGTGCGGGGGATGAGGAGGACGCTGCCGTCCCCGGCGTACTGGAGTGCGTACTGGCTGGGCGAGTAGGGCCGCCCGTTCTCATCCCGCAGCCGCCCAAACACCTCCTGGTACAGGCTCTGGACCTTCTGCTTCATCTGCCGCAGGGAGCGGAGGAACTCGACCTTCTCCCGCAGCAGGCGAGCCTTATCGCGCTGCAGGTCCTCCACGTCCCGCTCCAGGTTCAGGATGGTGTCCAGCTTGCGCTTGCGGCAGTTCTGGGCGGCCATCTTGTTCTTGCCCCGGCGCCGGATGTCGCGGATGAGGCTCAGCTGGGCCTCGCTCAGCTGGTACTTGGACAGCAGCTCGTTGAACTCCTCCACGGGCAGGTTGATGATCTTGTCGTTGGTGAAGGGGATCTTCATGGCTCTGGCTCGATGCTCGTCCCGGCTCAGCTGCTTGTCTAGGAAGTCGGCCTGCTTCTCCTTGCTGCCTTTCTTGAGGGCGCTGGGGGGCGGCAGGTCGGCCGAGTCGAGGGCGCTGGGAGCCATGTTGTACGTGTGGTTGTGGCCCACGTGCTCCAAGTAGGGCAGGCAGGAGAGCTGAGACGGATCCTGGTAGCTCATGCGGCAGAACTTGGAATACTCGGGCTGGTAACCCACGGCGCCCTCGGCCTCTTCCAGATCCAGGGTCTCAGAGTCAGAGCTGTAGCCAACAGCACCCTCCTCAGAAAAGGAGGAAGAAGCGGAGGACGAGGAGGAGGACGAGGAGGAGGACGAAGAGGAGGAGGAGGACGAGGAGGAGGACGAAGAGCTGCCTTCTGAGCTGCTCAGGGAGGAAGGGCTATGGCTGGAGTCCAAGGAGAGGCCTGAGTCAGAGTCGAACTCCTCTTCGAGCTGGGAGGCCTGCACGGGGTTAAAGCCCTCTTCGATGGCCAGGTCCATCAGGCTGATCTCGTCCAGCATGGCCTCGTCTAACAGGCCCCCCAGCGGGTCAGGCAGCTCGGGGCCCGCCGTGTCGTTGGCTGTGCCGTTGAGCTGGGGCGGGAAGAAGAGCCCCGCCAGGTTGGTGGAGCCAAAGGTGGAGTTGAGGCTGGTGGAATTGCTGGGGACCAGCGGGAGCAGCGTGGAGCTGCTGGCCACGGGCAGGCTCTCCACCTCGGGACTGAAGAGCGAGAAGTCCTGACTGCAGCCCCCCAGGGACGCCTGATGCAGGCTGACGTTCTGATTGATGGGAGTGCTGGGGGCAAGGCTGTAGCTGGTGCTCAGGGGGTCTCCAGGAGGGGCGCTGTACAGGACCTCGTTTGTTGAGGTGTTCACTTCCATGGCCTGGGAGGGGAGAAGAGCACCACCGTTCACTCGGAGCCGGCTCCCTCCCCCGCTGCGGCTGGGGGGCACAGCAGGCACCCAACCCAGGCACAGCCACGTGGGCCTAAGGGCGACACACTGGAGTCCAGAGCCCGGGGGTCGGCTCCTGGCCCCGCCTGGTCCACCGGCGGGCACGGTTTCCTCTCTGGAGACCCCACCCCAATGCGGGACCGAGCGGCTCCAGCTTGCGTTTGGCCCGACTCGCCCGCCTCGGAGAGAGAGGAAGAGAACACCTAGCGCTGCCTACCTCCTTGGTGCAGCACCCGCACACATAAAGGGACACCCAGCCTTAGAGCGAGAAAACCGAGCTGCGCCGCTTGCTGTGAGACCATGGGCACCGCACTTAACCTCTCCGAGTTCCAATCTCCTCACCTTTACAACAACAAGGGGCTAACCGGACGACTGTACGGAGCCAGAGAGATGACAACGGCTATAAAGCACCGCGTGAGTGTCTGGTTTTACCAACGCTAAACCCTGGAGGCGCTGAGTCAAGTGACGCCCTCCGAAAGGCAAGGAAGAAGGCACACCTAGGAGGCAGTCCTGCTTTAGAAGGCTCGGCCCTGGGGTTTCATCCCAGCCCCCGCTCCTGATTTCACCCCGTCCCCCAAGGAGACACCTGGACAAGGACCTCTCAGCGTCCCCACTTTCCTACAGATCAGAGAGAAGCGTTACTTTCTCTTCCCAGAGGTGGAAAAGCAACGGAGCGCTAACCACCACCCCCCGCCACACACTGGCCAATAGGTTTGTGCCCCGTTCTAATAATCCTACCTGCATTTCCATGATGGACATGAGATCTTGCCACTGCTGCTCCAAATCAAAAGGCGAGTCTGTCCCCGTCAGCAAAGGAGACAAGAGGTTGTTCTGAAGACCTGGGGGCTCACTCTCACTAGGCACTGCTTCTGTGATGCTGGAAATGTCTGCTGGAAACTAGGGCAAAACACAGAGGCTTTAACGAGAAGGAAAGACCACCTTCTGCGTTCCTCCCAGAGACTACCGCCTGAGGTTCTGTCTCTTCCTTCCTCTGAATTCACCCCCAGTGGCCAGAACAAGGCCAGCACCAGGAGCTGGCCCCTCGGGCCGTCGCAGAGGGACACTCGGCGTGCAGGCCGCCCTGCTGGCTCGGTGGGCTCTCCCTGGAGTCCTGCTCACCTCAGCATTCTCCCCAAAGGGGCAGGTGGCCTCCAGCAGCCTAAGGCACTCTTCCAGGGACAGGGCCGTCTGGTCCTCCCCACCAGGCACCTGTGGCAACAGCAACTGTAAGTCTGACTGACCTGGGCCTTGGCTGCCTGCGGGCCACGGCCTCTTCCCCAGCCTTTCCGAGGGGGAAGCTGAAGGGGGACGTGTGTGGTTACAGGCCTGCACTCTCCGTCTGTTCCCGGGCAAACGGCCGGCCCCGAGTCCCAAACTCCAGGAAAGGAGAGAGGGAGAGTGGAAGCGTCCTCATGCCAACAGGAAGCTGCTAGGTGCTCTGCCTCCTCTGCTGTCTGTTACCAAGGCCTGGCCCCTCTGCTTCTGTTGCTCATCCACTCCCCCTTCCTCAGTCCAAGTGACTTAGAGACCCAGCCCGCAAGAGACATTCGGGTTTACCCCATAGAGAGAACCTGCCTTCTGGAAGGACGGGTTTCTAGAAGTGGGCGGAGGTGGAGGTACCTGTGCAGGGAAGCTCTCCCCCGTTTCTCCATCCACTAGCAGGTTTCGTGCCAGAGCTTCTGCACCCTCGCCTGACCAGGTGTCTTCCTGCTCCGCTCCGTCCTGCGGGTCCTTGTCCACATCCTGCTCCTTCTGGCGATGACTATAGTCAAAAATCTCACGCCCAGCCCCCAGGTCAATATCCTGTCGCCAAAGGATGTCAATAAGATCTATGTCCTGAAAGACAGATCACCATGACTTTAGTTCTTGGATCCAAGGGCTAGCATTGCTCTGAGAAGTCCTGGGAGTGGAGGGCAGCTGTCCCTGCTCCTGTCCCCTCTGTACCAACAAGGCTTCATTCATCCATTTCCAGACACCAGTCTCAAAAAAAAGAGAAAGGAAGGAAAGGAGGAGGAAGGAAGGGAGGGAGGGAGGGAGGAAGGGAGGGAGGAAGGAAGGAAGGAAGGAAGGAAGGAAGGAAGGAAGGAAGGCAGGCAGGCAGGCCGGCCGGCCGGCCACAAACAAGAGCTAGTGAGAATTACCAGCATGACCATCCCCATACAAGCCTGTGGGCTTAGGACCAGAGACACAGCCAGGCGGCACAAGAAAAGAAGGGGAAAGCAGGAGACACTTCTCATTTTGGGAACGGGAATCCCTTAAAACTTGGGTCTGTAGGACGCCGGCCAGGCCAAGCAAGGGCGAACTGTCATGCAGAATTGCTTCCCGGTGGCCAGGCTTGCATCAGCCCATGGTGCCATTGCATTTGCATAAAGGGGTGGGGTGGGCCAGAGAGGAAAATCCCTGCATTTGCAACCACCTGATGCAACCAATGACAGCGACAGGCGGTCTCCAGCCCTTCCTACAGCCATGCCCCCTTCCCGGGCGGAGGAAGGAGTAGGGCTGAACACCCACAACTCTTGAAGCCCAGGCTCACCTCAAGATC
The DNA here is from genome assembly GCF_003009895.1 of Hyaena hyaena. Lineage (NCBI taxonomy): Eukaryota > Metazoa > Chordata > Mammalia > Carnivora > Hyaenidae > Hyaena > Hyaena hyaena. The sequence continues at coordinate 2,378,192 of NW_024080661.1, read as the reverse complement.
CATCCCTGCCAGAATCCCCATCTCAGCTGATCCTAGCAAGCTGCCTCAGTCCCAAGAGAGCCTCAGGCAGTCAGCTGATCCTCACCGGGCACCCCACCCCTGCCAAGGCCAGCCCCTGGTGTCCCCTCACAGGAGCACGCTCACTCCCTCGCCACACCCCGGGACTCGCTGACGCTCCGTCAGTCAGCCCACTCAAGGACGTGGACCCCATCACCGCTCGGCCACAACTGTCGCCCCAGGCACCAGAATGCCTCCTTCCCACTCCACCCTGGTGGCTCCTCACCAGTTCCTGCACCAACTGCCACCCCCACCAGCACCGAACACCAATAAATAAGAGCCATTTGGGCTTCCTGCACAGGCCATCCCCTGTGGCCGAGGAAACCCTGAACTCCTGCCTTCCATTCAGAGAGTTAAAAAGCACTTTCCGGAAAGCAACGTCCTCAGCGCAGACCCACCACCCCAGCCCTGACCGGGGACCCCTTTCCCACCGTAACCCTCCCAGATCCTAAGACCTCCCGGGTGTACCTCTCCCTTTAGTCTCCCCACATACACCAACCTGAACAGAAGCCCTGGACCCAGGAGCAGAGGGGGGCTGGGCCACCCGGTGACCAGCCAGCAAAGAGTTAAGGGGCCGGCTCTCTTTGGCACGGCCCCCACCACTGTGAGAGCTGCGGTCCAGGCGGGTCATGGTCTGCGAGATGAGCCCCGGGGCAGCTGGTGCCGGGGAGCCGGACAGGGGGCTGCAAGGAGCTCTTGGCTTGCAGGGAGCACACCAGGCTGGAAGGGTGGCCCCTTGCTAGCTCCAAGGGGCCCGAGGAGGGTGCCCCGCCCGTGCTGCTGCCTGGGCGGCCCAGCCCAGCCCCCTTCCTCCATCCTTGAGCAGCCCCCTCCCACCTCACAACCCCAGTTCCACTCAGGCGCCCGGCAGCCCCCACCCTGAGCTCACCGCAGAGGCTGCAGTGAGACGGGTCTCCCACCCCATGCTCCGTGCTCAAGCTGCAGAGGAGAGCAAGCTCCCTCCAGGGCCTAGCCTCCCGCTCCTCCCTCTCTCCCCCTCCCCACGCCCCCCAAACTTGTTACCTAGGCTGCAGCAAGGAGCCAATCCCCTCCCCCTCCCACCCCGCAGGTCACTGCTGAGGCTGCGGAGAGCCAATCCCCTCCCCCAGGTCAGCAGCTGGGCTGCGGAAAGAGCCAATCCCCTCCCACTGTCGTTACCTAGGCTGCGACGAGAGCCAATCTCCTCCCCCAAGTCTCCGCTGGAGATGCGGAAGGAGCCAATCCCCTCCCACCGCCTGTTACCTAGCTGCAGCCGGGAGCCAATCTCTGCACCAGGGCAGCTGGAGAAGCTGCCGCAAGGAACCAGCCCATCCCTGGGCCGCCTCCGTCTCCTCAAGGAGACGCACCCAGGGGCGGGCAGCCCCACCCAGCCCAGTCAGCCAGCCAGGGTGGCGCAGTGAGAGAGCACTGGGGGAGGGGGGGAAGGGGCGCCACTCTCTCTCCTGTCGCATCCTGCTCACCCAGCCCACTCAGGACTGGGCAGAAACCACTCCCGCAGCTTCTCGGGGCATCTAGTTCTTCCCTGGAAGTGGAAGGAGTTTTCCGGGTTCTCCAAAGGGCTGTGGCCAGTCATCCTGAAGCCCAAGGAGCACAAGCTGGGCTGCCAGGACCCCAGTGCACCCGGCCCTGCTGTGAGCCAGGGGCTCTGTCACCCTACGACAGGCCAGAAGGGAGGAAGGAGGAAAGCCATCGGCACACAGGCTGCGATGTCACAGGGCCAGCCGGGCCCAGCCCCGAGCAAGAGGAGAGAGACACAAGCCCGAAGGCCAGCAGTGAAGGAGACAGGCATTCTGCAACACCCTGGGCACAAATTTGCCCCACGATCCCTCTTTACCCCAGCTTTTTTCAAGAGCATTCTCTGCCTGACCCCTGGCCCACATCGCTAAAGCAAGGAGAAGGCCACCAACAGAATCAGGATCACGGCTCTGACTTCCATCCTCACTGCTTCAGCCCTTGAGCCTAAGGTCAGGTCAGGGACAGTATGTTCTCCTTGGTCACACACTGCTCCTCGCCGGGAAGAGCTGTACACGAGCCACCCCCTGCGCTGGGCAGAGCGCCAACCTCGAGGGGAATCCTATCCCTGACAAGGGCCTTGGCTATGGCTGTCCATCGAACAGGCCTGGCAGCGGGGGAGCGCTGCCACCCCGGGGATAATACCAGCTCCAGCAGCGCCTGTCACATGCTCTGGACCCGGGTATTTTTATCCCTGAGTTGCTGAGGAAATGTTGTTCTAGACACGTAACTACCCTCCCTTCCCCCCACACCCAGTCTAGGCCCCTAATGCTGACCCCCCCATCCCCATGGGAGCAGGGAAGGCCTGGAGTCAGGGAATACACAACCTTCATGAAGGCCAAAAAAATGGAAGAAAGCAGGGTCAAAGTCCCACCCCCTTCTGCCCCAACCCTTCCAGTTATATCCGAAGGTCCCACCCCATCCCGCCCTGTCCCCGGAGAGCTCCGGCAGGACAGCAGTGGAGCTACACCTGCAGGGGGCCCGGGCGCCAGCCCCGTCGCCCGCCGTTGGGGAGCAACATCAGGGCAGACGCACGAAGAGGCGGCAGGGAGGCGTACTTCTTCGGACCGCCGTGCCAGGACTGAAGCCCACGTGAAGGAAAAGGACAGAGAAAGCAGAAAAAAGACAAAGTTCCCAGTGGCCCTGTAAAATCTAAGACGTGAGACACTACAAGGTAAGGAATGCTCAGATAATTCTAGTCTTTCTCAACGCAGACCCAGCAGGAGCCACCTGAGCACAGAGCAACCCCGGCACTACGGACGTCTGGGACCAGAGCAACCTGGGGCCTGGGGGCTGTCCTCCGCTCTTCAGGTGTAGCCGCAGCCCTGGCGTCTCCCTCCCAGCTACCAACTGCACCTCTTCCACTCGTGACAACCAAAACTGTCTCTAGACACTGCCAGATACCCCCCAGCCGGGCAGGATCGCCCCCAGCTGCAGACCACCGGCCCAGAGGAAGCCACATGCTTTGACCGTCACTAGCATTCAAAGAAATGAGCTCAGGAACAGGCCTGAATCTCAGGACAGGAGGCAAAGCCTGGGCTGGCGGGCAGGCAGAAGAGACCTAAGCTGTGCAGCACCTGTAGGACTTGCCACACACCCAACCCCCCCTCCCCGAGACTCACAGCTCTGGAAAACCCAGGCCGGCGCGATCCAGCCTTCTCCTTCCCTAATGGTCAGGAGAGTGCAGCACACCTTTGCTCAAGCTCCCGAAGGCCAAATGGCAAGTCAGGGCCAAACGCAGAGCTCAAAGTAGTCTTATCATCTTGTTGGTGAGGTAGGAGCCGCAGGAGCCATTCGTATCGCTAAAGGCCAAGGCCCTCACTCTCTGCCCATAGTAGTAGCAGGTCAGCCACATGTCAGGAGCGAGAGCTCTCGGATGGCTCAAAGGAAGCGGACTTGGGCAGCAGAACGCGATTTCCCTTCTAGCTCCCAGCCCCGTCCTCCCTACTGCCTGCAACAGGCCTTCAGCAAGGAACGGGAGCCTTGGCCCTCTCCTGGCAGAGAGTAACTATCTAAATCTACTCCTAGGCTCAGGCCCAGGAGAGCTTATCAAGGACCTTACAAGAGGCCCGACCACAAAGGAGGGGAACTTCGGGATATACATGTGTTTTGACATGGGGGAGGTACAAGGCGAGAGTCCACAAAGTATTTGTGTCTTAGCAACAGATCTACACGGCATCAAAGCCCATCACAACATGACTCCCTCCCCCACCCCAAGGCCTCCAGCAGTCGTGTTGAAATCCAAGCAGTAAACACGCTGGCATGTTCTAGGAACCTCCCACTGCTCTGACGGTACATTTAGAGGTGGGTCAATGGTTCAACACAAGGAAATGTTCCCAGCCCCCAATCCCGGTCAGACAATTCAGCTCATTCCTATCAAAGAACAATGCCTGAGTCGTGTGTGTGTCTCCCCCCAACCACCTTCCCTCCGCCCCCCCACCCCACCCCCCCCGGCCCAACCACTCTGGTTCTTCACAGAGGGTAGACCCATGGCCAAGGTCCTTCAGTACCACCCCACCCCTGTGACCCCAGATCCCTCTCGCCCACCCGATGTGTGGCCACTAACCTCTTTGGTTAGGTCTCCACTGACAGGAGGGGCTACGGCTCCCAAATCCTCCAAATCTTCACTGAATCCCTGCTCCGTTTCGCTTTCTCGCACCCCGTTGTCTGGGCCTGTCACATCTTGGAGGCCACTGGAACTCTCGAGGGTAAGGCCTGAGCTGGGCTGGCTGCCAGAGACGGACCCGTCTGGATCCCGGTGGACCAGCCAGGCGTTTACCTCAGTGGTAGGCACCTGGAACCTGTCCAGGGCCCTCACCTGACTCAGGAGCCGCCGGGCCGTGAAGTAATTGTCCAGGTCTATGCTCTTGGGGTGCACACCATAGCCATCCAAGGTGTTCCTCAGGTTGTGGAACTGGGTCTGAGTATAGGCAGAACTGGGCCCCAGGATGATCTCCCGGAGCGGGGGGAGCTGTGAGGTCAGGTAAGTATCCACGTCCACCCGCACCCCAATCAAACTCAGCAGAATGGTGAACTGGAGGAGTCCTTCCGTTAAGTATTTCTTCAGAGAAAGCATTGCTGAAGGACCAGAACGTTTATGCTTTTTGGTTTTTAAATCTTCCAAAAGACAACACTCAATCAAGGCCACTGCTCTGCTGCTCCAGCCAGCAAGGAGCCCTCCTCAGGGCCAAACCCTGTATCCCCGCCCTGGCAGAACACAAGGGCCGGGCTCCTGGATGGCCTCGGAGGAAAGCACGCCCCGTGAAGCCAAGGCCACACTCCAGGCCACATTCACTTTTCCCTTCTCGACACCTCACCTCTGCACGCACAACTGTTGCTAACCCAGTCCAGGCCCACGTGACTTACTGTCTCCACAGTCCACATACAGTCACTTCCTCACTCAACGTCAGTTGTCCTCTCTGTGGATTCCACTGCAGGCTGTTCTCAGGAACAGCTGATGGACTTTTTTTTTTTTCTTTCTCCCTAAGGTTTATTTTCTTTGGCTGGAGCTACAGGCCTTTTGTCTTGGGTCAGAGTGTCCCGCCTCCTCCACACTTACCAGGGGGGTTTCCAGAGAAACCTGAAATGGGAATCACAAGAGCAACAGGATAAGATTCTAGAATGTTCACAACCACGATCAAGGCAGAAGCCAGGAAACACATTCAAAAGCCACTTTTGCATTTTATTGAAAAAATATCCCAGAGGAAAACCCAAAAATCTGTGACAAGCAGAAAAACTATGAAAGGAAAATACTGCTCACAAAGGATCCCAGTCTCTGGATGTTAAATGTGTAACTCCCGCAAAGGTAGCTTGTTTTGGAGAAGAGGACAATGCCTCCGCAGCCAAAATATTTTACATGTTGTCTGATTTACCAACCCTCCCCCACGCCATCCACACACTCCCGAGCTTCTATTTTTAGCCTGAGAAGCCCATTTCCTATCTTAAAGAAAAGTTGATTTCTCATCTTTCGGGAGAAAACTACCTACAATCCCTGTCCCTTCCAATCCTAAAGGGAAGGGAAAGGCTATTAGTGAGAGAAGAATGCAAAAGGATCTGAGGACAATGCTCAGGACACCACCTGGAAAGGAGTAATGCCTTCTGTCTCCCCAGCTTTAAAATATTATTTCCCTTTCCGATCTCTCATATTAAAAGGGGAGCTGAGAACGCTGAGGGGCTGGGGTGGTGAGGCAGGATTATTCAACACCCATAATTTGCATAGGCAGGTTTTATTTTCATTCATATGACCTTCTGAGCCAAAAGAGAAGGATAAGGCCAAGTTCTCAACCCAGAGAGCCAAGTGGGGAGGGAGTAAATCTGCCTTTCAGTTTCTAGTCTCTACTTTTCAGCTTCCATTAACCTCTTAAACCAAGATAACTCTCTTCACTACCGTGACCCACCTACCAACTTCATCTTAAAGGGGAAGAGGGACGGACGGGGATACACATACACATACACACACACACACACACACACAAACACAATCTTACTCTCACACACACACGCACACACACCTTATTTGGTTAAAGTAAACAAAACTGCGACCCAGAATTCTGGCTTACACTACCCTCCCATTCTCACGCAATCTAGTACTAAAACCTCCCAAGAGACAGTTAAGTTCGAGAAACTGGACAAGGCCCCTTAATGACGGAGTAAGGCCAGGGGCCTCCGGTCTGAGCCCGCTCCCACCCCGCCCCGGATACCCGAGTCCGGCTGGGACCAAGTCGCCATGCCCGCTGTCGGCGCCTGGGCTTCTAGCCTTCTGGGGCAACAGCGAACAAGTGCTCCTCTGCCGGCCTTGACCCACCCTCACAGCCAAACCCCACCCCGCCCTCCGTCCCGCTGGCCCCACCCCGTCCGGGCCCGGGCCTCACACCACGCCTTCTCGCGCCCTCAGCCCTCCCCAGCCCAACCCACCCTGGAGCTAGCTTGCTCCACGGCCTCGCGGCCCCTCCCAGCCAGGCCCAGGGCCCGGGCCCGACGCGAACCTCGCTCAGCCGCCCGTTCCCGCCTCCTGCCCCTGGGCTCCACCCCGCCGCCCTTCACCCCACAAGCCTCAGCCCCGCGGCGCTGCGCCCCTCCCGTCGGGGAAAGGAATGTGCCTGATACCCGCTGCAGAGCTCGGCGTCCGCCGCTGCCGCCACAGCAGGCCCTCAGCCCGAGTCCCGGCCTTGCAGCCGCCACCACCGGCCGGCCTAGAGCTCCCCAGCCTCCGCTTCCCTCCCCGCCCCCTCCTCCCACCTCACTCGGAAGCCCGCCCCCCGCGTCTTTCCTCGGAACACGCTTCTCCAATCAACGAGCCCAGACAGCGGCCGTCGCCGGATGTCACTTTGATTGACAGCCGAGCGCGCCCAATGGCTGAGCGTGCCTCCTCCTCCTCCCTTTCCCCATTTCCCAAGACTGACATGGCCCATGGCCCAGTGGTCGCGTAGGCCCGCCCCACGGTGTGGGCTCACCAATAAGTGGGGCGAAGGCCCTATAGCCCGGCATTCTGGCCCCTCCGCCGTGCGTCGGCCGCCCGAGGTATTACAGGCTGGGCACGCAGTAAAGTGTGCAAGCTGATGGCTTCCAGTGCATTCTTCAGCTGGGGGATAACGCCCTAGGGCCGGGGGTGAGAGGCGGTATCGCTGCCGGAGCGCGCACTTCCCCCCCAGAAGGTTCCCACGGTGACTTGCAAAAGTCCAGTGAGACCTGAGGAGGCCGAGGCGGGACACGGAGCATGTGTTTCCCGCGGTGGCGACGCTCGAGCCGCCATATTGAATGCTGGCAGCGGAAGCCGCTACCGCCGCTTCCGGTCTGTGCGAACCTGGCACCGCGCGGCCCGTGCCAGTCAGGGGTGGTTGCGTCATAAGTCACAGGCAAGGGTTACATCTCGGGAATGGCCCTGCGGGCGCATTTCCAAGCCATTGCTGGGACGTTGGCGGTGTGAGGGCTGTGGCATAATTAGCTATTTTTTTGTCGTAATAGGAACGTCCTGTAGAGCTCTGCCCCGTCTTGTTTCCCGAGCCCGGCCTACCACGGGGCTTAAAAGGTCTTGCCTTTCAGGAACGTTCCTCGTTTCCAGGCGCTGGCCTCTCTCACGAAGCCAACAACCTTGTGATTTTCAAACATTACTTTATACCCAGCGTCACTTCAGGGAGCTTGTTAAACCTGCAAATTCTGAGGCCTCACTCCAGAGATCCTGATTCACTTAACCCTGGGGTGGGGGCCTGATCACCTGCCTGCTTAGTAACGACTTGGGTCATTTTAATGCACTTAGTCCCAAGACCACGTTTAGGCAGTCACGAAGTTGAGGTTCATGGTACTTTGTTCCCAGCTGTGGGACAAAGAGGCATCAACTCGAATACTTAAGTCCAGAAAGATCCTTATCATCTAGTGGGCAAAGCCCTTGGTTCTTGGACAACTAAGGACAAGGCCAACCACTGACTCTTCAGATCGCAACATGGAATCCTCAGACGCTTCGAGAGTTAGGAGGCTTACTTTGGGGTGGTTCACAGATTCTAAACGATTTTAACATTTCATACAGAAATGTACACCGGCGTCCATTCATTGAGTCCTTAGAAAACCAGGGAGCCACTTCTGCATCTCAAAGATTCTGATTCAGAGACCACATCTTTTACATTTTTTACTGTTTGTCTTCCAGCAAATGCTAGAATGTAAACTCCATGAGGACTAGAATTCTGTACATTAACTGTTGAGTCTTCAAAACCTAGAACAGTGCCAGGAACGAAATAGACAATAAACAATAATTGAAGAACTGAAGCAGGCAGACCTGTGACTAGAAGTTCCTGCAAAAAGGGGTGCCTGGGTGGCTCACTTAAGCGTCTGAACTCAGCTCAGGTCATGATCTCAGACTCATGAGTTCAAGCCCCATGTCCGGCTCTGTGCTGACAGCTCAGAGCCTGGCGCCTGCTTCCGATTGTGTGTCTCCCTCTCTCTGCCCCTCTCCTGCTCACGCTCTGTCTCTCTCTCTCATTAAAAAATTTTTGTTCTTAAAAGTTCCTGCTAAAAGCAGAAATTGATACCGTGGAAGACATGTGGTTTTGGAGGATAAGGGCATGTTGCCAAGGAAATGGGAAACTGTTAAGCCCCTGAATTCTTAAGACCATGAAGGTAAATACTGCTGTTGGATAAGAAAAGAGGAGAAACTGAGGCGTGCTTTGTTAACTCTAAAAATCTACCAAGAGGGTGAGTAGGGAATATTTAAAAACCAAAGAACTGGGGTGCCTGGGTGGCTCAGTCAGTTAAGCGTCCAACTTCAGCTCAGGTCATGATCTCACAGTTCATGGGTTTGAGCACCGCATTGGGCTCTGTGCTGACAGCTAGCTCAGAGCCTGGAGCCTGTTTCAGATTCTGTATCTTCCTCTCTCTCTGACCCACCCTGCTCATGCTGTCTCTCTCTCTCAGAAATAAATAAAACATTTTAAAAAAAAAGAAATTAAAAAAAGCCAAAGAACTGAAAGATACCAAAGCTAAAGTTATAGAGCTTAAATACAAGAGTTTTTGGAGAAGATAGGAGTGTCATTTGTTTGATACGACAAGTACGAAACAGTTTTAAAGCTTGACAGTTAAAAAAAAAAAAACTGGGTAATCCGTTCTCCACGGGGAATCAGGAAACCTTAGCACCAACAAAACTGAATGTTTTGGACAGGTCCGTTTGTGTTTTCCAAGTTCCTTTTGCACGTCAGAGCAGGCTACCAGGTGCCTGGGATAAGAAATGAAGTCCTATAGTGGATCTCAGACTGACTGACGTGAGATGAAATAAAGTAAATATTCACTGAAATGAAATGGCAGCTGTAGGTGAGAAGGCCACACTGGTGAGATAACACGTGACATTGTCCCACCGCTTTGAAAGCCTGAATTCATTTGGTCACTTTTTTTTTTTAATGTTTTATTTATTTCTAGGAGAGAGAGAGAGAGACAGCGTGAGCAGGGGAGGGTCAGAGAGAGAGGGAGTCACAGACTGAAACAGGCTCCAGGCTCTGAGCCGGCAGTCAGCACAGAGCCCGACGCGGGGCTTGACCCCACGAACAGAGAGATCATGACCTAAGCGAAAGTCGGACGCTTTAACCGACTAAGCCACCCAGGCGCCCCTTATTTGGTCACTTTTAATGACTCAAGTTTGCTGAGTTAGCACTCACCCATCCTCTCCTCTCCTTTCCTTTCCTGGTTGTAGAGGGAGTAGCAGGCACGGAGAACAGGAGGGGCTCCATATTAATCCCTAGGGAAGGGGTGGGAGCGGTGTGGAAAAGTCTTTGGTTCGTGCCCACACGGCCCCCTTCGTTTTCTCTTGCCTGCCAACTTCCAGTACTGTGCTTCCTTGTGTATAATAATTATTTGAGGGGCGCCTGGATGGCTTAGTCGGTTAAGCCTCCTACTTTCGCTTAGGTCATGATCTCGCGGTTCATGGGTTCAAGCCCCGCGTCGGGCTCTGTGCTGACTGCCGGCTCAGAGCCTGGAGCCTGTTTCAGTCTGTGACTCCCTCCAGGGGGGCATTTCCTAGCCTAGTCTCTCTCTCTCTCTCTCCTAGAAATAAATAAAACATTAAAAAAATTTAAAAAAAATAATTATTTGAATGTACAGTGGGAGAAAGGTGGATCAGGAACTGTATGATTGGGTTAAAGAACGACCCGCATAAAGTTTCCTTCTCAGCAGTTGCTCAAGGGTGGGAAGGAAGAAGGAAAGACAAAGAACTGCTAGCCCGTTGCAAGGGCTGAGGAGGATATAGAAGTAGAGACAGCCTCAATCAGCAGCAGGCAGTTAGGGCTGGCAGGGTGTGGGCGTCCAGGATATTTAATACCTCTTGGCAGCAAGAGAAGATCAGATCAAAACACTGTCGTCTACTCAGTCTAGAGTTCCAGATCAAGTCTGAGCAGGTGCACACCTCCTTCCCAGAACCCACTGATTAACCCTGTAAAATCCAGGGTGTGTCCTTCACCCAGGAAGCCGCCCCCCTCCCTTCCCGTGGCATCCTCCCCCCCCACCTTTGCTTTGGACAGCTGTTAATAGGACAATTACCCAAGAACCAAAAGAAGGATCCCATGCTGATGTGTCATCAGTCCTGGTATATCCATTAAATCAGACTGAGAAGACCACTGGAAAAAGTGAGCACATGCATTCCCCTCCCTAGGAGAGAGGCTGAGAGCCATCAGCAAAACCCGGCTTTGCCCATGTGACTCGAGACTGCTTGGGAGAGAAGGCAGCAGGAAGCCAGGAAGAGAGTTAGTTCTAAAGCACAGGGATTTCATGTAATCGAAGAGCCCACTAAGTATACACTGAATTCTCTACTCATCTGCCTTATATATCCCTGCTGACCCAGCTTCCCTCCTTGGAAAAAGCTGTTGCCACCAGCAGACACATCCATCCCCCAACCATCCTGGGAGGAAGACACCTGGATGTGTCAGAGAAGGGGCTGGATTTCTTCTGGAATAGCAGGAATTGCTTTTTCCCCCTAAAGGGAAATCCAGTCTTTCTGCTATTCTGGTTGCCCATCCTTTTTCCTTTCTTTAAAAAAAAATTTTTTTTTAATGTTTTTTATTTATTTCTGAGAGAGAGAGAGAGACAGTGTGAGCAGGGGAGGGTCAGAGAGAGAGGGAGACACAGAATCCAAAGACAGTCTCCAGGCTCTGAGCTGGCTGTCAGCACAGAGCCTGACGCAGGGCTCAAACCCACGAACCGTGAGATCATGACCTGAGCCAAAGTCAGACGTTTAACTGACCGAGCCACCCAGGTGCTCCCTTTTTCCTTTCTTTTTCTTTATTTTTTAAAATTTTTTAATGTTTTATTTATTTCTGAGAAAGAGAGAGAGACAGCACGAACAGGGGAGGGTCAGAGAGAGAGGGAGACATAGAATCTGAAACAGGCTCCAGGCTCTGAGCTAGCTGTTAGCACAGAGCCCGACGCGGGGCTTGAACCCACGACCATGAGATCAAGATCTGAGCTGAAGTCAGATGCCTAACCGACTGAGCCACTCAGGTGCCCCTGCTTTTTCCTTTCTTTAAAAATGTTTTAAGGGGTGCCTGGGTGGCTCAGTCGGTTAAACGTCTGACTTCGGTTCAGGTGATGATCTCATGGTTCATGGGTTCGAGCCTAGCTTAGAGCCTGGAGCCTGCTTCGGATTCTGTGTCTCCCTCTCTCTCTGACCCTCCCTGCTCACTCTCTGTGTCTCTCTCAAAATAAATAAATGTTTAAAAAATCTAAAATAAAAAAATAAAAATAAGATAAAAATGTTTTGAAAGGTTGCTAACCTATATAAACATTTCTCACTCTCCAACTTCCATCTAATCCAGGGGAGTGTAATAGATGACTGCCTGAGATTTCCTTACAGCCCTTCTGAGAGATTCTAGGATTACATCCTGTCAATACTAAATGTTAGCTTGTCTTGCAAGGAAATCAATTAGTTTTCCAGCTAATCCAGACATCTGGCCTCTTTTCTTAACATGGTAAACATCATTAGCGAGCTTGTTACCATTAAACCCTCAAAAGAGGTAAAGCTTTTCTGCAAGCCTCTTCCCTGTGCACCCCTATCTCAGCTGTCTTAGAAGATTGCTTCTCAACCCTGGCTGCACAATAGAATGACTTGGGGGCCTTGTAAGAAATATCAATGCCCAGGGGCGCCTGGGTGGCTTAGTCGGTTAAGCGTCCGACTTTCGCTTAGGTCATGATCTTGCGGTTCGTGGGTTCGAGCCCCGCGTCGGGCTCTGTGCTGACTGCCGGCTCAGAGCCTGGAGCCTGTTTCAGAGTCTGTGACTCCCTCTCTCTCTGACCCTCCCCTGCTCACGCTGTCTCTCTCTCTCTCCTAGAAATAAATAAAACATTAAAAAAAAAAAAAGAAAAGAAATATCAATGCCCAGGTCCCACCCCCAACCAGTTAAGTCTGAATCTCCCAGAGCAGCCCTGGGCATCAGGATTTTGTAAAAGCTCCTCAGGTAATTCTTATGTGCAGCCAAGTAGAGAATCGCTAGTTTGGAGCAAGAATTGAAATTGGGTAAAAAAAAAAAAAAAAAAAAGAACACCGGTAGTAATGTACAGGCAGAGACTGAAATTCCCACCTGATTTTAGGATGTTTTCTTTCTCAGTCCTAAAATGCCCTCCTCCTTGAACTACCCAATGAAAACGCCTCATTGTTCCTTCATGTCTTGGTAACAGTTAATGAAGCTGAGTTCAGCCATTCTGTTAAGTCTCACTAAATTGTCCCCAACAATGTTGGGTAATTTTGGGGGAGGCGCTATTGCGAGGTGGGAATAGTGGGTGTTTTGGACTCAGAGCTGGGTTCAAAAATCTGGCTCTTCCACTCACTTGTTGGGCCCTCCCGAGCTAAATGGAGACAACAACATACAGATTCGCAAGGTTTAAAACTCAAATCCTGTGGGGCAGCTGGCTGGCTTAGTTGGTAGAGCAATGCTCTCAGGGTCATGAGTTCAAGCCCACGCTGGGCATGGAGCCTACTTAAAAAAAAAAATCAGATCTTGTGTATAAAGCCACCTGTGGGGGCGCCTGGGTGACTCAGTCAGTTAAGAGTCTGACTTTGGCTCAGGTCATGATCTCATAGCTCGAACACAGTGTGTTCAAGCCACGTATCAGGCTGTCTGCTGTTAGCACAGAGCTAGCTTAAGAGCCTCTGTCCATCCTCTCTCTCTCTGCCTCTCTCCTGCTTGTTCCCTCTCTCTCACTCAAAAATAACAATAAACTTAAAAAAATAAAATAAAAAATAAACCCACTTGTGACTGGTAAACGCTAAGCATGAGGCTCCTCTCTTGCCCAACTCCCCACCCACCCTACAACCTCATTATCCCACAGAAAGCCAAACGCCTTGAAGAAACCATGAACTGCCCTTAGGAGGGTCAGCTGGAAATGCGTCCTGCAGGCAGAGCCTGGAAACTTTCATTTTCTCTCCGGAGGATGCCACAAGCACACACATCCACACCTCACATTCCACACACACCTCCCCCTCTTGACATTATAGCAAGAAAGAGAGCGAGGGAAAGAGAGAGGCTGTTACCCAAGGGAGTTGTTTCTTCTTGTCACACAGGAACAGATGCCCAAATCTTAGGACGGCCCAGAAATGTGGCAGCAGGACAGTGAGTCAGAGGAAACAGAAGGGCCTCACCTCCAACATAGACCAAGGCCCCAGAGGGGAGCCCGTTTGAATCAGTTCTGGCTGTAGCTGCTTAGAGCTGTGCACAGCACACCCCCCCCACCTCCCACCACCAGTCTCCAAAGGCACCCCCACCCTGAAGGGAGCCAAGAGCAGGGAAACATGAGGCTGCAGTCTTCTGGAACACAGCTTTGGCTTCCTCATTCCAGGGAGGCTCTCCCGCCGCTTCTCATCGGCGACATTTGCAAGCTTCTTAGGTGCCACCAGGCTTATACTGTGAAGTCCCCTTGGGACAATGCTCTTGGGGACCCTGACCCGTCACTGGGCTCACTGGCTGGTAGTGTTACCTAGAGCCACATTAAAGGGGCACCCTGGGCTGGGGGCCCGGAGGACAGAAAGGAACCCGGAGGTCTCTGTTGAGGGGATTTAGAGAAAGAATCATCACTGGGAAGAATCTCTTCCCAGAAGAGTTCAGCTTAAGGCCCCTGAATTTACTTTTTCACTGCAGCATGCAGACTGTAAAGAGATGCCGGTGATGATGAGGATGGCAACAACCAAGGTGGCAGACAGGGTAGTGAGGAGAGGTTTGTGGCTCCTAAGCTTCCTTCCAGGGCCTAGTCTCTCATCCCAGCCTCTATGCCCCTCTCCGGTACCTTCTAGTCAACTGTCTGTCCCTACCCTCCCCCCACCCCCACCCCACCCCCATTGCCCTTGGAGCCACACCAGCTCCCTAAGTCCCCTGTCTTCCCTGGCCTTCCTCCCTCCCCTCTTCTGCAAGCTGACCCTCTCCCACTGTGGGTACCATATGCCAAACAGAGGCTAGGAAATGCCCCCCTGGAGGCTTTTCAATGCCGTCCTTGGAAATATGAGCTAAAAATGAACTAGCTGCCAAAAATATTAAGGCACGGAAATAATCAGATCAGTACCTTTTTTTTTTTTATTGCATACCATGCCAGCATGACCGTTAACATAACTTCTGATGATCTGGAATCCAAACAAATAAAACACTGCGTCTTTTCCCCCATTGCACCAAATAGCGTTGATTCATGTTCACTATTATAACTCTGATAGCCTGCGAGGAAGATTCAGATGTGCCTTCTAAATCACCAGAGAAAGAGGTTCGGCAGATGTTTTCCTCAGGTGCCTGCGCGGCTCGCTCTCTACCTCCTTCAACTCTTCGTTCAAATGTGACCTTCTTGAAGATTCTCTCAAATGACCCTAATGAAAGTGGCATTCCGCCCTGCATTTCCCGACCCTTCACACTCCTGATCCCCATTCCTGCTTTATTTTTCTTCATAACATTCATCAGCAACTCACGTAAACGTATTTTATTTGTTTGTGTCTTCTGTTTCCCACAGAAATGTATGCACCTCCTACATGAAACCACTTGAATATAAACTCCACGAAAGCAAAGATTTTGTTTATTTTGTCCACTATTGTATCCCAGGGACTGGAAAAGTACCTGGGACACAGTAAGCACTCAATAAATATTTGTACAGCACAAAATCTGGTTTCATTGATAAGCATGTTTTCATTATTATTTGTTTAAAATAGGTAGTCTGTGGGGGTGCCTGCGTGGCTCAGTTGGTTGAGTGTCGGACTTCAGCTCAGGTAATGGTCTTGCGGTTTGTGAGTTCTAGCCCCGCATAGGACCCTGTGCTGACAGCTCAGAGCCTGGAGCCTGCTTCAGATTCTGTGTCTCCCTCTCTCTCTGATCCTCCCCCACTCACACCCTGTCTCCCTCTCTCTCAAAATAAATAATTCTCTCTCTATCTCTGTCTCTCTCTCAAAAATAAATAATTGTTAAAAAAAAATAATAATAGGGGCGCCTGGGTGGCTTAGTCGGTTGGGCGTCCGACTTTCGCTTAGGTCATGATCTCATGGCTCGTGGGTTCGAGCCCCGTGTCGGGCTCTGTGCTGACTGCCAGCTCAGAGCCTGGAGCCTGTTTCAGAGTCTGTGACTCCCTCTCTCTCTGACCCTCCCCTGCTCACGCTGTCTCTCTCTCTCTCTCTCTCAGAAATAAATAAAAACATTAAAAAAAATTTTTAAATAATAATAATAAAATAAAATTAAGTAGTCTGTGACTACACACTATCTTCCTCGTCTTGAATTCACTTACTCATTGACTTAATGAATGCTTTAAAAACTTTTTAAAAATTTTAGACAGAGAGAGAGCGGGAGCAGGGGGAGAGGGGCAGAGGGAGAAAGAGAGAGAGAGAATCTTAAGCTGGCTCCAAGCTGAGTGCAGAGCCCCACATAGGGCTTTATCCCAAAACCCTGGGAGCATGACCCAAGCTGAAATCAAGAGTCAGACACTCAACCGACTGAGCCACCCAGGTGCCCCAACAAATGCTTATTAAGTACCTGTCACATGGCAGGCCCTGTCCAGGGCCCCAGGGATTCCACAGTGAACAAGACAGACACATTATCTCCATTCTCCTAGGACTCAAAGTCTGGTGGGGAGAAGGACCATACACATTTGTATGTAAGTAAATTCACAAAGGCAATATTTAGAGACTGAGAAAGGTACAATGTAAGAAATCACTAGGGAGGGGCACCTCTCTGGCTCAAGTCGGTAGAACATCCAGCTGTTGATCTCGGGGCCATGAGTTCGAGCCCCGCATTGGACATGGAGCCTATTTAAAGAATAATAATAAATGGGGACACTTGGGTGGCTCAGTCAGTTAAGTGGCCAGCTCTTGTTTTCTGCCCAGGTCATAATCTCACAGGTTTGTGAGTTTGAGCTCTTTGTCAGGCTCCTCTGATAATGTGGAGCCTGCTTGGGACTCTGTCTCTCTGCCCATCCCCCTAAAAAGAATAAATAAACTTAAAAAAAGAAAGAAAGAAAAAGACGAATTTGGTTTTAAAAAAATGTAGGGGCACCTGGGTGGCTCAGTCGGTTAAGCATCTGACTTCAGCTCACATCCTGAGTGGTTCCTGAGTTCGAGTCCTGCTTTGGGTGAGCTCAAGCCCTGTTTAGCGTGAGCAGGAGCCCTGCTTCAGGTGAGCACGAGCTCTGCTTTGAAAACAAGCCCTGCTTTGGGTGAACCTAGTGTATCTCTCTCTCCCCTCCCCCCACAAATGCCCCTTGCTCACCTATGCCCTCTCTCTCAAAAAAAAATAAATAAATAAAAATAAGGGGTACCTGGGTGGATCAGTTGGTTAAGTGTCTGACTCTAGATTTCAGCTCAGGTCATGATCTCACAGTTCATGAGTTCAAGCTCCGCACCAAGCTCCATGCTGGCAGTGCAGAACCTGCTTGGGACACTCTCTCTCTCTCCCTCTCCCCAGCTCTCTCTTTCAAAGTAAAGAAACCTTAAATAAATAAATAAATAAATAAATAAATAAATACCTTTAAAAAATAAAATAAAATATAAAAGCAATAATAAATAAAATCAATAGGGCGCCGAGACAGAGAACACGACAAGAGAGACCTATCAAGTTAGATTCCATGGGTTAGGTTCCCTTTGGCGGTGAAGCTGACACTTGAATAGTGAGAAGCTCTTCCTCAGCAGAGGAAGAGCCCCCCTGGCAGTCATCTGGATGAGTGAGTGTAGTACACAGCGTAAGAGGCCTTGAGGAGAGAAGAATGAACAAGCAATGCTAAGCCCGAAACCTGGTTCCCATCCCCATTCAACTGCAGTCTTTATTAACTGTACCACCCTGACAGGGTCACACAAAACCTGAATCTCCCCACCCCTTAAAATGTGGGTGCTCATTTTAAACCTGCCTCACACGTCGGAGTCACATTAGGTAATGCACGTAACAGTGTTCACGTGCAAAATGCCCGAGTGGCGTTGTTATGGGCAAGTGGGTAAGTGCCACTAACTTTGGAGTGTGAATTTCCCACTGGCCTTAAGTATCCTGAAGTGAACGTCTGAACTCCGGTATATTTAGACCAAAGAAACCAAAGCATGGCAACGCCTGATGCCACTGGTGAAGCATTTGTGGTGCTAGGCATCTGTCCCGCCCCAGACTGCCCTGTGTCTTGAGGGATTATGGGGAGGTGTCTCCGGGACCACGGCTCCCTTCCTGAGAAGTGGGAGGAAGTATTCTGGCCAGAAGGGCCTCCCCAGAACTGTTCCTGTCTGTTTTCACTCCTAGAACCTGTCCCCGAGACCCGAAGGATGACTTGAGATATTTGTCCCCGAGGTATCTCCCAGGGGTCCAGAGAGACCAAACTGGGCTTTGGCCCCAGGACAGGCTGCGCACACCCGTGCAAACCAAACTCACGGGCCAGAGGGGAAGCAGGAGAGGAAAGCAGGGCTGGTCCCGGGACAGCATGGGGCTTCGGAGAGCTCTGGACTTGGCCGAACGGAGAGGAGGGAGGAACGGAGGAGGAGAGAGGGCAGAAGTGGGGGAAGGAGAGGTGGGCTGCGGGGCGCAGCGCGGAGGGGGGCGGGAGGCAGAGTGGGGAGGGCAAGAGACAGGAAAGGACCACGGGGGGAAAAGGGAAGACGAGCACAGCCGGGCACAGGGGGAGGGCGCCGGGCCTGCGGCCGCGGGGACGGCGCGGGCGGTGGCCTCGGGGGGGCGGCCCGGCGGGCAGGGCGGGCTGGCGGGGCGGAGGCGGGGCGGCGGGCGGCGCTGTCAGCGCGAGGCGGCGAGCGGAATGCAGCGGCCGGAGGCCTGGCCACGTCCGCACCCGGGGGAGGGGGCCGCGGCGGCCCAGGCCGGGGGCCCGGCGCCGCCCGCCAGAGCCGGGGAGCCGGCGGGGCTGCGGGTACGGAGCGGGCGGGCGCCGGGGTCCCGGGCGGCGGGAGCTGGGGTGGAGGGTGGGGGCCGCCAACTCACGGCTCGCGCGCCCGCGAACTTGGGGCCCCCGCCGGCCGCCCGGGAAGGGGGCCCGGGCCTGGGCAGGGGATAAAAAGTTCTATGGGCGCGGACCCGCGAGGAGGCCTGGCCTGAGCGCGCGTCGGGTGAAGATCTGGATCAGTTCGGAGCGGTGATGGGCACGGCTTGGGGGGAGGTGGGGGGGACAGAGGTTCCGCCGAGAGGGGTGAGGAGTGGCGGGGCTGCCCGGGACTCGAGATCCCACGGGCCGTGGGCTGATTTGTGTGCTTCTGGAGCGCCCCCTCTCCCCGGGCCAGGGGGCTGGGGGCGCGCTGAGAGCGCGGGTCCAGCCTCGGCCCGGGGTTCGCTGGAAGGAGGAGGCTCGGCGCCGCTGTCCCCCCGGCCCAGGTTCTGTGATACACTCCGACTTGGGCTCTGGAGCAGTCAGTGCATGACAGAACTTGGGCCCGGACGGACCTTCTGCACCCAGTGGGCACAGCGCCCACCCGAGGCCAGCAGTGGAACATCTCTGCCTGGGAGTGGAGCAGGCACTGGAGATGGCCCGTGTAGCATAGGGTTGGGCCAGAACCAGTTGTGGACCTTTGGGGTCGCTGGAGCCTGAGGATGGACCCCTGGGGCCTGCAGATGCCATAGAGCCAATGGCAGGGTGTCTGTCTTGAGTCAGGAGCCCACGGAGCTCTCCCCTGGTGTCAGTTGCAGGAACCTTCCCTCTACACCATCAAGGCTGTTTTCATCCTAGATAATGACGGACACCGCCTCCTGGCCAAGGTAACCTCCCACCCTCACCAGAAGGCCCCTGAACACACGGTGCTCCAGCCCCCAAAACAGAAGTCCCCACCCAGCTGACTCCCAGAAGGGAAGACCCCCCCCCCCCCCGTGGGCTCTGTGACTCAGAGCTGCTTGGCTTAGACCCCTCCAAAGCTCGTTCTGTGCATCCGCCTGCCTTGTCAGACTGCTGGCCCCTGAAGTCTCCCCTTTCTACTCTCATTCCCTGAAATGTCTTCCTACCATTCTTTCCGATGGCCAGCTGGACCTTGGGCATGGAAGGGACCTCCTGAGGGGTCAGTAGAGTGTTGAACTTGGACCCCAGGAGTCTTAGCCTCCAATTCTAAATAGGCAACCTCCACTTTTCTTCTGCAGTTTGGTAAACACTGAGGATTTAGTCTGAGGAGTCTTGAGAATTTAGCCAAGATCTGGGAGACCGTACAATCCAACTCTTTGATTTCACAAATGAAGAAGAGGTGGTCTAGAGAGCTAAATGAGTTGCCTGAGGTCACACGTATGACTATCAGGACACAGATCGGAACTCAGGTATTCTGACTTGAAGCTCAGGAGGGTGATTTTCGCTATACCAATGTCCAGTTATCTGGTATCTGTCCTCCGTGGCCTGGGTGAACCGAGCTAAAATAATCCAAAAAATTAATGTCTTTCGTCAACACAATCGACTGTAGCAGGGCTATGGCTTCTAAACTAGCTATGAAATGCCTTATAGATGTGTTTGTTTGGGACTGAAACTTTTCGTCTCCCTGATATTCAAATAAGCTTGCCCACCACAGCAGTGGCCAGCTGGGAGGCTACTAATTTGCAGGGGGGACTACCAAGTGGCAAAATCCACATCCAGAACATTGAAAGCTCAGCCGAGCACACTTTGCTCCGGCAGATGACCAGAGGTGGATCAGCAATGCCAGAGACTCCGGGGCCTCGTCCCAGCGGGACCCATCCCAGGTTCAGATTAAGAAACTGAGTCAGAGAAACAGGCTCCCCGAACCCAAACAAGAAAACGTTGATTTAGTGATGCAGGGGGTACCAGGAACTTTCCCTTAGAGAGTCTTCACCATAACCCTGTCTGCAGTCAGACCATCCTTGGCTCTGCCCCTTACAACTGGGAGATGTCGGGGAAATCATCGGATTTCTTCACACGTCAGTTTCCCCATCAATAAAATGGGGATAATTAAGTAGCTGCTACGACAGTGATTGTTGTGGTAAGGGCTCTTTCCTGCAGACTCAGCTTCCTGTAGAAACAGTGTGGCCTAAGCATCTGACATCGGCTCAGGCCACGATCTCGCAGTTTGTGGGTTTGAGCCCCGCATCGGACTCTGTGCTGATAGCCAGCTCAGAGCCTGGAGCCCGTTTTGGATTCTGTGTCTCCCTCTCTCTCTGACCCTCCCCTGCTCATGCTGTCTTTCTCTCAAAAATAAATAAAACATTAAAAAATTCAAAAAAAAAAAAAAAAAAAGAAACAGTGTGACCTAGTGACCACCCCCGTCCTTAGCGCCCTGCACCTCTGGCAAATGTCCAAAAGCTGCCAGGCAATCAGGAGAGGGCTCCCAAATGCAGGGCTTAAAATTCCTCTACTTTTTATGACCTTCTTTGCTTAAAATGTGTGTTTATGGGGAAACAGTGAGTATACAGGCCTAAAGGGCAACAAACAGGAGACGGGCCGCTGCTTGGCCAGCACCTACCATTCCGCCTGTCCAGGGAGGGTCCAGGCTCTGTGGAAACCCATCACCCCTTCTCCTTCCCTTTCTCATAGTATTATGATGATACATTCCCCTCCTCGAAGGAGCAGATGGCCTTTGAGAAAAATGTCTTCAACAAGACCAGCCGGACTGACAGTAAGTGTCCGCCTCTTCCTTGCCCAGAACTCTCAGATGCATATTGCTGTCCTCTCCATCTGTACACATCTGTCCCTGTCGGCCAGAAGTACCCATAGGCTATCCCCTCTTTTTCAGAGGTTCTTTTTCCTCTCCTTCCCAGCTGTTCCTCTCTCCCTTCCTCTAGGGAACTTCACTCCCAATCCCACTCTTACCCCCACCCCCACCCCCCACCACCTAACACACCAAGCCTTTCCTCTCAGCAGAAGAGGCCAATGGCATTGTGTGTTCCCCGCCAGCCTGGGGCTGGAACGAGGCATTGCACATGGTGGGAGCGGGGGGGCTGAAGGTCGACCCTGCGCTGGGTTTGTTGACTCCTCAGAATGAGGCAGTCTCTAGAAATAAAGTAGAGCCTGGAGGAAAGGACACAGCAATCTGGTGGTAGCGTCCCTAGCGCTAGTCTTGTCAAGGGCTCCTTGGAAAGAGGAGGAAGAAGGGGGAGACCAGCAGAGCTGGAAATCAGGACGAGGGACCCAGCAGAGGTGGCCAGACCTGAAAGCCCCCTCCACTTCCAGGTGAGATTGCATTTTTCGGGGGCATGACCATCGTCTACAAGAGCAGCATTGACCTCTTCCTGTACGTGGTGGGCTCCTCTCACGAGAATGAGGTGAATTCAGGAGGTTGGGGTGACAAGGAGGGTCTGTCTATGGCTTGGGTTCTGGGGTAGAAGCTGGGTTCTGGTGCCCCTCCTTCTAGGCTCTAAGGGGGTGGGGAGTGGCCAGAATGGTTCTTTCTGGGATGGTACATATCCCCGATGCCTCTTAGTGTCCTTGGGAACCAGAAATGAAGGCCTCTGCAGGAAGTGTTTGCTTCTTCCTTAAATATCACTAGGGAAGGGTACACTCAGTGTCCCACAGTGGGGCACCCCAGTGCTTTTCAGCCCATGCACAAGGAGGCACGCCCCTGAGGTCAAGCTGCACTCAAGTCTCCAGCCCCGTCCTCTATGGATGAGACAATTGGCCACACAGGCAGGCTCTGGATTCTCCTTTTGACCTTCTTGACCTCAAGCTCTCTTGTTTTCCTCCTCCCATCTCTACCCATCCTCAGCTGATGCTCATGTCGGTCCTCACCTGCCTGTTTGAGTCCCTGAACCATGTGTTAAGGTGAGTGAGGTCCTCTGCCCTTCAAGGCCTTTGTCTCCCAGGCCTTTATACATCACAGAGGCAGGGCCCTTCCTCTTCTCCTGAAGTCCCCAAAAGACTAAGACTGGAGCCAGAGCACCCTCCTCCAGGGCCCCTGCCCTTGACGGGACCACTGTGGTATCACCTAGAGCAGAGCCACAGGAGGGCATGGCCAGAGAATGAGGTGCAGAGAAGCTGGGTGATGTGCGTGAGGTTGCCATCTGTTTATATCAGAACAGAGACCCAAACTCCATTTCGTCGTGTTGTGTTTTTTTTTTTCCTTGAAGCCAAGATGGTTTTCACTGCACCCCCATTCAGTTACCTGATATCTAGCCCAGTGAACATGGCCCGGGCAAACCAAACCAGGATAATCCAAAAATAAATGTCTACAGTCAAGACAATTAACCATAGTATGGCGGTAGCATCTAACCTAGCTATGAAGTGCATTAGGGGTCACTCGGTGGGAGCAGTGTCGATGCACTGGGCAAAGGAGGGCCTAAGGATGCAGACGTGTCCCCTGCTCAGGAATCCCTTGCAGAGGCGCTCCCTCACTGCTCTTGACACTCTCCTTCCCAGTGCTTGTTGGGGGTGGGGTGAGGGGATGGTGGGGAGAGAGAGAGTCTGCCTCATCTAGGCAGAAACCCAGCTTCTCACAGCCACGTGCTGTGTCTGCCTTCAGGAAGAACGTGGAGAAGCGCTGGTTGCTGGAGAACATGGACGGAGCCTTCTTGGTGCTGGACGAGATCGTGGATGGAGGGTGAGGAGCGGGGCCAGGGCGGAGAGAAGGGGGGGCCGCTAAGGGACACTCACAGCGGGAGGTAGCTTTGAGGGTCAACAGCGCTAGACTGTACCAAGCACACTGTTGGCTCTCTGGCCATCCCCTGCCTCCCTCCCCCCGCAAACCTTGGCATATTGCCACTGCTCCCGTCCTCCCACCCACTCATGAGGATGGAGGTTGATTTCAATGTTAGCCAAAGTCAAGCAAGGAAGAAAGTAATCAGATGCTGAACTATGGCAGACTGTTGCATAGGCAGGGTTTGGGGGAATGGTTTGGTCTCCAGTGCCCAGAAGAAAAGGGCAGCACAGGCCCCTGCCCGCTCTGGGAGCTCCCCAGTCTGCTCCCTACTGCCTCCATACCTCCCACCCTCAGAGCTCCATCCTAACCTCTGCTAGATGCGGGACGTGGGCCCGTTGCTCATCCTGCCTCAGCCTTTCTTTCCTCATCTTTCCGATGGGGACTGACTACCTACCTCATGGGGTGTGGGGATTAAATGAGGTGAGGCAGGCGACACTCATGGCCCTCGTTCAATAAACTGCTATGCAGCCACTATGCTTAGGAAGCCGGGAGCTCATACGAGACGGGTTGATTAGTGAATTTCCATGGGAGGTGATATTGAGGGAGAAAAGGAAGTTCTGGCTGTGGGGCAAAGGATAATAGAGACCAATCACCTTAAACCCATGCCTCTTTCATAACATCCATTTTAGAGATGAGGAAACAGAGGTTCAGAGATTCAAGTGACCTCTCCAAGGTTCATGGCGAGGGAGCAGCAAGGCCAAGATCAAACACCTACATACATGGTTCCAGAGACTGTGCTCTTTCCGTGACACTGTCCCCCACACACCCTGGAAGATGGGGTACTGTGGGATTTCTTTCTCCTTCCCTCCTCCTTCCCTTTGTCGACTGCCTGTTGAGGCAAGGCCCTGTGCTAATTGCCGGAACCCCGAAGTGAGTGGGATACGACCAGGCTTTGTGGGATCAGAAGTATATGCAATTTGGTGGAAACTCTTTAAGGAATATAACCACACACACACACACACACACACACACACTATTACAGATATAAAAGTGCAGGGCCTTGGAGGGGCGCCTGGGTGGCTTAGTCAGTTAAGCGTCCGACTTTCGCTTAGGTCATGATCTCGCAGCTCGTGGGTTCGAGCCCCGCGTCGGGCTCTGTGCTGACTGTCAGCTCGGAGTCTGGAGCCTGTTTCAGTCTGTGACTCCCTCTCTCTGACCCTCCCCTGCTCACGCTGTCTCTCTCTCTCTCTCCTAGAAATAAATAAAACATAAATAAAATTTTAAAAAAAGTGCAGGGCCTTGGAAAAGCCCTTGGCAAGGAGGATGTAAGCTTTATATGCCTCTAGATCTCTGAGCACCCCCCTGAGGAAATCAGTTTCCCTCCAAGGAAAATCAGGGAGGTGTCAGTTAAGACAGTGCCGGAACTGGGGGTGTTTCTGTATTTTTTAAAAATGTTCATTTATTTTTGAGAGACAGAGTGCAAGTGGGGGAGGGACAGAGAGAGGGGGAGACAGAGAATTCAAAGCAGGCTCCAGCCTCCAAGTTGTCAGCACAGAGCCTGATGCAGGGCTTGAACTCACTAACCGCAAGTTCATGACCTGAGCCAAAGTCGGACACTTGACCGACTGAGCCACCCAGGCGCCCTGACATGTCTTATGGGTGAGAGGATCTCTGGTAAGGGGCTGCCAGGTGCCCCAGTGATAGGACCTGAAAGAGGCTCTTCGAGAAGTGCCTGTTCACTTCCCTGGGACTGGTCTGAGAGAAAAACTCAGCTTCTGCATTGGAGGAGCCTCTGAGTAAAGGGGAGCACTCAGTCAGTCCCACGGCCTCTGTCCCACCCACAGTGCCCAGCCCTCACACCCGCACCCTGAAGCATACTCACAACAGCTTCATAGCGCCCCCTCTGTATCGTGCAAGACTGACTGCTGGCTGAGAAAAGCCTTGAAACTTGGGTCTGTCGAAACGGAAGACAGATTCTTATTTTAAGTGTTTCACTTCTTTCATGTGCAGTATGGCCCTGTGAGGTAGAATAATAGTGAAACAAGGTGGGATGACCAGGGGGCCTCCCTTCCTTCATCGCATCTGAATCCATCCCTAGACCCAGAATGCGAATCGAACTTTCAAGGGCTCCAAGTTTTTCAGTCTCTGTTTTTGACCCTCTGATCATTCTAGACTGGACTGCCCTCACCCCATTTCAAAACTTTTGCCCAGGGCCGCCTGGGTGGCTCAATCAGTTAAGCGTCCGACTTGGGCTCAGGTCATGATCTCACAGGTCGTGGCTTCGAGCCCCGCCTCGGGCTCTGTGCTGACAGCTCAGAGCCTGGAGCCTGTTTCGGATTCTGTGTCTCCCTCTCTCTCTGACCCTCCTGCTCATGCTGTCTCTCTCTCTCTCTGTCAGAAATAAATAAAACATTAAAAAAAAAAAAAACTTTTGCCCAGTGACAAGTGTGTGACCACCAGGTTTGGTGTGGAGAGGAATCAAAGCTGAGGGCTGTCCATAGTGAGTGAGAGTTCTGGCTGAGGAATATCAGAGGAGGGGACCCAGGAGGGGGGCTGCTGCAGGATGCAGTAAGGGCGGGTCAAAGAAGGGGGAGGCTTAGCAGGGAGAAGCAGCAGAGGGGAGTGTTGTGGCATTGATTTTCCTCCTGGTTTCTCATCCTGTAGCGTGATTCTGGAGAGCGACCCCCAGCAAGTGATCCAGAAGGTGAATTTTAGGGTAAGAATCTTCCTGCATGCCCCTCACTCCCATCTCCTCCAGGCTGCCCTTCCCACCCTCCCCACCCCCTCCCTCCTGGTGTGGGCGGGATGCTAGGAACCCAGGCTTCGCCTGCAGAAGCAACTACTGGGTTGATGCACTTGTGGCAGGTTGGGGGGGGGGGTGACAGTTAGTACAAGAGATCTCCTGCCCTTCCCCCTTTAGAATTCCCAAGTACCTCACCATCCTCCCCAGTCACCATCCTCCCCAGTGGGAAGTACGTACAGACTGTGGAAAGAAAGAAATTCACCAAAAGGCCCCAGATGGCTGCTATGGCCTTGAGTTTGGAGAGTGGGGGGTACAGATAAACCCTCCCTGCCTAGTTTGGCTTCTCAAGTCTGGATGAAACCTTTTCTCCCATCTTTATTCCCCTTCATGCCCTTGCTCTCCATGCACCCATTGACGGGGTCTTGGCTTTCAAGCGGTAGGCTGGGGCGTAGTACAGGTGCACTTCTGGACTTGCTAACCACTGCACTGCCCCACCACCCCCTCCAAAGCCCCTTTCCTTCACCTCTCTTTCTTTACCCAGTGGCCTCCCCTGGCCTTGACCACCCTCTGATGTTGCTTCCCCACAGGCAGATGACAGCAGCCTGACTGAACAGAGTGTGGCCCAGGTAGGCCCCCGTCGTCTGCCTTGACTAGAAATGGGATGGAGGGAGGAGACCAGAACCTCCCGGGGTGTGGGGGACCCAGTGACTATCGAGGCTGAGAAGTCAGGGGTGCAGGAGGGAAGGGATGAGGCAGTGGCAGGCCATCTCTTGGAGAGAGTCCCTGGAGGCTTCCGCAGTCTCCAAGATGGTGCAGAGCTGGGTCTTAATAAATGACGCATGCCTCACCAGCAGCCCACCTCATCTCCTGGCTTGGTGGCCTTGGCTGAAAACCCAGAGTAAGCAACCGCCCTGGAGATGACCGGGTCACTTGTCCCGCAAAGCATTCTGGGGACTTGTGGGCCCCTGATGCTCCCCCCAAACCTGGAAGGGGTAGCAAATAGTTTTCCTCCAGCCCCTCACCCCTTGCTGTTTAGGGTTCCTGCTGGCGTTGTTAAGGGACCCTCAAATCCGTGACAGGATCTAACCAACTCCACTCACCACTTGCCACCTTGCCCCTGCATGACCTGGCTGTGAGAAAGTCCGTCCCAGCCAGTCTCCTGCATGGTCCTGTCTGGGAATGCATGTGCGCCAGGACTCAGGTTCCTGGATCCATGGCCCGACTGGTTCCGCAGCTGCGCAAACTTCCTGCCTGTCAGACTGACTGCTTGACCTCCATTCTGTCTGCCCACAGGTCTCTCTGCCCAGACTAATCCTGCTTCTATGGAACTTCCTGCCCTGGTGCACTAACTACCTCCTGCTGTGGTAGCTAAGGCGGAGATGGACCCAAGCCATCCCGTGTGGAGCCCCAGGTGTGGTGCCCACTTCCTTCACTGCCTTTGCTGCTCACGACGCTGCCTCTCCCTCTTCCCGGTCCCCCGTGCCTCCTCATGCCTTACTGGGAAGAGGAGCCACATGGCAGTTTTCAGGTCAGAAAGAGGCTGGAGAGCAACGAGCCGAGCAGTTGAGAACACAGGCGCTGGTGGGAGTCCTCCCAGGATGCATGATCCCCACCCCCACCTGCAAGCTGGGTGACCCACAGCAAGTTACTCAACCTCTCAGGGCCCCACATCATCGCAGGACACGCCTCCTAGAGTTATTATGAGAATTAGAAAAGCAAATGCTTGGAAACGCTCGTAGCCCACCCAGCTCCTATTTTTTTCTGACGAGGGAAAGTATGAAGACGCAGCACGTTAATGGAATTCTTGAGTGAAAAACCAAAGGAGTGGGAGGTGGTGAATGGGAGACGAAATGAGGGGAAAGTTAAGTTTCTTGCTGGGAGTACAGGAGAACCCCAGGGCCAGGCTGTCCCCGAGACGGGATGGAGACTGCAGGAGGAAGGGACATACAGTGTGGGAAGGGACTTCAGTGGAGGAGAATGAGGCCCGATGGCTGGAGGGATGACCTGAGGGACGTCTCTGGGGTCCCCACCATGTTGGCGCTGTGTGTGTGCACAGTTGTGTGGATTTGTCGCAGTCCCGGACTGAGGCTGTTTTCCTCGGCAGGATGTGAGACTGACCGCATCTGAGCGCAGGTGGCCCGTGGCGGCACCAGGCCAGCCCCCTTTGCCAGCTGTGCCACATCAGCGGCGGGTGGGGGTGGGGCGTTGGGGACATGCTGCCCGCTGAGACCAGAGTTAGGGGGTTTGCTGAGGTGTCTGGGCACAGGAAGTGTCTGGCCTGGGCCTAGCCTCTGCCTAGACGTGGCACTCTGGGCAGGCGCTCGCCTGGCGTGGCACGGGGGAGACGGGGCCTGCTGCCACACCCAGGGCGGCAGATGCGGGAACAGTGGAGGGCTGGGCAGGCCTGGGCCTAGGCCGGGAGCTGGCTGCAGCCAGTCTGGACGGCTCTGTGGCTGGCCCAGCCCCACTTAGGCCTGGCAGAGATGAGCTGCTGCCACCTAGTGACAGAGGGTCACCGGGACACTTAGGAAAAGTGGGCTTGTAGACCTGGCCCTCACTGAAGCGAATTCTGCAGCGCTTGATATTCCCCCCGCCCCCCCAAGTCTTTCAACCTTTTTCCCTATCCCCCAGGTTCTCCAGTCTGCCAAGGAACAAATTAAATGGTCGTTACTGAAATGAAGGCTGTGCATTCAGGGCTTCCTGCCCCCGGAGCATTTCCTCAATCCTGTCAAAACCTGAAAGACCTTTGGAGAGAGGAGAGACCTCTCTATACCCCGAGGCCCTCCCAGAACTGACTCCTGAGGTCTCTGGCCAGGGACTCTGAGATGCAAAGATTTGGCTTCATTAGTGACTCACCCTTCTCACTGCCCTGGCCTGCCCTTCGGGCCATGAGAACCAGCTGAGCAGCCTTAACTCAGACCTTAGGCATCCTTGGCCCCAGAGCCCTAATAAACCTGCTTTGTCCTCTGCCAATGGCCTCCTCGTCTCTGGGCCTGAGAAGTGTGTTTACGTTCTGATACGGGCTCCTGCACTCCCTGGGCCTCATCTTCAGGATGCCCAGTACCAGGGTGCCCCGCCGTATCCCTCAAGTCCTATGATCGGGGAGGGGGTGGGTCGAGGGAAAGGGGACGATTTATCCTCCTGAGGGGGTGTGACACGGATACCACGGAGCCCCATGTGTGATGAGAAGAGCCAGATAGGATTGTGTGACACGGTAAAAAGTAATAACGGGTGATAACGGCGCTCATTCGGGGGAAAGAAGACAAAAGATGGTACCCCTGTATGGCGCATACCTCCGGGAACAAGAGAGCTAAAGATGGTACACACATAGTGACCCTTTTGGGGATTCTTTACGTCATTTTTTCCATTCCCGGCTTCCAAAAGGGAAGGGCGTAAGGCTTCCTCTAGACAAACTGAGAAACAACACGCCCGTTTTTCTTGGCTTGACCGGTACAGCGGAATTCCTAGGCTAGCGTACATCCTCCCTGCAAGTTTGCCATGGCTGGGCCTGGAGGCTGGCGGCGAGGAAGCATCAGCCAGCCCATTCTCTGCGTCTCTGTACCTAAGTCCTCTAGAGTGCTTCAGGGTCCGTCCCGGGACAGCGCAAGGCCCTGGCTACCTTTTTAAGAGCAGCCGCAGATCCACGCCCCGCCCAAATCCCGCCCCGGCCACGCCCAAATCCCCGCCCCGGCCCCGCCCCTCGCCGGCACGCTGCGCCGTGGGGAGCCCTAGGGCCGCATCCGCGATCCTACAGCGCCACCTGGAGGGAAAGGCGGGAAACGCTCTCCCTCCGGGTCCTGATGCCCTGACTAACCCCGCCTCCAGGGCGGGACCAACCCGACTCCTAAGTTCCTCCCAGGCCTCCAACACTGACAGCAGGGCGTTGCCCTAGCAACCAGCACGCTTGACCCGCCCTGCGAGTTCCCCGCCAGCTCCGGCGCACGAATTTCTGCCAGCCACTACAGTAAAAAGAGCAGCGAGCCTTGGATGTTAATAGAAGCTGTCCCTGCGGGTTACCACGTCCTACATTATGAAACACTCTAAGATTGGATATTTATAGTGGCCTTGACTACTTCTGTAATTAGAGAAAATGATAAAGATATAGTTATATAAACAAATACATTGTAAAGCACTGTGTGCATAACCCATTCCAGTAAATAATGCAAAAAGGTAACTCTGAAAGGGAAAAAAGAATATGCAGTTAAATGCTGTAGAGTTCAGGGGCCAGTGTGGCGACGGGAAGTAAGAAGTTCTCCACGAATACTTTGGCAATTATGCGGCCTCATCCGGTGCCCGGCTCCATCCACTCCCTCTAAACGACCGCAAGGTCGAGAGGGGCAAATTAGCTTCCTGGCAACCCGGTGGCGCCTGCCCAGACCCTGCAATTCCAGTTTTGCAGGGACTGGAATAGTTATGCCTGACACTTCACACAAACAGGCTCACCGAATTCCTGGGGACTATGAGATGCTATCCCCATTTTACGGAGGGGCAACACCGAGGCTCTGAAAGTTAAACTGTTTGCGGCAGTTTCCGCAAAGCCGGGCTCAAGAAGAACTGCTGGAGGGAGGTGGCTTTCCCGCGCCCCCTGACCTAGGGCCACACAGGGACTGTACTGGTTTAAGAGGAATGATTGGAGGGGGCATAGTAGCAGAGAGGTGACAAGAAAGGTGTCCTCGCCGGCTGCGACTAAGGGACTACGGGGAAGGGGGTTGCAACAAAGCAGCCGACCCACGCCCGCGGCGGGGAAAGGACAGCGCAGAGAAGGCAGCGGAAGCCGGGAAGTGCGGGCAGGGAGGGCGTGCTGCCCTTTCCCGGGGATCCCAAGTTTGCCGGCCGGGCCCTCTGGGAGCCGAGGCGGAGAGTCCGCTGCGTCCCCGGGCCCCTCGGCGCCCGCAGCCCCGCGGAGCCGCCTGAACGGCGGGCCTGGCGCTCTGCCTAGAGCTCTGCCCGCCGGCACCGCTTTCCCGCAGGTCGCTCATTAGCGCTGCCCCAGCCCGGAGCCGGCGGGCACAGAGGGGAGCGCGCAGCACCAGGCAGGCGGGCGCGCCGTCTGCCCTGGGCCCGGTTTCGGGAACGGCGGTCGGCGGTTCCCGGCGGGAGCGGCCGCGGAAGCCTTGCCTTCCCGTCTGTTCTCCTCCCCAGGGCCCCTTCCTGTCTGTTTGCTTCCCCCTCCACTTTGCCCTCTTGGGAGACCCAGCGGGTCTCGAGTATATACGGGGAAGGGGACTTCAGGGCGCTCCCTTTCTCCTGCAGAATGGGCACCGGGGCAAGTCAGAAACCGAGACTGTCTGGCTTGGGTGCAGACGAGAGGGCGCAGGCAGAAGCACTGGCCCCGGGACTCTGCTCGCAGGAGGAACCCTCGTCACACCTACACCGGGCTGGGAACACTGTATTGCCAGGCCTTCGGGCCCCTTTATACCACTCTGAGCTGGTCGCTCCAGTTCCCTCCACGCGCGCCCCCAGCTTTCTGGCCATTGGCTGGCAGGAAGGCGGAGCTGGTCGGATTGGCTTGCGTCCAGACAGTGACGGATGGCTCCCGGTCGGCCGGACGGCAGCGGGACAGAGCGTGCCGTCGCTGGGAGGCCCAGTTCGCCTACGGAGGAGCCAACCAGGCCTGGGGAGGGGCGGGGCATGAGCTAGAGAGACCCACCTAAGCGCACACTTTCTGCCCTCAATCTACCTTTGAAACTCTAGAGACAGAGAGAGAAAATCTTACCTCTGAATTTCTAGTAAATACCCCTTGAGCTCCAGAACCTGATGTAGGCAAAGTTGAAAATTCTACCCAAAGCAGGGTTGACACAACCCTACAGACCTCCCTTTCCCTCTAGACAGAGTCTTGTTCATTTAACAATATTCCTACATTATATTCACTCATTCATTCATTCATTCATTCTTTCATTCATTCAAGTGTTTGAGTGTTTGCCATGAGCCAGGTACTAGAGAAAGAAGAGAGGGAGACTGATTTAGAAGTGACTGACTCCAGATCTGGCAGTGGGGTCGGGGTGGAGGGCTGAAAGTAGAGAATGGTTTTGGGATCTATAAATACTAAATACTAAAACTGGAAAATATCCTAGATGAGGATCCAAAGAAATGAGAGCCGTTGTGAAACACATGTGGACTTTGATAAGAAGTGCACTACCGATGCAAAGTAGTAGCAGTAGTCGTCGTCATCGTCGTGCTAGTAAAATTCACTTTTGTTTGGAGTGAATTCTTTCAACAGACATTTGCTTACTGTCTGTTCTGAGCAGGTCACCTTGCTGGAAGGTGGTGGGAGCTTCTAACAAGAATTGGAAGACACAGCTCCTGATATGACAGGAAACAAAGTGACATATGCAGAAATTATAGATATTGACAGAGGAGATGGGGTGTTACACCATGGTTTTGTTCTGTCGAAAGAAGTCAGGGAAAGAGACGCTACAAAGTGGGTAATAAAATTTGTAAAGCAGAGAGCAGAGAATCGCTGGTTGAGGAGGTGCAGGTAGGCGAATGTAGCCGGAGAGGGTACACGCGCCTCTGTGAGGGGGCCTGGGGTGCGCTGAGACAGGAGGCTTCTGCCTACAGGTTGCTGCTGGATGGAGGTGAGTGTTGAATGCTATACGCTGAAGAGTCACGGCCACATACTGAGTTTACCACTACTCTGTACAGCCTACAAACACTATGGTCCTCAAAACAACCTAACAAGGTAGATACTGTTAGCCTTATCTTTACATCTGAGGGACCTGAGGGTTTGGGTAATTTGCCTCATGGGACAGAGATGAGATTTAAGCCCATGCTGGTCTGACTCTGTTGCCCATCGCTCTTTGCCCCGCCACAGAGCTAAGGAGCTTGGCTTATATTCTGAAGGCTATCGGGCGCCCTTGAAGATTTTCAAGAAGTTAAGTGACGTCAACTCTGTGTTCTGAGCAAGGAACTCTCCCAGCGATGTGAAATGTGGTTTGAAGAGGCAAATAAGAACTTAGGGTCAGCGTATGACTCACAGAACGCAGTCATTTCCATAACGCTCACTTCTCATTCTTTACCTAAAACAGTGCCTCCCCAGCTTGGCTGAGAATCTTGTCACCAAAGAGCTTGTGGAAGTCAAGTTCCATTCAGAGTTTGAGTCAGAATTTGAAGCGGTGCTTTTGAATTAATTCAGATAATCCTAGGTAATCATCCCAAAAGAGAGCTTCCAAAAGAGACCACTTTGTTAAGGGCAATGGTTTGGATATTCAGGTCCTAAAATATATGCTACAAAGTAATAAATTCACAGTGTAGCTTATATATTTATTTGGTACTCTCTTATCATCCTCACCTATTCCCAGTCTGAAAACACACACACACACACACACACACACACACACACACAGAAAAAAAAAAAAAATACCCAGAGCGACCTGATTCTCTTTGACCAGACCAGCAGACTCACCTGATTCTTTAAAAAATTTTTTAAACATTTATTTATTTTTTAGAAAAAGAGAGCATGAGCAGGAGAGGGGCAGAGAGAGAGGGAGTCACAGAATCAGCAGCAGGCTGTAGGCTCTGAGCTGCCAGCACAGAGCCTGACATGAGGCTCGAACTCACAAGCAGTGAGATCATGACCTGAGCCGAAGTTGGATGCCCAACTGACTGAGCCACCTGGGTGCTCCCTCCCTTGATTTTTAAGGCGTTGAAGATTTGTATCTCATTCTCCTGGCTGCAATAAGTCCTCATCCAGGAAAACTTGAGGATACAAGAAAACTCTGAAAGTCATGGAGGCCATGCCCCTACCTCCAGGCAACAGCTCCTTAGTGACTGACAGGGGTTCCTGAGGTGGGTGTGTTGGGGACGCTTGGAGAAGATATGTAGAGACAAGGGCTTCACTGACAGAATGACTGGAGGAGACTGGCCTCAGGTGCTTTGGGTCCGGTGGGTTAGGGACCATCCCTACCACTCTGGAGGGTCCAGCCCTGGGTTCAAAAGGCTGGGGGTCTCCTGGAACAGTCTCTCCTAAGAGATGACTGGGAAAGTCCAGAAATCAGAACTTGGTGATGGGGAAGCAGATGAGATTTTTAAAACTTCTTTTTTTTTTTTTTTAATTTTTAAGGCTTATTCACTTTTGAGAGAGAGAGTTATAGAGAGTGCATGAGCAGGTGAGCTGCAGAGAAAGAGACAGAATTGGAAGCAGCTCCAGGCTCTGAGCTGTCAGCACAGAGCCCGACGTGGGGCTCGAACCCACGAACTGTGAGATCGTGACCTGAGCCGAAGTCGGACGCTTAACCGACCAAGCCACCCAGGCACCCCAAGATTTTTAAAACTCCTAAGACCAAAACTTCTCTCCGCCTTCTCTGAATGGCAGCAAGAAGTCTCGCCTCTCACAGGTCTGCCCAGAAGATGGTGCTGTAAGACAGCCCCACCTCTTCCTTGCCCAGCTAGGATCCAGTTGGGGCAGTGAAAGCCCGCAGACACCACATCTAGCGGCTTCCCCACCGCCTACCGGCAGTTACCCCACATGAAGCAGTTACCTCTCATGAGAGAGGCCTGAGCATCGATGGAAAGGGGAGAGGGACCCTAGGAGCCAGGGACAATTGCACTGAAATAGCAGAGTCTCTGATCCGTACACTGTCAAGAAAACCAGGTCTCCGTTTCAACACTGGAGACTCGACCCCGCTCCTTAGGGTAGTTGGAAATTGGGAGAGGGCTGAGTGGCTCTGAGCACGGAACAAAGCTTATACTCTGAGGTAGAAAAAGAAAGTTGGGTAGTTGTGGGAGAGCAAGCTAGAGACCCTCAGATGAGGGAGGTGGAGCTAAAAGGTGGCTTCAGGTCACAGAGCTAACTAACATGTGAGAGCTGTAAGCAGGAAAGAGGGTTTCCTGAAGCCCTGCTCACCTCCCTCTGCCCCTCTGCCCCCTGCTTTCTGCAGAACGTTGGAATCTAACACTGATACATAGAATTGCCACGACACAAACTGCCTTCTTGGGCAATTAAAAAAAGAAAATGAGGCTGTTGCCTCAAAATCCCCAATTCACATCTTTTCCTTGCATGTTTTCTTTTTTAAATTATTTTTCTTTTTTGTTATTTTTTTAAATGTTTTATTTATTTCTGAGAGAGAGAGAGACAGCATGAGCAGGGGAAGGTCAGAGAGAGAGGGAGACAGAATCTGAAACAGGCTCCAGGCTCTGAGCTGGCTGTCAGCACAGAGCCCAACGCGGGGCTCGAACCCATGAACTGGGAGATCACAACCTGAGTTGAAGTCGGACCCCCAACTGACTGAGCCACCCAGGCACCCCTCCTTGCATGTTTTCAAGCAGACTGTTTGAGGTATGATTTACACACATTAAAATTCATCCATCTGAAGACTAGATGTTAACTGACAAGTACATATAGCTGGTTTGTATGGTTTCCAGGTACGGCAACTCCAATAGAGATTTTAAAATAATGAAATTAATAAATGAGTCCCCCCCCCACTGCATTTATTTTCAAACAGAGAAAGGAGAGAATATGTACACAAAAGACAAAAAAGCTCCTCGCGTAGATTTCTTTTAACAAGACTTAGGTACATAGCTTACATTTGCTGGGTTAGGTAGAAGAATTCTGTTTCCTCGGCATACGTAATTTTATCTGCATCCGGAGCTGTGGGTGAGTCATCCCACTGCACAGCTGGGGAAAACCAGAGCTACTGTGGTCTTGAAATCACAAGCAGTGAGGTCTTGAACGATGGTGTGGGCTTCACTTGGAAGAAAGGTCTCTCTTCTGTTAGGCCAATGTCCTGGACTCGGTGGGTCTGCCCTTCCTATGTGTTCTCTTTGAAACCCAGAATGTTTGCTAGAACCAGAAAGATGGAGGGGGCATCAGAAGGGCCAGGATTAGGCTGATGGGTGCGTAGGTGGGTAGGTGCATGCAGGAGGGAGATGCAGAATCAGACACACTTCCCTAGGGTCCATTAGAAACTCCGGGGGACAATATTAAATGAATCAGAGAAGGTGAGAATCTTGGAAAACCTTGCGGAGCACTGCGCCCCACACCGCCCCTTCTAGTCCCATCCTCAACAAGGATTAGAACGCAGGAAGCCTGCTCTTGTGCCCCAAGGACGAAACAAGGGTTTACAAAGGCTGGAGAAGCACGCCAGGATGCTGGTCTAGGGACAGAATGGATTTCCAGGACATGGGATTAATACTACTCCATCCTGAAAATCAACCAAAAGAAAAAAAGTGGGGGTCTCTGGCTCTGTACCTCTTTTGTTCTGAGGGGGTACATTTGGGGTCTTCTTCAAGTTCTACCTGAATACACTGAGAGGAGCCGAGGTGCAGCAGGTAGGAAAGAAAGAGGAAGGTATGGGGGCTGGGGGGGGGTGCAGGGGAGAAGCAGGGGAGAGACGAGGAGGCTGGCTGAGCAACAGCCCAGGACTTAGGGGGGCTCCTGCCTGCATCCTGCACGCATACATTCCTGAACACCCCCTCCAAGATGGGGCCCTCGAGGGGATGCTCGACTTAAAGCTCAGGCGCTGGGCAGCAGCAGGAAGGAGGGAATTGGGGTGTCCCAGGGCACATGGGCTCAAGGGATCTATTTGTAGAGCCAGAGGCGCAGAGACTGACATGTGCAAGCAGCTTAGGGCTCTAGGTCACAAGAGAAATAAGGAGCTTCCCTGATGGCAGTCTTACTCTTCCTCTTCCTGACTCACCTCTTCCTTCCACTCTCTTTAAACCTGCTGAATCCCTTAGGCAGCTGGGATCAACATAAGCTAGAGGCTGATCCGTGTACAAGGGAAATAGGGGAGCCTGGAAACAGCAGAACCTGGGAGAAGTATCCGTGTACAGGGCAAGTGAGGGGGGCCTGAAAACAGCTGAATCTGGGGAGATGGAACTGCCTAGTGAGAGAGCAAGGGGGTTCTGGAAACTGCCGAACCCAGGGAGGCCAATTTGTATACCGGGGAAACATGGGGGAACCTGGAAACAGCAGGATCTGGGGAGGCAGTTCGTGTACAGGGGGGCAGAGTGAGAAGCCTGAAAACTGTTGAGGCTGGGGAGGTAGATTCGTGTGCAGGGGGAGCAAGGGGAGACTGGAAACCGCACCATCTGGGGAGATGTGCAGTGTACAGGAGAAGCTGGGGCAGCCTGAAAACAGGGGCTCTGGAGGGGGGGATGGGTTTGTGTGGGAATGCAGTGGGGGGATGGGGGAGCCTGGGGGATCTGATGGGGCAGGCCGGGCAGGGAGACAGACAAGCACAGGAGTGGAGTCAGAGAGGTGGTGATGTGGAATGGGGGGCACAATGATCCCCCTCCCTAGGAAGTCTGAGTTAGGCTCCTGCACAGCCCCTGATCTTCCAGACACGGCAGGGTAAGCGACTAGATCGCCAATGGTGACCCAAGATTTCAGATGGCAGGAAGTGAGGAGAGTGTTTGAGGGCAGTTGCTATCCTGGTCCTAACATGAGCAAAGCCTGGGGAAATGAGCAAAGCCCCAGGGGAGGGGAGGAGTTGGAGCAGGGATGGGGTGGGGGTGGGGGGATGGGTGGGTGGGGGTGAAGAGATTGAAGAAGCTTGTACCATCCCCCAGCCTCCTTCCCTACCCCTCACTGCCAGGGACAGGCCCCTTTCTCCCTTTCCACCAACCAGTCTGATCTCTCCCCCCAGTGGTGCACTTCTGAGTGACAGACAGACAAAGACAGAGCTGCAGACAATCGACTGAGGGAGGCCCCACAAAAGCTCCTTCCCCACCCCACCACCCCTGAGAGAGGCCTTAGGCTGGCCAGGGCCAACGGGAGCTGTCACTCCAGTGGCATTGCCTTCAGGTGACAGGTCTTCTGGAGACAGAGTGACGAAGGGCTTAGAAAAGCCTGAGATTTTTGGGATTCTGCCTGTGCCTCTTGGAAACCAGTTTCCCAGCCGCTTAGTTGCCTCTGAGAGAGGAAAGGGAGGGGCACCAGCAGCCACCACAGCAGAAAGCAAAGCGAGGTCCCCCTACGGGCTAGGTATGGGATCTCGGGCCAGTTATGGGCCCTCTCTGAGTCTCTGTTTTGTCATCTGTAAAATGAAGGATTGGTTTGGATCTCGGAAGGCCCTTGCAGCTCTAACGTGAGGATTCTTAGTAGACCCGGGAGAAAGAGCCCAGAGTAGCATTTCTTCTCATTGGCTGATACTGCTCCGGGACTTTGCAGGCAAACATCGGGAGGAGGTTGGCATTTGGATGTTGTGGGAGTGTTTATGTAAGCTTTCCCTGGTGCGGAGGAGAACTTTTCCCCTTCTCATCACTCGGAGGGGGTCCCTCCCTCTAAACCAGATTAATTTTTGCTCCAACCACCTTGGACTTCCCAGCTGGTGAATTAGCCTGGAATGTGAAATCAACACCAGCAGCCTCACATCCCTCTCCCACGTGTTTTGCTCTCCTTCCGGGCGGGCCTCACCCCTGGCCCCTGTGTCCCCTTTTGTCTGCAGCCTCTGTTATTACCGTGTTTCTCCTGAAGCCAGAGCTGTTTGGAAAAGGTTGTTTGGGTCTTGTAATGAAGCTTCAGAGGCTAAAGGAAAGGATTCTTCTCTTTCAGTAGGAAGACCTCCAGAGTCTGGTCTCGGAAGCCAAGCAGGGTTGGGCCTGGTTAGTACTTGGGTGGGAAAAAGACCTCCAGGTACCCCAAGGCCCTGGGGGCTTACAACCGCCTCTTGCCCACTAGCAAGCCCAGAGAAAGAACACAGTGCATCACCTGTAAGGCTGCCTGCTGGGAGTGCGTGTGAGATCGCCTGTAGACAGAACCCCTTAGCCTGGGAAGCATGAGAAGCACAGGGTGTGTGGGATGGCAGGGGGGGTCAAAGCAACCACAGGCCAAAGTCAAGCCGGGCTGCATCATTTGAGCACCAGCCCTGTGTCTCTCCACTCATCCCTTCGTCTGAGAACACACTGGGTTTAGCACAAGGGGCATCGCTTGGGCAAATGCTCTGACGGCCCCAGCAGCCTCCTTCACCCGCAGTCGGTGCAGGAGACACCATTTCTAGCGTTTTCAAAATCGCAGTGGAAGAGTCCTGACCAGGTGGAAGGGGAACTAGGGTTGCCTGCCTTACCTCTCTCAGGGACCTCAGCTGACCTGCCTCAACATAACCAAGAAGGGGGGGGAGAAGAGCCTCCGGGGACAGTACTGGGAGCTGGGCCGCTGGGGGTGGAAAGAATGGGGGGTATCCGGGGCCGCCAAAGATGGCTTCAGGTGCACAGAACCTCTCCCCAACTGGGGCCAGTCATTCCCAAGCAGCGAGTGATGCGCCCGCAGTTCTCACAGGTCCCAAGGCTGTGGGAGCCGGAGGGGCAGTGCGCTGGGCGGAGGAGGGTGGGCTCCGCTGGGCCGCCGGGAGGCGGGGGAGGGGAGGGGATCTGATTAGAAGCCGGGCCGTATGGCGAACGCTGCGGAGATGGAGGTAATCACTGAGCGGGCGAGACAGCGTGCTCGGCGACAGCAGGCGGCCCGGCCGTCGCCATGACAACCGCGGCCTCCGGGGCGCGCGGCTCGGCGCAGCTCCGCGTCCGCGGCGGAACATCTGCTTTGCACGGGGCTGCTGGGAGCCGGGGGGCGGCGCGGGCGCGGCTGCTCCCCCCACCCCGCAAAAAAGAAACAAATTAGGCCAACTGTCCAATGAGGGGCCGCAAATGTATTTATTAATGCGAGGGAAAGGTTGTTCCGGAGCGCAGTTTGATTAATGTTTGAGTCTTCAGCTTGTCAGTCTGGTTTTGTCTCCCGCAAAAGGGGAAGGGGAGGGGTGGGGTGGGGTGGGGGGCTGGAAGGGGAGTGGGGAGGAGAGAGACAACAAAGCGGGAGGGGATGTTAATAGCCAAATAGGCTCTTTTTCATGTTTCCCTCAGCCTGCCACCCTTGATGGATGGCTCAGACAGAGACCGGAGCGCATCGGGGAGACGCGAGCCCCTCCAGAGAGCTGGGGGAATGGAGGAGAGGGGGGTAGCTGGAGCCTGGCTGGGGTCTGCGGGGATGGAGCTCCCCGGGGGTGGGGGGGTGGAGGAGGGAAAGGAATGGCCCCAGGACCGGGCAACTCCTGGGGAACCCGGAGGGAGATCGTACAAACTGTTTACAAGCCTCCCCAGTTTGCAACCTCTGGGCCGGGGGAGACAGCACCGGAAATCGGAGGTTGAGGGTCTGTGTCCCCTCTGGATTACAGGGAGGGACGAGAGGCTTTCACTCGTGGGGTCAGGGATGGGGGAAGGGAAGACGATGGCTTCCAATTGTCCCTCTTTCTGT
The DNA here is from genome assembly GCF_003009895.1 of Hyaena hyaena. Lineage (NCBI taxonomy): Eukaryota > Metazoa > Chordata > Mammalia > Carnivora > Hyaenidae > Hyaena > Hyaena hyaena. Next base: position 2,338,232 of record NW_024080661.1, on the reverse strand, counting down.
CCTCTGCTTTTCCCTTTGCTCTTCCTCCCCCCCCCCATCTTCCCTCCCTTCTCTTTGTCTCTTCTTCCATTGTTTCTTTCTTCTATCTTCCCCTCCTCTCTCGGTGACATCAGCTGGCTGTGATAGGGCCTGCCTTGCTGGGATGTCTTCTGTGAACACAGGCTGAACACATATAATGCTTCCTGTTGTCTGTGTCTTCTTTTCTGGAGTCATGGGGGGACTGAGGGCCCCAGTGGGACCCCAAACTTGACCGGGATTATCAGAAAACACAACCCTATCCCTTTTCTGCCATCCTCACCAAATTCCCCTAAGCCCCAGCTCACTAAGAAATGGGGGGGGGGCGGGGGGGGCCACTGTGGAGGCTGAAAGTTACAGATTCCTGGCCTGGCCTGGGATTCAGAAACACAGGAGACGGTCTATAAACTTACTGTTCTGATGTTAGAGGCTTCCCCATTATCCCTTGCCAAAACACGAAGAGAAGAAAGTAGCCCTTTAAAGACCAGACGAAGTTCTAATGTTATTTTGCAGCTCATTCTGTCTTCTCATACAAAAAGGTATTGAACTTCTACTTCCTTCCAAAGTGCTTTGTGAGAATGAAGTTATCAAGCATTGGAAAAGCTGCTTGAGCAGATCAGAACCCTATTTTCCTTAGAAAAATGTTATTTATTATCACCAGCATCATGATTATTATTACAGTTTTGGGGTTGGCAGAATGTCCTCTTCATGGCTATAGCATGGTGGTTAAAAGCAGGGGCTCTGGATTCAGACCATTTGAGTTGAATCCTAGCTTTTCCACTCACTAGGTGGATGATCATGGGCAAATTCCTTAGCCTTTCTGGGCCTCAGTTTCCTCATCAGTAAAATGGGGATTATAATGTCCTTAGGTCACTGGGTTGTGGAAGTAACAAATGAGATAGTTCACATAAAGTGTATGGCATTGTGTCTAATGGTTATGTACGCAATAGATGTTGGCTGTTATTATTTCTTGGTTATAAATCCTTTTCAAACAAATCCCATGGTCACCAGAACTGAACAGGCATAGTGCTCCAACATTATATATGGCATTACGTTAAATATAAGATGAGAAGAAGTATAAACATGATATCTTCTCTTGAAGGGTTTACAGTCTTTCTTACAAGAAAGGGTAGGTGCATTAACATTAAAAATTATCTAAGGGGTCATATGCCAAGTGCCAAATAAGTAGCGTAGATGTCAAATGCTTTAAATACTCAGCTGGGAGGGAAGGGTTATAGGACTTGGTGATAGGCAGCCCCCCCCAAAAAAAGAGCCATGGGGACCTGATGTCTAAGGAAGTGAGAGATGAAGTGGGGTGGATGGGGAAAGGGTATGGCAAGAGCAAAGGTCAAGAGATGGCTTGCTCATGGATGAGTGAGTTTGGCTGGAACCTTAAGGAGTATTGAATATAGACATGGAGAAATTAGATAGAGAGATTGATAGAGAGAGAGAGAAAGATAAAGATATTTTTTAAGGGAAACTTAATCTTGTGATAGTACTTACATAGAATGAATTGATAGAAGAGAGACTGGAGACCAGGGAGCCAGCATTCTGGACCAGAATGGAGAGGAAAGAATAAGTGTGAGCTGTGTGAAAAGGTTTGGTGCCTCACTGATGTGAGAAAGAGAGGGAGAAAGGGGAGCAATTAAATACTGAGCTCTACCTAGGGCTTTGAACCTAGCACAAGGGAGAAGATCTACAGAAACACTTTGGTCACCACTGACTTGAGTTCTGGTTGGAGCCTGAGTTGAGCTGGCCACCGCACAGCTTGGTGGAACGCCGACATTCTCCATTCTCCATCAGCCTGACATGTGTTTTGAGTTGTTGGGAATTGATAGCCCCGTACATCTTCGTTTGCCTCGCTCCCTCCCTCGTGACTGACCTTAGAGGGGAAAGGTTCATCTTCTGGCAAGTATAAATAGCCCTTTTGGGGGACTAAGCCCGGGGCTTAGCCCCAGCAGCCGGATACTTCAACAAATGAACCAAGAAGCGTGTGCCATCATACCATCTCTGTTCTCCAGGAACTGAAACTCTAGGATGATATGCAGTTTGACTACCATGAAATGAGGCAAATTTATAAGCAAATGCCCTAGGAGTCCTGCCTCTCTTTGAGGATATTCCCTCCAAAGTTATCCCATCAGGTGGCTGTGTTTGTTCCAAATATTTCCATGGCTCAAAACATTGGCAAAGGCTTCAGGGGAAGTACCCATAGAGTCTGGCACTTTTCGTTTTGCTGTCCTCAGTGGTACTAGATCTTCATTCTCGGGAGGTGGGATGGTTGCGCTGTTTTTCATAAGTTGGTATTTTTTCAAAAGAGTTTCCAAACTGCTTTTAGCAAAGTGTTGAAATAAAGCCATAACCTCCTACTAAAGAGCTTGACTACTGAATGCCATGCATGATTCTGGATGGGAGCCTGGACTGGAGGTGGAGGGAGGTGGGGGTGGGAATAGTTATAAAGGACATCACTGGGAAAGCTGATGGAATTTGAATGTGGATTGTGAGTTACATAGCGGTCTTGTAGCAATGTTTGATTTCTGGGTTTTAATCATCACGCTGAGGTTGTTTGTGTAAGAGAATGCATTTGTTTTTAGAAACTAAATACCAGAGGGACATTATGTCTCCAATTTTCGAAAAGTTCAGGGAAAAAAATATATAGGTAAACATGTGGATAGAGAAGGATAAAGCAAACAGAGGTAAATGTAAACAGGGGATGAACCTGGGTAAAGGGCTCCTATGGGAGCCCTTTGTACTATTTTTGATATTCTTCTGAGTTTGAAAGTTATCAAAGTTTCAAGTTACTAAAAAAAAAAAAAACAATTGTGGCTTCCATTTGAAGGAGAGAGGCTCATGTAGACATTGATTCTTTCATAATAGTCCTCTTAGGAGGCACAAGACTCTTTTTAATGTTTATTTATTTATTTTGAGAGAGAGTGTGAGCAGGGGAGAGGCAGAGAGAGAGAGAGAACCCCAATCAGGCTCCACACTGTCAGCGCAGAGCACAATGTGGTGGCAGCCTCACGTCGCATGACTTAAGTGGAAATCTAGAGTCTGACGTTTAACTGGCTGAGCCACGCAGGCGCCCCAAGGCACAGTTCTCTTCGACACTTGATGGAGGGCTGGATGAAGACATAGAAGCCAAGGTCACCAGATCTGGGGATGATACAGAGCTGGTTAATATTTGGGTGACGGGATCAGGATCTACACCCTTGGTAGGATGGGAACATTGGCCCAAATCGGCCTCAGTGAGACATGATAATGTGTTCAATTGAGTTGCGTGAGATGAAATGTAAAAGAGTTAACTGATATGTTTCATATTTGTCACTAAAAGCATTAACTCAGTAGGGATAAGGAGGACACGGCCTAAAGGTGGCATATACCCAAACAAATTAAGTTTGGTTGACTGTAACCTCCATAGGTTGATATGTCATGAAGGCTACTATGATCTGTGCTTGCCATAAAAAATTATAGATTCTGATATGCATTAATAAAAATATAGTCTTTAGAACAAGGGAGGAGATTAGTCTTTCTCTGTCCTCTGCCCATTGGACTTAATCTAGAGCACTCATTTTAGGCCGGGGGGACCATGTATAAAGAAAGACATTGCTAATGTAAAGAGGCACAAAGAAAGAGAATAGTGAAATTTTGAAATGAGAGCATTTGAGGAATGGCTCAAGGAACTAGGGGTGGTTAAACTCTCGGGGATTCCAGGGTTCCTGTTAGCCATCTTCTAGACTTTCGATTAGCGTCTGAAACTGGGGAGAAGGTTTACACATTCTCTATCACTTCACAAGGTGAAAATAGGACAGAAGGATGAGAAATATGGGGAGACATCAGGAGGAATAATTTTCCAAACATTAAACCAGTCTGAAAATAGAAAGGGGATACTTAGTGAGAGAGTGAGTTCCCCATCACAGGAAGTATTCGAAGAAGGATATTTTCAAGGCTACTGTAATAAGAACCCTTGCAGCGGGAAGGACCTTGGGTTGAATAGACCTCTCTGGTCCCTTGAACTCTGAAGTTCTAGGCAATCACATGTCTGTTTAGGAAAAACAAAAACACCAGCCTCATTACTCTGTGGTCTTTATTAGATCATGTTTACAGAAACTGCTCACTAACCCAGTGCTTTCATAAGGCCTGGGAAGCCTGAACAAGGAACCTCCTTTTGAGTGCTCTCTGCTTCTCTTCCCTGCCTCTATTCCAATCTCCTATCTGCCCCTTGGTTGCCTCTGCCTAGAACTTTCCATCTCTACCTGCTGAACAGGTCTCCCCTTGACAGATTTCTAATGATGAAAATTCTAGGTGATGTAACAGTCTCCCCACCCACACTGACTCTTGCCCACAGTTGGCATTTCTTTCAGAGCACAGTTCCCGCACTTGAGGAATTTAGTTGGGGTCCCAGCAACCCCGCTTAAGGTGGGAGAAAGCCGAGTGAAGGCGTATGGGTTCTGAACCCCGAGGGAAACTAACTTCTGAGGAAGGACTACGAATCTTAAAACCAAAGGAAGGTAGAAAATAGAGATAAGAAATAGGCTCCCCTTCTCTGCTGTATTCTCCTCCCAATTCTTTTCTGTTTTAATCACAGGAAGAATGATTAGTCAGCCGAGGAAGGACGGCGGAAGAAAGCAGATGAGTTTTATCTGGCTGGGGTCTGCCTGAGCCGTAAGCATGTGACTACCCGGCTGACCTGGGGTCTCCATCATGTCCCTGCCTGTCCATAAGACGGATCAGGCTGCCCTTCTCCACCGCCCTCCCCCTCTCATTCCAGGGGAGGGTTGCTAGGATAATTATAGTCTACTTGTTCCTCTTTCTCCTTCTCTCCTACTCCTTGGGGCCCTAATTTTTTATTTACTTATTTATTTATGTTTACTTTCTCAGGGGACTGAGAAACTTCTTCAACACTGTGGCAAACTAGAATCTGGAAGTCTCCCTCTAGCAGGAATAGAGATTAGATTCTCAAAAGTCATCCCTAATTTCCATCTACTGTTACCTGGGACCCTATCGCTTTGCCCTTCACCTGGGCAACACAGAGCCTCTCCCCAAATACTCGGAGCCTCTCCCCAAATACTCGGGCCCTCTCTGGTATCTGGAAAGGTGCTCCCCTCCTGGGATCCCACGCGAGTTGCAAAATCTCTCAAAGCTTCAACTATTCCGCTTGCAAAATGGGGAGTGTGATACCCAAGTCTCAGAATTTTTGCAAGCATTTAACAAAAATGCATAAAGCTCTTAGCCAGGGGCTGCCAAAAGACAGGCTCAAAACATGGTAGCTGTTATTCCCTGGGCTCACATTTGTCTGCGCCCCGTGGACGAAACAAAAGAAGGTAAGGTTAGGGAGACAACCCAGGGAGGAGACTCCGAGAAGACACGTTGAAAGGGTGGGTTTGGTTACATGCAGGAGGGATGCGGAGAAGGAGAAAGAAGCCTGAAGAAGGAAGGGAACAGGTGGGCTCCCTGGAGACCGGCCTGCGGAGACGGACGGAAAGTCAGAATGGACGGAACGAGACAGAACAGGAGGACAGGGACAGACAGACAGCAGATGGGAAAGGAAGGTGGCATGACAAAGGGGGGGGGTGCGGAAACCCAGCTGGTGTGAGACAGACGAGAGGTGCTGGGGAAGATAGAAGGAAAAGAGCAAAGTGAGGGGGTGGCCAAAAAGAGAGGGGAAGCAGGGGCAGGACAGACAGACTGAGAGCGAGCTGGGAAAGCATAAGACGGACAGACAGATGGCAGGGACATGAGGGTGCCCTGGGTTGCCTGCATTCTGCTGTGTTTACCAGCTAATTGAGTTAAATTGTTGTCAGAGATGTAATTAAAGGGTAGAGAGAGCTCTCTGGCAGGCCCGAAACAGATGGAGGGGGCTTTAATTGGTAATTAAATTCTTCCCTGGCAGCTGAGGAAGGAGCTCGTGCTTCAGCCTCACAAGGCCACGGGTGGCCTTCCCCCTCTCTTGGCCCCTCTCAGGGGCTCTTTGGGGAGGGGGCTGGGCTCTGCACACCAGCAGCCTGGCAGGCCGGGAGGCCTGGTAACTGCAGGAGAATGCCAGAGCGATCCTTCCTCCCTGCCCGGCTGGCTCAGCTCCCATGGGCTTGGTCCAAGCAAACCCACCCCCGAGCCTGCCCCTTCCTGATCTCCGGGCTCCCACCCACCCAACTAGCGTTGACCAGTGAATTCCTTCGTGGTCCCTATTGCGTCACTCAGGATCCCGGGGAAGAATAATGGGTTCTGGCCCCGCACCCGGATCGGCTCGGGAAGGGTTAGTTGGTTTAGTCAGGGGCCCAGGCAGACCCATCTGTTGGCACGGCTCCCGTGAGCCTCTCAGCATCTGCCCCTCCCCTCTGCCCTCCCTTCCAGGAGCCACCGTGCGAAGATTCCATGCTGCCTGGCACATCACTGCGCTGAGTCTGCACCCGTCCTCGCCTCCCCCCGCCCCCCACAACACCCCAGCAGCAAATAAGACAGGACGGGATCAGTAGCCTTGATGGGCAGATTAGTTAGCCTCCCTAAGATGTGGGCATTTACACTAATCGGCTTTCAACTCCAAATCTCAGTTTGACCTGCATTTCATTGGAGAAGGACCCCTGGGACAGGCAGATTTCCCCGAAACCCGCATATTCTCGACTTGTTCCACTTCAGAAAGAGAGAAGTACAAAGACAGCAAAGAGGCAAGGCTTTTAAAAAGAAAGCTGCAAGAGAAGTTAGGCAGAAATAACATCCAAGACAGACATTGTGGAATTCTTGTAAAATGCACGGCTGTCGGTGAGTCAGTAATCCGGTGCTGCTCCTACGGCAGCAAAGCTCGAGCTGGACGCATAAATAAGGGCCCTGGGGATCATTGTCTCATTATAGCTCAGCTGATCAGACAAAAGTTCTTTGTCTTGCTGTGGGCTCCTCGGGGCCCACAGAGTCATGGAGGAGCTTAGAGGGGTTTCTGGGAAGGGCCATAGAAATGACAGAAAGGTTCAGGAGGCACAATGCCCAGCTGTATGGATTTTCACTTGGTTCTTGGAGGTCCGCGCTGCTGTTTAACTTGAGCCCCACATCTGCTGTTGTCTCGGCCCCAGGAACTAGGATCCTGCCCTCCCACCCTCCTTCCCCAGACTATCCTGAGGCCACAGCCATGCCCTCCTCTCTTCAGGGCGCTAACCCTCACCCCATCTCCCCTCTCCCAGCATCCCAGCATCCCCATGTTGCTAATTTATTTCTGATCCTCTCCCAAGGCTGAAAGGCCAAGGCCAAGGACCATGTCTACTTCACTCACACTATCTCCCCAACACCTCATGTGGGACCTGGTGGTTGGTAGGTGCTAAATTTTTTCTTGCCGAATGAATAAGCCCAGAACACTCAGCAGGGAGTCTGAGAGCCACAAGTAGTAGAGGTATGCAGATGAGAGAAGTTAGAAGTGCAGCAGAGTTAGATTAGCTGCAGGGAAGAACTTTTTTTTTTTAATGTTTTATTTATTTCTGAGAGAGAGAGACTGCATGAGCAGGAGAGGGCCAGAGAGAGAGAGAGGGAGACACAGAATATGGAGCAGGCTCCAGGCTCTGAGCTAGCTGTTAGCACAGAGCCCGACACGGGGCTCAAACCCACGAACTGTGAGATCGTGACCTGAGTTTAACCAACTGAGCCACCCAGGCGCCCCGGGAAGAACTTTTTAAAATGCTTCCTATATTTGCTAAGGGAGAATGGGGGGAAAATCTTTTATTTTTATTTTCCTTTTTCAAAAATGTTATTTAGATTTGAGTTAGTTAACCATAGGAAATCTCTTTTAGACATAGAAAGAAGACAAAGTCAAAGGCATCTGGCTGGCTCAGTTGGAAGAGCATGTGACTCCTGATCTTGGGGTCATGAGTTCAAGCCCCAGGTTGGGCATAGAGATTACTTAAAATTACACAAATAAATACGTATTTTTAAAAAGGAAGGAGACACACTCGAATTGATGGCCTCTGTCTCCACTTATGGTCAGCCATTACAGTGAATTTAATGGCTCCCAAACACCAGAACCCTTCACCCACCATCGGAGATTTTTAAATCAGTAAATTTAGGGGCAAGGGGAAGAAATTGTATTTTTAAAATCTTCCTAGTAATTCTAATGATTGGCAGACTTAGAAACTACTCGATTAAATGTCAGGTTTCTCTCAGCTGCAAATATTTGTTTTTCTTTCCTTCTGCTTGCTGATCCCCGGCCTCCCCGTCTGCAAGAATGACTCAGTCTGGCTGATTCTAATAAACCTGAAAGAAAGCCAGCTTTGGGAATATTGACTTCTATATTCTTCACAGAACCTGGGCAAATGTAGGAGTGAAACACGCTTTGCTGAGTGGGTCCTTTCACTACCAGCTGAATGGGGTTATGAAATGTTACTGAAATACAGAAGTTGTCAAGGTCAGGGACGGCTGGAGCTGAGGGCTGAGCCCTGCATTTGATTTCTGGTCTCTGCCTCTCTTGTTTGGTATCCTCCCCCCCACATATGGATGAAGTTCATTGGGCCTCCCCGAGAAGGCTCCAGCTCTCTCCGTGCCTGTGTTGCAGGATTCTCGCACAGAGAGTCGTGACACCGAGGCTTTTCTTTCCAAGAAGCAACTTTATTCGTGCCGGCGCCACTCAGTTGGGTTCGTACCCAAAGAACTGAGCGGCCCACATCACATGGCATAGTTTTTTTAATGCATTTTCTATTTCTTTGTCTCCCATATATGGTAACACACTTAAACATGCAGTCTGGTTGTTGTCTCAGTTTACAAGGCCATGGGGGATGTAGGCACCTGGGTGCATATCTAGGTGACCTTGAAGTCTTCTCTCCTCTCTTCTTTTTTTTTTTTTTTTTCTCTCTCTCCTTAGGGAGGGGTTCCTACCACACCTGAATGGACCCAAGTCAGGTCCCTTCACGCAGGAGGTTGGGGTTGGAGAGGCCCAGAGAGGAGATGAGTGTCATGCCCACGCTCCCGGCAGTCTCATCCCCCTCTCGCCTCTCAGAGACCTTCTGGTGTAAGAGGGCTCCTGAGTGCCCCGCCTTCGGAGGCCACCACTAAGCCTCAGGGCCCTGCAGGGTCAAGCATCTCCCAGAGTTGCTTCCTGGCCCCTCAGAGAGGACTTGGACTTGCCGCAAGGCCAAATACAGTCGCAAAACCCAAGCCTGTTTATTGTCCTGCATTCCCTTCTGTATCCTCTCTGGCTCATTATTGAGGCCTGCAGAACTGAGAGCTGGAGCAAATCTCAGCCTTCTCCGGGTAGGACAGTTTTCAAGTCCCGGCTTTGGGCAAAGCTTGGTGGGGAGGGGGCTCTCCTGCTTCACCCAAAGCGGTTCTGCCTTTCTTCTGTTTTTGTGCATCATGTGAGAGTTCTGGTCTGTGGTGTGCTGGTAAAATTGAACAGCGGCTTGTGGGTGGTTGTGGAGAAGTCTCGATTTGGCGTGTTTGCCTATTTTTGTGGTGTAAATACTCCCACCGAAGCCATTTCAAGCTACCAACTGGAAGTCACCTGAGGCAAAGTTGGGAAATGCACATAAAAAGCTCTTGGAAGCCCTCGGCAGCCCTGGTTCTGCCCCCCTCCTTTTTTAATGTTTTTATTTATTTTTGAGAGAGAGAGAGCGAGAGACAGCATGATCAGGGGAGGGTCAGAGAGACAGGGAGACACGGAATCAGAAACAGGCTCCAGGCTCTGAGCTAGCTGTCAGCACAGAGCCCGACGTGGGGCTCAAACCCATGAACCGTGAGATCATGGCCTGGGCCGAAGTCAGACGCTTAACTGACTGAGCCACTCAGGTGCCCCTGGTCTTTCTTTTCAAAAGAAGTCTGAAGAGGGGCGCCTGGGTGGCTCAGTCAGTTGAGCGTCTGACTTCGGCTCAGGTCATGATCTCACTGTTCGTGGGTTCGAGCCCCGCATCAGGCTCTGTGCTGACTGCCGGCTCAGAGTCTGGAGCCTGTTTCAGATTCTGTGTCTCCCTCTCTCTCTGACCTTCCCCTGCTCATGCTGTCTCTCTCTCTCTCAGAAATAAATAAAACCTCAAAAAAAAAAAAAAAAGAAGTCTGAAGAGGGGCGCCTGGCTGACTCAGTTAGTAGAGCATACAACTCTTGACCTTGGGGTCATGAGTTTGAGCCCCACGTTGGGCAAAAAGTTCGCTTAGAAAATATAAAAGAAGTGTGAAGACCATGGCCTACCACTGCCTCTTATTTTTTTTTTTAGTTTATTTTGAGAGAGAGCGTGCACGCGTGTGTGTGCACATGAGCGTGTATGCACATGAGCAGGGGAGGGGCAGAGAGGGAAGGAGAGAATCCCAAGCACGGCCAGAACCTAAAAACTGTGAGATCATGCTCTGAGCCAAAATCAAGAGTCGGATGCTCAACCAACTGAGCCACCCAGGCACCCCTAGCACTGCCTTTTAAACATAAGACAACTGAGGCCCAGAAAGATTAAAAAGAACTGCTGAGGATCACACAGTTAGCCAGGACCAGAGCCCTCCTGACTCCCAACCTCTGGATGTCACACTATATCAATTCTGCTCAACCTGCCCTAGGCAGCTGGGGGAGAAGGGAAACCAGAAATCATCACAGACAGAGCCAGGGCCACGGCCCTGGGGATGGGCTGGCAGCAGATATGTCCAGATAAAGGTCAAAGGGTCTTGCAACCAACTTTTGCTGGGCACCCACTTGGTGCTTCTCCTTATTCTTCATGGGAGCAAAAATAAAAAACCTACCCCAAATCGGGAAACTTGAAACTCAGACTCAAAGAGCCCTAGTTTTCAACCAACCTCATTGTCATCCTCAGGGAGTGAATCGTAACCCACTCCTGGCTAGGATCTCAGAAGGCACCCTACCTCATCCTCTCCCAGTCTTTCTCCCAGACCTGTTGAAAGCCCTTGGATGATGCAATCTATGTTGTTGAGGGGGGAGCAGGTAGGAACTGGGAAAGAATAAGCCCTTTCAAACAAGTCCAAGAATGATTATTTTAGCAGCTGTTATATTCTCTTCCTGGGTAAGAAGCAAGGAGAGAGTGAGGTGGATGTCAAGTGAAGGAATCTTCTAGAACCCTGGATCCTAGCTCTGGCTCTGTCACCAATTGGGTGGGCCTCTTCCCCTCCTTAGGAATCAATTTCCCATCTGTATAATGAAAAGTTAAAATGGATGCTTTCTAGCATCTCTTCCTTTTAAAATTCTGTGAATCACTAAGTGGGGGGGGGGGGTGTATAGGCAACCGTCTAGTAATGTTTTTCCCCCACCTCTGCATCCCACTCTTTTTTCCTGCTTCAAAAGAACCTTTTCCTTGCACTTCTGAAGATGCTCCCCACTATATAGCCAGCACCCCACAGAGGCCCCGTCCCTCTGATTTTTTTGTGCATGGATGAGAGACCCGAAGCCTCCTGGGACTGCCTTGGGGCTGCCCCAGCCAGGCCGGTGGTCTCCTGTTTCCTAGTGATTCCCTGTGACTATGTTTCTTTCCAAGGAGCTGAGGTCCCGGTGCCAAGGAGAAGGAATGAGGGGTGGGGGTCATCTTTTTCCCTCTAGCCTCTGCCCATCTCTCCCTGCTCCAGTCTGGTTTGCCGGTGGAGGGGAGGGAGGGTAGAGGGAGGTGGCAACATAATCCTATGCCCACCCAGCCTGTCCCACGGCTTCTCACTCCACTGTCTTCCCCTCCACAGAAAGAAAATGGGTCACGCTCAACAAGGGCCATTATTACCAACCTAGCCCTGCTGCTGCCTGATAGAGCCCAGCCCTCCCCCGCCAGATCTCATTAAGGGGTCGCCACTTATGCTTCCCAGCCGCCCCCCATCCATCTTTGGCCACGGATGACAGACTGGGCCCGGGGGCTGATGTCCGGCAGGTGACAGGGTTAATGGCAGAAGAGGGCAGAGGGCAGAGGCCAGCCAACTCACAGTGGCGGGAGGGCAGCCTGGGGAGGCCCTGGGTCCATTCCAGCTGGGCAGCCCCTCAAATTACAGCACCTGGGAGAGGGATGAGTCCCAGACTCGTCCATCCCTAGGGAAGCAAGGTGGGCAGTGTCAGTCATCTTGGGAGCAGATGGTAGGAGGAGAGAATGTTACCCTGGGAAGAAGAGGAGTAAAGAAGTCCAGGGTGCAGGGGCTGGAAGGAGAAGGAAAAAAAAAATCTCTACGGTATAAAGTATATAAAAAGCCACTATGTGTGCGGGTGCCGTGAAAACAATTACCTCTGGGATCCCTAGATGCTCCTTGGCAAGAAACACATCACCCTGGTGATGTGTATGAAGTCAGGTGAGTGTTTTGAAGTGGGTGCCCATCACTCATTTCGTTTTCCCTCACGGCTGCCCGGTACAGTGGCCTGGCAATGTGGGTACAGGGTCGGACAATGTGGGTCCAAATATGTGCAGATCCTTCCTGTGTGAGCCCAGGTAAGTTACCTAACCTCTCTGATTTTCTCCTTCTGTGCAATATAGCTCTAGAAGTACTGGCTCCCAGGAGGATGAAATTACACAGTGTGTGGAAAACACAGCACCGCTGTGAGTGTTCAGAAAGGCTGGCCGCTTCTGGAATGCATTGTTGCACTATTGCATCACCTTTGCAGCTTCCCATTCATCCCCAGGCTTTTCCCAGGCCGTCTGCCTCAGGACCTCCCTGCATTTGACCTCCTACATGCTCATGATCACCCCCTGGGCTGCTCTACTCACTCCCAGGAAGCTGCTGAATGCTGCTTTGGGGGCAGCTGTCCCCTACCCCACCCCCACTGCTCCCAGAGAGGGGGCCCCACAGTGGCAAGGGTTAGTCCTTCTGAGCCTTTGAAGCCTGGAAAGGGGAGGGGCTGCCCTGAGCTCCTGACCTGGGGGGGGGGGGGGACAGGCTCAGCCCCCCACCTCCCACCGTGGGAGGAGAGCCAGGAACAATGGGCAGTGGAGGGCTGGCTCCAACGCTGGCCAGCTGGCAGTCAGGGGAGGGGGTTGGGGTGGAGGTGGGAGCACACTGTCCCCAAAGCAAGCAGACAGTGCTTCAAGAGAGCAGATAGTGGCTGGGGTCTCCCCACGGTGGGGACCTCAGATACTGAGGGTATCCTGTGGACAGGAAGAGAAAGATTGTTGCAATGTCACCTCCGGACTGAACTTGTCCAGAGCCCTTGTGAGGGGTTGCAGGGCGCCCCTCTTCAGTTCCAAGCACCCCTCCCCACCTCCAAGTGCACCCCAATCTCAGGGTGGGAAAAGGAGCCAACTAGCACTCCTTCCAGAGCCTGGATGGAGTGGCTCCCCCGGGTGCTGATCGCCTCCATTAGGTCCTCAATCTTGCGAGGATAATGCATGGCCCAGGCTGGGCCGGGGGAGGAGGCCCCACCGGCAGGGAGCTGGGAGGCAGGACGCAGGGGCCTGAGCAGAATACCAAGTACCAGGCAGCCAGCCTGGGCCTGAGGCTGCCCCTTGTGGCCAGCAAACCCGGGCCAAGGCCCGAAAAGATGTGGGGGGGTGTCCCCACCCTCCACAGCCCCTGGCCACCTCTGGAGCCTCGTGCTAACTCCACCAACTTCCTACTGTGGCTGAACTCCCAGAGCTCGCCTTTGGGAGGCCTCACCTTCCCAAGGCCATCAGCTCTGTGTGGTGCCACGGTCACCGCGGGAAGAAGCCTCTGATCCACTCAACTAGCCCAGAGTCCTGCTCAGCTCAGAGCCTCAGAGGATGGCCTAGCAAGACCAAAAAGAGACTGTTCTTCCTTTCCTTGTCTATCCACAGTTGTCCAATGAAATCAACTTTAATGCAGTCTTCCAAAGTGGCTTTTGCTATGACGCGGCCACGCTAAATTCAGTCCTCTTTGGTAGCACCTGGGTGTCTCAGTCGGTTGAGTGTCCAACTCTTGGTTTCAGCTCAGGTCATGATCCCTGGGGTCGTGGGATTGAGCCCCAGGTTGGTCAACGTGGAGCCTGCTTGGGATTCTCTCTCTCCCTCTCTCTCTCTGCCCCTCTCTTGCTTGCTCTCTCTTTCTCTCTCAAAATAAATGAGTAAATGTAAAAAACAAAAAACCAAAGATTCTCTATGTCTCTCCCTCTGCTCTTTCCTCACGTGCGTGCTCTTTCTCTCTCTAAAAAATTAAAATTAAAATTAAATGCAGTCCCCTTTGGGATTTTGCTGTCCTTGCTAACTCCTCCATGCACCCCAGCCCAACCTGTTCTTGTGCCCTCCATTGGGAAACATGTCTACACCACCTTGCACGTGAGACCACCGTGTGATTGACAGAGCCCTTTCTCTCCTGCGGGAGCATGTGACTGTCCCTACTCTGCCTGGTAGTAGGACATGTGTTGCTGCCCCTGGAAGGCAGTGTAGCCTAACAGTTACGGGGTTGGGTGCTGCAGTCAGACAAATCCAGGGTATAAACCAGCATCCCTGCTTACTAGCTGTGTGACCTCAGGCAGGCTTTTGCGTGTCTGGCAGCCTGAGTTGCCTTATCAGCCAAGTGGGGATGAAACTAGTATTCTCATATACATTGGTTCCGAGAATTCGTTAAACGAGATAAAGCATTTAGCACAATGCCTGGCACATCATCAATGCTTAAAAATGGCAAAGGGAGGGGCGCCTGGGTGGCTTAGTCGGTTAAGCGTCCGACTTTCGCTTAGGTCATGATCTCGCGGTTCGTGGGTTCGAGCCCCACGTCGGGCTCTGTGCTGACTGCCAGCTCGGAGCCTGGAGCCTGTTTCAGTTTGTGTCTCCCTCTCTCTCTGACCCTCCCCTGCTTGCGCTGTCTCTCTCTCTCTCTCCTAGAAATAAATAAAACATTTAAAAAAAAAATGGCAAAGGGAAAAAGAAGTCTTAAAAATCCTTATTTTAGGGGCACCTGGGTGGCTCAGTCGGTTGAACATCTGACTTTGGCTCAGGTCGTGATCTCTCGGTTCATGAGTTCGAGCCCTGCGTCGGGCTCTGTGCTGACAGCTCAGAGCCTGGACCCCGCTTTGGATCCTGTGTCTCCCTCTCTCTCTGCCCCTCCCCTGTTCACACACTCTCTCTCTCAAGTAAATAAACATTAAAAATAAAAATTTTTAAAATTTTATAGGAGAAGAAAATGAGGTCCCAGAAGGTAAGACTGGGTCATAAGACTAGAGGCATGTGGGCAAGTGCTTTCTCCACCAAGTTCCTTCTCTCTCACCCTCCTGCCCCATCTCCCAGACTTGCCTCGCATTATCTCCCAGAGACAGCCCAGGCTCCAGCCTCTGAGCTCCCCCTGCACGTGAAAGGCTGATTCTCTCTTCCTGTCGGGGCTGGGTGGAAACGTTTGCAGTAATGGGAGCAGCGATCAGAATTCACAATTCATAATTCACCCGTGATCAGATGCAGGGGAGGTGCCAGGACCGTTATATTAATAACTGTGCCATTAAAAACTAGTAAGTGATGTTCTCATAAAGCATGTGTTGTTTGGGGTGGTTGGGTTTGTTTATTTATTTATTTTTCCCTTCAGGAGCAGACAGGGCCACAGAGGGAGAACATTAAATTATCTCTTGAAATGATTCCTGCAATAAGTCGGGCAGGTTAGGAGAGCTGTCGGCAGCTCCCGCCAGACCTCCCTCGACCTTTCTGAACTCCTATCTTTCACTTGGCCTTGTTTTATAAGAGGCCAATTACTCCCTTCTGGGTTAGCTACGTCCCTTGTTTAGACTGCTGTCTATATGGGCAGAATGTGCATTTTTTTCATCAGCCAAGCAAGTCAGAGAGATCATATTTTACCCTTGCCAGAAATTAGAACCCGCCATGTGACATGGAAAAGAGAGAGGACTTGGAGGGACAAAGGCTTTGAATATTTGAACGAGGCGCCATTCTGGAAATCAGGCCCACAGAGATCCAATGATCATAACATCAATAATAATCATAACTAACGTTTACATCGCGTGGACAAGCCAGATTCCCTTCTGAGCACTTCACGTGTGTTAACATATTGGATCTTCATAATAACCCTGTGCAGTGGATACTATTATTATCTCCATTGTAGACACGAGGAAAGTGAGGTGTCATAGCTGGTAGGTGGGGGAGCTAGGACTGAGTCCCAGCCATCCTGACTTCCCAGTTTGTGTTCCCACCAGCTACCCTGCCTCGAATATTCTTCACTGGGGGGTGATGTCTTCCCATCTTTAACTCTGAGATGGGGATCCCCTGGCCTGAGCTAAGCAGATGACTCCTGAAGCCTGGGCATTGCTTCCTGCCTAATGCAGTCATAACTACGGTACCCCGAGTGCCTTCCGTGAGCCAGGCGTTATGCTGAGAAACAGGTCACGTGCATCATCTTACTTGCTGCAGTACATGTGAGGTTGGTACTGGTATCATTTCCGCTCTACAGATGGGCACAGCAAGGCCCAGAGGTGTCTAGAAGCAGATCGCAGCAAGAAAGTACCAGAATCAAAACCAGGGTCAACTCTGCGTGTCCCACTGCCCTGGACAGTTCCTCCCACTGCCCGCACCAGGCTTTTTATGATTCTAATATTCTGGGATCAGGTTTGACCTAGCCCCATTGCCAGGAGTTTAACCCATTTCTAAGATGCCCAGATTTCTAAGAAGCCCTAGGCCATGCATCCCAGCCGGAGCCAGGCACAGGGAGTCTTTCAATTTTACATTACAAGAGAAGGTCCCCTCCCCCTCTCCTCACCGTCCCCCTGCCTCGGCAACCTTCCAATCACATCGGAGACCCGAGAAGGGGCTTGACCTCTGTCCTCGGGGGAAGGTCAGCCGGGGCGACCCTGCCTGTGCGCAGGATCCCGTGAGAGAGGCCCAGCTGCAGGCCCCGGAGGGCTGGAAGCACACCCGGAAACGGGCTTGGGGTCACCGAGGGCTGCCGGGCTGAGGGAGGGGCTTCCCTGGTCCTTTGTGAGCTGATGGGCAGGGGGAGATTAGTTCCACAGGCAGCCCCTGTGTCTCCAGAGAAAGGGGCTATTGTGGAGCGACTCAAAATACAGGGCACAGCCTACCCCACCTCCCCTTTTATCGCCATGGAGATGGGGGGGGCGTTCAGAGAGCAAAAGAGGGAGGGAAAATGCAGGGCAGGTGAAGGGGGTGGGGGGTGGAGGTGGGAGGGCAGTGGAAGCCAGCAAGGGCAAGAGAGGAGAGAGTTCTGCTCCTTTCTCCCCTCTCTCCTCCTCTCCACGTCCTGCCTGAGGGCGACTAGAGCGAGGAAGGGCTGGCCCACTACCCTGCAGCTGGCCCAACGACCGCGGAGGGTGAGGGTTCCGACCATCTGGGAGTAAATTTGCAAGATGGCCACATGGAAGGCAGCTGGTGGACAGCTGCTAGGTGTGGTCCAGCTTCTAGACGTACCAAGTGCCCCAAACCACTGAATTTCAGAGTCACCCACCCCACTTCCCAACCTCTGCGGCGGCCCCGCCGGATACTGATCCTGGTGATGGTGACTTTCTCACCTGGGCCTTGTGAGCACCTCTGGCTGTCAGAAAGCGCTTCCTTATATTAGGTAGAAACCTGCCTTCCTCTTCCCTCCACACGCATGTCTAGTTGTGGACTCTGAGGCTGCACCACAAACTAAGGTAGGTTTTTAATAAATACTGTAGGAAGAAAAGATAACAATCTGACACTTCTTGACTCAAACTATTTGGAAAAAGCTGCCAAGGAGGTAATTTGTTGAAAATACCACAGTCCACAGTTTATTTATTTATTTATTTTTAAATGTTTTTTATTTACTTGAGAGAGAGAGAGAGAGAGAGACAGCATGAGCAGGGGAGGGTCAGAGAGAGATGGAGACACAGAATCTGAAACAGGCTCCAGGCTCTGAGCTGGCAGTCAGCACAGAGCCTGATGCGGGGCTCGAACCCACGAACCGCGAGATCATGACCTGAGCTGAAGTTGGACACTTAACCGACTGAGCCACCCAGGCGCCCCAACAATCCACAGTTTAAAAGATAGCCAAAGTGAAGTGGAATTCCTGGACAGAAAGTGATTCTGGCCATTGCAGGCAGAAGACGGGCATCTCAAGGGGCCAAGGTCATGGGTGCTGCCCTGATGCCAACGCAGAAGGTCATGGACAGGGCCTAGGGTATGTTTTAGCGACCTAGGCATTTGGTGACTGCCCAGTCCCACGGACAGAGACGGAGCCCAGAGTCAGAATTTGCCAGGGTGTTGACTGTGCCTAATCTTGGACTACATGACTGTTGCAAGCCAGAGGATCTCCCTCCCTCAAACAGCGTCCTCTCGAAAAGGCACCAGCTCCTAGCAAGCAGGCAGAGGCCATGTGTTCCTGTCAAATACATAGAAAGGAAGAGGCCTCCCTGTTTTCAGGGTAAGAATCCCCAGGCAGAAAGAGTTGTGATCCCACAGCTTGGAGAGACTCAAGGATTCAGGACTCACTTGGGGTCCTCCAACTGGCAAGCTTACAGGTTCCAGCCTGCACCCTGCGGGACCCGCTGGAAAGCTTCAGGTCGCTTCTGTTCCCAACAAGTCTCTCCCTACCGAGGTGGGTCAGCCCTGAGGTTACGAGGGGCAGGGAAGGTAGAGGAGGGACAGGGAGACAGCTCCATCATGGAGGAAGGACTTAGGGCTCTCTTAGTACCTTTTTGTTCCTTCCCCCTACGGTGCTGCCCCGGGAAGCCTAGGGAGCAGGGGCTGCACAGGTGGGACATTTAGAACAGGTGCGGTTTGGGGCGCCCGAGTGGCTCAGTTGGTTAAGTGTCCGACTTCGGCTCAGGTCATGGTCTCACGGTTCGTGGGTTCGAGCCCCGCGTCGGGCTCTGTGCTGACTGCCAGCTCAGAGCCTGGAGCCTGTTTCAGATTTGTGTCTCCCTCTCTCTCTGACCCGCCCCTGCTCACGCTGTCTCTCCCTCTCTCTCGGAAATAAATAAAAACATTTAAAAAAAAAGAAAAAGAAAAAGAAAATAGCATCTTAAAAAAAAAAGAAGAAGAAGAAGAACAGATGCGGTTTAAGTGCACCAGGCTTCAGAGAGAAGCGGAGGCTGTGGTCATGCTAACAAAGGCCACATCCGGTGCTGGAGAGCAGTTGCTTCAGAACGCCAGGCCTCGGCAGATGTTGAAGACGGCCTTGATTCTTGCGTTAGAGAGAAAAAGGAGAGGCGCCCACAGGTCCCTGTTCGAACTGTGCCAGAGCCTCAGCTGTCAAGAAAGGCAGGCCTACCTGCTGTTGTCTCTTCCCATTCAGCACCGGGGCTCCTGCCCAAATGCTCATGTCCAGATTGTATTTATGACTGTTTTAAGAAGGAGTGACAGAGCCTTTTAATATCCCTGACAGCCCAGGATGTTTTAATAGATGGGGGAGCTGGGCTGCAGGAGTTAAGGAAAAGGAACAGAGTCACTGAGCGAGCTGTCAGGCCTGGTTTCTATGACAGACCTACTGATCCACTCTCCGACAAAATAAAATACGGGGCGTCTCTCCTCAGCCCCGTCAGGTTGACAGACAGTCTGTCACCATTGTGTGTCATCTTTAACCTCCTAATCACTCAGGCTTAGGGGACTTGCATCTGACGGGAAGTGCCTACAGGATTCCTACCCAACCCGCCTCTGGAGCCTCAGGCCTCTGCTTCAACCGCCCCCGAGTTCCTTATTGGCGTTCTCCAATTTTCTCCATTTCAGGCAAAACTTTCCTACCTTCAGAGTTCGGCTTTGCTTGTTGCTATTGCTTAGAGGGAATGATAGGTGCCCTAGGACGGCTCAGTGGCCTGTTTTAGATGGAATGGGTGAGGGATGGTTGCACAGCAATGTGAAGGTACTTAGTGCCGATGAACTGTACTCTCAAAAAGGGTGAAAGTCGGGGCGCCTGGGTGGCTTAGTCGGTTAAGCGTCCGACTTTCGCTTGGGTCATGATCTCATGGTTCGTGGGTTCGAGCCCCGCGTCGGGCTCTGTGCTGACTGCCAGCTCAGAGCCTGGAGCCTGTTTCAGTCTGTGACCCCCTCTCTCTCTGACCCTCCCCTGCTCACGCTGTCTCTCTCTCTCTCCTAGAAATAATTAACACATTAAAAAAAATATAAAAAAAAAAAGTGTGAAAGTCATCAACTGTGTGTTATGAGCTGGGTCAGATGATCTTAACACACACACACACACACACACACACACACACACACACAGACACAGAGATGGCATAAACTTGAGTGTCCCCCTGTGTATTCCTATAACCTGTAGAACTTTTCATCAGACTCTTCCTAGGTCTCTACTCCCATGAAAACTCCGCCCTGCCCCCCACCTCCTGCTTCTTTACCTCTTACCCCTTTCCATGATCTAATCAATCAGCTTCAAGGTCAGTTTTGAACATCGGGAGGTTCCTTACACACGCTTTTCCGGGACCAGGTTGGAGCTGGTCTGACCAGGAACCTCTAGGGCCATATCTTCAGTTTGCCGTGGCAAAGGCCCAAGAGATACTCTCACCATTTTTTTTTAATGTTTATTTATTTATTTTTGAGAGAGTGAGAGTGAGAGAGAGCTTGCGAGCACAAGTGGCAGAGGAGGAGAGAGAGAGAGAGAGAGAGAGAGGGAGGGAGAGGGAGACACAGAATCCGAAGCAGGTTCCTGGTTCTGGGCTGTCTGCACAGAACCTGATGCGGGGCATGGACTCGTGAGCTGTGAGATCATGACCTGAGCTGAAGTCAGGTGCTTAACCAACTGAGCCACTCAGGTGCCTTTTTTTTTTTTTTTTTTTTTTTTTGGTGGGGGAAAAAAAGACAGCAAATCCCAAAGTCACTCCTTGTTCTTCTTGGAGTGGCTGAAAAAAATCCCCAAAGAGACCACAAAGTCCTCCTCCCCCCTGCATCAAGTTTATCTGCTCCCCGCGTTTGGGGCTCCCTCCTTCCAACAACAAGGGTGCAGATGCAGAAGGCAGTGCTCCCGCTTCTCTGTCCCGGTCCCTAGGGCGGCAGCTCCAGGCCAGAGCCTCCCTCCACCCTCACCAGCCCAGGGCTCTGCGTTCAAGTCCTCTGCCAGGAGAGAGTTAAGGGCTCGGGTTTAATTTGCCCGTTAATCACAGTTAAAAGAAGTAATGAGCGTCTCCCCAAAGCCTGGGTGTTTCTCTGCAGATTAAGCAGCAATTTGCATAGTCCCTTTATTCATTCCCACCTTCCCCTGTGGGGCGGCTTGTCCTTTCAGACACAGCGGAGCGCAGCCCGCTGCGGGAGCGCTGTGACAAATGGCTTTGCTGCACGTGGTTTGGGCAAGAGGGAGGGAGGGGCAGGCTGGGAGGGAGAGGGCAGCTCCCGACAGTAATGGATAGCCGGGCCGTTAAATAGTGCAGAACTTTTTATTAGACACACAGGAGAAGTTTAAATATTCAAACTGGTTTTCTTTGAAGCCCCGGGAATGAGTAGAGGGGTGGCAGGCAGGATAAGTCAGAGTTTACTCAGGCCAATTGACTCAGGGAGGCCCTGCCCATCAGCTGAGAGGAAGGGCACTTGGAGGACAGGCTGGTCTGCTTTGTCATCGTGTCATCGTCTCTCTGCTGGCACCCCTGCCTTGGAAGCCCTGGGGCAGGCCTGACACCTTCCCGCTGAGCTCCAGGGCATCCGAACAGCATTCAGTAGTGGGGGCTGGGGGATCGCCCCAGTTTCGGAGCAGAAGCTGTGGTGTCTCCAAAGGCTTGGACAAGAGCCCTCTCTCCTCTGCTCTCCAGGAGAGCCCTCGACTAAGCAGGGAGAGAGGAGGGAGGGAGCCCAGGCGATGCTCAGGGCAGAAGCTCTCACTGGAAAGCATGCAGAAGGGAATTTTCGTTTGACCGCTAGTCCATTTTAAAAACCTACATAAACCCAGGTTTCTGCCCAACTTCTAGTGCTCTGCGGGGCTCCTCTGTTTTGCTAACTGGTGAGCCACGTGATCGTAACATTGTAGAGGTCAAAGTCACTTTAGAGATCATTAAGACAACTGAAGTTCGGAGAAGTTAATTTTGAGATTCCGAAGGGGACACAAAAGTGAGCAAGACCCAATCCCTATCCTCAGGCAGCTCAGGTTGGGGCCCAGAGGTCAGGAGGTCACCGTGACGCTGTGACCGGCGCTCTGAAGGGCATCTGCACGAGGCTTCAGGGATGCTGCTAGGAGGAGGGGCTCGTTCTGTCGGGGCCTGGAAATGTCCACAGAGAGAGGTATTTGGGTCATATCTGAGTGAGGGGACGGGAAGGCCTTGGGGGGGCCAAGAAGATGGCTGGAGCTCTGGGGACACATGTGGGTTTGGTGTCTTGGATGGATACCCAGGCTGGAAGAGAGATGGCGGTCTGATTACCAAGGGCTGGCCCGCTACTCTAGGAGTTTCGGGAGCTCGGGGGGGCATTAGAGTTTCCAAGCCGGGGAACGACTGCGGTGACAAAGCAGAGGCTTGGAGCCTGCTGATCGGCAGAGACAGGAAATACCAGAGAGGGATGAAGAGCGGAATGGGGAAGACCATGGGTTTGGTCTGGGACCTGCTGAGATATCTGAGACACACAGAGCCAGGACCCAAACACAAGTTTTTAACCTCAGTCCAGGTAATTTCCGGTCCATCCCCTCACTGACAACGGAGTCCTACTAGACCAGGGACCTCCTAGATGCTGTACCCACCACAGCTCCCTACCCGGAGGCCAGTAGTGTCTCTTACTCTCACTTTATAGGTGAAGTAAATGAGGCACATAGGGGTCCTGGGCCTTGTCCAAGATCACATGGTAGTAAGACCGGAGCCAGGATTTGACCCGGGCAGTCTGGATCTAGACAATGTGCCAATCATCGTGATGCTTTGCTTGCTTTCTTCCTAACCTACTACCATTATCAGATTTTGTACGTGCGTGTATAGGAGTGCGGAGGAGAGGATAATAGGTGGCAATTAAAAGATGAAATAAAAATTAGCAACAGGACAAGCAGGTGTCGGGGGAGGCAGGGAAGAGCCACAGGACCTGTGTTTCTAGAGGAGAGGCCGTGCAAGCAACATCTGGGGAATTAACGAGGGAGAGAGAAAGGGGAAGGGGGGTGTGCACGAGTGAGTGAGCAGGACTCCACGCCAAGCCACACTCAGCTGCTGCTCCTGGAGGCCTGGGATGTGCTTTCCTCGGGTCCTCAGCTCCAGGCCAGCTCTCTGAAGCAGGGAATTCTCTCAACGGGCGAGATTTCCTGTGTAGGTGATGCAGATAATCCCTGCCCCACGCTGGCAATGAGAAACTAGTTCTAGATGTCCTTGGCAAGCCCTCAGTGGGCAGCCAGATCCCACATGGACAGTCATCAGCAGTCCTCTCAGCCCATGGTCATGGTCACGAGCTGAGAGCCGGTGACGGGGCTTGGGCAGCTGGATTTAGCAGGGAGGGAGAGTCTAGAAAAACTGATTCCACCTCTTTGTCTGAAGCAGGGTGACCAGTTGGCGGGGTGGGGAGAGCCTGAAACCTTCTCTGGGAAAAGGTGACATAAAAGTGAACATAAAAGCAAGAGGTGCTCTTGGCACTACAACTCACATCAAACTAATGGAAAATCTCGGCCCACCTCCTCCCCTCCTGGAACATTTTCTTGGCAGCCCCAGACACCTGACTGCTCAGAAGTTGGTCTTATAGGGGCGCCTGGGTGGCTTAGTCGGTTAAGCGTCCGACTTTCGCTTAGGTCATGATCTCGCGGTTCGTGGGTTCGAGCCCCGCGTCGGGCTCTGTGCTGACTGCCAGCTCAGAGCCTGGAGCCTGTTTCAGTCTGTGACTCCCTCTCTCTCTGACCCTCCCCTGCTCACGCTGTCTCTCTCTCTCTCTCCTAGAAATAAATAAAACATTAAAAAAAAATTAAAAAAAAAAAAAGAAGTTGGTCTTATAAAGTTCCAAGGGAGCTTTTCCCCCTTCCCTTCCAGAAGGCAAGCTAGACCAGGATGAAGAGTCCTCGGCCATTGCATCACGCCCCAGGAGCAAGAGCTTGCCTTGGTCCAGGCGCCCCTACTCTGTGCCAGGCACCCCTCTAAGACCCCTGTGTATATTAACTCATTTCATCCTCACGATGGAGTCTGTCGGATGAGTCAGAGAAAAGCAGGCAGGAACCCAACTGCAATCACAGGACACTAGGAGAAACCTGGGGGCGGGTCTGCAAGATGCAGCACTGTCACCCCCAGGGGAACAGAGAGCCCGGCAGGGTCTTCCGGGTCTCAGGGTGCTCAGGAAAGTGGCCCCAGGAAGTGAAGCCCGAGCCAAAGGCAGCTGGAGCTAAACGTTCTGGACAACAAGCCTCATGTTATGGGGGTAAAGGCGTTTAAGAAACAATTTACACTTGGGGCGCCTGGGTGGCTTAGTCGGTTAAGCGTCCGACTTTCGCTTAGGTCATGATCTCGCGGTTTGTGGGTTCGAGCCCCGCGTCGGGCTCTGTGCTGACTGCCAGCTCAGAGCCTGGAGCCTGCTTCAGTCTGTGACTCCCTCTCTCTCTGACCCTCCGCTGCTCACGCTGTTTCTCTCTCTCCTAGAAATAAATAAAAATATTAAAAAAAAAAAAAAAAAAAAGAAACAATTTACACCAGCCTGGGGTGGGCCTTCGCGTTAGCAGGTAAACAGCTAATCCCTCGGAGATAGAACTGTCTCCTAACCACACCGCTGAGCAACGTGGCCAAAATCTGCCGAGAAACCCCTTTCTGTCTAAACCCACTTCCCCTCCCGTGAAGAGGGCCAAGCCTCAGCCTGGCTGACTTCCTGCCATGGGTCCTGGGCAGGGCCGAGAATGCAGGCCAGGTGCTCCTCCGGATGGGCCCGGAGCAAGTGCTCTCGAGGCCGAGGCCGAAAGGCCTGCTGCAGTCACGTGGTCCACAGGGCTGCTCCCTACCGCACGGCACCTGGTAGCAGCTGGTGATTGGATGAGGGACACGAGAGGGACACGAGAGGGGGTGCGGGCGGCCGGCCTGGTGAGGTGATGGCTGCTGCAGGAGGTCCGGAGGCCAATGCAGCCAGAGCTGAACAGGTGGGGCGGTAGGTGGCGGCCACCCTCTCAGAGGGAAAGGGACAAGAGACGCAGACAGCCCCAAGGCAGGGCACCTGCATGGTGGCAGCTGAGGGCGGGGTGCAGCCCGTCCAGTCCAGTCCCCTGTGCGTCCTTCAAACTCTTAAGGACGGCTTTACCTCAACATTCCACACTAGTGTTTTCCCCTTCCCAATTCCTAGACTAATTTCAGCCCCCGGCACCTCCAAAAGGAGGTGAACAGGCAGAGATCGGGGGGAAGCGACGGGCTGACATTAATTGATAGGAGCGGCTTCGAGCAGTTCATGCTGCCTTATCTCTCTCTCCTTCGGATAGCGTGTGTCCGCCGGAGTCCGCGGGGTCGGTGATTAATAGGGGCCATCACTCACTGTCCGGGGCGGCTGAAAGGCAGCGGGGAGGGGGCGGCCCTCCCCAGAACTGAGATAACAAGCAGCAGGAATAATGAGTGGTGTCACTCCACTTTTCATTTTGATGGAAAGTCAT
This sequence comes from Hyaena hyaena, assembly GCF_003009895.1. Lineage (NCBI taxonomy): Eukaryota > Metazoa > Chordata > Mammalia > Carnivora > Hyaenidae > Hyaena > Hyaena hyaena. The sequence goes on along the minus strand of NW_024080661.1, from coordinate 2,312,921 downwards.
TACTGGAGTCAACGCCAGCGACAAAGAGCCATGAATCAACTGCTCTGCTATGAAATTAAAATCGAATTGCCGGCCACCCCCAACCCCTACCCTTCCTGGGAAATGGGGATGAGTAGGTGGCTTGGGAGAGGGGCGCTGTCCCGGGGTGGGCTCTACCCAATCACAGCGTGGGCACTTATGGGTAGGAAGTGGACAGGCAGCTAGTGAAGGTGACAAGTCCTGTCTCCACCTTGTTTATCAGACCCTTCCTCCCCAAACCACATTTTCCCCCTGCCTGGAGGTGAGCTGTGATTAAAAGGAAAATACAGCTTTGCTGGCTCCAGCAAGGCTGCCACTCGACTGCTCCCCTTGGGCTCCTGGCCCGAGCAGGGCAGTCTGGCCCGGCCATGGAGAGAAAGGGGCCCAGCAGACTCAGCCACCCCAGAGCTCACTGAACCACTTGTAGATGCTACTCTGGGGCTTTCCCTGTCACCAGAAGCAAAGAGGGAGAGTCCCTAACCCAGGACTCCACAGGAACAGCCGATGGCCTGGGGAACCCACTCGATCCAGAACCCCAGGCAAACAGGTGCACAGCCTTGACCTAAGGCCCAGAGAAGCAGAAACTGTCAGTGGCGAAGCAAGAGTCTCTTCCTCTTTTATTAAGTTCAACTAGATGATGATAAGGACCAGAACTAGGGTTGCAGGCTGACAGGCCACAGGGCCAATCAAGATAGCTTCCTGCCAGAGGGTACAGTGTCAAGGTCACCCTTTAGGTGATGGCTCCTCCATGTGGCTTTCCATCCTCCGATCGCCTGGTCGCTGGCCAGGAAGGGCCCTGCCACAGCAGCCCTGGCTGTCTGCACCCTCCCTCCTGAGGGCAGGTAGAACGCGGGGGCTGTCACAGATAGGTTCCCATCAGGTTCACGGGGCGCCCGTTGTACCTCTTGGAAATGTCAGCTTCAATCTGAAAGACAGTGATACCAAGTGGGTGGGAAGCAGAGAGGCAAAGGTGCCTCATTCTGTAGAAACTGGGGGTCCCCATCCCCCAAGCCTTGGCGGGTCTGCCTTTCCTGTCTTACCAGCTTCTGCAGCTCCTTGGTCTTCTCCAGCAGCAGGTCCAGCTTGGGCTCCAGGGCCGCCTGCTCCTGAAGGGCCTCCTGCTGCTTCTGTACCATCAGCTCTTTCTTCAAAGCCAGAAGCTGGGACTGCTTCAGCTTCTGCTGGAGGAACTCGGTCACTCGGTCCACATACCTGTGCAGGGCACTTGGGTAAGCGGTGTGGCTGAGCAACCCAAGCATCCCCACTCCTCTGCTGGGAAAGGTGAGGCTCAAGAAACCAAATCTGTAACAGGCCTCTCAGCCTCCACCCCCTTCGCTCCTCTGCGAGGGAGAGCGCTCCCAGGTCCCTGCCCTACTCAGGAAGCAGAGCCGTTTTGCCCCAAGAGACCCACCCCTGACCCCAACCTTGACGGCACTGCTATGGGAGGCAGAGAAGAGGAACACAAGGAGTCGGGGGCTGCTTGAGAGGGCGGAAGCCCCACATCATGCTCCAGAACAGCCCAACCTCGACAAGGGGGAAACCAGACCTTGGTGAGGCCAGGATCATAAACAGGTGTTGCATTCGGAGACTGGTGAGCCGGCCAATCAGATCCTGCAGCGCCGACACCATGGTATCCACCTTGGCTTTGGTCTGGCCCTGCAGGATGGCGGGGGCCAGCTGGAACTGGCTCACGGACAAGATGTCTGCCTCCTCGCTCATCTCCACAGCTCGCTGGGACAAGAAGATCTCGAGCTGAGGGCAGAAGAGGATCCGGTTGAAACCCAGAAGAGAACTCAGAAGTTCTCAGATGCTCAAAACACCAGAATGAGATGTGAGGGTTGGACTCTGGGTAAGGAGGTGTTACTTCCTCTGAATACTTGTCCGAATTCAGCTCAGGTCATGATCTCATGGGTCATGAGTTCGAGTCCCGCATCGGGCTCTGCTGACAGCTTGGAGCCTGCAGCCTGCTTCGGATTCTGTGTCTCCCTCTCTCTCTGCCCCTTACCCGCTCACGTTCTCTCTCTCTCTCAAAAATAAACATAACTAAGGACACACAGATTTAACAGGTTCTCTCTGCCCCAGTGAAAGTACGTTCTTTCTGTGAGGAATGAAATTCAGGGAATGGGGATCCACATGTGAGAAGCCCTGGATTAAGAAAAGGGCTAGGAAGAGTTTGGGAACCAGCCACATAGCCTGTCACTCTTATTCTATCTTAGAAACTGGATCCCTTTGTCCTCCCCTGTCCTGAAGGCTAAGAGGGGCCTCTCTGGGCAGAAAGAGAAGGGAATAGATGAGGACTAAGAACTTCGACAAGGCCCTCACCGGCCAGCAGTCCACTGGGAAGGGAACAGGCAGAAATTAACACAAAGAGGAAGGGTCCTCCCAGAGGACAAAGGTACCTCCATGAGCTCATCAATGAACTGATTCCGGGTCTCTGGGTATTCGAGAAGTGTCAGGGCATCTGGGCCCCTAGCAACACCTTCTGGAGCTGCCAGGAAGAGAGACAGAGAAGTGATAAAGTTGCTGGGGCCATGGAAAAAAGACCCTCAAGCATGAGAGGCTCTGGTGGGTTAATATGGACACAAACTCATTGCACTAAAGCTACTATCTGCCTCATCCCAGGGGCGAAGGGTTACCCCTTTCCATATGTCTCGGCCCTAATCGGACACTACCACCAGCCACCAGTCTGTGAGGAGGGCCAGTCTGTGAGGAGGACCGCAGAGTTGGGTTCAGGGCCTGGAAAGGCCCCCTCTGCTCTGGTGGGCCACAAAGTTTCATCCTGCACTGCCCTCTAGCGGCTCAGAGCACTGCTGCATCCTCTCAGCCGGTGGGCGAGCAGGGGGGGGGGGGGTCAGGTCTCACCTCCAAGCCCAGCAGCCCTCCAGGAACCTCCCGTCAGAAAAGATGATCCACATTCGGAATCTCAAAAGTTGAGAGCTTCCAGACTTATAATGTCCCTCCACACTCACATCATCATCAAGATTTTGAGAGAACAGTTAAATGTGTGAGGAGACCACTGTGGCAAGTGCATTTCTTCTTGGTTTCCAGAGACATGGGGGGCGGGGGCGGCTTCTGAGCACCCACTTTTGCCGGGACTCTGGGGAGGGCCGTGCTTACCCTGAGTTCCGGCTTCCAGCACTGTGATCTGCAAGGCGGCATCATCTCCCCAGTCTATCCCATCGCCCCCAGCTTCCTAGGTGGAAATCAAAGAACCCCGGCAGGATTGTAAGAATCTTCCCCAGCAAAGGGAGCCAGGATAAACCAAAGCCCTTGAGGAGTCCAAGGCCTGCACATTTCGCCTGCATGAAGGACTTACGGCCCTGATGTACGTGGTAATGATGGCAGTGGGGGGCGGGGCGCTCATGTATGCTGCCACCCTCATCCTGGCTTAGAGTTACTGCCTACCTGTACCCAACACCTTGCCCCAAACGCCAGGAGAAAAGTGTCAAACCCCAGACACGTCACTGTGGAAACCCCGCCCCAGCCCCACACACCACACCTGGCCTGAAAGCTATGGGCTTCAAGCATTGCCTTTAGAAGACAGCCAACGCGTCTCTTAGCACCAAAGCGGTGATCACAGAAAAGCGCTCAGAGGGATGGAGTGTGAGAGTGTCCTAACCTTTGAGTCCGATTCCAGAGAAATGCCCCAGTCAATTCTGGCAGCCTGGACAGAGATGCCAGAGTCCATCCCTTCAGAAGCCACTTCCATCCCAAAGTCGCCCCAGTCAATCTAGAAGGGGAAAAGAGTGTTAGCTCACAGAAAGTGGGTGAAAGCAGTGGGGCCTGCCTCCCCAGGGGCCTCAGCTGCCCCTGGAGGGGGCACTGGCACGCTGTTCAAGTGCAATGGCCTCTGCACTCCCCAAAGGCCGGCCCTACTTCAGAGCTCACCGGGGTGAAGGATTCCTAGTTTAAAGCCAACAGGCTCACTGAGCCTCTTCAGCATCCGTCTATACTCTGGCCTCAAGGAGGCAGGAAAAATAAAGGAGGAGGGCCCCCTGGACCCCTCTATGTATAGTTTCTCTCACCTAAATCCCTTTTTTCCTTCTGGGACTCTGAACTCAGATAGGGCCGGGTGTAGGGGTGGAGCCTGGGGGGGGAGATGAGGGAGCAGCTCTCCCTCGGCTCGTCTTACCGCATCTTCTTCCACCGGCTCAGGAGGCTCCTCGAGGTGCGGCCGCTCCACCACAGAGGGCTCAGTCCCCGTCCTCCATTCATACACCGTGGCGTTTCCCCGCCTCTGCACGAATCGCAGCATTGGCAACACCTGCTCTGTGGGGCTGCAACAGGGCACGGGGCTGACCCTCCCGCTGCCCACTCGTGGAGCCCACGCTGGCGCCACCCCGAGCCCTACGGCCAGGTGGGCGAGGCTCCCACGGGCTCACGTACGTACAACAAAACTCAAGCGTCAAGTCCGAAAACACAAGCAGAGGAGACAGGACAGCAAGGGAAAACAGGTGGACCGTCCCCGCTGCTGGAGAGAAACAGGTCCCGTACCTTTCACACACAAACCCCACGCAGGCCTGGTAGAGGTCAATGGCTTCGCCCAGGGACTGGGCCCCGGCCCCGATCTCGGCCAGCTGACTCGGCAGGTCCTTCACCAGGGCCAGCAGTTCTCTCCGGACATTGTCTCCCTAGAGAGGATGAATGAGGGAGGCTAAGACAGGAGTGGCGAGAAGCAGAGTCCCCCCCCACCCGCCCCCCGCCCCCGCTGGATTCGAGAAAACGCCTGGAGGCTGGAGATGGGTGAGACACTGGCCCAAGAAGGCCCAAGACGGGCGCAAGCGAGGTGAGAAGGGAGCCTTTCTTGGACGCCAAGGAGCTGGGCTTGGGCCAACAGAGGCCCCAGGAGCCCTCCCGCTCACCGTGATGCCATACTGCTTGCACGAGTGGTAGAACTGCTCCCGCATCTCAGCGGCCCCTGCCTGGCCCTCTTCTTCCTTGCGACTATATTCCTGCTGCAGCTGCTGGCACTTGGCGATCTGCTTCTTCAGCGAGGGGATCTCGTAGTTGACATTTCGAACCAGGAGGCTAGAGAGTTCCACTGCGAAGGACCCAGGAAATTCACCCCAGACGCCCACACTACAAGGCAAGCATGCTGCCGGGACCCCGGGGACACGCACAGGTACACACAGACACCTTATCCGCTCTAATCAGTCCCCTCCTCTGTGAAACAGGGGCCAGAATATTTACCACAAGGACTAACAGAATCCATATGAATCACGAGTACAATTCCTGGCATTCAGGAGATACTCGGTGAGAATGAGCTATTATTAATACTTTGGGGGAGACCTGCCCTGAAGTACAATCGGCCCTGTAATTACTCTCTCAGGCATCCGATGTGGCCCCCGGATGGCCCGTGCCTCTTCTGCCCGGCAGAGAAGAGAGGTGCAGAGGGAGTCAGTCACCCAGAGGTCAGTGGTGGAGGATCTATCCACACCTGCCTGGCCAGGCCCGGCCAAGGCTTCCTACTTGCCTGGTCTTCCACCTCCTCCCAAGACTCTTTGGGGGAATTTCTTGGCCCACCTGGAAAACACCCACACCCCAGCCTCATCCCCCACATGGACTGTGCCTCCTGGAAGCCTAGTGTCTCAGAACTCTGGGAGTGGGCTGCCCCTCGACGCCGGCCTCCCAGGCCAGGCCCCTTTACCTAGATAGATGTTATTCTTCTCGTACAGGGCTACGATCTCCTGCCAGTCCTGGGTAAGAACAGAAACAGGAAGTGAGCCGCGACAGCACCTGGCAGCCACATCTCAGCTCAAGCCGCACACAGGGGAGGCTCCCTCCAGCCTTCACATCACATCAGACGCAAACCCTCCACCCTGTTCACAACGCTGGCCAGACCACCCACTTCATTTTAACAACGTGGTGCCAACGGGCACTCCCCAAAGCAGCAGGCCTAAAAATGGAGACCCAGGGGTAGGATCTACATTTGGTATAAACTTTGGGGATGGAGAGAAAGCTCAGGACACATGCTACGTAGGCATCTCCACCAGACCCTCAGTGAGACCAGGGGCTCTGACCCTGTAGCCTGGAAGTGTAGCTAGCTGCACATTAAGCAGCTTCAGCCACACTTGCCTTCATTCGCTGTGAAGAGTACCGGCCGAAAATATTTTTTGTGGAGGCTTCGGTGCCTTTGAGAAGGTCCACGATCCTTAGGCAGTGGAAGTAGTGAATGTCTAGAGAGCAAGGAAGAGCAAAGACCTTGGGAATTATAGTATCTTGCCCACCTACTCTGGATACAAGGGTGACTGATGAATGTGCTGGGAATCTTAGCATGCATAGCTCTCCCCTTCGGCATTTTGTGTTGGAAGAAACCAGCATGTACCCCCCAAAGTACATCTTCCTCTAGGGGTCGGCCCTAAAGCTAAACAACAAGGGAGGAGTTCGGCTGATAACACAGTGCTCCAGGAAAGGGGGTGGGGGTCCAGTAATATGGCCCCAAAGCACTCACAGGATCCAGAGAGCAGCTGGGCGATCTCCTCGCTCTCTGGCATGTCCTGGATGGCAGCATTGATCTTCTCTCGGATGGTCAACACCAGACTCTGCCATTTCAGGCTGCAGTGCCTTCTGTCGACCAGCCAGTCTGTGTAAGAAACACCCAAGTCACAGCATTCCCACTCATGACAGCCAAAACGCCGTCACTCGAGTGAAATATGCTAAGGCACTGGCTAAACATTGGATTCATATTGTTTAAGGTGTGGGGGATCATGGGAAGATGGGGACTAAAGAGAGGCTCAAAGGGACCCTCGGGGTTAAATGGATTCCAGCAGCCCAACTTCATCACGGTGTGACTTTTATAGCGCCAACTGCCTCCTTGCAGGGATAAAGAAAGATTGTGAACTAGTCCTGACATCAAAGTGCCACTTTTGACCACTCTAAATTCTCCATAATATTTTTGCTTCCATGAATAATTATATCTTTCCTTACTGACAGAGGATGGTTTTCAACTTCCACTTCCTCAGGGCTGGGATTAACCGTGACAATGGAAAATGCAAGATGATTATGCCAAGTACCGGATGAATGAACAACTACAAAGCCCCTAATACCTACAGCGCCCTACGGACTAGGTAACACCTGGCACCACGAGAACACCAATGTGACTGACCTCCTGGAGTCTGAGCCCAGATTTGGGTTTTTAGTGGGGGGGTAGAACCATGCACGTTTCCTCAGGAGGAGAGCGCTAAGAGCTAGGCTTTGTGGTCACATGGTCCTGGCTTCCCATGATCAATTTGCTTAGGCAAGTCTCTTAACCCTTCTGTGCCTTGCTTTCCCCACATGTAAGATGGGGTAATAAGGTACCGAATACAAGAGGAATGAAGGTAAGGCACAGAGCACTGTGCCTAGCACAGGGCAAGGACTCAATAAATCCTAGTAAAAATCACTTTTACAATGTCAGGTGCCTAAAACAGCACCTAGTAGAGCAAACTCTCAATGAATGGTTGTCGTTCCATTGGTCCTTCCTGTGACCAATGACAAGTTCATACACCAAGAGCGCACAGGTGCTGCAGGGCTGGGACAAATCCGAACAGACACTAAAGAAGCGCCATCACGTGGCCACTGCCCAGGACGGACTAAAGGGTCCACAGTGGTGACTCCAGAACCTCACCCTTGATAATACACCTGCCAACTAGTCAAACCTTGGGGTCCCACGCTAGCTATCGGTTATACTCCCTCTGATGTATTCTTCTAAAATCTTTGAAGAGAAAAATTCTGTAGATGTCACAGAACTAGAGGGGCATGCGGTTGTCATACAGAGGTCACCTTAACGACAAAACTAGCACCAGATCAATTAATCCAACTAACATTTTAAAATCCAGGAGCTATGGGGCGCCTGGGTGGCTTAGTCGGTTAAGCGTCTGACTTTCGCTTGGGTCATGATCTCGCGGTTCGTGGGTTCAAGCCCCGCGTCGGGCTCTGTGCTGACTGCCAGCTCAGAGCCTGGAGCCTGTTTCAGTCTGTGACTCCCTCTCTCTCTGACCCTCCCCTGCTCACGCTGTCTCTCTCTCTCCTAGAAATAAATAAAACATTAAAAAAAAAAAATTTAAAAAAATAAAATAAAATAAAATAAAATCCAGGAGCTGTGCACTCGCCCTGGAAAGGTCATAATGAAGAGGTCCTTGCCTGGCTCTGAACTGAGGAGGTACAGAGATCAGATACTGGCAGCAGGGAGATGGCCTGGCAACTAATAGGTCTTTATTCTCAACTGGGTCTGTCTCTTTTCCCCTTGAAATCGAGGGGTGATGGAAGCTTTTAAAATTAAAGGAAGGTTTTGTTTTTTCATACAAAAAGCATGGACACTGGAGCCCGACAAACTTAAGCTCCAATTTCAGATCTGCTGTTTAGTAGCTGACCATCTTTAAAGTAAGCCATTACCCTCTTGGTGTCTGAATGATTTGACAACACGTGTTAGGGATGTTAAAGTAGAAGAGGCAGGTCAAGTACAGACTAAGCATAATTCCTTCCTGCTCCTCCCAGCGCTGGCACGTAGCCACCGCAGGGGGCACAGAACAGAACGGCCGGTCAGGGGCCTTGGGGCATCACAGCTCCCAGCTGCTGGCGACAGGAGGCAAAGGGCCGGGCTTCCCCACTGGCAGCCATTGCGCGAGGCGTCCCCTCCTACCGAGCAGCTTGCTGGTCTGGATGTCGATGGGCACGTGCTGATGGTCCTGGCGGGAAACAGCGGGAAACAGGGCGTGAGCGCGGGGAGGGGCGTGCCACCCGCGCGCTTATCTCCGGGGCCCAACCGCCACCTTGAGGGGCCAGAATGATGGGCCGAGGAGGCCTGAACCCGGGAGGGAGGCCGGAGAAGCGGGTGAGGGCCGACGAACTGAACTCTGTCCCAGGGTCCCGACCCAAGGCCCCATTCCCCCAGCTCCCGTCTCCACACCTGCATCTTCCCTCCACTTCCGCTTCCGGCCGGCGACCCAACTCAGCCCCACCTACAACCAATCCAGCGCAGGTCTGGCTGAGCCTCGTTTAGGCACGATCGGACCTCCTCCGGCCACGTCGCCACTTTCCTCCGAGCCAATCGGGGCGCGCGCTCCACCCCTGGCCACAAGCCCCACCCACCTCAGCGCTCTGAATGGCTGAGCCCGGGTAGGGGCGGGAGAACCGGAGACAGCCAATGGGAGACGCAAGGCGGGCTCAGAGCTGGAGAAGGGCGGGGACGCGAAGAAAAGGCCGCAGAGGCGGCGAGATCACGGCAGGCGGCGCCGTAGGGTTGGTCCCGGCCGCTTCCGGCCAGGTGGGCGCTGGGTATACGTTGCAGGGATTACCGCGTTTGCAGACAGGGTCCTAGCGCCGACCCTGGCGATTTGGAATCCGTTAGAAATGCCTTCTTCCTGCCTTGCCTGGCTTTACTGTTCTTCGTAGTTTGTAGGTCTCTTGTGGCACTTAGCACATTTTGCCTTCCCATTCAGCTGATCTGATAGACATGGGTTGAGCACCTGCTGTGTGTTGTGTGATTAGGACAGGGAAGGGGAGGTAGGAGGGCCAAGGGAGGCATTCCAAAGAGAACACCTAAATTGAATCTTAAAGGAAGAGCTACAGTAAGAGGGGAGTGGGGAGGGGTCTTCTGGTTGGAGGAGACCATCCAGACAAAGCTTTGGAGGCCACAAAATGCAGGAGGGGTGCGAGGACCACCTGGCAGGCAGGACTGGCAGCATAATTGGTGGGGTGCAGGGCAAAATGAAAATGTAGGGCCCCTTGTTAAAAAGTAGAAGAATTTCAAGAGGGCCCTGCATCAGGTCTCACACTCATGAAGGAGGCCGTGAAGGCAGGCCGACCTCTATCCAGTAAAAAGTGTGTGGCAAGGAGTGGCCAGAGAAGGGACTGTGAAGGTGAAAGGTCATATCACAGGGAGGAGCCTCATTAGGGAACTTGGACTTCACCCCTGCAGACAGAGAGGAACCACTGGAGGCTTTGAAGGGTTTGAAGCAGGGAGGGACCTGTTCAGATCTACTGCAGGGAGGATGATTTCAGGGAGATAAGACTGGAGACAGGGAGACTATCGAAGTGATGATACAGAGGTCAGGGCCTGGCCTGGGATAAGGCATGAGGAGGAGGGGAAGGGCTGGATTTGAGAGATGTTTTGGACGGAAATGGACAGAACTTGGCCATCAAATGGGTGTGTGGATGGGGGAGATAGACAGCAAGGATGACCTGTAAAGTGGCTGGATTAGGAGTGCCACCAACTGAGATGGGGATGTAGGATGCTGAGCTGGTATTGGGGAGGAGGGGCCCTTGGCTTTGAACCTACCAGGTTAGTGGTGCTGGGAGGCCCCCAACTGAAAAAGTGTGCAAGAGACACTTGGGTCTGGGGCTCCTAGGTGGCTCAGTCAGTTAAGCGTCCGGCTTCGGCTCAGGTCATGATCTCACTGTTCGTGGGTTCAAGCCCCATGTCGGGCTCTGTGCTGACAGCTAGCTCAGAGCCTGGAGCCTGCTTCAGATTCTGTGTCTCCCTCTCTCTCTGACCCTCCTCTGCGCACACTGTCTCTCTCAGAAATAAATTTTTTAAAAAACATTAAAAATTTAAAAAAAAAAACAGGAGAGACACTTGGGTCTATAGCTCTGTAGTTCAGGGGAGCCCTGGGGCTAGGGGTGCAGCTCTGGAGGGCCACAAGCTGACTGATCTGTAGTTCACGTGGTGGCTGAAGCTGAGGGAAGGCATGAGATTGGGCAAGAAATGGGTAGAGTGAGGAGGAGACTGCATGGGCCCAGAGTAGATCACCAGGAACCTCACAGGGCCCGGTGTGCCATTTGGGGCTCCTCCCCTTCCAGGATGTTAGCTCCTCCAAGAGACTCTGCCTGATTCTTTGGAAAGGACCCCCCTCCCCATCTCTGCCCCAGCACAGCACTTAGGGCTCAGTAAAATTTGTTCTTGAACTGTGTGGTGTGGTACAGCAGCAAGACCTAGATTTCGGTCCGGGAAGACCTTGGACTACTTCCATAACCTCTCTGCCAGCCAGTTTCCTTAACATGGAGCTAGCACTTGTCTTGAAATTTCTACTTATAGGCTTACATAAATAAACATACTAAATGTATATAACACTTTGCATTTCACAACATGCTTTAATATCTCTCTCATGCTTTGAAGACTGTGTGTGTGAGAAACACTAAGTCATTGATTTTTTTCCCCGTTTTTTAAAGTTATTTATTTAGTTTTGAGAGAGAGAAGAGAGCAGGGGAGAGGGAGAGAGGGACAGAGAGAGAATTCCAAGCAGGCTTCGCACTGTCAACACGGAGCCCGATGCGGGGCTCGAACTCAGGAACCAGGAGATCATGACCTGAGCTTAAGTTGGACGCTTTACTGACTGAGCCACCCAGGTGCCCCTAATTGTCATTATTATAACATGGGTTGAGAGATTTCCCTGGAAATAGCTCGTCGGGCAGAACTAAGGGTCTCTTCAGGGCCCTCTCATGGGAATTTGGCTCCCATCTCAGAGTCCTGACTCAGGCTGTAAGAATTGCTGGGGCTCCCCCATGATTAAACAAACACTTACTGAGCTCCAACTATGTGTTCCTGGCTCCCTGGGACTCCCCAAGAAGCATGGCCCTGCCCCACCCTCTAGGTGCATCTCTCCTCCTTGAACCAACAGGTGGGGCAGAGCAGGGCAGGGTGAGCTGGTGGAGGCAGAGACCACCAGCATTGCACCGCACCCACAGCTGCCCTGGGTGACTCATGTGGAAAAGAAGAATGTTTGAGAATGTTTCTGGCCGGCTGCTGGCCTCAGCTCAGGGTGGCTGCCCCTGACAGCGCCAGAGTGTGGACTTTGGGCAACATTCTGCAGTGTTTGTCCTTCTCCAAGGCCAAACAGAGAACCTGAGGCCCTGTGGGCAGAGAAGCACACAAGGGGTCTGCAATCCAGGGCATCAGGGCCTGGGGGCCGCCAGCGGACAGAAGGTGGCATGTGGGACGCCCCACTGTGATCTCATGATCCTCTGCGGATTTAGCAGATGGGACCCAGTGGATAGCAGGCCTGTGCCAGCTTTGGACAGGAAAGCACGGAGCCCCAGGGCGCCCTGCACGCAGGCTGCCTGACTATATTGTTGTTGTGAGCTTCCTTATTAAGCGATAACCGTGTGCCACGTGCCAGTGTAGAGTTTTACGAGCCTTTATCTATCTATCCAGATCCTTCCAACAACCTTATAATGTGGCTACTATTATTAGCCAGGTTTTGGAAGGTAAGGGAGCCAAATGCTTAGTCAAGTAACTTGTCCCAAGTGCCTATAGGTGGTAGCTGGTGGGGCTGGGATTCAAACCCAGGCCTGTCTGGCTCCCCAGCCTGCATTCTTGTTCTCCGTGGGATGTGGCTTCTTCCAAGGCCCTACCTCGCTAGCCCATTCACTCAGCTCCCCGTCCTACCCCCCCCCCCCCCCCCCCCCCCCCCCCCCCCCCCCCCGCCCGCCAGCTCAGCCCTGGGTCTCTTCCTCCCTCTCCTCCAGCCTGATTCCCATCTTTCCCCCAGTTGTTGTGCCCGATGCTTGAAACCCCCACCCTTGCAGTCCCTGCCCCTTTCCAAAGTTCCTTCTTACCACACCTCATTCTGGGCAAGAACATCCATTACTTATCTTCCTGGAACAGTCATAAAAAGAAGGCTTACGCTTGATGTTCAAAGAGTCCATTTCTTTTATCCTCCATATGTTTATTACTGTATGGTCTGTGTTTTCTGTGTTTGCTCACAGTCATTGTGTGTGTGTGTGTGTGTGTGTGTGTGTGTGTGTGTGTAGTGTGTCTGCCTGCTGGGCTAAAAGCCCTGGAGACTCATCAGCCGTGTAGTTGTTGTGTAGTTTTTCTTTAGTCTGTCTCCGGACCTCGCCTGTAAGCACCGTGGAGGCAGGGAGTACAGGCTTGTTCATCTGGGCAACCCCAGCACCTGCATGGCACTTGACATTGAACGTCAGGTGCTTATTGGCTGCTTGTAAAGGAAGCAATAAGAGGGGTGGCGTGTGCAGGCAGCCATTTAGTAATGAGTAGGGACCCGGGTCACTTGGTTCTGGGGAGGGGGGAGAGGGTGCGCTACATGTTCTCCATCTCTTTTCTTCATCCCTCCTTCCACAGCTCAGGGCTTAGAATCAGGCTCCCTGAACTGCTTGTGACTGTAATCTAATGGGGGCCCTGTGTCTTCTTGCCAGAACAGGGCCCCAGGGTCCTTGGGGCTCCCTGGGTGTATTTTACTTCCTTCACTCAACAAGGACAAATTTCTGAAGATGCGCATGCCGCATGTTTGTACGTGGAATATCCTACTTGAACTTAGTTTTAGGGAGGTGCGTTTAAAAAAAAAACCCTAAAGCAATAAAGTGGCCTGTTTAAAAGATACTCATAGTTTACAGCCTTGTCTCCAATACCCCTCCCAACACAGCTCCTCCCAGAAATAAATCTCCTGAAGGCCAAGGGTTGGGCCTGACTTCCAGGCATTTGTCCCTTCTCGGGAGGGTGGGCCAGAGCCTCCAGAGCCTGCACCTGGTTCTGATGGTGTTTGTTCTCCGGTGGCCGGCCACAGGTAGGCCTCCAACTGAACCCTGCCCGCCACAGTTATCACTGGGGCTCCTTCTGCAGTGTGGAAGTCAGAGAACAGGACTGTGCACTCGTCAAACACACCCACACACACAGACACACACACACCCGCTCCCCACCAGGTCCCAGGCATCAGAAAGGCCTGGAGTTTGGAGTCAGGGAGTATGGGCGTGAGTGCTTCCGGGAGGAACCCCTTCTGATGAAGATGGACATGGTGCCCTAACCCTCGAGTGCTGTACCCCAGGCCCATCCCATCCACCCTCCAGTCTCTTTCTAGCACCTGAGCTGGGATGAGTGTTTAGCCTCTTCTGGTGTCTTTTAGACTGGACGTCCATTCTCAAAGAGATGGAGCTTTCAGAAAAGTGACAGATATAGAATGCTGTGGGCACCTTCCTGGGACAATCATCTTTATTATTTTTTAAAAGGTTTTAATTTTTTCATTGTATTTATTTAAAATTTTTTTAAATTATTTTTTATTTCTGAGAGAAATATTTCTGAGAGAAATAGTGAGCAGGGGAGGGTCAGAGAGAGAGGGAGACACAGAATCTGAAATAGGCTCCAGGCTCTGAACTGGCTGTGAGCACAGAGCCTGACACAGGGCTCAAACCCACGAACCGTAAGATCATAACCTGAGCCGAAGTCAGATGCTTATCCGACTGAGCCACCCAGGTGCCCCTCATTGTATTTATTTTAGAGAGAGAGCACATGTGAGTGGGGGAGAGGGGCAGAGGGAGAGGGAGAGAATCTCAAGTAGGCTCCCAACTGGGCATGGATCCCAGTCGGGGCTTGATCCCATGGCCCTGGGATCATGACCTGCGCCAAAATCAAGAGATGGATGTTCAACTGACTGAGCCATCCAGGTGCCCCTATAAGATTTTATTTTCGGGGTGCCTGGGTGGCTCAGTAGGTTAAGCATCCAACTTCGACTCAGGTCATGATCTCATGGTTCATGGGTTGGAGCCTCACATTGGGCTCTGTGCTGTTGGTTCAGAGCCTGGAACCTGCATCAGATTCTGCATCTCCCTCTCTCTGCCCCTCCCCCACTCAGGCTCTGATTCTCTCTCTCAAATAAATAAAACATTAAAAAGAAATTTATTTTCAAATAATTTCCACCCCCAGTGTGGGGCTCAAGCCCATAACCCCGAGATCAAGAGTTGCACAGTCCACTGACTGAGCCAGCCAAGCACCCCAACTGTGTATACTTCTTGCTAGAGGCAGACAGACCTTGCAAAATAATATCCTTAATTCACATAAACACCTGGGAAGATGATACTTAACAAGAAGTCTGCTGTAGCTGAAATCACAGGAAGTTAAAGAAATGGGCTTTCTCTCACATTTGCCTGACCCAGGGATAGCAAGACAAAGGCAACAAGTTAGATTAAGAATTTTTTAGGGTGAAGACAGGACTCCGATTTCTCATTTGTGTTTAAAAATTTTTTTAATGTTTTTATTTATTTCTGAGAGACAGCGTGAGCAGGGGAGGGTCAGAGAGAAAAGGAGACACAATCTGAAACAGGCTCCACGCTCTGAGCTAGCTGTCAGCACAGAGCCCACCATGGGGCTCGAACCCACGAGCTGTGAGATCATGACCTGAGACGAAGTCGGACACTTAAATGACTGAGCCACCCAGGCACCCCTCTCATTTGTGTTTTAAAGCTTGTATGAAGTCCCTACTATGTCAGGTCTGTATCTGTGGTAGATAATTCTTGGTTCAAAGAGCTAAAATTCTCTAAGCTAAAATTCTCTGTGTGTAATTCTATGTGCATACACACATATGATCAATTATGGTATATATCACGTTAACTAAGAACATATAAGCAAACTCTGGAGGGACAAAAAAAATCTTGGGGGCGGCATAGGAGGTGTAATAATTCATGTCCTGAGGGATGAATAGGAGTTTGTCTTGGTTTAAACATTTTTTTAAATTTTTTATTTCTAGGAGAGAAAGAGAGAGAGAGAGACAGTGTGAGCAGGGGAGGGTCAGAGAGAGAGGGAGTCACAGACTGAAATAGGCTCCAGGCTCTGAGCCGGCAGTCAGCACAGAGCCCGACGCGGGGCTCGAACCCACGAACCGCGAGATCATGACCTAAGCGAAAGTCGGACGCTTAACCGACTAAGCCACCCAGGCGCCCCTAAAAAATTTTTTTTAACGTTTATTCATTTTTTGGGAGACAGAGACACAACACAAGCAGGCAGAGAGGGAGACACAGAATCCAAAGCAGACTCTGGGCTCTGAGCTGTCAGCAGAGGGCCCGACACGGGGCTTGAACTCACAAATTGCAAGCTCATGCCCCGAGCTGAAGTCGGCACTTAACAAACAGACTGAGACCTGCCTTTTCTCTACCCAGTAACTAGTTCAGTGCCTGGCGTGTACATACTCAGACCCCGGAGGAAGGCAGCCGGGTGGGTGAACTGGGCATCGAAGCCGGGCCGCACTGGGACAGGCAGCTGCAGGGACACTGAACACACAGGGGATATTGATCACTCTCCAGCGATGCCTCTCCTAAGGGAGAGAGACACCAGCACAGCCAGCACAAAGAGGCCACGCTGAGCACCCCCTTGGCTAATGCAGGTTTGCAGGAGGGGGTGAGTCACTGAGGGGATCCGTGAGGATGTCGCCTCCCTGCCCCCCTGCCCAGCACGCTCTGCCTTCTGCCTTTCCCTCTCTTCCAGTCTAGTCTCGCCACAGCTCATCTCCCCTCCTTCCGGGAAAGCTGGCCCTAGGTGTTGCCCCCTTTATAATATCCACCAAAGGCCCGTGCAATGAACCCTTGGAAGTTTGGGGGAAGGGACAGGAAGTGGTACTTTGCAGAGTTCAATATGCGTATGATCCAGCATCAGGAAAATAAATGCCCCTCTGCCCACGCACACGGCATTTGGCTTCTGGTTTCACAGCCCCTGAAGCCTCCCTCTGAGCAATGGACATGTTTGGGGGTGGGTGGGTCTGGAGAGCCTGGCCCAAGGCGGGGCCAGTGACCACCCCCTACCTTGAGGAGGGCCCCTTTAGGTAAAGAGGGAACCGCAGCCCCCCACCCAGTGCCCGCCAGAGGAGCACTGAGCTTTGGGGTGGAGCGGACAGCCTGGGAACCGGTCTGCCAACCAGTTTAACCAGGGACTGGTTTCGACTCTGGAGTTCAAAGGAGCTGGGGTGCACCCGTCCCACCGGCCAACGGGAGCAGCGGCACTTAACCCTTTCCCGGTTGTGCCTGGGGCGACGTCAAGATGCGGTCTGTGATGGAGAGGGTCCGACCCTCTTTGGGGCATGAAATGGGTGAAGGTGACCTTGGCTACAGCTGGGGGGTGTGACCAGGCCCACGGGAGTGGGGAAACTGAGGAGAGAGGCTCCCTTGTTCCTCCTGCCCCAGACTTCCCTTGGGGTTTCCTCTTCCTGCTTAGGTGATCCCCAGAGGACCCTGGCTTCTGGGTGGGTTCAGGGGCACTGGGATTGGATTTCTGGGGTAATGAATATTCATCAGCCCGATCCGGCCTCTGCTTCTGTTTACTTAGCCGGGAGGGGCTGGGTTTCAGGTTCACCTTGACTCCTGGAGCCGCAGCGGAGCAGGTACCCGCTCCTGCACCTGTTTCTCTTGCACCTGCCGTCCAGCTGCTCCTACCCAGCTCTCCTGGCCTGAGCCTTGCCTGGCGCGGCACCCTGGAGGCACCCCTACCTCCCCCAGGCTCCCTCCCGGGGAGCTGCTACACTCAGCCCCTTCTCTAAGGAAGGTCTCGCCTCCAGCCCGGAGCAGCCAGGATTACAGGTACAGGTAGAGGGTGAGCGGGTGGGGAAACCAAGGCACGGAGCCCAGTTAGGGCACTCGGTTCCACTTCCATGGCTGACAAGACTAACTGGGAGGGGGAACCCAGGCGGGCCGGCTCCCATCGCTCCCCTAGGTGGGCAGGCAGCGCTCGGACTCATCCCACTGGCTCTTGGAGTCAATCCAGGCCTCCAGCAGAGCTCTTTCTGGAAAAGTTTCCCTCCAGAGCAGCTCTCTATTAACTCTTACTAAGCTGGAGTCTCCCCCCCAACCCTGCCCCCTGAGCCTGGAGGATGTTTCCGGCCGAACATCACCCTGATCCCGTCCAGGGTAGCCCCAGTCTTACCCCAGAGTGCACAAGTCCCATCAGGCGCCCTGCAGAGGGATAGGGGCTGGGGGGCTCTGTGTTCTGTCTTCAAGCATTGAAGCTGGCTGGCTTCCTTAAGTCCCCTCCAGCCCTCCACCCCCAACACTGTCAATGGTTAACTTGTCCCAGCTCAGAAGGGGCTTGGTTCAGTCTGGACAAGGCCCTCGGAGCAGTTCACAGAGCTCAGATGGGGTGGTGGGGCCTGTCCTGAGGGGGCCACACGCACACCATGGTGCTGGCTGTCACAGGTGGGGTGGGGGGTGGTGGCAGGCTGTCCTGTGTAGCTAGCTCACACCCTCAGGGGTTGATTCCTATCATCCCATAGATTGCAGGGCCCCAGAGCAAGGGCCCAGCCCTCAGCTTGGCCAGCTAAGGGCCCTGAGCAAGCCTACCGCATGGCCCCACCACATGTCACCAAATGCTGGGTCTGCCTAAAAACCCAATACACCCTTTACCCCCACCCCCACCCCATTTCCTCTGGCATTCTGTGATTAGGCATGGGCAAGTGGCTGTAAATATATTGCTCCTTCTGACTTTTGATAGCTTTCGATATCACATCACTGTTTTGATTTAAAGCAAATCAGATTTTACACTATCTTGGGGTGGCTCACTACTTAAAAGAAGCTTAGAGTTTGGTTATTTTGTAAAAGAAACAGTCCTCTCTCTCTTCTGTTCAGAGTTTCATATGTTAATCTTTCGGAAAGGGGCAAACATCTCTTACTGGGGCTTATACGTCCTCTCGGAAAGAAGGGACAGCAAAAGGCATCTTAGACCAGAGAGTTCAAAGCCAGCAGACAAGGGCCTTGGTGCCATGGTGGTGGTCCCAGGGCAGGATCCAAGGTCTATTCCCGTCTCTCTGTATGGTTTTCTGATAGGGTTCCTTGTGATCTGTCACTTCCTTCATTCCAGGGAGAGTTAAGCCGATTTGCAGCACCCTTTGCAGCACCCGCTAAAGCAGGTGTTTTTTTTTTTTTTTTTTTTTTTTTTTTTTTTTTTGAGAGACAGCGTGAGTTGGGGAGAGCTAGAGAGAGGGGAACAGAGGATTCGAAGCAGGCTCAGCACTTTCAGCAGTGAGCCCAATGTGGGGCTTGAGTTCATGAACTGGGAGATCATGACCTGAGCCGAAGTCGGATGCTCAGCTGACTGAGCCACCCAGGCACCCCTAAAGCAGGTGTATTTCATCCAGGACAGGCAGAAGCACTTTCTCTCAAGGAGGTGGGCAGACAGATGGTTATCGTTGGGCTCAGAAGCTGGATCCTCAGCTCCCTGAGTTCCTTGGCAACCCCAGATGGGCGGTGGTGGGGTCATGGGCCTTGCCCCAGACCAGGCGGTGACTGGGCACCCACAGGCCAAGCAAGTGCCCTCCCCACAACTCCTTCCAGAAACCCATCCTGGAACACCGAGTTCTGTGCAAGACCGTGCTAAGCCCAGGTGGGGGCAAGCTGCCAAAGCAAACCTCTCAAGCTGTCCCCTTTGTGCGCTTACCTCTCCAGGGTGCCCTGAGAGTATTTATCTGGCCACTCTCACCCTTTCTTTCACTTTCTAAGTGGGAGCTGCACAAGCTCTCCCCTGGGCTTCTCCTGCTACGTAAGCTCAGCTAGAGGGACAGAGCTGGCAATGTGGATCTGCTCGCCAGACAAAGAGGTAGGAAGGAATCCATCAGGCGTGTGCTCTGGGCATGGGGCTGAGTATATGAAGGACCAGGGGATAACGGCAGCAAAAGGCCCATGGACGTGGGCCCTCAACCCATTCTGAGCCTAGACCAGCATCCTGCTTCCGTTTTCCTCAAATTTGATATGCTCCCCCTCTAATAAAAATCCTTGCTCATTATGGAAGATCTGGAAATCAGAAACGATACAGGGAGAAAACATCCCCTGTTCTTAAAGAAAACCACGATTAATCATTTGTCATATTTCTTTCCGGACTTTTTAGAAAATGTGGTTAAGAAATTTGGTTTTTATTTTTATTGATTTATTCTTTAAATGTTTATTTATTTTTGAGAGGCAGAGAGAGACAGAGCACAAGCAGGGGAGGGGCAGAGAGAGAGGGAGACACAAAATCAGAAGCAGGCTCCAGGCTCTGAGCTGTCAGCACAGAGCCTGACATGGGGCTCCAACCTGCAGACTGTGAGATCATGACCTGAGCTGCAGTCGGACACTCAACTGACTGAGCCACCCAGGCGCCCCAAGACCTTTGGTTTTTAAAAGGAGGTACTATATGAGGTGCCTGGATGGCTCAGTCAGTTACGTGTCTGACTCTTGATCTTGGCTCAGGTCAAGATCTCACAGTTTGTGAGTTTGAGACCCTCCTCAGGCTCTGCGCTGACAGCATGGAGCCTGCTTGGAATTCTTTCTCCTCTCTCTGCCCCTACCCCACTCGTGCTCTCCGTTTCTCTCTCAAAACAAACAAATAAATAAACTTTAAAAAATTAAAAGAAAAAAAGGAGGTGATATATTTGCATGTGCTTGGGCTGCCTGACCGTCTAGCATTCCTGTGTACTGTAGCCTTCTGGCGCACTGTGGTTACTCCTTCCCAGGACCCTTCACAGCCACATGCAGAGTCCTGAGAACCAGACCACCACCCTCTCCAGGCCCACAGATGCCTTGATCTCTCATCCCTCTGCCTGCCCTTCCATCGCTCTGAATTCCTCCAGTCTGCTGTCTCTTTCTTGCATCTTTTTTTTTTTAATTTTTTTTAATGTTTTATTTATTTCTAGGAGAGAGAGAGAGACAGCGTGAGCAGGGGAGGGTCAGAGAGAAAGGGAGTCACAGACTGAAACAGGCTCCAGGCTCTGAGCTGGCAGTCAGCACAGAGCCCCACGCGGGGCTCGAACCCACGAACCGCGAGATCATGACCTAAGCGAAAGTCGGACGCTTAACCGACTAAGCCACCCAGGCGCCCCTCTTTCTTGCATCTTACACACCCCCACCCGGCAACGATGTCCATGCAACGTCGTCTCCCAGACCTCCTACTCTCTCTCTCAGACAGCACCTATGTGGACGTTAGTGAAAGATGAGGCCACAGCTGTGCCAGGGCACGTTGCTTATCATTGAAGACGCCTGGATTCCAGCCCCAAGCCCCACCTCTGTCGGGTACCTTATGGAGGGTCCAGCCTGGTCTAAACCATATCTCATGCGGGCCTCATGGCCCCACTAAACCTCCTTCCAAACTTTCAGCTCCCCCGCAGACTCCTGTCCTCATGGAAACTAGGTGGGGGAAAGGAGCCATCCTTCAATAATTACCACTGTTATCATGTTTTACTTTACCGAGCATGCCTCCCTCTGTGGGCAGGAATTAACATTAGAGCTAAATGTTAGGGCCAGAAGGGATGGTTGGGGACTCTGAGGGCCAGAGGAGTAACTTGCTAGAGGTCACCAGGCTGGTACAGTCCCCGGGACTTCCCACTCCCAGCCCAAGGTTCCTTCTACTCGGGAAAGATGCAACAGGCCCTCGCTTCTGCTGGCCCCCCCGGGAAGTCCAAATTACTCTCAAAATCACAAATCCTACTGATTTCATAATGAATACTAAGCAAAATGCACAGGGTGTTTCTGGCCATCTGATACCAGCCAACCATCCGCCGGCTTCTGGCAGTGGGACCTGGTGGCTTAGTGGGAGCAGCTTGGGAAGGGTGTCAGTGGCCTGGGTGCTGGGTGACCCAAGCAAGCCGTTCACCTCCTTGCAGCCCTGAGGGGCCTGATTCCTCAAAGCTCCCTACAACCCTGCGTGGCAAAGTATGTGGCTGTCCCGCTGCCCCTCAGCCTGTTGATGTCCATTTGGCTGGCCCTTCCCCAGAGCCCTCTCTTCCCAAATCCTGGGTTTGTTCAGCTCCACCTTCAGTTCTTTCAGGCCTGGACTCTTAGAATAGCCCACAATCAGGAGTTTAGAGAGGGCTGCTCCCCACTGACTGACTCCTCTCACTGTCCCATCCTCCTCCTGCAGAAAGCCTCACCCTCGGCCCGGGAACGCCATGACCGAAGTGGGCTGGTGGAAGCTGACCTTCCTGCGGAAAAAGAAATCCACTCCCAAGGTGCTCTACGAGATCCCTGACACCTATGCCCAAACAGAGGGCAGCGCAGAGCCCCCTGGGCCCGAGGGTGGAGGCCCCGATGGCAACTTTAACACCCGCCTGGAGAAGATTGTGGACAAGAACACAAAGGGCAAGCATGTCAAAGTCTCCAATTCGGGCCGGTTCAAGGAGAAGAAGAAAGTCCGAGCCACGTTGGCAGAGAACCCCAACCTCTTTGATGACAGGGAGGACAAAGGACAGTGAGGGGGCCCACGGAGGATGCTAGCACCTCCCCACTCCTGCCGTCAGCCGGATCTGAGACGGGAGC